>NC_138842.1:0-630066 GCF_965183815.1 Platalea leucorodia | reverse complement strand
CAACAGTGTGATGAGGCCTCTGAGCACCAGCGAGAGCAGCACCACGCTTGGCCGCCTCAGGTACCGCTGGACTTTGTAGAGGCTAGCAAACTCCTCTGATTTAATGTCACTGGAGGCCAGCAGCTGAAACAGAGATGGCAGTGAAAGAGTGGCAGAGCCTGCAGCGCTTCCCGCACCCTGCGGCTCCTGCTTCCCACTGGCAGCTCAGGGCAAGGGCACCAGGGCCAGACAGCCCGTCCTGGGGGCAACTCTGCCCGTGGAGGGCCGCTTGGCATCCCCGTGCCCTGCGCTTCGCCGCACACCACACGGTCCTCTGTGCCGGCTCCTCCTGTCCTCTGAGCATCGGCAGCCTCTTGCTCTCACGCCTCTGAGGAGCAATCCAACAGCAAGAGCGGGCACAAAGGAGGCATGACACGCGAGTGGTGACGATTGTCTTCTGTCCCCAACCTTGCAGCCTGTTCAGCCTGTGCAAAGGCCACGTCTCTGCCCCTGACCCAGCCCCTGCCCTGACCCAGCTTTCCAGTCTGCAGAGCAGGGCAGCGGGGTGCAGGCAGGGGGGAAGCAGAGAGCTGCCTGGGCAGGCAGGGGCTGCCTGGGCTTCGTGTTTGTTCACCAGGGCCCAAGCAGCGTGGGGTGGCCCTGCATGGCTGGCGCAGGGGAACCTGCTGCTGGGCAGGTCCCTGCTGGCCCTATGGGGCTCTGTCCCTGTGTCCTGGAGGAGGTGACCCTTTGGGGGCAGATGGGAGGAGAGGGCTGTGCCAGTTTCCTGGAGAGGCAGGCACAGCCCTGAGGGTGAGCGAGGACTGCTCTGGTCACTCACAGCCAAGTGATGGATGCAGGCGTCCTCTGTGCTGGAGCTGAACACCCTGCGCAGCCGCTGGTCCTGGAGCTGGCTGAGCAGCTCCCTCAAGACCTTCTTCAAGGTGTGGGGCTGGGAAAGCATCACGTCCCACATGGCCAGAGCAGCACTGCAGGCCCAGAGCGCTCTGTCAGCAGGGCTGCCTCGGCCACCACACTGTGCCCGGGCCAGCCCCACAGGACCCAGGCTGTCCTGGCCCTTCCCGACCCCTCGCTTGGAGTGCCCGGGTCCCTGCCTGGGCAAGGAGGAGGGGGCTGAGATAGTCTTCCCCGTGGGGCAGGGAGGAACCTCGTGGCGGGGCTCCGGGCTGCCTTGGCCAGCTTTGGCTACTGCGGGCCTGGCCCATCCGCCAGGGCTGGAAAGTGGGGTGGGCTGGAGGGCCCTGCTCCTCGGGGAATGTCCTGCGCTTTCCCCTGGCTCCGGCAGCCAGAAAGTCTCCAGGCCCCTCTCCCCACACGGCACAAGCCCACAAGGGGCTCAGTACCTGTCACATGATGGAGAGAGCTTCAGCAGGCTCCTGGCCACTTCCCTGGGGCACTGGTTGGTCATCAGGAGAAGCAGCAAGTCCAGGCTCTGCCGGGCTGATGCCGTGCGGATGCACTCCATGTTCTCATAGATGCACCTCACGATGCCTGGCACCTGGAGGGCACACAGGTGAGGATGGTGCTGCCACTGGAATGCAGCCATTTCCTCAGCTGCCTCTCAAGCTGCTGCTCTTCCCATCCTGCTCTGCTGGCTTCAAATGGCTTCAAGGTGCCTGAGGCACCTGCATTAGGGAGGGAGGGAGGAAGGGACAGGGCCTGAAAGGGCTTAAGGGCAGGGCAGCCACAGGCTGCTTACTTCTGTCAGCCAGGAGGCAGGCTCTCTCACAGCCACATCCAGGATGCTGCTCGCCTCCTCCTTGTCATAGACGCTGGAGTCTCTCATGGCCTCAATGGCCACGAGGATGACGTCTGTCTGCTCAGAAGGCTGGAGGTATTTTCCAAATGCCTATGGGAGGAAGGAAGGCAGGGAAGACATGGCACACCGAGTGCCCTGATGGTGCTGCTTAGCTGAGCAGTGAGAGCAGCTCTGGCAAGACATGGCTCGGCAGTGCTGGCAGTGGTGCCCGCAGGAAAGCTGGAAGCAGGGGCTGCACTACTGCGTGGTGGAGGAGGAGAAGAGAAGGCCCTCAGGGTGAGGCAGGAGGGCTGCGGTCCTGAGCACAGCGTGCCGGCCCTCCAGAGAACCAGGGCTTGCTGGTGGCCAGGCGGGCTGGAGATGCTGCTGGGACACTGGAGTGCAGCCCTTTCTAGTCCCTGCTCGGGGACAGCAGCAACCCTCTCACCAGGGACAGTGAGGCCATGCCAGCCTCGTTGATTCTGGATTTCTTTGCTCACACGGGTCTCCTGCTGATGCCACGCACAAGAGGCCCAGCAAGGGAAGAGCTCATTACCACTGCAATGTTGCTGGTGCTGGGCGAAGAAAGCCAGGAGGTGTTCTCAGCTTCCCATTCCCTTTGACGCCACGGATGCTCTCGATTATCCTCTGGCAGCGTCGTGCCTAAACAGGAAGGGATCACAGGCAAGTGGGTAGGGCAAAGCGTCTTTGCCAACAAGCTTAGCAAATGGTGAAAAGAGCTTTGAACTAGGAATGGCTGAGGAAGGAGGTTACGACCCACAGTCAGGGGAGGAGGTGGTAGGCATGGGTATAAAGCAAAGGGTGACGACAGGCGAAGGGAACCAGAGGGACCTCAGGGACGATGGAGAAGGAGGAGAGACACCTGCCTCAAGCGTATGTGTGCAAACGCTCACGGCCTGGGAAGCTCAAAGGAACTAGAACTCTGCCCGCAGTCACACAACTAACACATTGTTGGAATAACTGAGATGCGGGTGACAGAGAAACTGGCAGGCTTTCCTGGACAGCCTCCAGCAAGCACAAGAACGGTCCGTTGCAACACTCAGGGAAACAAGCAGGCACATGAGGAGATGCCTGCGTGTGGAGGGACGCAGCCCACCACAGCTCCTCTTACGTTTTTGCCGCAGGATGAACCTGAAGAGGTGATGAAGAGCATCCAAAGCCCCCCAGCTGATCTCCCAGTTCGTGCAAGTGCGGCAAAGGATGAGACGCCCCAGCAGCTGTCCCAGGATGGGGATACGGATCTCTGTCTGGCAGGCACGGCTGTCATCATCTCCTACAAAGGTGCTCCGGACCTGGGCAAGGGAGGCAGGACAGGGAGAAGGGCTGAGGGGCAGCAGCTGCGACCCAAGAGTCTGCCCAGGGAAGGATCCCCGGGGAGTCAGAGCTTTGGAGGGCCCTCCCAAAGCAGCCAGCTGGGCAGCAGGGCAGGGGGAGCTGCTAGGCCTGGGCTCCCGCCATGCTCCTTGGGCAATGCTGTCCTGCACAGGACTGGGGGGCCAAGATGGCTCCTGGCAGAGAGGGAACTGGGGAGAGAAGAGCATGGGAAAAAGAAAGAAACCAAGAGCCTGGCTCCAGGGCAGAGCCTTGCTGAATGCCTCAGTCGCTGCCCAGGCTTGCCTCGCAGGCATCTCTGAGCTGCAGGCTGCGCTGGTGTGCAGGCAAGGGGAGAGAGTGTGGCTGGAGGGTGTCTGGCTCCTTACCTTCACTGAGGAACAGCTGGCCAGCAAATCGCTCAGCCTCCCAATCCTCCCCACAGCCCTCTCGCACGCAGCTGCACTCTGGCAGTTGACGAAGGTCAGCAGCATCTGGGAGGAGAGAAAGTGCTCACGTGCCCTGGGAGCTGGTGCCCGCGCCAGCAGAAGCAGCACTGCTGAAGTCCTGGCTGGACTCACGCAGTCCTTGTGGCCAGGCAGGTGGGCAGATGGCACCTCCAGGGCAGTGCCTGCTCCCTTCCGTGCCCAACCCCACAACACAGCCCTGTGTCCCCTCTCCCATGAAGGCTGGGCTCTTGGGCAGGAGCCTGCCTGCGGGGTCTGCAATGGGGCAATGGGGATACGGCCCCCTGGGAAGCCAGGAGTACAGAGCTTCAGGGCTGGGCTCCCTGTGCAGGACAGGCAGGTCTCAGTGGCTCTCTGCCCCAGTCAGATCTGGGCAGGAAAGCACGAGGGACGGTGAGGCAGGGGAAGAGCAGCACCAGCTGCCACCGCTGCGCTGCCTAAGGAGAGGGCTCAAATGCCTCCCACTGCTTTGGTGCAAGGAAAGCTCTGGGGACGGAGCTGGCCCAGAAGTGCCATGGGCGAGGCTTTCCTGTGACACAGGAGGAGGCTGCAGAGGGGAAGTGACATTGAGTGCAGCCAGGGGACACGGGGCTCCCAGAAGAACAGCCCCTGCGAACCCCACTCTTTGCCAATGCCCACACCTGTAAGATTGTCTGCAGCTCTGTGAAGCCAGAGGTAGGAGAGCTGCGCACCAACGTCCACAGCATGGTATCCATGGTATCCAGGGTCTGCAAGGAGGACAAAAGGTTGTGGCAGTCTCTCTGCAGTCCCTCTCAGCCCCGGAGATGGATCTGAACTCCCCACACCAAGGACTGCGGGTGAAGGGATGAGGGTGGGAAAGCAAAGCTGAGGCGCTGCCCTGCCTTGGATCTCCGGGTTTCTCTCAGCACACGGCGGCCAGGGAGCAGCCCAGAGGGACTAGGGACTCCTGCCGCTCAGCCAGCACTTACCTTAAAGTAGAGAGTAGTGTCCAGGTCCTGCATGTCCGGTTTTGGAGGAAGCAAGAAGACACTCCTGAAGCAGGCCTGCAAGAGGCTTTTCTTTTTGCCCTCCAACACCATCTCCACTTTGCTGCAAAGAGAGAGAGGGGCCTGTTGCACACTGGTGCTGGGCGCCTCGATGCCTTGGGCAAGTGGCCACGGACCTCTGGAGCAGGGGTCCCCAAGGGGGATGGAGGGTGTGCAGGGAGCCCTGCCAGGAGGCACCTCCTCCCTCCCCAACACGGCCTGGGCCAAAGGACAGTCCTGGCAGGCAAGCCTCCCGCTTTGGGGAAGAGCCAAGGCATGGCAGGCAGCTGCAGGATCCCTCTGGCCTCCCCTGCGCCCTCCCAACAAGCCGCGAGCAGGGCAGAGCAGAGGCCCTCTGACGGCACTACTGGACTCTGCCTGGTTGGGGGACGGGGAGAGGTGCCAGCCAAACCAGGGGCTGGGCAGCTACCTCAAGGCGGCGATGGCAAGCATGGCTTGCTGCCGCACCGCTGTGTGCAGGTGGTTCCTGGGCTCCTCTTCCAGCAGCACCTGCAGAGCGCAACCCGGATGGCACCTGGCAGCCACCAGCAGCCAGTGCCAGCAGACCTAGCACCAGGCGGTGGGGCTGGCGGAGACCCTCTGCCCCCACCCCAGCACCAAGCCCAGCGTGCCCCCTGCCACTCCCGGTGGTGGGGTCTCTGCTGGCAGGGCTTCTCAGCGGCACCGGAGTCCCCTCAGGGCAGCTCCGCGTCCACTCACACTTGTCCCTGCCCTACCCCTGCCCGTGCACTGCCAGCACACTGTGCCGGTGCCCGGGGACCTTGCCCCCGTCCCCAGACCTGCCGGGTGTCCCCTCACCTTGATAGTCTCTGCCAACTCAAATCTGGGGCAGAACGCATTCAGGCCCTGTGACAAGCCCTTGCGCCTGGCAGCTTTGCACAGGGTGCAGATGGTCTCTAGGAACTGCATCCTCTGGGCCTCCTCCTGGCAGCCGGGGGACAGAGAGAAATGAGGAGCGTGAGAAGGTAGACACATGGCCAGCAGCACTGGAGCCCTGGGGCTGCAGTGCTGTGCAGGAGACCTGGGGGGAGCAGCTCTGCCCAGTCACCAGACCCCCAGCAGCCCCGGCAGCAGGCAGCAGAGCCGGTGGCACTGTCAGGAGACGCAGGCACGGCTACCATGGAAATGGCCGCGTTTACCTTTTCTGAGCTCTTCACAAAAGCCTGGATGAACTGCATGGATTCTTTTTCCTCTTGGTACAGAGACCGCCAGCTGGACGCACCAGCGGGGGCACCTAGTAAAGGAGGAGAGCAGGGAGGGCTGTAGAGAGGGGCTGAAGGCAAATGCGAGGAGACGAAGGAGCTCTGCCCTCCGTCCAACCCCGTGCCCACTCCCCTGGAGCACTCTCCCCATGGGTGTCTGGCCTGGAGGGTGCCCGGCAGATGGGCTGCAATGCTGCAGCACAGTGCGGCACAGAAAGCCACAAGTGCACCGGGCTTAGGAACTCGCTTGCAGACAGGCTGGAAAGGTCCCCGTCCCCCACCACCGCTGCCTTCTGCCAGGCCAGCTGCCTTTTGCTGCCCATAGCCCAGAGCAGGAGCCCAGTCCCCTCTGCTCTCTCCCGCCCTGGGGGAGGCTGTGCTGGGGCCAGCTCCCAGCCCCGAGCAGCATTCCACCAGTGCTGTGCTCCCCGCCCGTGGGACCCCCACTGCTGCTGTGCCCGGGAAACAGGACCCTGGCGTCGATCAGGGTGCAGGCCCCAGCCCTGCCCAGCCCAGCGGTGCCCCTCACTTACCGGTCTGCAGCAGCCTGGGCACGCATGCCTGGTGGAGCCTTGGAGGAGAGCTGCTCTCCTGGGGAGCCCTCTTCTCCTCCCAGGCCACCCTGGGGCGGCTGGGGGGTCTCTCCGCCATCCTGCGGGACGTGATGGCACCACTGTGACCTGCCACCCAGGCCGGGAGGGGCAGGGTGGCCTCTGGGCGGGTCACGAGGCCCACTCACCCCTGGGCACTTGCGTCCTCTTGGGGTGCCCCAAGCCCCACATTTGCCCTCCTGGTCCCTGCAGACCTCCCTGTTGCTCTCCAACTGGCTCAGAGCCCCATGATCACACGTCCCAGTGTGTCCCCAGGACCTTCCCTTCCCTTCTGTGCACTCCAGAGCCCTGCTTCTCTCCCTTGGCAACGTTAGATTTAGTCAAGCTTAACACAAGTCCTAGTTTTTGTCACTTCCTCTCTTCTCTTCCTCCTACCAAACAGGAAGAGCTGACGCAGAAAAGAGGGAAAAGAAAATGAAGCATCTTCCACGGAGTTTGCCCTTTGAGGAGTTGGGAACCTTTCACAAATGGAGATTGCTCTCTTGCTGCTTTTCTCTTGGTCTGGTTTTGGACTGTGAGCGAGAAGCCCTCATTGCACTGGTGCTGGCTGAGCACCATCTCCAACGCTCCAGGGGCATCTTCGGGGCCACTTCTCCTGCCTGATGGCCTGCTCCCCCTCCCAGCTTTCAGAACGGTGGGAAGCCCATTGCTGTGCAAGCTGCACAGAAGTTTTAGAATTGGAGTCTTTTGGCCTGTGGGGAATGGTAGCTCCAGGCAGGGCTGTCTTATGCTGGGTTTTTAGCAATGTGGAAACTTCTCCCCAGCAGCACAGCAGGAAACACCACTTTCTGCTTTCAGCCCGCAGCTGCATAAGAAAAGGCAAGGCTAGGATCCTAACCGAGTGTTTCTATCCCAACGGACTTTTGATGTTGCTAATGACATTTACCAATTCCTTTGGAATCTCATGCTAATCTTTCATCATTCCCGTGAGGATACAACACGGGCCGCAGCGGGGAGTTCACCACAGATGTGACGAGATGCTCTCTTCACATTTCTACAGTTTCTGGCATCTTACAATTCACAGCCTTTCCTCCGTTCTCAAAGTCTCTTTCAGCAAAAAGCTGTTTACACCTGCTCCTCTCCTCTGATCCTTGTTTGGTGTTACAACTGTCGATGGAACGTTAACATGCTGTATTGCTTACCAGATGCTATCAGAAGAGGAAACCGGAACAAAATATGCTCTCTTTCCTAAACTGTCTTAACATTTTCCACCAGTCCCCTCCTCTACAGGCCGCCAGACAGAGAGCTTGAAGGGCGGTTCAGCAGTTCTTCTTCTTTAAACATACGGATCTCGTTGGGATCCAAAGGAAAGGTGGCTGATCTGAACAGCATCGAAGCCGCTCCTTATCTGGGCCTTTAGAGATTTCTAGAGACTTCTAAGGTGGGCAGCAGAGAGGACAAACGCTATTTGATGATGTCTGCAGTCACAGATCACAGAATCACAGAATGGTTGAGGTTGGAAGGGCTCAGCCTCCCACGCAGTAAAAAAGTGTTTTCTGATGTTCAGAGGGAACCTCCTGCATTTCGGGCTGTGCCCATTGCCTCTGGTCCTGCACTGGAAAGAGCCTGTCTCCATCCTCTTTGCAGCCTCCTTTTGGGTATTAAGACACATTGATGCGGTCCTCCCTGAGCCTCCTCTTCTCCAGGCTGAGCAGTCCCAGCTCTCAGCCTGGCCTCATAGGACAGATGAGTCCCTTCAGCATCTTCCTGGCCCTTTGATGAACTCTCTCTACTATGTCCATGTCTCTCTTGTATTGGGGAGCCCAGAACTGGACACAGTGCTCCACGTGTGGCCTCACCAGTGCTGAGGACGGGGAAGGATCACCTCCCTCCACCTACTGGCAACAGTCCCACTGCTTCCACAAGCTCTCATCCACCTCTGACTTCCCTGGATTAGATCTATGCCTTTTGAATGCTTCACAAATCATCACATTACAGCGTGCAGGACTGAGCAGCTGTTCTTTTCTACACACTTCACTACAGCTCAGTGCCTACTAAATTACATTTAAAATTTGGAAAATAGGTTGGAGTGCTGCACACCACAACTTCCCCAGGATGTATTTAAGTGAATAAAAATGGAGAAATGTTTTTGTTTCTTGTTTTAGGGGTGGTCCCTCACCCCCCCCCCCCCCCCCCAACTAGGGTTGTACGCTTTAACGTGTGTTATTTTGGAGTAAATGGTGTGAGATTGATTTTGTGTCAAATGTCAGTAACCTGTACCTACAAGAGGCCTGACCTGCAACCTTACCCGGACAGCCAGGATTGTCAGGATGCTTTCCTACTCCTAAGTGGAAAATCAGTGGGTCAGTGCCCACAGACTCCTTCCATTGTGCCTGTCGTGTCCAGTCCTCACTTCAGCCCCTTCTTTTCATATAAAAACACCTGAAGAACCCTGTAGCATGAAAGCTGTTTCAAATCCACATGTATAATAAGGGAAAATTTGAACCGTCTTAAATGAGAGGCAATTTTTTTCCCAAAGCTTTCCAAATTGTCCAAATTCTGCTCCCACTGAAATTAATGAGGGTTTTCTTCAGTGGGAGCAGAACTGAACAAGCCATAACACTTTGGCAAATTCTACCCCAAGCATTTTGAACTGGGAGTGTGCATATGCAAAAATTATGTCACAAAATGGCTGAAAAAGACAGCTCTGCTGAATCGGCGCAGGTGGCCTGCTTCAACATTCGCTGTTCTGTCTTGACCCATCCTTGCTCAGCATGGGATGAAGATGCTATGAATTATACTTGTTTAGCCCTCTCCTTTTTGCACAGCAAAACCAAGGCCTGGTTTGGAGCAGCCATATGGATGTACCTTTGTCAGTGGGAGACTGGCCTCTGCATACTGGAGACCTTGAACATGGATGGTATCTTCTGCATGGGGGTGACCTTGACCTTGAACGGGGATAACCACGTGACCTTGACCTAGAGCGATAGTTATGACTCTTCCCTTTGCCTCCTCGTGGATACGGTGGAGATCGCGAGTAGGAAGGAGAATGGGCACGACTCAATGACCGAGGGCGGGAAGAACTGGACCTTGACTTGCAGTAGGCATACAAACTTCTAGAGTAAGATGAAGCACTACAGGGAGACCTGGACCTTAAGAAAAACACAATACCAAAAAAATAAATGAAGTTAATTCAAAACAGTCACTCTCCCCAGTTTTTTTCCACCCAAATTGCATTTGGTTTTTTGGTTTTTTTTCTCCTCTCCATATGCTTAAGTCAAAGCTTCTTTCAGCTGCTGACATAACGCTACTGCAAATTGAAGAACTTGGTAACATGTCAAAGTTTCTGCTTACAAGACACAACAGCTGCTGCTTTGTTAGTGTAAACACATACAGCAAGGGTAAGGCTATTTCCGCTCACTTCTACCACATGAACCACCAGAGCTGTGCATTGATTTCAGGTGGGGTAGACTGCCCTCTACTGGTACGTCAACACGCACATCTTTGCCTACTCCGCAGCTACGGGCAGTGCAAATCAGTTTTGTTGCAGTAAGATGCAAAAAGAGCAAGTCTTCATGGCTACAGCGCAGTATCAACCATCAAGAAAGCACAATTGAGCCTGAAGACAGTGAAGCTCAATTTTCAAATGCCACCTTAGTCTCTTCAACTTCACTACTTCTTTGCCAACCTGTCCAGGATGCAAAAGACTTGCACTGCAATCCGACATACCCGACTATTTAACCAACACTTCTAGCCAGATGTCCTAGCAAAATTTTGCACATACCTCTAGCTCTAAGCAAGGATAGTGACCGCATGTCAGGAAAAAGCATACCAAAAAGCTGCTCAACTCAGCCTCTAGGAATTGGACTCAATGCCATGACTCTAGGAAAGATACCGACAGCATTACTAACAGAGAGCTCTCCAGACTCCTGCCCGAGTGATTTTGGGGGCTAGAGAACATCAGCTACCCTGACTGTTTTCTTCACAAGATTAACTGTGAAATTATAACTGCTGCCAAATAATACCATTTCTCATTATTCCGCAGGTGTCCATTAGCATCATTCCTCCTCTCAAGGTCCTTCACCAATTTAAGGTTTCCTTACAAACAAGTCTCATCTTTTAATTCCTAAGAAAAGTTCAACAACGTCAACAAAATACTAGCCAAAGCCACCAGTTACCAGTCCAGGTTACAATCACCTTATCTCCTCCAAAGCGCTTTGAGGTAATGGTTACAATCCAAAGAGGCAGACACAGAACATCCAGCAGCTGCACCGATTCCATTTCTAGCCTCTCGCGGCTGTCAGGAGGTGAAGGATGTCATTGCAGAGAAGCTTTAGGAACAGAGACACCTGTTCCTTCACAACTGCTGCCAAATTATAACTGTCAGTCAACTGTCATCTCTGCCACAGTGGAGCGAGGAACCTACATAGGAAACTCCTGTCCCTGCTAATCCCTTGACTCATCCAATCCATCTAACAACAGAGACGTGGAGTGCAGATGCTCCCGATTCTTCTAGACAACTCGCTTCTCCATTACGGGCGTGTAAAGCAGTGACCTGGACAACAAACGTCTATGCTCCTTTGCAATCTTTTTATATTCCGTCCATTCCATAGCAAAATCATCCCTAAACTCATCGAGAATGGACTTTTTCTTTTCCCGGTTAAAATAAGCTTGACCTTTATTACAATCATAGTTTGACCTTTATTACAAAAAGACACCAAGAAACAAAAAGTGGCCAACAGGAGAAAAAGTAGACTGCGTGCAAATGCAAAAGGTGAACATCCTGTTTAAGCAACACCAGTTTAGAATTCCTACAAGTTTTCGTGAAAGTTTTAGAATTACATTTGTCTTGTTTTAGTTTGGGATGTTTACCATACACAACACCAAAGTGTACTGGAAAAAAATCTTTATATGTAATTACGGTTTCCTCAAAAGGCGTTCATTTTTCAGAGTCCTCTTTTCAGTCATGTACTGGAGTTCTATTTCAACTCATCATCCCCTTTCTTAAAGCCAATGCAAATTAAGCCATTTCAAAATTAATTACCACTTGTATTCTCCACAACTCTCTGTGCATACTCATTTCATTCTGAATCAGCTGTTGGATAAGTTCTGTGTTACGGCCTCGTTTAACAGGTTACAAGTAGCACTATATTGAATTGCTGCAGAATACTTACAATTCGCAGCCTGGTCTGCCACCTGCTGAGCGAACTGTACTGGCTCTCATGGCATGAGCTATCGGAGAGGGGAGACAAAAAAGAAAAAAATCCCATTCAGTTTATCTGAAGATTATTCTTTTAAAGAAATTCTCAAGTTATCATTACTTACCAGCTGTGGGTTTTGATTGTCCTTGGCGGCCCAGAAGACTTGGTAATGCTGGTTGCCTTAGTACAGGAACCTGACAGCCCTTGTCAATCAATGCAAACAAACAGTTGGAAAATAAGCTCTACTCAAGCGCAAGGATCACTGCATACGTTGAAATAACACTTACCTTCTCTTCCAACAAACTGCTGACTGACAGAGAGGAAGATTTAGGAAGTTCAGCAGCAGTCACCAGAGCAGCAGGAGGTGCAACAGTCATGAGAGGTGGTGCAGGTGGTGGCGGTGGTGGCTGCTGCTGCAGTTGCTGCCGAATCTGCTTCCGGAGCCTTTTTGTGTAGCCAGCTCCATTTCTGAAGTTGTTCACAGCCTGGAGGCAGGAAAGCATTTGCAAAAAGGTAATATGAAACTTCCGTAGATGCAGCAACAAAAGCCTCCACGGAGTAGAATTACTTGTGTATTCCTGTAAATGCTCTCAATCCTAAAAGAAACCAGCAAACAGATATATGAACACATCACGTTAAACGCTGATATTAATGATGGGTAACGCAGAGTATCTGTATTTCAGGTACCTCAGTGTTAACACCGAACCTGACAATGAGGCAAGCCTGTTAAACAAAAGCGTGACCTGAATTTCCCAGATTGTCTCTCAAGACTTGTAAGCTTCTGTAACAACAGATAATGTATTTGAAAAGTACATTTAGCCTTACTCAGTTTAGCCTTGCTTAAGGAGATGTAAAATAATATTTTCTTCCCTTTCAGCTTTGTACAAATAGACTTTTCTTACAAACAGTTTACGTAAAAGCCATCGTGTTACCTGGCGCAGGAACTTGTTGGCAATTAACGCCTCAGGAGAAACAGCGGCCTGATGACACGTTGGGCAGGTATGCTCCTCAGAGTCCAGTAATGCTGTTCTAACACCTGTGTATAAGTAGAACCATCAAAATAGGTTTTAGCCAAACTAAGGACATTTTGGGCATTCTAATCACTTATAAAACCACGTCGATGATTCATGGGTGAAGACGGTCTTGAATTGAGAGCATGAGGCTAGAAATGTTCAACAGTGTAAAAAAGTCATTGTGTGCGGCAAATAACTCCACAGTCTTGGTATTTCACTGCTGTAACATTTGAGGATGCAGAGTAGGCTGTGTCTTGATGTTTCCACCAGTCTTTTTTCCACTATCTAGTACAGGGAGCAGTCACCAACCTCAGGGTTAATGAAGAAAACACATCTCAAAAAACCATCAGTGGGTTTGAGTTCCGAAGGTTTTAAGCAGCTCTCCCGTGCAGAAGAATGTGGATTAAATGCCTAACTCTCCGTCTGTTGCAGACCACAGTAAGGCACCAGAGTTGGCTCTCTAGTTTTGTATGAGAAAAAGGGCTGTGGACAAACTCAATGCCTTCGATAGCGAATACTGTAATCACCTGCGCACTGAGGCACTCTTCTCAGAATCGTCCTTCTGCACGTCAAGAGGATGTAACTAGATAGGGAAAAAGGGAAAAAAAGCTTTCTGCCTTCTTTTTTCCTTAATACGAGAAGAGTCCTTTCCCATTCAGGGTGAAGTATGACACAGAACTGGTAACAAAGTAATTTCGTTATCTCCTATTCCTGCTTTCAGAAGATCAGCTGGGATGTTTTGAACTAGCAGACAGGGGAGTAACACTTAGATTTGTCACAATAACTGTCTCCACAGCAGGGAATAACAACTGCGTCAGTCATTCTCTCTTTACAAATGAGCCATAACAACTCCTCTGGAACAGGATCACCTGAGGAGGAGGACGGCTCCTCTGGTAAAAAGGGAGGCTTTTGCTTCTCGCCTCTGGCATAGGCTTCCCTGGAGGGGGGTGGGGAAGGACAAAGAAAAAAGTGAGAGATGGGGAAAGGAACCCTTTCCCAAGCTTGGGATTTTATCAAAGGAAGATAATAGATGGAATTCCTCTCCCTCCACATTAGCCTTCTAAAAGGTAGGCATTCCGTTTAAACTACTTTTCTATAGCCACAAGACTAGAAGAGGGAGGGGGGAACAAGTTTCCTTCTGCAGAACTCTCCCATTCATTGGATCAGCTAAGAAATCAGCTCCGACTAGAACAATAATAATTTTGACAGCTAGAAATCAGGTGAAATGAATCCCACCTCTCCTTTGCCAGAGGCTAAATGTAAATTGCAGCCTCAGGATAAAGGGAGTCTCCGAGGAATTACAGTTTAGAGATGGAAGAAGTCTATCTTACAGCTTCTACAAAAGGAGAGCCATGGCAGAAGGACAGACGTGCTACCAAGTGCATTTTAAAACAGCCCCTCTGGTCAGCACACGGTAGCATTTTCTTAGTTTATCGCAAGAGGAAAACATCGGTCTGTTTCACCCATGGGATTTGATAACAGTCAGAAGGGGAGGAAATCTCAGTCCAACGGCGATTTGTCAGATTTGGCAAGAAGCCTTTGAAACACAAACCAGAAGCCACACGAGCTTTCAAAGAGAACGACTCCACTGTAAACACGACTGAAATGTTTTGCAGAAAAAATGCAGATTCTTAGCACAGCACAAGTTTAACCAGCTCCCAGGGGCATGAACGGTAGGGCCACCCTATTTTAATCTTAGAAAGTATCACAGAGTTTAAGGTTGCGATACAATGGCAATGCTTCCACCCCGTCATTACAGATGCTGGCCAACTCGCGTGCATTGCCCCTCAGACATTTCGGCATGGTTTCTCTCATTTGCTTTTTGCTCCGTCCCATTAATTCCATACTTACGCATTAATAGTTGGTATTGCATATCTTGCAATACCAAGCTGACCAGTGTTGGTCAGCATAGCGCCCTTTGTATGGGGATCTTTCACCTCCATCATGAAACTCCTTGGGATTCCGGTGCTCTTTTTAATTCTGGAAACAAACAGACGCAACATTTTTGTCCTGTTGAGAAAAGAAATGCAGACATAGCTCCTCTTAAGACTCACACTTAAAAGTCATTTCAATGATTATTTTAGGCAGCAAAAGCCTTTAATCCTCTCCTTTCACCGAGCGTGTAAGGGCTGCTCGACTAATATACTGACTTTCCTAACTGAATATAGCCAGGATGTTCCAAAGGCTTGAGCAGTGTTTTGAAGTCATTTGACATTCTTTGCCTTAACTTCAGGTTCCTTAAGGGTGAAATATCCCTCAGCTCACCCGCCACTCAGAGAAGAGGCACAAACCTGCTCCTCCTCCACAGCGCAATTCAGAGCGAGAGCTTAATTCGGTGCTCCGAATCAGTCACTGGAGAAACTTATATTCACCATCTCTATAGGACGGGTGAATTCCTGCCTCCTGCGTATACATTCAGTGACTAACCTTCAGTGGCATGAATACTCAGCCAGAGGCTTGTGTAATTAAAACACGCAAACATTCAACACGTGGGCTCCACAGAAACATCCGGATTTCATAGGAAACACTACAAACTGCAAACTCTCATTAAAAAGAGTGAAAACCAGAAACATTTCCAGTAACACTGCAATATATAAAGATATGCATGAAAGTTCACAGAGAGCGAGCTATGCACATATTTAACGTCCACGACCTAGAAAAAAGAACATTTTCATTTCTACTTCCAGGTTTCCCTTGAGTTTTGAAGGACTTTGCAACATGGCCATATAACCTCTGTATTTCACCCCAAGAGAAACAGTTCCTAATATGAGTATTCATCTCTCCGTTACGTAACTGCCAAGGGAAAAAAAATTAAAACCTAAGTAACACCAGAAGTCCCCCGCAGTCTTACCCCATTTGTTGGGCAGTTCTTTATACAGTGGACAGGTTTTCCGCAACCAAAGCAAGTCTATGATGGTGGGGGTGGACCCAAGGCTTCCTTCACGTAACTAAAGGGTTTTTGGAAAAAAAAGAAAAAGGTATGCCTGTGTCTCTCTTGTTAAAACAAACATTCGAAACACATTTAAGCCCACACAGCCAAAGGCAACACCACTCCCCCGATCCTGCAAAGAGCAGCACAACGCTGGCTGAGGCTGCATGAAAACAGCTGCTGATAGAAAACAGAGCCGTGCTGAAGATGTTCTGGGGAGTACTTACGCCATTGCATGGGGTTTATGGGCCTGGGAACCTCCTTGAAAAGAGCCTTCTTGGGCACTCAAAACCTGGGGCTCTCTTTGTACCTTACATGAAGGCTCCTGTAACCAATCCCATTTGCTTCCAAGTGGACTGAAGCTCTGTGGAGAAAAAATTACACTATCCAGTATTTTTAGACTGATTTTTAAGCCCCAGGCTATTTGAAGGAGAAGATACCCACTGTACATTGCTTTGAGAAAGATGTACGCAAGCATTGTTATTAACATCTTGCAGCATTAAAAGGACACACAGCTGAAGAGTCGGGGAACTTGTTTCTGCTTGCTGAACTTCAGCTTCAGACACAGCAGCATTAAAAGGAATCAAGCTGTTTCTAATCCCCCAGCAAGACAAAAGATTCTTATGCACCCTTTTGTTCTCAACTGTAACATCATGCAGATCGACCGCTATGAAATCATTTCCATTACCATTTACAGGAAACTTTACCGATCCTTGACTAACTTGTTTGAACGCAAACGGTTTACAGAACCAAGCACACGTTTAGGGACAGCACTTATGCAGACCAATTTCTTTTGGTAGCTGCCTTCCAAACAAAGTATTCGGGGGTTTGGGGTGATTTTTTGTTTTTCCAAATGTACACAATTTAATTTCTGCAGGGAGAGAAGGAAGAAGTTACACACTTTACAGAGTCTGTGTTTAAACAAATTAGATTGTGTTGTCCACTGTATATATACTACAACTTATGAAATTGTGCAACATTCACACAATGGATCTAGAACTACAATGACTAGAAATTCAAAAACAGCCATGCAATTCTCTATGCTCCAGAAACGCTTCCATTTTGGCTGCTGCAACCCCCCCTGAAATGTCCCTAACTTACAGCCAATTAAATTCTGATGGAAAAACTGTGTTAGTTTCTTTCCAATGCAAAATTAACAAAACGTTCAAAAAACTGGAAACAGCTGCTGAAATGCTGCTTCTTTGTGTCTTGAAGATGAGTTATACTGCGACATTACGTTGAGGCTGAGAAGGCACTCTCCTTCTATCTTCCCAAACTGGCAACTCCTCTTTACAGGACAGTATCAAAATATACACACACTGTAAAGTGAAAATAAATCCTTTACATGAATATTAAAAAGTAAATTAAAGTTGTGTTCACATTACAACAGTTCTCCAGCTATAGATCACAGTATAAAACTACAAAGCAAAGATTCTTTTGGCTTTAAGTATTTGACCAGAAGATCTATATACCTTAATAAGCTGGGCCAGAGAAATGGATGCAGAAGAGTCATCAATCTGTTCCCAAAAAATTAAACACAGATTCAAGTTCTACAATCCAAACACAGCAATACTTCACCTCTACTGTACTCTGAAAGTCGGCACGATAACCTCCGAGTGTCACTGAAAGAGGCATTTCCAACCTAGTGTCACTTGGTATTTGTTCAAACCAAACTCCAAGCCTATGACACCTTCAGAGTGCCTAGGTGGTTAACGGGAAGAAGCTAAAACAGCCAAACCCGCCTGAGATTGACTTCTTGCTCCAGAATATCTCAGAGAGGGACCCCTGTCAAAGGCTCACAACTGCTTAAAAGTCGAAGGGGTAAGGAAGCTGTCAAGTTTCAGCTAAAAAGGACTTAAGAAACCCCCTGGAGTTTATTTGAGAAGGAAGCATCACTACAGGAAACTTCTTTTCAGTGTAGTTTGTCAATTAATCAGCTACTGTCTCATCATGTATAAATGCACATGCTTATGCTTTTACGAACACAGCATAGTTGCCTGGCAAAATAAGTATTTCCTTGGGTTACTTATTTATATTTTACCAGCAGCAGGACAGACCTGAAGAAACATGCTGCCCCTTTTCCAAAGGTACATTCAAAGTGGTGGTAGGCTGAAGAAAGGCTTCACCTTTGGGAAAGTAAAGCAGCAGGCGACCCTGAAGTCACCGAGCTCCAAACATGTACTGCAGGCAGAAGGTAAGAAAGATGACAGGTATTTTACCCACAAATGCACCAGGCTCTAACCTTGTGCCAAAGCATGTACACTGGGTTTCAGGTATTTTCATTTGCAGACAAACTGTTAAACAGTTAAACTGCTTCATCGGGTAAAGCGGAAAGATCAAATGCACAGCTCTAGAATACCACTTCACGTAGCAACGCTATTGAAATTCACAGCAAGGTATTCAAAACACTTATGTACCCAGAGGGGCCCAAACAATAGCACTTTGATTTCACAGCTCTAGGAACAAATACCCAGGTATTTAAGGACACAGAAAAGGAATCATTCAGCTGCACAGAACTGTCCTCCAAACATAAGGGATATGGTGGTTTTGGTATTTGTTTGAACCCCCAAGGCAAAAGTAAGAAACAGTCCCAACTTTAACAATCCTGGTTTCTCAGTGGGTTTTGATAACATTTTCAAAAACCATGAGGCCAAAACGGATTTAAAACCAAAAGCTAAGTGATACACGGTGAAAATGGCAAAAAATACACTCCAATCCATTTTTATTGCAAGAAACAAAAAGCACACGACCCCCTATACAAACATACATGTTGCTAGCTAGAGACAGACAGATGTAGAACAGGGCTCCATGTTCAGTTGGGCAAACCTCGCACCTACGTGATCGCAAAATGATCATACGTTATCTGTACAACTCAAAGTCATTCAGGCAATGTTCCAGCAGATTCAATAGGAAATACAATGCACTCCTAGGCACGAATACCAGTATTCACATTAGAACTGTGCGAACGATGGCATTACTCAGTTTTTACTATGCTGAGTCAAATCCATTCCATTCACAACATATGCTGTCTTTTACTGGAAAATACATAAAGGCAATGTTTGGAAAATTAATACAGGGCTACATTGTTTAGAATGAAGTGCAGTGTCTAGCAAAAAGTCTGCGTTTTTACATACTGCTTTTGATGTTCCGCTCAGTGGCTCGGTTGGACTTCTGGAAGAAGAAATACAGGCAATCAGAACTTAAAACACAGCACTTGTACCCAACATAAAGCGGTGAAAACAGATTCGAAAACCTGACCATCCAACCATTATGTTCTGATAGTCTAGTGAATGTGGACATTTAGTCGTACACAGAAACTGTTCTCTCTTGGTACATGCAGTGCAGCTAAAAAGAAGCCCAACAACGCCATTTCTACTTTGTCACAAATTACTCTAAGACTTACAGAGATAGAACACAACAGTGCAAGAGGAAGTCCTCAGGTATTTTGTCACTGCTACATCAGTATCAAAAAGATGAAGTCTGTCCTACAGCTTTGTGTTCTTCAGTCATCAACCATCAAAACACAAAGGTCACTTTAGCCAATCTCTATACCCCTAGTATTCCAAATAGGTACCAGATAGAGTTCTTGAGTGTCAGAGAAAGAACAGTCATAGCCTAGACACGTCCAAGTGCAAGTCTACTTCAGTGACAAAAATCAAGACGTAACAGAAATGTCAGCAGCAGAGTCTTTAGAACAGTGTTTCTTTGTGGGAGCCCAAGCCCTGTGTTCAGATATCTACCACACTTGGCCAGGAAAGGGCCAAACTACTACATGTGTTCCATAGGCTGTATCGACTAAAAATAGCAGTAGGTATGTCACCTGAAAGCAGTTCCTGGGCTTTTGTGCGATTTAGGAGCCCTGTGACAAAACAATAAAAAAGGTCTTAATTGCCAGAATTTCCCTGAAGATAATCTTGAAAATGCTACAATATTCTAGGCAATATTTATTACATTTGAAAACTTGCTGAGATTCCACACACTCATTCATCTGTACCTGCATGCTGCTCATCCTGAATCAGACATGCAAGCATTGATGTCGTTAGCAAACAATTCATACATCACCCAAAGGGATGTATGCTGCTAGAGCTCCACCGGGCTGGCAATCACAGCCACGCACCTCCGGCAGATGAGGAAGTACAAGGAAATACTTGAGATTACCACACAAGGATTTCTTCATCCACGTCCCTTGAAGAACATACTACAAGGCAAGTAACGCGTTGCTGAAGGCCTCTCCACCCAGACAGCATACATTCATCATTCCCAAACAGGAACCACTCTACCGGTTCTTTCTGCAATGTTTCCTGCTGAAGGAAGAGAAAGCTAAGCTGCCCGGTTAATTTTCAACGTGAGAACAGCAGTGCCGTTCTTTCCTTATCCCCACACACAGGTATTGCTTTGAGCTTTGATGCCAGCAGCATCTCTCCTCTCCTTTTAGGGCAGCGTTACAATACCAGGAGAGGGTGCCATCCAGCCAGAAACGGAGCATGCATTGGCAAGACAGCACTAAGCGTACACATTGAAATTAACCCCCAAAACAAGGCCATGTTTATAAGCACAACGCTGTGGCATCCAGAATTACTAGGTAGTGCCTGAAAGCACTGCAACAACTCCTGAAGTAATATGCCCAAAGCCTACAAGCAGAGCCACATAAATTCAGGGTTTTTTGCTTGCAAATGCTTCCTGGGTACCAGGATGCTGCTGTACGGTCTTTTTGAGACTCCCTGTAACTCATCAGGCTACTTTATTTTTTGAGAACCAACATCAGAAAGACATGGCAAAACCACAAGCTAATAATATCTACTAATTGTGGTTGAGAGGCGTATCTTTAAGGCAGATGGAAAACATGAGCAGTCAAACAATGCGAATGTAGCTGAGAGAGAACTGGACTGCGTGAATACCTAAATGACAGCATTAATCCTCTAGTCAGGATTGCATTTGAATAGCTGTCATTTTAATCAGTACACTCAATTCCCTGTCCTCCATAAATCTCAGCAATACAGAATACAGAGTTAAAACCAGGAGCACAGAGACCAGCTTAGGGTAAAAACAGACTTAGAAAGAGAACTAGCAACATTTGGTAACATGGGAAACCGCTTACTGAGTTTCAAGTTTGGAAAGGATTAACTATTCCTTCATCGTACTCACACAAAAGGAAACACGCTTTAGGACAGTGTTGGTTTTATCTTGCCTGAACCGGACATTGTCTTTAGGAAACTAACAGGAATCCCTTAGGAGTGGAACTTCTTGTTTGCATGGTTCAGCAGCTGGTAGCCCTTGGTCTCTCCTCTATAGCTAGCGTGCAAAAGACCCCGATTTGGGGCGCAGGAATACCTGCCATATCCCGCCCCCCCCCCCCTTCCCCAAATGCAAGAAAGAGTCAAACATTAAAATCTACCCCAGGACAACAAAAATTAACAGCAGCTTTAACAAGAAAGACACACTTGGAATGCCTCTGTAAACTAATAGCCATTAAAAAAGTTAACCCATGGAAACCCCTGATAAAGAATACAATGCTTGTTGGATCCTTACACAACGTATGGTGGGCTGGGAGCTTTAACTCCTCCAACAGGGATTCTCCTAACAATGACCGATGAGTGCTGAGGGCATTATCATTGGTGTATTCTGAAAACAACATAAATGCAGAAAAAACATTAGTCAATTCGTAAGAACGTATATTGATATCGAATTACATAGCACTTCAGAGAATCCCTTTGCAGATAAAAAAGCCAAATTTGATATCTAACATCGCGCTTCTATCGTCTCAACACCCTAACGGTACAGTTCAAGAAACCTGCAGGTTTGATAACCAAACACA
This sequence comes from Platalea leucorodia, assembly GCF_965183815.1. Classification (NCBI taxonomy): domain Eukaryota; kingdom Metazoa; phylum Chordata; class Aves; order Pelecaniformes; family Threskiornithidae; genus Platalea; species Platalea leucorodia. The sequence continues at coordinate 608,790 of NC_138842.1, read as the reverse complement.
AGCAGCAAAAACGGTTTCATTTTCAATGGCTCCTTTTCCGTCTTGCTTCCCACCGTATCACTCAGGGTGGGCTTCTTGTCATTCTATACTGAGCCCAACTTCTCAGCAGGAGGACTACACCGCTGTCCCCATGCTTACCTAGTGTAGAATATAGAAAAGAAATTACAATTAGCAAATAGTAATTCTACCTGTAGCCCGTATCTATCTAGTCCGTAGCCTACAGCTCTGGACGTACAGACCAGCCTATATTTCCTGTACCTACTTACTCGAAGGTGTGTCCAGAAAGCCAAATCCTAATTACCTTTAACAGAGCATGCAACAGGGAGGGAAAGGGGAAGAAAGAAAAGGTGGAGAAAAGGAAAAGGGTAGGCACGCAACTGAAAAAGAAAGGAGCAGAGTTATCCCGAAGACCAGCTCAGCCCGCCTCGCTCTTTGATGCACACAGATTTCCAAGTTCCGATGTGAAACAGCAGAAAAACCCTGACAGGGCTCCTTTTCACTGTCCTCCTCCCTGGGTGCGTGCTGGGACCTCCTCGTTTCCCTGAAGTCCTCCCAGACTAACAGGGGGGAGCAAAGAACTGCATCTGCAGAAGCAAAGGGGCGGCCGTGCCTCGGCTTTGGAGAGGCCCAAAGCTGCCCTGGGCCCCAGCAGCCCCTGGCGCCCCGGCATTTGCTTGGCCCCGAGGCCCCGCGGGGCCTGCCAGCACCAGGGACCCCCGGGGACAGAAGCCAAGGACAGCGGTCAGCCCCTGTGGGCAGAGGGACAGGGCTCTGTCCTCCCTTCTGGCCGCAGGAGGATGCCCTGGGCCGCGCCAGCACAGGGCGCCTCTCCTCCTCAGCGCCCGGGGGCAGCGAGGCCTGAGGGAGGCCCTGGGTGCTGGGCTCAGCCTGGCCGCTGCCAGCGGCTCCCGGCACGCAGCTCCTCCTGCCCAGGGCAGTGGCTGGAGCACAGCCAGAGCCACCGTTTGGGAAAGCCTTGCTGGGGCCCAGCAAACCCCGGGCAGCTCCCCTCCGGCCCTGCCCCCGCCCCTGCCCCTCGCCCTGCCCCTCCCCTCCCGCCCTGCGCAGGCCCGGCCCCCCCAGCCGCGCCATTGGCCACGGCTGAGCCAATCAGCGGAGCCAGAGGTGGGCTGTCAGTCACAGCCAGGTGGGGCAGGGCCCAGAGGGGACCGAGGCCCAGGGGCCTGAGGAGAAAGGGGTGAGAGCTGGGCCGGGGGCAGCCGGGGCCCAGGGGGAGCAGGGCCAGGCCAGGGCCGGGGGAGCTGCAGGAGCGGGAGCGGGAGCAGGCATCTGCCAGTGCGGATGGGCCTGGGGGCAGGGGCCTGGAGGCCTCACCGCCCACGGGCCCCGCCAGGGCCCAGTCGCTAGCCCTGGGCCCAAGGGCTCAGCCCAGGGCCAGCCCCAGCAGCAGGGTGGGAGCGGTTCCTGCTGCTGCCCCAAGGGTCGCCAGCCCCAGCCCTGCCAGCTGGAGGTGGGTGTTTGATGTCCGCAGGCCAGGGGAAGGCAGAGTGGCCTCCTCTCTCCAGGCGGCTCCAGGCTTTGGAGCAGGCATGCTGTGGCCAGGGCCTTTGCTGTCCCCTCCTGTGGGTCTGGTGCTGATGGACAGCCCCGTCTCTGCCGACAGCCTTTGATAAATGGGGATTTCCAGACACGGAGCTGTTTCTGCCTCCTGGTGGGAGCACGCGCCGGGGCGTTGTTGTCAGAGCAGCCGATGGGGAGCGCTCCTGGTTGGAGGCAGCTCCCTTGGCAGCTGCTTGTGCTACCGCCAACCAGTCCAAAAACTTTCTAACGCCAATTTGGCGTTTAGAAAGCAGGCGTTCTTTATTGCAGCGCTGGATGCACGGGGGATATCTCTACCCAGCGTGCATGCCGTAGGCCACGCCAGCAAAGTATTTATCAAACTTAAAACGTACATATTCCTTAATTTTCCAAGGAAAGTCATTAACGTTACAATTATTTCCCAGAAATCATTAGCATATTTCCCCTCCCACCGGAGCATGCGCTGTTTAATTCTGGGGATTCTTTTGGGGGTCCCTAGTGGTCGTTCTCCTCAAATTCCAACTCTCCGCTTGTTGAGCTCGTTGGTTTTTTCCACCTCATCATGCTGATTTGGCTGTTTCCTTTTCTTAAGGACACAGCTGACACTCGCCAGTGTTCAGGAAGTTTCTTGGTTTATGTTCAGACTGCCCATTATCTTTGTTCTGAGCTCACTCTTTCATTCAGAGATTGCTTCTTATCTTACAGGCCTCTCCTCTGTCCTTGGTTTCTGCGGGCATGCCGATTCACTTCCTTCCTAGATCTACTCTGTCCTTGGTAGCTGTCAATTGTTGGTGACCAGCTTCTTCTAAGCAGGCCTTGATGATGAGCGTTTTGAAGCAGGCCTTGGTAATTAACTTCTTTTCTGAATCCCACATGGAACACTTGTGCCTCTCTCTTGGACCCAAGGTTGGATACCTGCCTTTCCCCCCACCCAAGCTGTGGTAGCCCTTTCTGGAAAAAGAGCTCCTGGGTGAGTTAGTTCCTCAGCCATAACGGCAGGGTTTCTGTTTGCATCTGCAAGAACTGAGGACAAACCCTGCTGAGGGAAACCGTCAGGAGAAAAGGAAGGCTGGAGAGAGCAGAACAGATCCGTAGAGCTGCGCTCCTTTACCCCCGATGGTGTCACACCTCCTGGCACGGCGACTGGGTAAGGGTGCTTTCCCAGCTTTTCCAGTGCTCACCACCGGAGAGCCGACGGCCCTGGGGGAAGGGCAGGACCCCCTTCTTTGTGCACGCCAGGATCTTGTCACGCTGCATAAGCTCCTGCGCAAGCAGAAGTGGCCGATAGTGGACTTGTTGAGGGAGGCTGGGGTGGGCACGAGGAAGATGCCGGGAGCAGACTTCCTTCAAGTCATCAAGGGGGGATGCAGGGAGCAGAACGGGAGTGACCTGCTGCCGCTGCCGTACGTCCTTGCGTGCAGAGCCAGGGTGGTTCCAGTGGAGGCAATGGTGGCGGTTGAGCAAGGGGCGCTTTCTCTTGTCTTACCCTCAGCATCACGCTTCCCAGTGTCGATACTCGACCTTTCCCCCACCAGTCTCGTATCTGTATTCCCATTGCACTGCCTTCCAGCACGTATCTGTGCAGCACGGCTCAGCCTGGGCCCCACTTCCCACAGGGCAGAGCGGTACGGAGCTGTGAGGAGCACGCTCAGGTCTACAAGGATTCAGCAGTGCAGATGTTAGCTGGTACTCTAGTCCAAGCCAAACCAAGCCTTCTCAAAACGCAGGGGGCTGGGAAGTTCGGCATGTTAACAGCCGAGAGGTCTGCAGAAGGAGAAGCTGGAGAAGCCAGGGGATGTGCAATACTGCCGTCAGCCCAATGGCAGGAGGGAGGTTATTCAGTCCCTGGGGTTGGGCTGGAAATCTGCAGCCTGCGGTGTAACGTCCTGTACTGGGATTTGGTAGTTAGCACTGATCATCAGCTGATCAAAACCAGACCCTTTCTGCAGCTGTTGGCGGCAGCTGGAAAAGAGAGGTTGGGAAGACCTTGCTTTTTAAAACCTAAGCCAGAGCAGAAGCCTTGTCCTGGTACCTGTGTTGTCTTTCACTGCGGTTTTCACATCTGTGAGAGAAGAGGCATTTGGCTGACGGTTTGTAGGACTGCCTCTTTTGCAGATTAAACATACCTTGTCAGCACGGAAGAGAACTGGACATGGACAAGCAAACGCTTGGGGCAACTGCAGTGTAGAGCTGGGGGCAGTCTGTAATATTTCTGTCAGGCTCAAGAGCTAAAGGATGGTTCCATTGCAAGAGGCGAGTCTGTTGGGAGCTCCAGTCTCCCAAATTCCAAACCCCGCGTGTTAAACAGTGCTGAGCCCCGTTGTTTCTCTCTGCTGCTCTCTAGCACAGTTTCTCTGGCTTTTTCTTTGGTTGGTTTTTAGTCCCTGGTAGGTGTCCAAGCTCCGTTCCATCAAGCCACTTGCAAACCTGCCCCTTGCCCAGCTTCTGCTGGGGGCCAAGCCAAAGGGATGAAGCCTCGTGCTCGTAGCAAGCGCGAAGCAAAGTTAAAGTGCTGAGAAGTTCCCCCATCAGCCCAGAGCCAGCGTGCAGCTGCGATGAGATGGAAGAGCCTGGGAAACAATTCGTCGGCAGGAGGCGATGGAAGAAGGTACAGTGCGTGTGGCACCCGGGATTAAGCGATACGCTCAGTTTTGTGTCTGGATCAGTACTGTGCTTGCCCTTTGACTAAGCCCCGGCGCAGAGCAGAAATTGTTGTTACTCATCGTGGGTGCCAGAGTGCTGTTCCTGCTCTCTCCTCCCTGGTGCATTGATTTAATCTTTTGTGTCTAGGCAGGGCCTTGATAATGCTCCTGTGTGGGCACTGTGTATGTGAATGGCAGGTTTTCTGCATAGTTGTGACTGATCTTTCTTGCTTCTTTTCATGAGGAAAATCTTGAGATGTACTGCGCAGGAACTATAGAAATGCAAAGAAGTGATGAAGAAAGAGGTGCCAGTCAAGGAGGGAGTGCAGGTTAGTTCTGGTTTTCAATTTTCTTGACTGTGTTCTAGCCAAAAGCCTTGTCTTAAGCAATTGAAATGAGCTGAACTACTGGGTATTTCAGTAGCTTTCAGGCGAGCACCTTCAGTCCTTGCCCCAGCAGGTGGAAACGCGGGATGGAGGTCGGCACGTGTGCCCTCAGGTCATAGCAGGGCCTCCTCAACCCCGGGCTGGGGATGCTGTTCCTGGGGATGCTGGTTGCAGCCCGCGGTGGGGATGCTGGTGGTGGGGCTGTCAGTAGCAGGCTGGGGCAGGGCTAGCGGTAGCAGGGGTGTTGGTACCAGGCCGGGGTGGGGATGCTGGTTCCGGGGCGGTTGTTCCTTTCGGAACAGCGAGGTGGCGCCGCGGCTGCAGCCTCTGCCGGGCAGGGGCGCGGTGTCAAGGCAGCAGAAGTGGAAGTGGCGCTGGGTGGGCCTGTGGCTGGCAGCATGATGGTGGGCAGAGAGGGTTCCCGCATACCAGAGCGGTGAGGGCATCTGCCCTGCCTTGCCCCTTCCCCCACTGCTCCGCAGCTTCCTCCCAGCCCAGGGGCTCCTGGGGGCTGCCCCGGGGGGCTGCAGCGGCATGCGGCCCACTGCTGCCGGGAGGTGTGGGGCGCGGCCTGGCCGTGACACCAGTGGCGCCGGCGGCCGGCAGCACTGTGTCACCCGTTCCGTCGAACATATCGCAGCCCCCGGGCAGCAGGGAGCCGTAGCTTAAAGCGCATGGGGCTGGGGGACTGGGGCAGGCAAGGGTCCCCGGGCCGGGGCAGGGCTCGGGGCCAGAGCTCCAAGCCAGAAGTTTAAGGCCTCCGTGCTGCGGGGTTTCAGTAGACCGGCTGCATGAAACCTGTCCCCTCTGGTGTGCGAAGGGCCTTTGCACCCCGGCATCCCTCTGGCTTCTAGATGGCTTGGCAGGCACGTTGTTGCTGTTGGATTCTCTCCGCTTGCTGCATCCTGCCTGCTGCCTGCTGCCACCCACTCCATGCCGTGCCCGCCCAGCTTCCCCTCCAACAGCGTTTTTGAGTTATTGGGCACCTGGCACAACCACCCTCTTTTTCTTTGGTGGGATGCTGTCGCGCAGGGAGGTCTCTTGCGTCTTGGGGGCGCTGGCTGGTGCGGGGCGCTTGGCCTTCTTGCCGCCCATCTCTCCCAATCTGGGCACCATCTGGCAGGAGGCAGCACCCGGCGGCAGTGGCAAGCGGGTCAAAAGCACCCGGGGCTGCCTCCACAGCGCCTCCTGCACCAGTTGGGCCATGCGGGGTGGATGATGCTGGGGGGGCAGCCGGGGGGCTGGCCAGGGGACTCAGCAACGGGATCCGCAGGGGGCTCAGCAGGGGAGTCTCCGCAAGAGCTTTCAGGGGAGCCTTGTGGGGACTCTCCACAGGACTGTCCTCTGAAGTCTCCGGAGAGCTCTCCTCAGAAGTCTCCGAGGGGCTCAGTGGCAGCCAGGTGGGGAGGTCTGCCACCACCGCGCCCTGCTTCCCCTCGGGGTCCTGCAAGGGGGAGGCCGGCCCCCCCCAGAAGGGGTCGGCGTCCCCCAGCATTGCCACTGCCAGGCAGTCCTTGGGGCAGTTGCCCTCCAGCCCGTTGTCCCAGAAGTCGGGGACTTTGCTGAAGCACCAGGCGGTGCTGGCAAGGCTGTTGGGGCCATCAGGGAAGGTGTTTTCGCCATCCACCAGCACCACCGCTGCCACTTGCTCCTTGTTGGAGCCGCCCTCTGCCCTGTACTCCAAGAGGTGGGGGAGCTTGTTGAGGGAGGTGGTCAAGCTGGGGATGACGGGGACACTGGGGATGGTGTCGTCCCCATCCCCGCCACCACCGCTCGTTCATTGGGGCAGCCGCCCTCCGCCACGTACTCGGAGAGGTCGGGGAGCTCATTGAGGACGTCGGTGGTCAAGTTGGGGACGTTGGCGGTCAAGATGGTGTCCTCGCTGTCCCCTAGCCGTGCCACCACGGCTTGGTCCTGGGGGCTGTCGCTGTCCGCCACGTACTCTGAGAAGTCTTGGAGCTCTTTGAGGAGAGCAGTGCTGGCGAGGCTGTTGGGGAAATCAAGGCCATCAGGGACAGTGTCCGCGCTGTCCCCCAGCCCCGCTGCTGCCACTCGTTCACTGGGGCAGCCGCCCTCTGCCACATACTCAGAGAAGTCAGGGAGGAAGTTGGTAGAGTCGGGGACATTGTTGACAGTGACCTCGCTGTCCCCCAGCCCCACCACTGCCGCTCTCTCTTTGGGGCTGCCGCCATATGCCCTGTACTCCAAGAAATCGGGGAGCTTGTTGAGGTAGGTGCTCAAGTCGGGGACATCGGGGACATCGGGGACGGTGCCCTCGCTGTCCCCCAGCCCCGCTGCCACTGCTTGCTCCTTGGGGTAGCCATCGTCCGCCACGTACTTGGGGAGGTTGGGGAGCTCATTGAGGAAGGCAGTAAAGTGGAGGACATCGGGGACAGTGCCCTCGCTGTCCCTCAGCCCCGCCGCCACCGCTCGCTCCTTGGGGCAGCCACCCTCCGCCACGTACTCGGAGAGGTCGGGGAGCTCGTGGAGGAAGGTGCTCAAGCTGGGGCTGTCGGGGACATTGGGGACGGAGTCCTCGCTGTCCGTGGTGTCGAGCCAGGCGAGCATACGGCTGGCAGTGGTGTCCTCTGCCTGCTCAGGAAAGGCCTCGGCGAAGGCATCTGGCCCCTGCTCGGGCAGATCCGCGGGCTTCCCCGGGGCCCCCGGGGTGGTCACCGCTGCTGAAAAAGGAAACAAAACCAATCGAACCCCGGGGCAATGCCAGCTTTGCTAAGCTTGGCCACCCGACCATGGGCTCTGCCACCTCCAAACCTCACCTTTGGGCTTCGTCGTGGTTCTGCCAGTCGGCAGAGCCAGGGCGGTCTGGCGGGGGCTGGCAGCAGGGACACTGTCCTCGATGGCCACCCCGTCCTTGCTGGAGGCCTCCGATGGCTTCTGGGCGCTGCCGGGTGGGGTGTGGAGCACAGGGGGGCCTGTGGGGTCCAGGGTCTCCCCCTGGCCCACGGCCCCAGGCCCATCGGCTGGTGGGGCACCAGTGTCCCCATCGCCACCTGCTGTCCCCAGCCGTAGGCAGGGGGACAAGGAGCAGCCACGGTGGGGAGCTGCACCCCGCAGGGGAGCTGCATGACAGGGGGGAGCTGCACAACAGGGGCGAGCTGCATCATCGGGGGGAGCTGCACCCCGCTATGAAGCTGCAGCATGGGGGGGAGCTGCACCCCTTGGGGGAGCTGCACCCCGCAAGGGAGCTGCACGACAGGGGGGAGCCGCGCCATCGGGGGGAGCTGCACCACAGGGGGAAGTGGCACCACGCCGGGGAGCTGCACCACCTGGCCTGGGGCCCCCAGCGGCCCCGGCACCCCCTGCCAGATGGTGGCCTGGGCCAGCTGGGAGGTGACGGTGTGCACCTGAGCAGGCCTGCGGGACACCAGCAGCCCCGGGCCAGAGAAGGGCAGCACGCCGGCAGCGACCGGTGGCGGCATGGCCGGGGCGGTGACACTCACGCTGGGCACCTCCAATGCCATCGGCAGCCGGAGAGGGAACCTCTCTGTTGGGGGAAGCGAAGAGGAGCAATGGGGTGCGATATTGGTGGGCAGAGCCGCCTGGGGGGCTACCTGGAGGGCAGGAGCACCGGGAGGAGTGGGAGCCTGCTGCTGTACGTGCCATGGCACTTGGTCAGGGTGGGGTTTGTTGGGGGCAAGCAGCCCTCGTCCCCATGGCGATCATTCCGCCAGCACCTGCTGCAGCCAGCCTTGCGCTGGTTTGATTTTTCCTACCACAACAGCTTCCCATCTCAAAGATTTCCCATCCTGCTGAGGTTTCCTGTCCTGAATGATGGGTTCCCACCCGCACAATGGCTTTTAAACCGCATGATGGTTTTCCATGCCAATGAGGATTTCTCAGCCCCGTCATGGTTTCCTAACCCAACGGTCTCCCATCCCCACGATTTCCGATCCCAAGCGTGATTTTTGGGGGGAGGTGAATTTCCTGTCGAAGGGGAAGGGATGGGGCTGGCACTGGTGTCCCTGCAATGCCAACACGTGTGTGCTGCCCATCCGGCCCCGGTGGTGGGGATTATGGGGGTTGGGGCACTTTTAGGTCGTTTTTGTCCTCCCCCTCTCTGCCCCGGCAGGGGGGGGAACCGCTGCTCCCAACTGTGGTGGAAGCGGTGCCGGTGCCAGTTCCGTGCGGCCGGGATGGGGAGCTGTCAGGAAAATCTGGCAACTGGCCTGTGCCGACCGAGGAGAGAGGCCGGGATGCAAAGTATAGCATTACAAGAGGCATTCTTGCATTTGCGTGCATGAGCTGTCTCATTAAAACGGGGGCACCCCGAATGCGGTCTTACACATGGTTCTTACACCTTTCAAGCATTCAGGTGCAACGCGATTTGACCAAGCGCTACTTAGCACGCACACACAGGCTGCTGCTTTGCAAAGCGACTCTCGTTCTGTGGCGGCATCATCCATCTGCTTCTTTCTTGATCTTTCTTGACCCAGACGTCCCGGCGGTCGGTCTTGCTGCAGTTCCCTATCTCTGATGGCAGATAAGGGGAAGGTTCCCCAGAGGAGTCGGAGGGGCTGGGATGCTGGCGTGATCTGGGTAGTGCAGGGGTATCCTTTCTTCTTCAGACTGTCCTTCTCCTCCTTGCAATGAGCTGGGGTCCTTCAGTCATGCTGACTGAACCATGACTGAGCAGTATACGACGTAAACTAGCTGTATCTTAAGAAATGTCATACAATTTCCTACTCTTGAGACTAATTGCTACAATAGTTTTTCCTAGCAATGAGATTTTCCTAGCCGTCCCTCCTTTCCTTTTGACCATCAGGGTCGCACTATACTCTTCCTTCTTTAAGTCGTATGTTGAGCATATAAGGTAGTAGAACACTGTAAACGCACAGATAGATAATTACAAAGCCAAACAAGCTAGTGAATACAACAACCCAAATCCTTTTAGTTCACAGGCCTCTACCTAAGTCTGGGAGCCAAGAGGTTAGCCACCCAAACAGATTCAGGAGAGATCCCTGCCTTACTTCGTGTAGTATTTTTAAATGAGTCTTCCTCTTGTTTCTGTCAGTTTCATTTTTCTGGTCTTGACTTACATAAAAACCCAGCAGCTGTTATTCAACAATGCACGTTCTCTGTCCTGCGCTGCTGAAAGGTGCTCTAGGGCTAATCCATTCGTGCGGAGGCACCAGGAAGAGAGAGCGCCAGCGTTTGTGGGGCTGTGAATGGGGTTCCCTGGATACTTGAAGCGCAGCAGCAGCTTTTGGTCCTGGCCCCTTTGGGGTGGGAGGAATCCCTGGACGTTCGCCGTTTCCAGGCTGGGCTCTGGCTGTAATCAGCGGGCCAGGGAGAGGGACTCTCGGGAACTTTTCTTTCTCCCTGCTTCCCCCCAGTTCCAATCTCTATTAGAGGTAATGATGATTTGGCTTCCTGGACACATCCTAGAGAAGGTAGATCCAGGATGGAAGTGTAGGCTGCTCTATACCTTCAGAGCTGTAGGCTGGGGCTGGAGTTACTATTTGCTCATTCTAATTTCTTTTCCGTATCCTACACTAGGTAAGCGTGGGGACAGCAGTGTAGTCCTCCTACTGAGAAGTTGGGCTCAGTGTAGAACGACAAGAAGCCCACCCTGAGTGATATGGTGGGAAGCAAGACAGAAAAGGAGCACGGGCAAGAGAGCTGTTAAGGTACTGGGAGAAAGCCATTCACTCCTGGATGGAAAGTGAGGGCTGGAGAGCCAGAGGGCTCTGCTGCTAACGCTGGCAACAGGTAAGCAGTAACGGCTTCACCATCAGGCTTGGATTTTGTGAATGCCCAAAGGCAACGGACGTGGCTGGTGCTCGTCCCTGAATGTTGGTGTGCTGACAATCTAGAGTGAATTCTGGGGTGTTCCCTGATGGCAGCCAGGCTTAGCCAGGTGTTTTCTGTTAGACACAGAGCTTAAAATGCCTTAAAAATGTATAGTGCGAACACAGGAGAGCTTGGTGGTGGGTGGGAAGTGGAATGGACTGCGTCCTTGTATGGAGGCCATGGCAGTGGTCTCTCTGTAGGTGCTGGCTTTAAGGTGGACAAGCAGGCGTTATCCTCTCTGCACCCTTGACGTACTGTCGTCCTTCTTCCTTTTGCCCTCCCTCCGTACCCGTCTGACTCCTGGGCTGATGGGTTGTATTGCTTTCCTTATGGATGACCCTGCACACCATTGGTAGGAATTCCATCTATGATCTTCCTTTGATAAAATCCAAAGCTTGGAAAAGGGTTCCTTTCCCAATCTCTAACTTTTTCTTTAAGGAAAAAAGAAGGCAGAAAGCTTTTTTTCCCTTTTTCCCTATCTAGTTACATCCTCTTGACGTGCAGAAGGACGATTCTGAGAAGAGTGCATCAGTGCGCAGGTGATTACAGTATTCGCTATCGAAGGCATTGAGTTTGTCCACAGCCCTTTTTCTCATACAAAACTAGAGAGCCAACTCTGGTGCCTTACTGTGGTCTGCAACAGACGGAGAGTTAGGCATTTACTCCACATTCTTCTGCACGGGAGAGCTGGTTAAAACCTTCGGAACTCAAACCCACTGATGGTTTTTTGAGATGTGTTTTCTTCATTAACCCTGAGGTTGGTGACTGCTCCCTGTACTCGATAGTGGAAAAAAGACTGGTGGAAACATCAAGACACAGCCTACTCTGCATCCTCAAACGTTACAGCAGTGAAATACCAAGACTGTGGAGTTATTTGCCGCATACAATGACTTTTTTACACTGTTGAACATTTCTAGCCTCATGCTCTCAATTCAAGACCGTCTTCACCCATGAATCATCGACGTGGTTTTATAAGTGATTAGAATGCCCAAAATGTCCTTAGTTTGGCTAAAACCTATTTTGATGGTTCTACTTATACACAGGTGTTAGAACAGCATGACTGGACTCTGAGGAGCATACCTGCCCAACGTGTCATCAGGCCGCTGTTTCTCCTGAGGCGTTAATTGCCAACAAGTTCCTGCGCCAGGTAACACGATGGCTTTTACGTAAACTGTTTGTAAGAAAAGTCTATTTGTACAAAGCTGAAAGGGAAGAAAATGTTATTTTACATCTCCTTAAGCAAGGCTAAACTGAGTAAGGCTAAATGTACTTTTCAAATACATTATCTGTTGTTACAGAAGCTTACAAGTCTTGAGAGACAATCTGGGAAATTCAGGTCACGCTTTTGTTTAACAGGCTTGCCTCATTGTCAGGTTCGGTGTTAACACTGAGGTACCTGAAATACAGATACTCTGCGTTACCCATCATTATTGTCAGCGTTTAACGTGATGTGTTCATATATCTGTTTGCTGGTTTCTTTTAGGATTGAGAGCATTGGTAGGAATACACAAGTAATTCTACTCCGTGGAGGCTTTTGTTGCTGCATCTACGGAAGTTTCATATTACCTTTTTGCAAATGCTTTCCTGCCTCCAGGCTGTGAACAACTTCAGAAATGGAGCTGGCTACACAAAAAGGCTCCGGAAGCAGATTCGGCAGCAACTGCAGCAACAGCCACCACCGCCACCACCTGCACCACCTCTCATGACTGTTACACCTCCTGCTGCTCTGGTGACTGCTGCTGAACTTCCTAAATCTTCCTCTCTGTCAGTCAGCAGTTTGTTGGAAGAGAAGGTAAGTGTTATTTCAACGTATGCAGTGATCCTTGCGCTTGAGTAGAGCTTATTTTCCAACTGTTTGTTTGCATTGATTGACAAGGGCTGTCAGGTTCCTGTACTAAGGCAACCAGCATTACCAGGTCTTCTGGGCCGCCAAGGACAATCAAGACCCACAGCTGGTAAGTAATGATAACTTGAGAATTTCTTTAAAAGAATAATCTTCAGATAAACTGAATGGGATTTTTTTTCTTTTTTGTCTCCCCTCTCCGATAGCTCATGCCATGAGAGCCAGTACAGTTCGCTCAGCAGGTGGCAGACCAGGCTGCGAATTTTAAGTATTCTGCAGAAATTCAATATAGTGCTACTTGTAACCTGTTAAACGAGGCCGTAACACAGAACTTATCCAACAGCTGATTCAGAATGAAATGAGTATGCACAGAGAGTTGTGGAGAATACAAGTGGTAATTAATTTTGAAATGGCTTAATTTGCATTGGCTTTAAGAAAGGGGATCTGTGCTTGCAGGAAGATGAGTTGAAATACAACTCCAGTACATGACTGAAAAGAGGACTCTGAAAAATGAACGCCTTTTGAGGAAACCGTAATTACATATAAAGATTTTTTTCCAGTACACTTTGATGTTGTGTATGGTAAACATCGCAAACTAAAACAAGACAAATGTAATTCTAAAACTTTCCCGAAAACTTGTAGGAATTCTAAACTGGTGTTGCTTAAACAAGTTGTTCACCTTTTGCATTTGCATGCAGTCTACTTTTTCTCCTGTTGGCCACTTTTTGTTTCTTGGTGTCTTTTTGTAATAAAGGTCAAACTATGATTGTAATAAAGGTCAAGCTTATTTTAACCGGGAAAAGAAAAAGTCCATTCTCGATGAGTTTAGGGATGATTTTGCTACGGAATGGACGGAATATAAAAAGATTGCAAAGGAGCATAGACGTTTGTTTTCCAGGTCACTGCTTTACACTCCCATAATGGAGAAGCAGGTTGTCTAGAAGAATCGGGAGCATTTGCACTTCACGTCTCTGTCGTTAGATGGATTGGATGAGTCAAGGGATTAGCAGGGACAGGAGTTTCCTATGTAGGTTCCTCGCTCCACTGTGGCAAAGATGACAGTTGTCTGACAGTTATAATTTGGCAGCAGTTGTGAAGGAACAGGTGTCTCTGTTCCTAAAGCTTCTCCGCAATGACATCCTTCACCTCCTGACAGCCGCGAGAGGCTAGAAACGGAATGGGTGCAGCTGCTGGATGTTCTGTGTCTACCTCTTTGGATTGTAACCATTACCTCAAAGCGCTTTGGAGGAGATAAGGTGATTGTAACCTGGACTGGTAACTGGTGTCTTTGGCTAGTATTTTGTTGACGTTGTTGAACTTTTCTTAGGAATTAAAAGATGAGACTTGTTTGTAAGGAAACCTTAAATTGGTGAAGGACCTTGAGAGGAGGAATGATGCTAATGGACACCTGCGGAATAATGAGAAATGGTTCTTTAAAAACAATAAAAGAAGAACTTGTGAAGAAAACAGTCAGGGTTGCTGATGTTCTCTAGCCCCCAAAATCACTCGGGCAGGAGTCTGGAGAGCTCTCTGTTAGTAATGCTGTCGGTATCTTTCCTAGAGTCATGGCATTGAGTCCAATTCCTAGAGGCTGAGTTGAGCAGCTTTTCGGTATGCTTTTTCCTGACATGCGGTCACTATCCTTGCTTAGAGCTAGAGGTATGTGCACAATTTTGCTAGGACATCTGGCTAGAAGTGTTGGTTAAATAGTCGGGTATGTCGGATTGCAGTGCAAGTCTTTTGCATCCTGGACAGGTTGGCAAAGAAGTAGTGAAGTTGAAGAGACTAAGGTGGCATTTGAAAATTGAGCTTCACTGTCTTCAGGCTCAATTGTGCTTTCTTGATGGTTGATACTGCGCTGTAGCCATGAAGACTTGCTCTTTTTGCATCTTACTGCAACAAAACTGATTTGCACTGCCCGTAGCTGCTGAGTAGGCAAAGATGTGCGTGTTGACGTACCAGTACAGGGCAGTCTACCCCACCTGAAATCAATGCACAGCTCTGGTGGCTGAGCCCTTCCAACCTCAACCATTCTGTGATTCTGTGATCTGTGACTGCAGACATCATCAAATAGCGTTTGTCCTCTCTGCTGCCCACCTTAGAAGTCTCTAGAAATCTCTAAAGGCCCAGATAAGGAGCGGCTTCGATGCTGTTCAGATCAGCCACCTTTCCTTTGGATCCCAACGAGATCCGTATGTTTAAAGAAGAAGAATTGCTGAACCGCCCTTCAAGCTCTCTGTCTGGCGGCCTGTAGAGGAGGGGACTGGTGGAAAATGTTAAGACAGTTTAGGAAAGAGAGCATATTTTGTTCCGGTTTCCTCTTCTGACAGCATCTGGTAAGCAATACAGCATGTTAACGTTCCATCGACAGTTGTAACACCAAACAAGGATCAGAGGAGAGGAGCAGGTGTAAACAGCTTTTTGCTGAAAGAGACTTTGAGAACGGAGGAAAGGCTGTGAATTGTAAGATGCCAGAAACTGTAGAAATGTGAAGAGAGCATCTCGTCACATCTGTGGTGAACTCCCCGCTGCGGCCCGTGTTGTATCCTCACGGGAATGATGAAAGATTAGCATGAGATTCCAAAGGAATTGGTAAATGTCATTAGCAACATCAAAAGTCCGTTGGGATAGAAACACTCGGTTAGGATCCTAGCCTTGCCTTTTCTTATGCAGCTGCGAGCTGAAAGCAGAAAGTGGTGTTTCCTGCTGTGCTGCTGGGGAGAAGTTTCCACATTGCTAAAAACCCAGCATAAGACAGCCCTGCCTGGAGCTACCATTCCCCACAGGCCAAAAGACTCCAATTCTAAAACTTCTGTGCAGCTTGCACAGCAATGGGCTTCCCACCGTTCTGAAAGCTGGGAGGGGGAGCAGGCCATCAGGCAGGAGAAGTGGCCCCGAAGATGCCCCTGGAGCGTTGGAGATGGTGCTCAGCCAGCACCAGTGCAATGAGGGCTTCTCGCTCACAGTCCAAAACCAGACCAAGAGAAAAGCAGCAAGAGAGCAATCTCCATTTGTGAAAGGTTCCCAACTCCTAAAAGGGCAAACTCCGTGGAAGATGCTTCATTTTCTTTTCCCTCTTTTCTGCGTCAGCTCTTCCTGTTTGGTAGGAGGAAGAGAAGAGAGGAAGTGACAAAAACTAGGACTTGTGTTAAGCTTGACTAAATCTAACGTTGCCAAGGGAGAGAAGCAGGGCTCTGGAGTGCACAGAAGGGAAGGGAAGGTCCTGGGGGCACGCTGGGACGTGTGATCATGGGGCTCTGGGCCAGTTGGAGAGCAACAGGGAGGTCTGCAGGGACCAGGAGGGCAAATGTGGGGCTTGGGGCACCCCAAGAGGACGCAAGTGCCCAGGGGTGAGTGGGCCTCGTGACCCGCCCAGAGGCCACCCTGCCCCTCCCGGCCTGGGTGGCAGGTCACAGTGGTGCCATCACGTCCCGCAGGATGGCGGAGAGACCCCCCAGCCGCCCCAGGGTGGCCTAGGAGGAGAAGAGGGCTCCCCAGGAGAGCAGCTCTCCTCCAAGGCTCCACCAGGCATGCGTGCCCAGGCTGCTGCAGACCGGTAAGTGAGGGGCACCGCTGGGCTGGGCAGGGCTGGGGCCTGCACCCTGATCGACGCCAGGGTCCTGTTTCCCGGGCACAGCAGCAGTGGGGGTCCCACGGGCGGGGAGCACAGCACTGGTGGAATGCTGCTCGGGGCTGGGAGCTGGCCCCAGCACAGCCTCCCCCAGGGCGGGAGAGAGCAGAGGGGACTGGGCTCCTGCTCTGGGCTATGGGCAGCAAGAGGCAGCTGGCCTGGCAGAAGGCAGCGGTGGTGGGGGACGGGGACTTTCCAGCCTGTCTGCAAGCGAGTTCCTAAGCCCGGTGCACTTGTGGCTTTCTGTGCCGCACTGTGCTGCAGCATTGCAGCCCATCTGCCGGGCACCCTCCAGGCCAGACACCCATGGGGAGAGTGCTCCAGGGGAGTGGGCACGGGGTTGGACGGAGGGCAGAGCTCCTTCGTCTCCTCGCATTTGCCTTCAGCCCCTCTCTACAGCCCTCCCTGCTCTCCTCCTTTACTAGGTGCCCCCGCTGGTGCGTCCAGCTGGCGGTCTCTGTACCAAGAGGAAAAAGAATCCATGCAGTTCATCCAGGCTTTTGTGAAGAGCTCAGAAAAGGTAAACGCGGCCATTTCCATGGTAGCCGTGCCTGCGTCTCCTGACAGTGCCACCGGCTCTGCTGCCTGCTGCCGGGGCTGCTGGGGGTCTGGTGACTGGGCAGAGCTGCTCCCCCCAGGTCTCCTGCACAGCACTGCAGCCCCAGGGCTCCAGTGCTGCTGGCCATGTGTCTACCTTCTCACGCTCCTCGTTTGTCTCTCTGTCCCCCAGCTGCCAGGAGGAGGCCCAGAGGATGCAGTTCCTAGAGACCATCTGCACCCTGTGCAAAGCTGCCAGGCGCAAGGGCTTGTCACAGGGCCTGAATGCGTTCTGCCACAGATTTGAGTTGGCAGAGACTATCAAGGTGAGGGGACACCCGGCAGGTCTGGGGACGGGGGCAAGGTCCCCGGGCACCGGCACAGTGTGCTGGCAGTGCACGGGCAGGGGTAGGGCAGGGACAAGTGTGAGTGGACGCGGAGCTGCCCTGAGGGGACTCCGGTGCCGCTGAGAAGCCCTGCCAGCAGAGACCCCACCACCGGGAGTGGCAGGGGGCACGCTGGGCTTGGTGCTGGGGCAGGGGCAGAGGGTCTCCGCCAGCCCCACCGCCTGGTGCTGGGTCTGCTGGCACTGGCTGCTGGTGGCTGCCAGGTGCCATCCGGGTTGCGCTCTGCAGGTGCTGCTGGAAGAGGAGCCCAGGAACCACCTGCACACAGCGGTGCGGCAGCAAGCCATGCTTGCCATCGCCGCCTTGAGGTAGCTGCCCAGCCCCTGGTTTGGCTGGCACCTCTCCCCGTCCCCCAACCAGGCAGAGTCCAGTAGTGCCGTCAGAGGGCCTCTGCTCTGCCCTGCTCGCGGCTTGTTGGGAGGGCGCAGGGGAGGCCAGAGGGATCCTGCAGCTGCCTGCCATGCCTTGGCTCTTCCCCAAAGCGGGAGGCTTGCCTGCCAGGACTGTCCTTTGGCCCAGGCCGTGTTGGGGAGGGAGGAGGTGCCTCCTGGCAGGGCTCCCTGCACACCCTCCATCCCCCTCGGGGACCCCTGCTCCAGAGGTCCGTGGCCACTTGCCCAAGGCATCGAGGCGCCCAGCACCAGTGTGCAACAGGCCCCTCTCTCTCTTTGCAGCAAAGTGGAGATGGTGTTGGAGGGCAAAAAGAAAAGCCTCTTGCAGGCCTGCTTCAAGAGTGTCTTCTTGCTTCCTCCAAAACCGGACATGCAGGACCTGGACACTACTCTCTACTTTAAGGTAAGTGCTGGCTGAGCGGCAGGAGTCCCTAGTCCCTCTGGGCTGCTCCCTGGCCGCCGTGTGCTGAGAGAAACCCGGAGATCCAAGGCAGGGCAGCGTCTCAGCTTTGCTTTCCCACCCTCATCCCTTCACCCGCAGTCCTTGGTGTGGGGAGTTCAGATCTATCTCCGGGCGTGAGAAGGACTGCAGAAAGACTGCCACAACCTTTTGTGCTCCTTGCAGACCCTGGATACCATGGATACCATGCTGTGGACGTTGGTGCGCAGCTCTCCTGCCTCTGGCTTCACAGAGCTGCAGACAATCTTACAGGTGTGGGCATTGGCAAAGAGTGGGGTTCGCAGGGGCTGTTCTTCTGGGAGCCCCGTGTCCCCTGGCTGCACTCAATGTCACTTCCCCTCTGCAGCCTGTGTCACAGGCCTCCTGTGCCTTGCCCATGGCACTTCTGGGCCAGCTCCATCCCCAGAGCTTTCCTTGCACCAAAGCAGTGGGAGGCATTTGAGCCCTCTCCTTAGGCAGCGCAGCGGTGGCAGCTGGTGCTGCTCTTCCCCTGCCTCACCGTCCCTCGTGCTTTCCTGCCCAGATCTGACTGGGGCAGAGAGCCACTGAGACCTGCCTGTCCTGCACAGGGAGCCCAGCCCTGAAGCTCTGTACTCCTGGCTTCCCAGGGGGCCGTATCCCCATTGCCCCATTGCAGACCCCGCAGGCAGGCTCCTGCCCAAGAGCCCAGCCTTCATGGGAGAGGGGACACAGGGCTGTGTTGTGGGGGAGGGCACGGAAGGGAGCAGGCACTGCCCTGGGGGTGCCATCTGCCCACCTACCTGGCCACAAGGACTGCGTGAGTCCAGCCAGGACTTCAGCAGTGCTGCTTCTGCTGGCGCGGGCACCAGCTCCCGGGGCACGTGAGCACTTTCTCTCCTCCCAGATGCTGCTGACCTTCGTCAACTGCCAGAGTGCAGCTGCGTGCGAGAGGGCTGTGGGGAGGATTGGGAGGCTGAGCGATTTGCTGGCCAGCTGTTCCTCAGTGAAGGTAAGGAGCCAGACACCCTCCAGCCACGCTCTCTCCCCTTGCCTGCACACCAGCACAGCCTGCAGCTCAGAGATGCCTGGAGGCAAGCCTGGCAGCGACTGAGGCATTCAGCAAGGCTCTGCCCTGGAGCCAGGCTCTTGGTTTCTTTCTTTTTCCCATGCTCTTCTCTCCCCAGTTCCCTCTCTGCCAGGAGCCATCTTGGCCCCCCAGTCCTGTGCAGGACAGCACTGCCCAAGGAGCATGGCGGGAGCCCAGGCCTAGCAGCTCCCCCTGCCCTGCTGCCCAGCTGGCTGCTTTGGGAGGGCCCTCCAAAGCTCTGACTCCCCGGGGATCCTTCCCTGGGCAGACTCTTGGGTCGCAGCTGCTGCCCCTCAGCCCTTCTCCCTGTCCTGCCTCCCTTGCCCAGGTCCGGAGCACCTTTGTAGGAGATGATGACAGCCGTGCCTGCCAGACAGAGATCCGTATCCCCATCCTGGGGCAGCTGCTGGGGCGTCTCATCCTTTGCCGCACTTGCACGAACTGGGAGATCAGCTGGGGGGCTTTGGATGCTCTTCATCACCTCTTCAGGTTCATCCTGCGGCAAAAACGTAAGAGGAGCTGTGGTGGGCTGCGTCCCTCCACACGCAGGCATCTCCTCATGTGCCTGCTTGTTTCCCTGAGTGTTGCAACGGACCGTTCTTGTGCTTGCTGGAGGCTGTCCAGGAAAGCCTGCCAGTTTCTCTGTCACCCGCATCTCAGTTATTCCAACAATGTGTTAGTTGTGTGACTGCGGGCAGAGTTCTAGTTCATACGCTTGAGGCAGGTGTCTCTCCTCCTTCTCCATCGTCCCTGAGGTCCCTCTGGTTCCCTTCGCCCGTCGTCACCCTTTGCTTTATACCCATGCCTACCACCTCCTCCCCTGACTGTGGGTCGTAACCTCCTTCCTCAGCCATTCCTAGTTCAAAGCTCTTTTCACCATTTGCTAAGCTTGTTGGCAAAGACGCTTTGTCCTACCCACTTGCCTGTGATCCCCTCCTGTTTAGGCACGACGCTGCCAGAGGATAATCGAGAGCATCCGCAGCGTCAAAGGGAATGGGAAGCTGAGAACACCTCCTGGCTTTCTTCGCCCAGCACCAGCAACATTGCAGTGGTAATGAGCTCTTCCCTTGCTGGGCCTCTTGTGCGTGGCATCAGCAGGAGACCCGTTTGAGCAAAGAGATCCAGAATCGACGAGGCTGGCATGGCCTCACTGTCCCTGGTGAGAGGGTTGCTGCTGTCCCCGAGCAGGGACTAGAAAGGGCTGCACTCCAGTGTCCCAGCAGCATCTCCAGCCCGCCTGGCCACCAGCAAGCCCTGGTTCTCTGGAGGGATGGCACGCTGTGCTCACGACCGCAACCCTCCTGCCTCACCCTGAGGGCCCTCTCTTCTCCTCCTCCACCACGCAGTAGTGCAGCTCCTGCTTCCAGCTTTCCTGCGGGCACCGCTGCCAGCACTGCCGGGCCATGTCTTGCCAGAGCTGCTCTCACTGCTCAGCTAAGCAGCACCATCAGGGCGCTCGGTGTGCCATGTCTTCCTGCCTTCCTTCCTCCCATAGGCGTTTGGAAAATACCTCCAGCCTTCTGAGAAGACAGACGTCGTCCTCGTGGCCATTGAGGCCATGAGAGACTCCAGCGTCTATGACAAGGAGGAGGCGAGCAGCATCCTGGATGTGGCTGTGAGAGAGCCTGCCTCCTGGCTGACAGAAGTAAGCAGCCTGTGGCTGCCCTGCCCTTAAGCCCTTTCAGGCCCTGTCCCTTCCTCCCTCCCTCCCTAATGCAGGTGCCTCAGGCACCTTGAAGCCATTTGAAGCCAGCAGAGCAGGATGGGAAGAGCAGCAGTTAGAGAGGCAGCTGAGGAAATGGCTGCATTCCAGTGGCAGCACCATCCTCACCTGTGTGCCCTCCAGGTGCCAGGCATCGTGAGGTGCATCTATGAAAACAGGGAGTGCATCCGCACGGCATCAGCCCGGCAGAGCCTGGACTTGCTGCTTCTCCTGATGACCGACCAGTGCCCCAGGGAAGTGGCCAGGAGCCTGCTGAAGCTCTCTCCATCATGTGACAGGTACTGAGCCCAACAGCCCCCGTGGGCTTGTGCCGTGTGGGGAGAGGGGCCTGGAGACTTTCTGGCTGCCGGAGCCAGGGGAAAGCGCAGGACATTCCCCGAGGAGCAGGGCCCTCCAGCCCACCCCACTTTCCAGCCCTGGCGGATGGGCCAGGCCCGCAGTAGCCAAAGCTGGCCAAGGCAGCCCGGAGCCCCGCCACGAGGTTCCTCCCTGCCCCACGGGGAAGACTATCTCAGCCCCCTCCTCCTTGCCCAGGCAGGGACCCGGGCACTCCAAGCGAGGGGTCGGGAAGGGCCAGGACAGCCTGGGTCCTGTGGGGCTGGCCCGGGCACAGTGTGGTGGTCGAGGCAGCCCTGCTGACAGAGCGCTCTGGGCCTGCAGTGCTGCTCTGGCCATGTGGGACGTGATGCTTTCCCAGCCCCACACCTTGAAGAAGGTCTTGAGGGAGCTGCTCAGCCAGCTCCAGGACCAGCGGCTGCGCAGGGTGTTCAGCTCCAGCACAGAGGACGCCTGCATCCATCACTTGGCTGTGAGTGACCAGAGCAGTCCTCGCTCACCCTCAGGGCTGTGCCTGCCTCTCCAGGAAACTGGCACAGCCCTCTCCTCCCATCTGCCCCCAAAGGGTCACCTCCTCCAGGACACAGGGACAGAGCCCCATAGGGCCAGCAGGGACCTGCCCAGCAGCAGGTTCCCCTGCGCCAGCCATGCAGGGCCACCCCACGCTGCTTGGGCCCTGGTGCACAAACACGAAGCCCAGGCAGCCCCTGCCTGCCTAGGCAGCTCTCTGCTTCCCCCCTGCCTGCACCCCGCTGCCCTGCTCTGCAGACTGGAAAGCTGGGTCAGGGCAGGGGCTGGGTCAGGGGCAGAGACGTGGCCTTTGCACAGGCTGAACAGGCTGCAAGGTTGGGGACAGAAGACAGTCGTCACCACTCGCGTGTCGTGCCTCCTTTGTGCCCGCTCTTGCTGTTGGATTGCTCCTCAGAGGCGTGAGAGCAAGAGGCTGCCGATGCTCAGAGGACAGGAGGAGCCGGCACAGAGGACCGTGTGGTGTGCGGCGAAGCGCAGGGCACGGGGATGCCAAGCGGCCCTCCACGGGCAGAGTTGCCCCCAGGACGGGCTGTCTGGCCCTGATGCCCTTGCCCTGAGCTGCCAGTGGGAAGCAGGAGCCGCAGGGTGCGGGGAGCGCTGCAGGCTCTGCCACTCTCTCACTGCCATCTCTGTTTCAGCTGCTGGCCTCCAGTGACATTAAATCAGAGGAGTTTGCTAGCCTCTACAAAGTCCAGCGGTACCTGAGGCGGCCAAGCGTGGTGCTGCTCTCGCTGGTGCTCAGAGGCCTCATCACACTGTCGCAGACACCTGAGACGGTGAGCAGGGCCTAGTCCAGGGAAGCCATGGTGGCTTGTTTGTTGCACGAGCCATGGGGGTCTGCAGAGCGCTGCCACAGAGGGGCCTGGTGGCCACCTGGGGAGCTTTGCAGGCCCAGAGGGTTACCAAGCCATCTGGGCGTTTGGGCCAGTCGGGAAAGGAGGTGGCGGAGCAGGGGACGTGGAGCCTTTGTTCTCCTCACCTAACTTCCCTACCCGCTGCTATCCCCGTGTCCCCATCCATGCGCCCATGGCCACCGCCTGCCATCAGGCTGCTGCAGGGATTCCTGTGCCGCCTGGCAGGAAGGCGGACAGGAGGCTTGTGCTTAGTGGCCAGAGCATTTTTGCCAGGGTGGTCTTTCACCGCTTATCAAAAAAAGAATTGCGTGCTTCCTACAGGCAAGAAAAATGCTGGTCCTGCTGCCAGACATCATGGAGACCCAGCAGAATGCCAACACTGACAACAAGGTGAAGGCCCTGCTGCTCTTCAGAAATGTGATGGGTCATATGAAGAGGGAGGAGGCCAGCCTGACCGCTCTGCAGCTGGTGGAGAAGCTCCCGCCGCTCTTTGATGAGGTAAGGCTGCTGGGGGAGCCTGAGCCCCGCTGCTGGGCCCTCTGCAAGGACAACTGCCCATCAGCCCAGCCCTGCGGCAGCACTTGGGCAGGGCTGTTGCCCGCCTCACGCCCCTGGGCTCTCGTGGGGATGGCTTCTGGGCTCTGCAGCCCAGCACGGCTTCTCGCTGACAGGTTGATGCCTCCGGGCGACCTGAGCCCCTGTGCTGGGGCCCAGCCCCTGTGCAAAGCACCTGCAGGCCAAGAGCTGCTCACAGATCCCTGAGGCTGCCCGCAGCTGCGCTGCCAGGCAGGACCAGACGTTGTCCCCAGGTGCCGTGGCAGGGGGCTGAGGCTGAGGCGGTGATGTGTGCCCCGGAGGCATTGCCGAGGGCCAGCCCAGTCTCCTCCTCGGCCTGTCCCTGGGGAGCTCCACGCTGGTGCAGCTGGTGTGGCTGGTGGTGAATGCTGGGGGGCTGGCACAGGCACTGCCGGATGGAAACCTCTTGCGTGGCCTTTCGTGGGCCCGGGCCCATTGAGCCACAGCTGCAGATCTGGCCCACGGCCCCTGTGTGCAGAGCCTCACTCCAAAGCATCTCCCCTCACATCAGCCCTGCTAACGCCCTTGCTCAGGGAGCAGCTGTTGCTGAAGTCCTCCTGTTCTCCTTTCTGCCAGGAGTCCAGCCAGCTGCGAGAGCTCTCCATCTGCCTCTTCAAGGACATGATACAGATGGTGGTGGGGAGCAACAAGCAGCAGATGAAGGAGAATGTGCGGAAAAGCCTGCTCCCCCTGTTCTTCCGCATGAGTGACCAGATGGAGAGCGTGGCCAAGGTAGAGATTTCAAACGTGACCAGTGATGTGGGGAAGGGCGTGCTGACACCACACAGAGGGGTATCAGGGAGGGACAGGGCTGCCGGCAGTTGGCCTCTTGGCGTCTGTGTCACCCCAGGGTCCAAGTGCCTGAGTCACTGAGGCAGAACTCCCCTCCTTCCCTGCACCGGTCCCACCGCTGCCTGCCTCCTCCCTCTGTGCCTCCTGCTGCAGAGGAGGACGGGGAGGTGGGGTCCCCCCCACCCCTGCTCCCCCCATTCAGCCCTCCTCCAGCGCACCCCAGAGGAAGGGTCCTGGCATCCCCAGCGCGAGGAGGGGCGGAGAAGTTGGCACAGACATTTCCCACACCTGCCCTACCTGGTCCAGCAGGGCTCAGCAGCAGCCTATGGCCAGCAAGGCCATGAGAGTCCCTAGAGGCTTCCCAGCTGTCGCTGCAGGTGTTGGAGGCCAGGGCTTTGCGCCCCAGGCCCTGTCCACAGTCCCCCCGCTCCCTGTCCACAATCCCCCCAATCCCTGTCGCCCTCTGCAGGCCTCTCAGGAAGCCCTCGTCGTCGCTGCAAAGCTGCTGAGGTGGAAACAGCTCAAGCGCCTGAGCCAGACGCAGCAGACGTACAGAATTGGGGAGTGCTTGGTGAGGACAAGCCCCAAGCCCCAGGGCTGGCCAAGGGGCATGCAGCTGCATCCGCCTTCCCTGCCCTCAGGCACAGAGCCCCCCAAGGGCTCTTCTCCTGGCCTCTCTCCCCTCCCCGCCCTCAGGATGTCGAAGGAGACCCTAGCCCACCTGGGCCCTGGCAGTGGGACAGAGGGCTCTCAGGACCTCCAGACCGGCCTCTGCCTGGGGCTGTCTCTGAACCTCAGCCCCACAGGGCTCCTGGCTGGGAGATGGGAATGGCCTGAGGTGGGAGGGGGACCGGGGGTGCTGGGAGGAGGGACCGGTCCGGCCGAGAGTGGGGAGGGCCTGTGCCAGCCCCGTGCCCTTGTGCTCTCTCCAGCTGGTGCAGGACAGGAGCAGAGTTGAAGACTATCTGAGTCAGAGCCTGCCATACTTGAAGGACGCTCAGGTCCCCTTGCGAGAGGCGGCCGTGAGGTTCATTGGTGAGCCACAGCCCCTGGGGACCCTCCTTTGGCAGCCTGGCCCCAGTCCCAGCCGCTGCACTGGCGGCAAGGGGCAGCCCTGTGGCTGCCAGAGCCCCGACTGCCCCGGGCAGGGCCTGGGCAGCCAGGGGCTCTGGGCCTCCCTCTCCCAGCCCTGCCCACGCACTGTCCTTCCCTGGGGTCACCCTGCTGAGGGTGTGCAGCCAAACTGGCAGAGCCGTGAGCTGTGCTGCTGGGAGCACGCTGGGGAGCGGGAGGTCTGACGCAGCTCTGTGCCTAGGGCTTGCTGCGCGGCACCGGAGGGACCAAAGCGAGGAGAAGCTGTCTGAGCTCTGCAGCGGTGAGTAGGGGCAGTGCTGTGTGTGCCGGGGCTGGTGGGGCAGGGGCCCCAGCCTGGGCAGGGTGCTGCCATGGCTTGCCCTGCTCCAGGGCAGCGCTTCAAGGGCAGAGGAAGATGTCAGGGGCGTTCCTGAGCAGCAGCTTCCAGCTGATGCCTTTGTCCCACCCGCTCCTCCTGGCCAGGGAAAGGGATGGGTGGGGCTGGCATGGCCTGGAGGGGATGCCTGGGGGTCTCTGCAGATGGGTGGGCTTCAGCTCTGTTCTCTTTCCCTCTGTTGCAGCCCTCCAGGTTTTGGAGAAAGACGCCGAACTCTCAGTCTCGTCCCTGGCAGCTCAGACCATGCTGATCCTGAGATCTCCAAGGGAGCAGCCAACATTGGGATGGGCCCTGTGGGCGCTGTGCTGCTGGCCCTGCAAAGCCCGGCAGAAGTGAAGAAAATGGCTCGTTTTGATTAAAGCTGAAAGCGCAAGCCCAAGACCATGGCGTCCTTCATACGGGAAGCACCCTGAGCGTGCTGAGCAGACAGCATTGTTGCGGGCCTCTGCCGCTGTGTGCAGGACAGCTCACCCCTCAGCACACCCTGGCCCCGTTATTGTTTTAGAATTTCACCCCTCTGTTGGGCTTTCCTCCAGAAGAACTCACCTTTGTTCACCTCCTGTGGAAGTCTCTTGCCCTCAGCAGGCAAAAGGGAAAAGGCAGAGCCCGAAGGAACCAGGATTGCCCTGAGAGCTGCCTGACGCCCAGGCTTTCCAGCAGCCCGCGGCAGCACAGCACACACTGACCCAGGGCGTCCTTGCTGGGGCCACAAAGCCCCAGCTGCCCCGCTGGACTGCCACACCTGGAGGTTTCATCGTGGTGTTCAGACGTGGCCACCTCTGGCATGCCCTGGGCTTGCACGTCCTTGTCCAGGAGCCAGGGGAGAAGTTTCCCTGTGGAGAGGGAGGAGCTGTGCCCCCAGGGGCACCCTGCCCTACCTCCTCTGGGCTGCTGAGGCTGGGCTCCCAGCCCTTTGGGCAGCTGGGCTGCTCTGGCCTTCTCCCACCACAGCAGCAGCAGCTGTCCTCTGCCCCTGACATGTGCCAGTGCGACAGCATTGGCCAGACCCCCAAATCCTGCCGTTATCCCAGCAGCTGCCAGGGCTGAGCAGAGCACTGCGTCCACAGGACAGGGCCAGGCCATGCCCGGTGCCATCAGCCAGGCTCCCCACAGCCACCTCCCCAAGGGCTGGGAGGAGGGAGGACATCAAATGCCCAGCAGGAGAGAGCTCCTCACCACCCCTGGCCAGCAGCTCCCCTCTCTGGGGCCAAGCCCAGGCCGTCCCTGCGAGTCCCTGGGAAACCTCTCCGCTCTCCGGGGCTGGGCTGGGGGTCCCCTCCCTGCTGCCAGCCTGCCTGGTGCTCTGCCCTAAGCGGGGCTCTCCCGCTGCAGGCAGCAGAACCCCGCTCCGCACCCAGCGCCCTGGGATACGGGGCCATGGTGCTGCAGGACAGCTGTGGGCGGCCTGCGGCCACAGCCCGGCTGCACCCCCCTGCAGCCATCTTGGTCAGGGTCCCAGAGCTCAGTCTATATTTCTGGCCTCATCCTGCCCTGAGAGGAGTCAGAGCTGTGCTGCAGGGGCTGCATCCCCTCCATCACGCAGCCGGGATGGGCCACGAGAAGGGCAGCCCCATCTCCAGCCACCCCGTCAGTCACTGGCCCCTCTGGCAGGATCATGGCAGCCGTCGCTGTCGCATCGCACAGCCCCGTGCCGCTGCTGGCAGAGCCCTCAGGCCTCCCACAGTGTCGTCCATCCTCGGGGCTCAGAGAGGCGAGGCCCTGCGCCAGGACACGACCCCTGCGCCCCTTGTGTCTTTCAGGGCTGAGCTCGGGAGCTCTCCTCAGCCTGGAGAAGGGGGAGCACTGGGGCTCTCCAGCTCTGCCTGCCGGCGTGGGCCTTGCCTGCACCCCTCTTTCTCCCAAGATGGACCAGGCACAGACAAGCACTGGGGGAAAATTGTTGTCTTTTATTGGTCTCAGGCGGCGTCCATGGCCGAGCGGAGGCTGGCAGTACGATGGCCTCAGGGCAGCTGAATGCCTGGGGCACTGTCCGTGCACCCGTCCCTTGCATGCCTCCCTGTGCCACTCCCTCTGGACGCTGTGCAGGCTCAGGGCCAGCCGCCATCTCTGGGGACCCACCTGGCGCTGGCAGCGGGGTTCTCCTGCTCTTGCTGTCCTGTGAGGCAGGGACAATGGAAAGCCCTGCGCAGAGCCCTGAGGGCCCTCCTGAAGAGGGAGGGCTGTTGCCGTCGAGACGGGGTGTGCAGGAGGGCGGTGATGCCTGTGAGAGAAGGAGAGCTGTAGGCGAGGGGCTGGGTGGGCGATGGGCAAGCTGCTGCCTGCCCCCCGCCACCAAGGGCTTTCCTCAGGGAGGGTGGCTGGGGCACGGCCAGCCCCCATGCGCACAGTGCTGCCAGCCTGGCCTGGGTGCCGCTCGCTGGGATGGCCGGGCCAGGCCTGCCCTCGCCGTGGCGGCGATCGGCTTGGGGACATACCTGGGTCATCCTCGGGCACATCGCTGCAGCCGGAGGAGGGCTGTGCGTCGCCTCTGTGCTCGGAGGCCATCGGCACCTGCTCGCTGAAGACAGGAGAAGCTGGTGGTGCCTTTGCCTCTCCTTGTGCCACGGGAGGGAGAGGTGCACGGTGCTCCTCTTCCTCAGGAGCTCCGGCCAGGACAGAAGCTGCTGGCTTGGTGTCCATGGCACCTGCTGGGGCAGGAGACGTGCTCTGCCAGTCACTGGCTGCCTCTCCTGCCGCCTCTGTGCCCATGCTGCTGCGCCAGCTGGGCCCCTCCTGGGGACCAGCGTGGGGTATCCTGGAAGTGCTCTGGGAGCAAGAGGTTAGTCCAGATGTTGTGGGTGGTGATGTCTTCCCCTTGCGACAGCTCTGCATTGCTATCGTCTTCCCACCCCCTCCTCCTCGGCCAAGGCTCCTGGCTCCTCCTAGAAATACATTAACAACCAAAGGAGAGCTAAGGAGAGGCTCCATCCTTTATTGGACGTGAGGAGAACGTAGTGACAAAGGATGAGGAGAAGGCTGAGGTACTCCCTGCCTTCTTTGCCTCAGTCTTTAATTGTCAGAGCAGTTGTTCTCGGGGTACGCAGTGTCCTGAGCTGCAAGACAGGGACGGGGAGCAGAATGAGGCCCCCATAATCCAAGGGGAAATGGTCAGCAACCTGCTACACCGCTTACACACCCACAAGTCTACGGGGCCGGATGGGATCCCCCCAAGGGCACTGAGGGAGCTGGCAGAAGTGCTCAGCAAGCCAATTTCAAGCCTTTATCGGCAGTCCTGGCTCACCTGGGACAGGAAAGAACAGGCAGCAGCCACAACAGTCGGCACCGCGGGAAAGCTGGGGCCCCAGAGACCCGCCCAGGCTCGCCAAGCCCAGCCTAGCCCAGTCTGTGTGAGAGACAGTGCCCAGGAGAGCGGTTTCTACCCCTTTTCCCAAAGTGTCCCTTAAATGTCCCTTAAAGCATTAACCACAATGGTTCTCATTGCAGTGTAAAGTAATCAGAAGAGACTTTTGTAAATGTCTGTGATTTCCTGCATTTTTCCTGAAAAAGGCGGGTTTGACTCTCTTAATCGCTTCTATTTTAATCCAGGCACTGCTCAGTATCAACAGTTAAAGCAGACACATGACATCAAAAGCTGACTTTGGATCCTTCTTTGGCCATCGGGAGGGCCTTGCACACAAACTTGTTGCTGGCTGTGTTGGCCGCCATTAGGGTGGGGGAAGGTCACAGGTAACAGGGCAGGACTCCTTTCTGGCGCTCCTCCAGCCGCGTATGCCCAAGATAAAGCCTTGACACCCAAGGGTGAAAAAGCCTTAACACCCAAGTGTAATAAAGCCTTAACACCCAAGCGTGCTGCTCCATGGGCATGGCATTGCCTATGCCCAGCTATGCCCACAGCGTGACAAAGGAAAGAGTGGCGCTGGGAGGAGGCAGGGCCTGGCCGAGCAGTGATGCCCCGGCACTGGCACCCCACTTCCCAGCCTCGCTCACGCCGTCTGTGCTGCGTCCTTTGTGTCAGCCAGCGCTGTGCACTGCGACGGTCCTCCTGGCCCTGGCAACCTCATCGGCTCTAGTGGGAATCTCCCTCCGGCTCTGGAATAAGCCTCCTCTCTGCTCCTAGTCCTTGCAGGTTGAATCCACTTTGCTTGATTGTCACTATGAAGAGCTGGCAGTGGAGACGATGAAGGTGGAAGGAAAAATCTTTCAGAGCAATTCCTGAAATATATTTCAGGCAGAAAAACAAACCTGTTCTTTCAGGTGTCTGCTCTGAGCTCCTCAGGATCAGGATTTCACATCCAGGGGCCATAGAAACACACAGAGAGCAAAACCACTGCCCATGCCTCCGCCAACGTGCAATAGGAGGGCTGCAGTGTTTACAAAGCCTTTACATTCCTGCACAACTTAAAAACCCTTTAATTCTAAGCCTTTGGGAAGACCCAGTGGCGATCACAAGGCCCCGGTGCTCTGCTGCTGTACGTTTGAACTCCCATCGCTCTCAGGGACTGCCCCTTGCCAATCTGGCAGAGTGAAGAGCTGGCGAGAACTGATGGGAACGGCCCCACGGGGTCTCCTCTAGGAGATCCCCGCTGCTGCGAGGCTGAGCTATTGAAATGAAAGGTTGAAGCCCTCCCCTTTGGAGGGGAACGGAATGGGCGATCCCTCAAAGGGCTCAGTTCTTCTCACGCCGCTGCTTTGTCCAGCTAGCTGCACTGCTGCAGCCCACAGGGGGAATGGGTAAAAAGAAACACTTGCCATTTTTACCCAGCAACTCCCCAGTCTTAGAGATCCCAGGCCCTGCTGCGTTCCCGAAGACGGAATTGGGTGCTTACAACACCAGACCTCCCAGGTACTCTATGGGAACCCGAACTAACCTTGGAGGAGACAAGGCTGTAAAAGCAGGGCCGGCAGACCCTGCGCAGGAAGGGTAAGGCAGCCCGCCATCTGCTCCTTCGCTCCTTTTCCAAAGCCATCCCTTAAGCATCTCCCCCTTCCGCTGGGGCTCCTGAGAATTGTAAAGAGTGTCTTACTGGCGGGAGAAGCTGCAGGACAGCAGGCCTGCTCCCTTCCCTTGTCCCAACAGCGAGCAGAGGAAAGGCAAGGAACACATCTTTTCCTTCCCGCCGTCTCAGCCATTAAATGTTACGGGCTCGTACATTGCAAGCTCTTCAGGAGGATGCACCTCAGAAGGGGCCAGCAGACGCAGGTCCCTGCCTTCGTAATGCCGGGAAGATGAACTCAGAGGGGAGGGGAATGTAGCAAAGTCTGGCTGGAGCTAGACATCCTCTGGACTTGCTGCGAGCTCCAGCTGAGCTTTTCACACCACCTGTAAGGGGTCTTTCAGTCTTTTTTCCTGTTGAAAACAAGATTTTTGTTTTAGTGTCCTTAAAAACAAAAATAAAAACCCAAACAACTTAAGGGGTGTCTCTTTTGTTAAGCCTTTCCCTCCCCACGAGGAGCTGGGGAGGCTGTTGTGGCCGGTGCAGAACACGGGGAGCCCCCACATTCCCTCCTGGGAGACCCCTGAACAGAAATGGCCAGAGCCAGCAACCCCCGAGTGTCTCTTTCCCTCCCTACAGTGGAGATCACGAGTAGGAAGGAAAATGGGCACGACTCAATGACCGAGAGCAGAAGCGAGGGTGGGAAGAACTGGACCTTGACTCACAGTAGGCATACAAACTTCTAGAGTAAGATGAAGCACCACAGGGAGACCTGGACCTTAAGAAAAACACAATACCAAAAAACAAATGAAGTTAATTCAAAACAGTCACTCTCCCCAATTTTTTCCTCCCAAATTGCATTTGGTTGTGGTTTGTTTTTTTTTTTCCTCTCCATATGCTAAAGTCAAAGCTTCTTTCAGCTGCTGACATAACGCTACTGCAAATTGAAGAACTTGGTAACATGTCAAAGTTTCTGCTTACAAGACACAACAGCTGCTGCTTTGTTAGTGTACACACATACAGCAAGGGTAAGGCTATTTCCGCTCACTTCTACCACATGAACCACCAGAGCTGTGCATTGATTTCAGGTGGGGTAGACTGCCCTCTACTGGTACGTCAACACGCACATCTTTGCCTACTCCGCAGCTACGGGCAGTGCAAATCAGTTTTGTTGCAGTAAGATGCAAAAAGAGCTAGTCTTCATGGCTCCAGCGCAGTATCAACCATCAAGAAAGCACAATTGAGCCTGAAGACAGTGAAGCTCAATTTTCAAATGCCACCTTAGTCTCTTCAACTTCACTACTTCTTTGCCAACCTGTCCAGGATGCAAAAGACTTGCACTGCAATCCGACATACCCGACTATTTAACCAACACTTCTAGCCAGATGTCCTAGCAAAATTTTGCACATACCTCTAGCTCTAAGCAAGGATAGTGACCGCATGTCAGGAAAAAGCAAACCGAAAAGCTGCTCAACTCAGCCTCTAGGAATTGGACTCAATGCCATGACTCTAGGAAAGATACCGACAGCATTACTAACAAACAGAGAGCTCTCCAGACTCCTGCCCGAGTGATTTTGGGGGCTAGAGAACATCAGCTACCCTGACTCTTCCTTCACAAGATTAACTGTGAAATTATAACTGCTGCCAAATAATAACTGTCAGTCAACTGTCATCTCTGCCACAGTGGAGCGAGGAACCTACATAGGAAACTCCTGTCCCTGCTAATCCCTTGACTCATCCAATCCATCTAACGACACAGACATGGAGTGCAAACGCTCCTGATTCTTCTAGGCAACTCGCTTCTCCGTTACGGGCATGTAAAGCAGTGACCTGGAAAACAAACGTCTATGCTCCTTTGCAATCTTTTTATATTCCGTCCATTCCATAGCAAAATCATCCCTAAACTCATCGAGAATGGACTTTTTCTTTTCCCGGTTAAAATAAGCTTGACCTTTATTACAATCATAGTTTGACCTTTATTACAAAAAGACACCAAGAAACAAAAAGTGGCCAACAGGAGAAAAAGTAGACTGCATGCAAATGCAAAAGGTGAACATCCTGTTTAAGCAACACCAGTTTAGAATTCCTACAAGTTTTTGGGAAAGTTTTAGAATTACATTTGTCTTGTTTTAGTTTGGGATGTTTACCATACACAACACCAAAGTGTACTGGAAAAAAATCTTTATATGTAATTACGGTTTCCTCAAAAGGCGTTCATTTTTCAGAGTCCTCTTTTCAGTCATGTACTGGAGTTGTATTTCAACTCATCTTCCTGCAAGCACAGATCCCCTTTCTTAAAGCCAATGCAAATTAAGCCATTTCAAAATTAATTACCACTTGTATTCTCCACAACTCTCTGTGCATACTCATTTCATTCTGAATCAGCTGTTGGATAAGTTCTGTGTTACGGCCTCGTTTAACAGGTTACAAGTAGCACTATATTGAATTGCTGCAGAATACTTACAATTCGCAGCCTGGTCTGCCACCTGCTGAGCGAACTGTACTGGCTCTCATGGCATGAGCTATCGGAGAGGGGAGACAAAAAAGAAAAAAATCCCATTCAGTTTATCTGAAGATTATTCTCTTAAAGAAATTCTCAAGTTATCATTACTTACCAGCTGTGGGTCTTGATTGTCCTTGGCGGCCCAGAAGACTTGGTAATGCTGGTTGCCTTAGTACAGGAACCTGACAGCCCTTGTCAATCAATGCAAACAAACAGTTGGAAAATAAGCTCTACTCAAGTGCAAGGATCACTGCATACGTTGAAATAACACTTACCTTCTCTTCCAACAAACTGCTGACTGACAGAGAGGAAGATTTAGGAAGTTCAGCAGCAGTCACCAGAGCAGCAGGAGGTGCAACAGTCATGAGAGGTGGTGGCGGTGGCGGCGGCTGCTGCTGTTGCTGCCGAACCTGCTTCCGGAGCCTTTTTGTGTAGCCAGCTCCATTTCTGAAGTTGTTCACAGCCTGGAGGCAGGAGAAACAGCCTCAGGAGAAACAGCTGCCTGATGACACGTTGGGCAGGTATGCCCCTCAGAGTCCAGTAATGCTGTTCTAACACCGGTGTATAAGTAGAACCATCAAAATAGGTTTTAGCCAAACTAAGGACATTTTGGGCATTCTAATCACTTATAAAACCACGTCGATGATTCATGGGTGAAGACGGTCTTGAATTGAGAGCATGAGGCTAGAAATGTTCAACAGTGTAAAAAAGTCATTGTATGCGGCAAATAACTCCACAGTCTTGGTATTTCACTGCTGTAACGTTTGAGGATGCAGAGTAGGCTGTGTCTTGATGTTTCCACCAGTCTTTTTTCCACTATCGAGTACAGGGAGCAGTCACCAACCTCGAGGTTAATGAAGAAAACACATCTCAAAAAACCATCAGTGGGTTTGAGTTCCGAAGGTTTTAACCAGCTCTCCCGTGCAGAAGAATGTGGAGTAAATGCCTAACTCTCCGTCTGTTGCAGACCACAGTAAGGCACCAGAGTTGGCTCTCTAGTTTTGTATGAGAGAAAGGGCTGTGGACAAACAATGCCTTCGATAGCGAATACTGTAATCACCTGCGCGCTGATGCACTCTTCTCAGAATCGTCCTTCTGCACGTCAAGAGGATGTAACTAGATAGGGAAAAAGGGAAAAAAAGCTTTCTGCCTTCTTTTTTCCTTAATACGAGAAGAGTCCTTTCCCATTCAGGGTGAAGTATGACACAGAACTGGTAACAAAGTAATTTCGTTATCTCCTATTCCTGCTTTCAGAAGATCAGCTGGGATGTTTTGAACTAGCAGACAGGGGAGTAACACTTAGATTCGTCACAATAACTGTCTCCACAGCAGGGAATAACAACTGCGTCAGTCATTCTCTCTTTACAAATGAGCCATAACAACTCCTCTGGAACAGGATCACCTGAGGAGGAGGACGGCTCCTCTGGTAAAAAGGGAGGCTTTTGCTTCTCGCCTCTGGCATAGGCTTCCCTGGAGGGGGGTGGGGAAGGACAAAGAAAAAAGTGAGAGATGGGGAAAGGAACCCTTTCCCAAGCTTGGGATTTTATCAAAGGAAGATAATAGATGGAATTCCTCTCCCTCCACATTAGCCTTCTAAAAGGTAGGCATTCCGTTTAAACTACTTTTCTATAGCCACAAGACTAGAAGAGGGAGGGGGGAACAAGTTTCCTTCTGCAGAACTCTCCCATTCATTGGATCAGCTAAGAAATCAGCTCCGACTAGAACAATAATAATTTTGACAGCTAGAAATCAGGTGAAATGAATCCCACCTCTCCTTTGCCAGAGGCTAAATGTAAATTGCAGCCTCAGGATAAAGGGAGTCTCCGAGGAATTACAGTTTAGAGATGGAAGAAGTCTATCTTACAGCTTCTACAAAAGGAGAGCCATGGCAGAAGGACAGACGTGCTACCAAGTGCATTTTAAAACAGCCCCTCTGGTCAGCACACGGTAGCATTTTCTTAGTTTATCGCAAGAGGAAAACATCGGTCTGTTTCACCCATGGGATTTGATAACAGTCAGAAGGGGAGGAAATCTCAGTCCAACGGCGATTTGTCAGATTTGGCAAGAAGCCTTTGAAACACAAACCAGAAGCCACACGAGCTTTCAAAGAGAACGACTCCACTGTAAACACGACTGAAATGTTTTGCAGAAAAAATGCAGATTCTTAGCACAGCACAAGTTTAACCAGCTCCCAGGGGCATGAACGGTAGGGCCACCCTATTTTAATCTTAGAAAGTATCACAGAGTTTAAGGTTCCGATACAATGGCAATGCTTCCACCCCGTCATTACAGATGCTGGCCAACTCGCGTGCATTGCCCCTCAGACATTTCGGCATGGTTTCTCTCATTCGCTTTTTGCTCCGTCCCATTAATTCCATACTTACGCATTAATAGTTGGTATTGCATATCTTGCAGCGTTGGTCAGCATAGCGCCCTTTGTATGGGGATCTTTCACCTCCATCATGAAACTCCTTGGGATTCCGGTGCTCTTTTTAATTCTGGAAACAAACAGACGCAACATTTTTGTCCTGTTGAGAAAAGAAATGCAGACATAGCTCCTCTTAAGACTCACACTTAAAAGTCATTTCAATGATTATTTTAGGCAGCAAAAGCCTTTAATCCTCTCCTTTCACCGAGCGTGTAAGGGCTGCTCGACTAATATACTGATTTTCCTAACTGAATATAGCCAGGATGTTCCAAAGGCTTGAGCAGTGTTTTTGAACTCATTTGACATTCTTTGCCTTAACTTCAGGTTCCTTAAGGGTGAAGTATCCCTCAGCTCACCCTCCACTCAGAGAAGAGGCACAAACCCGCTCCTCCTCCACAGCGCAATTCAGAGCGAGAGCTTAATTCGGTGCTCCGAATCAGTCACTGGAGAAACTTATATTCACCATCTCTACAGGACGGGTGAATTCCTGCCTCCTGCGTATGCATTCAGTGACTAACCTTCAGTGGCATGAATACTCAGCCAGAGGCTTGTGTAATTAAAACACGCAAACATTCAACACGTGGGCTCCACAGAAACATCCGGGTTTCATAGGAAACACTACAAACTGCAAACTCTCATTAAAAAGAGTGAAAACCAGAAACATTTCCAGTAACACTGCAATATGTAAAGACATGCATGAAAGTTCACAGAGAGCGAGCTATGCACATATTTAACGTCCACGACCTAGAAAAAAGAACATTTTCATTTCTACTTCCAGGTTTCCCTTGAGTTTTGAAGGACTTTGCAACATGGCCATATAACCTCTGTATTTCACCCCAAGAGAAACAGTTCCTAATATGAGTATTCATCTCTCCGTTACGTAACTGCCAAGGGAAAAAAAATTAAAACCTAAGTAACACCAGAAGTCCCCCGCAGTCTTACCCCATTTGTTGGGCAGTTCTTTATACAGCGGACAGGTTTTCCGCAACCAAAGCAAGTCTATGATGGTGGGGGTGGACCCAAGGCTTCCTTCACGTAACTAAAGGGTTTTTGGAAAAAAAAGAAAAAGGTATGCCTGTGTCTCTCTTGTTAAAACAAACATTCGAAACACATTTAAGCCCACACAGCCAAAGGCAACACCACTCCCCCGATCCTGCAAAGAGCAGCACAACGCTGGCTGAGGCTGCATGAAAACAGCTGCTGATAGAAAACAGAGCCGTGCTGAAGATGTTCTGGGGAGTCCTTACGCCATTGCATGGGGTTTATGGGCCTGGGAACCTCCTTGAAAAGAGCCTTCTTGGGCACTCAAAACCTGGGGCTCTCTCTGTACCTTACATGAAGGCTCCTGTAACCAATCCCATTTGCTTCCAAGTGGACTGAAGCTCTGTGGAGAGAACAATTACACTATCCAGTATTTTTAGACTGATTTTTAAGCCCCAGGCTATTTGAAGGAGAAGATACCCACTGTACATTGCTTTGAGAAAGATGTACGCAAGCATTGTTATTAACATCTTGCAGCATTAAAAGGACACACAGCTGAAGAGTCGGGGAACTTGTTTCTGCTTGCTGAACTTCAGCTTCAGACACAGCAGCATTAAAAGGAATCAAGCTGTTTCTAATCCCCCAGCAAGACAAAAGATTCTTATGCACCCTTTTGTTCTCAACTGTAACATCATGCAGATCGACCGCTATGATATCATTTCCATTACCATTTACAGGAAACTTTACCGATCCTTGACTAACTTGTTTGAACGCAAACGGTTTACAGAACCAAGCACACGTTTAGGGACAGCACTTATGCAGACCAATTTCTTTTGGTAGCTGCCTTCCAAACAAAGTATTCGGGGGTTTGGGGTGATTTTTTGTTTTTCCAAATGTACACAATTTAATTTCTGCAGGGAGAGAAGGAAGAAGTTACACACTTTACAGAGTCTGTGTTTAAACAAATTAGATTGTGTTGTCCACTGTATATATACTACAACTTATGAAATTGTGCAACATTCACACAATGGATCTAGAACTACAATGACTAGAAATTCAAAAACAGCCATGCAATTCTCCATGCTCCAGAAACGCTTCCATTTTGGCTGCTGCAACCCCCCCTGAAATGTCCCTAACTTACAGCCAATTAAATTCTGATGGAAAAACTGTGTTAGTTTCTTTCCAATGCAAAACTAACAAAACGTTCAAAAAACTGGAAACAGCTGCTGAAATGCTGCTTCTTTGTGTCTTGAAGATGAGTTATACTGCGACATTACGTTGAGGCTGAGAAGGCACTCTCCTTCTATCTTCCCAAACTGGCAACTCCTCTTTACAGGACAGTATCAAAATATACACACACTGTAAAGTGAAAATAAATCCTTTACATGAATATTAAAAAGTAAATTAAAGTTGTGTTCACATTACAACAGTTCTCCAGCTATAGATCACAGTATAAAACTACAAAGCAAAGATTCTTTTGGCTTTAAGTATTTGACCAGAAGATATATATACCTTAATAAGCTGGGCCAGAGAAATGGATGCAGAAGAGTCATCAATCTGTTCCCAAAAAATTAAACACAGATTCAAGTTCTACAATCCAAACACAGCAATACTTCACCTCTACTGTACTCTGAAAGTCGGCACGATAACCTCCGAGTGTCACTGAAAGAGGCATTTCCAACCTAGTGTCACTTGGTATTTGTTCAAACCAAACTCCAAGCCTATGACACCTTCAGAGTGCCTAGGTGGTTAACGGGAAGAAACTAAAACAGCCAAACCCGCCTGAGATTGACTTCTTGCTCCAGAATATCTCAGAGAGGGACCCCTGTCAAAGGCTCACAACTGCTTAAAAGTCGAAGGGGTAAGGAAGCTGTCAAGTTTCAGCTAAAAAGGACTTAAGAAACCCCCTGGAGTTTATTTGAGAAGGAAGCATCACTACAGGAAAGTTCTTTTCAGTGTAGTTTGTCAATTAATCAGCTACTGTCTCATCATGTATAAATGCACATGCTTATGCTTTTACGAACACAGCATAGTTGCCTGGCAAAATAAGTATTTCCTTGGGTTACTTATTTATATTTTACCAGCAGCAGGACAGTGTTTTCAACCCTGAAGAAACATGCTGCCCCTTTTCCAAAGGTACATTCAAAGTGGTGGTAGGCTGAAGAAAGGCTTCACCTTTGGGAAAGTAAAGCAGCAGGCGACCCTGAAGTCACCGAGGTCCAAACATGTACTGCAGGCAGAAGGTAAGAAAGATGACAGGCATTTTACCCACAAATGCACCAGGCTCTAACCTTGTGCCAAAGCATGTACACTGGGTTTCAGGTATTTTCATTTGCAGACAAACTGTTAAACTAAACTGCTTCATCAGGTAAAGCGGAAAGATCAAATGCAGAGCTCTAGAATACCACTTCACATAGCAACGCTATTGAAATTCACGGCAAGGTATTCAAAACACTTATGTACCCAGAGGGGCCCAAACAATAGCACTTCAATTTCACAGCTCTAGGAACAAATACCCAGGTATTTAAGGACACAGAAAAGGAATCATTCAGCTGCACAGAACTGTCCTCCAAACATAAGGGATATGGTGGTTTTGGTATTTGTTTGAACCCCCAAGGCAAAAGTAAGAAACAGTCCCAACTTTAACAATCCTGGTTTCTCAGTGGGTTTTGATAACATTTTCAAAAACCATGAGGCCAAAACGGATTTAAAACCAAAAGCTAAGTGATACACGGTGAAAATGGCAAAAAATACACTCCAATCCATTTTTATTGCAAGAAACAAAAAGCACACGACCCCCTATACAAACATACATGTTGCTAGCTAGAGACAGACAGATGCAGAGCAGGGCTCCATGTTCAGTTGGGCAAACCTTGCACCTACGTGATCTCAAAATGATCATACGTTATCTGTACAACTCAAAGTCATTCAGGCAATGTTCCAGCAGATTCAATAGGAAATACAATGCACTCCTAGGCATGAATACCAGTATTCACATTAGAACTGTGCGAACGATGGCATTACTCAGTTTTTACTATGCTGAGTCAAATCCATTCTATTCACAACATATGCTGTCCTTTACTGGAAAATACATAAAGGTAATGTTTGGAAAATTAATACAGGGCTACATTGTTTAGAATGAAGTGCAGTGTCTAGCAAAAAGCCTGCGTTTTTACATACTGCTTTTGATGATGAACGGCACTGCTGTTCTCACGTTGAAAATTAACCGGGCAGCTTAGCTTTCTCTTCCTTCAGCGGGAAACATTGCAGAAAGAACCAGTAGAGTGGTTACTGTTTGGGAATGGTGAATGTATGCTGTCTGGGTGGAGAGGCCTTCAGCAACGTGTTACTCGCCTTGTAGTATGTTCTTCAAGGGACATGGATGAAGAAATCCTTGTGTGGTAATCTCAAGTATTTCCTTGTACTTCCTCACCTGCCGGAGGTGCGTGGCTGTGATTGCCAGCCCGGGGGAGCTCTAGCAGCATACATCCCTTTGGGTGATGTATGAATTGTTTGCTAACGACATCAATGCTTGCATGTCTGATTCAGGATGAGCAGCATGCAGATACAAATGAATGAGTGTGTGGAATCTCAGCAAGTTTTCAAACGTAATACATATTGCCAAGAATATTGTAGCATTTTCAAGATTATCTTCAAGGAAATTCTGGCAATTAAGACCTTTTTTATTGTTTTGTCACAGGGCATTTTGCCATTTTCACCGTGTATCACTTAGCTTTTGGTTTTAAATCCGTTTTGGCCTCATGGTTTTTGAAAATGTTATCAAAACCCACTGAGAAACCAGGATTGTTAAAGTTGGGACTGTTTCTTACTTTTGCCTTGGGGGTTCAAACAAATACCAAAACCACCATATCCCTTATGTTTGGAGGACAGTTCTGTGCAGCTGAATGATTCCTTTTCTGTGTCCTTAAATACCTGGGTATTTGTTCCTAGAGCTGTGAAATCAAAGTGTTATTGTTTGGGCCCCTCTGGGTACATAAGTGTTTTGAATACCTTGCCGTGAATTTCAATAGCGTTGCTATGTGAAGTGGTATTCTAGAGCTGTGCATTTGATCTTTCCGCTTACCCGATGAAGCAGTTTAACTGTTTAACAGTTTGTCTGCAAATGAAAATACCTGAAACCCAGTGTACATGCTTTGGCACAAGGTTAGAGCCTGGTGCATTTGTGGGTAAAATGCCTGTCATTTTTCCTACTTTCTGCCTGCAGTACATGTTTGGACCTCGGTGACTTCAGGGTCGCCTGCTGCTTTACTTTCCCAAAGGTGAAGCCTTTCTTCAGCCTACCACCACTTTGAATGTACCTTTGGAAAAGGGGCAGCATGTTTCTTCAGGGTTGAACACACTGTCCTGCTGCTGGTAAAATATAAATAAGTAACCCAAGGAAATACTTATTTTGCCAGGCAACTTTAAAGTGTGTGTATATTTTGATACTGTCCTGTAAAGAGGAGTTGCCAGTTTGGGAAGATAGAAGGAGAGTGCCTTCTCAGCCTCAACGTAATGTCGCAGTATAACTCATCTTCAAGACACAAAGAAGCAGCATTTCAGCAGCTGTTTCCAGTTTTTTGAACGTTTTGTTAGTTTTGCATTGGAAAGAAACTAACACAGTTTTTCCATCAGAATTTAATTGGCTGTAAGTTAGGGACATTTCAGGGGGGGTTGCAGCAGCCAAAATGGAAGCGTTTCTGGAGCATGGAGAATTGCATGGCTGTTTTTGAATTTCTAGTCATTGTAGTTCTAGATCCATTGTGTGAATGTTGCACAATTTCATAAGTTGTAGTATATATACAGTGGACAACACAATCTAATTTGTTTAAACACAGACTCTGTAAAGTGTGTAACTTCTTCCTTCTCTCCCTGCAGAAATTAAATTGTGTACATTTGGAAAAACAAAAAATCACCCCAAACCCCCGAATACTTTGTTTGGAAGGCAGCTACCAAAAGAAATTGGTCTGCATAAGTGCTGTCCCTAAACGTGTGCTTGGTTCTGTAAACCGTTTGCGTTCAAACAAGTTAGTCAAGGATCGGTAAAGTTTCCTGTAAATGGTAATGGAAATGATTTCATAGCGGTCGATCTGCATGATGTTACAGTTGAGAACAAAAGGGTGCATAAGAATCTTTTGTCTTGCTGGGGGATTAGAAACAGCTTGATTCCTTTTAATGCTGCTGTGTCTGAAGCTGAAGTTCAGCAAGCAGAAACAAGTTCCCCGACTCTTCAGCTGTGTGTCCTTTTAATGCTGCAAGATGTTAATAACAATGCTTGCGTACATCTTTCTCAAAGCAATGTACAGTGGGTATCTTCTCCTTCAAATAGCCTGGGGCTTAAAAATCAGTCTAAAAATACTGGATAGTGTAATTGTTCTCTCCACAGAGCTTCAGTCCACTTGGAAGCAAATGGGATTGGTTACAGGAGCCTTCATGTAAGGTACAGAGAGAGCCCCAGGTTTTGAGTGCCCAAGAAGGCTCTTTTCAAGGAGGTTCCCAGGCCCATAAACCCCATGCAATGGCGTAAGGACTCCCCAGAACATCTTCAGCACGGCTCTGTTTTCTATCAGCAGCTGTTTTCATGCAGCCTCAGCCAGCGTTGTGCTGCTCTTTGCAGGATCGGGGGAGTGGTGTTGCCTTTGGCTGTGTGGGCTGAAATGTGTTTCGAATGTTTGTTTTAACAAGAGAGACACAGGCATACCTTTTTCTTTTTTTTCCAAAAACCCTTTAGTTACGTGAAGGAAGCCTTGGGTCCACCTCCACCATCATAGACTTGCTTTGGTTGCGGAAAACCTGTCCGCTGTATAAAGAACTGCCCAACAAATGGGGTAAGACTGCGGGGGACTTCTGGTGTTACTTAGGTTTTAATTTTTTTTCCCTTGGCAGTTACGTAACGGAGAGATGAATACTCATATTAGGAACTGTTTCTCTTGGGGTGAAATACAGAGGTTATATGGCCATGTTGCAAAGTCCTTCAAAACTCAAGGGAAACCTGGAAGTAGAAATGAAAATGTTCTTTTTTCTAGGTCGTGGACGTTAAATATGTGCATAGCTCGCTCTCTGTGAACTTTCATGCATGTCTTTACATATTGCAGTGTTACTGGAAATGTTTCTGGTTTTCACTCTTTTTAATGAGAGTTTGCAGTTTGTAGTGTTTCCTATGAAACCCGGATGTTTCTGTGGAGCCCACGTGTTGAATGTTTGCGTGTTTTAATTACACAAGCCTCTGGCTGAGTATTCATGCCACTGAAGGTTAGTCACTGAATGCATACGCAGGAGGCAGGAATTCACCCGTCCTGTAGAGATGGTGAATATAAGTTTCTCCAGTGACTGATTCGGAGCACCGAATTAAGCTCTCGCTCTGAATTGCGCTGTGGAGGAGGAGCGGGTTTGTGCCTCTTCTCTGAGTGGAGGGTGAGCTGAGGGATACTTCACCCTTAAGGAACCTGAAGTTAAGGCAAAGAATGTCAAATGAGTTCAAAAACACTGCTCAAGCCTTTGGAACATCCTGGCTATATTCAGTTAGGAAAATCAGTATATTAGTCGAGCAGCCCTTACACGCTCGGTGAAAGGAGAGGATTAAAGGCTTTTGCTGCCTAAAATAATCATTGAAATGACTTTTAAGTGTGAGTCTTAAGAGGAGCTATGTCTGCATTTCTTTTCTCAACAGGACAAAAATGTTGCGTCTGTTTGTTTCCAGAATTAAAAAGAGCACCGGAATCCCAAGGAGTTTCATGATGGAGGTGAAAGATCCCCATACAAAGGGCGCTATGCTGACCAACGCTGCAAGATATGCAATACCAACTATTAATGCGTAAGTATGGAATTAATGGGACGGAGCAAAAAGCGAATGAGAGAAACCATGCCGAAATGTCTGAGGGGCAATGCACGCGAGTTGGCCAGCATCTGTAATGACGGGGTGGAAGCATTGCCATTGTATCGGAACCTTAAACTCTGTGATACTTTCTAAGATTAAAATAGGGTGGCCCTACCGTTCATGCCCCTGGGAGCTGGTTAAACTTGTGCTGTGCTAAGAATCTGCATTTTTTCTGCAAAACATTTCAGTCGTGTTTACAGTGGAGTCGTTCTCTTTGAAAGCTCGTGTGGCTTCTGGTTTGTGTTTCAAAGGCTTCTTGCCAAATCTGACAAATCGCCGTTGGACTGAGATTTCCTCCCCTTCTGACTGTTATCAAATCCCATGGGTGAAACAGACCGATGTTTTCCTCTTGCGATAAACTAAGAAAATGCTACCGTGTGCTGACCAGAGGGGCTGTTTTAAAATGCACTTGGTAGCACGTCTGTCCTTCTGCCATGGCTCTCCTTTTGTAGAAGCTGTAAGATAGACTTCTTCCATCTCTAAACTGTAATTCCTCGGAGACTCCCTTTATCCTGAGGCTGCAATTTACATTTAGCCTCTGGCAAAGGAGAGGTGGGATTCATTTCACCTGATTTCTAGCTGTCAAAATTATTATTGTTCTAGTCGGAGCTGATTTCTTAGCTGATCCAATGAATGGGAGAGTTCTGCAGAAGGAAACTTGTTCCCCCCTCCCTCTTCTAGTCTTGTGGCTATAGAAAAGTAGTTTAAACGGAATGCCTACCTTTTAGAAGGCTAATGTGGAGGGAGAGGAATTCCATCTATTATCTTCCTTTGATAAAATCCCAAGCTTGGGAAAGGGTTCCTTTCCCCATCTCTCACTTTTTTCTTTGTCCTTCCCCACCCCCCTCCAGGGAAGCCTATGCCAGAGGCGAGAAGCAAAAGCCTCCCTTTTTACCAGAGGAGCCGTCCTCCTCCTCAGGTGATCCTGTTCCAGAGGAGTTGTTATGGCTCATTTGTAAAGAGAGAATGACTGACGCAGTTGTTATTCCCTGCTGTGGAGACAGTTATTGTGACGAATCTAAGTGTTACTCCCCTGTCTGCTAGTTCAAAACATCCCAGCTGATCTTCTGAAAGCAGGAATAGGAGATAACGAAATTACTTTGTTACCAGTTCTGTGTCATACTTCACCCTGAATGGGAAAGGACTCTTCTCGTATTAAGGAAAAAAGAAGGCAGAAAGCTTTTTTTCCCTTTTTCCCTATCTAGTTACATCCTCTTGACGTGCAGAAGGACGATTCTGAGAAGAGTGCATCAGCGCGCAGGTGATTACAGTATTCGCTATCGAAGGCATTGTTTGTCCACAGCCCTTTCTCTCATACAAAACTAGAGAGCCAACTCTGGTGCCTTACTGTGGTCTGCAACAGACGGAGAGTTAGGCATTTACTCCACATTCTTCTGCACGGGAGAGCTGGTTAAAACCTTCGGAACTCAAACCCACTGATGGTTTTTTGAGATGTGTTTTCTTCATTAACCTCGAGGTTGGTGACTGCTCCCTGTACTCGATAGTGGAAAAAAGACTGGTGGAAACATCAAGACACAGCCTACTCTGCATCCTCAAACGTTACAGCAGTGAAATACCAAGACTGTGGAGTTATTTGCCGCATACAATGACTTTTTTACACTGTTGAACATTTCTAGCCTCATGCTCTCAATTCAAGACCGTCTTCACCCATGAATCATCGACGTGGTTTTATAAGTGATTAGAATGCCCAAAATGTCCTTAGTTTGGCTAAAACCTATTTTGATGGTTCTACTTATACACCGGTGTTAGAACAGCATTACTGGACTCTGAGGGGCATACCTGCCCAACGTGTCATCAGGCAGCTGTTTCTCCTGAGGCTGTTTCTCCTGCCTCCAGGCTGTGAACAACTTCAGAAATGGAGCTGGCTACACAAAAAGGCTCCGGAAGCAGGTTCGGCAGCAACAGCAGCAGCCGCCGCCACCGCCACCACCTCTCATGACTGTTGCACCTCCTGCTGCTCTGGTGACTGCTGCTGAACTTCCTAAATCTTCCTCTCTGTCAGTCAGCAGTTTGTTGGAAGAGAAGGTAA
This sequence comes from Platalea leucorodia, assembly GCF_965183815.1. Lineage (NCBI taxonomy): Eukaryota > Metazoa > Chordata > Aves > Pelecaniformes > Threskiornithidae > Platalea > Platalea leucorodia. Next base: position 564,077 of record NC_138842.1, on the reverse strand, counting down.
GTGTTATTTCAACGTATGCAGTGATCCTTGCACTTGAGTAGAGCTTATTTTCCAACTGTTTGTTTGCATTGATTGACAAGGGCTGTACTAAGGCAACCAGCATTACCAAGTCTTCTGGGCCGCCAAGGACAATCAAGACCCACAGCTGGTAAGTAATGATAACTTGAGAATTTCTTTAAGAGAATAATCTTCAGATAAACTGAATGGGATTTTTTTCTTTTTTGTCTCCCCTCTCCGATAGCTCATGCCATGAGAGCCAGTACAGTTCGCTCAGCAGGTGGCAGACCAGGCTGCGAATTGTAAGTATTCTGCAGCAATTCAATATAGTGCTACTTGTAACCTGTTAAACGAGGCCGTAACACAGAACTTATCCAACAGCTGATTCAGAATGAAATGAGTATGCACAGAGAGTTGTGGAGAATACAAGTGGTAATTAATTTTGAAATGGCTTAATTTGCATTGGCTTTAAGAAAGGGGATCTGTGCTTGCAGGAAGATGAGTTGAAATACAACTCCAGTACATGACTGAAAAGAGGACTCTGAAAAATGAACGCCTTTTGAGGAAACCGTAATTACATATAAAGATTTGTTTCCAATACACTTTGGTGTTGTGTAAGGTAAACATCCCAAACTAAAACAAGACAAATGTAATTCTAAAACTTTGCTTGAACAGGTTGTTCACCTTTTGCATTTGCACGCAGTCTACTTTTTCTCCTGTTGGCCACTTTTTGTTTCTTGGTGTCTTTTTGTAATAAAGGTCAAACTATGATTGTAATAAAGGTCAAGCTTATTTTAACCGGGAAAAGAAAAAGTCCATTCTCGATGAGTTTAGGGATGATTTTGCTACGGAATGGACGGAATATAAAAAGATTGCAAAGGAGCATAGACGTTCGTTTTCCAGGTCACTGCTTTACACGCCCGTAACGGAGAAGCGAGTTGCCTAGAAGAATCAGGAGCATTTGCACTCCATGTCTCTGTCGTTAGATGGATTGGATGAGTCAAGGGATTAGCAGGGACAGGAGTTTCCTATGTAGGTTCCTCGCTCCACTGTGGCAGAGATGACAGTTGACTGACAGTTATTATTTGGCAGCAGTTATAATTTCACAGTTAATCTTGTGAAGGAAGAGTCAGGGTAGCTGATGTTCTCTAGCCCCCAAAATCACTCGGGCAGGAGTCTGGAGAGCTCTCTGTTAGTAATGCTGTCGGTATCTTTCCTAGAGTCATGGCATTGAGTCCAATTCCTAGAGGCTGAGTTGAGCAGCTTTTCGGTTTGCTTTTTCCTGACATGCGGTCACTATCCTTGCTTAGAGCTAGAGGTATGTGCAAAATTTTGCTAGGACATCTGGCTAGAAGTGTTGGTTAAATAGTCGGGTATGTTGGATTGCAGTGTAAGTCTTTTGCATCCTGGACAGGTTGGCAAAGAAGTAGTGAAGTTGAAGAGACTAAGGTGGCATTTGAAAATTGAGCTTCACTGTCTTCAGGCTCAATTGTGCTTTCTTGATGGTTGATACTGCGCTGGAGCCATGAAGACTTGCTCTTTTTGCATCTTACTGCAACAAAACTGATTTGCACTGCCCGTAGCTGCGGAGTAGGCAAAGATGTGCGTGTTGACGTACCAGTAGAGGGCAGTCTACCCCACCTGAAGTCAATGCACAGCTCTGGTGGTTCATGTGGTAGAAGTGAGCGGAAATAGCCTTACCCTTGCTGTATGTGTGTACACTAACAAAGCAGCAGCTGTTGTGTCTTGTAAGCAGAAACTTTGACATGTTACCAAGTTCTTCAATTTGCAGTAGCGTTATGTCAGCAGCTGAAAGAAGCTTTGACTTTAGCATATGGAGAGGAAAAAAAAAAACAAACCACAACCAAACGCAATTTGGGAGGAAAAAATTGGGGAGAGTGACTGTTTTGAATTAACTTCATTTGTTTTTTGGTATTGTGTTTTTCTTAAGGTCCAGGTCTCCCTGTGGTGCTTCATCTTACTCTAGAAGTTTGTATGCCTACTGTGAGTCAAGGTCCAGTTCTTCCCACCCTCGCTTCTGCTCTCGGTCATCGAGTCGTGCCCATTTTCCTTCCTACTCGTGATCTCCACTGTAGGGAGGGAAAGAGACACTCGGGGGTTGCTGGCTCTGGCCATTTCTGTTCAGGGGTCTCCCAGGAGGGAATGTGGGGGCTCCCCGTGTTCTGCACCGGTCACAACAGCCTCCCCAGCTCCTCGTGGGGAGGGAAAGGCATAACAAAAGAGACACCCCTTAAGTTGTTTGGGTTTTTATTTTTGTTTTTAAGGACACTAAAACAAAAATCTTGTTTTCAACAGGAAAAAAGACTGAAAGACCCCTTACAGGTGGTGTGAAAAGCTCAGCTGGAGCTCGCAGGAAGTCCAGAGGACATCTAGCTCCAGCCAGACTTTGCTACATTCCCCTCCCCTCCGAGTTCATCTTCCCGGCATTACGAAGGCAGGGACCTGCATCTGCTGGCCCCTTCTGAGGTGCGTCCTCCTGAAGAGCTTGCAATGTACGAGCCCGTAACATTTAATGGCTGAGACGGCGGGAAGGAAAAGATGTGTTCCTTGCCTTTCCTCTGCTCACCGTTGGGACAAGGGAAGGGAGCAGGCCTGCTGTCCTGCAGCTTCCCCCCCCAGTAAGACACTCTTTACAATTCTCAGGAGCCCCAGCGGAAGGGGGAGATGCTTAAGGGATGGCTTTGGAAAAGGAGCGAAGGAGCAGATGGCGGGCTGCCTTACCCTTCCTGCGCAGGGTCTGCCGGCCCTGCTTTTACAGCCTTGTCTCCTCCAAGGTTAGTTCGGGTTCCCATAGAGTACCTGGGAGGTCTGGTGTTGTAAGCACCCAATTCTGTCTTCGGGAACGCAGCAGGGCCTGGGATCTCTAAGACTGGGGAGTTGCTGGGTAAAAATGGCAAGTGTTTCTTTTTACCCATTCCCCCTGTGGGCTGCAGCAGTGCAGCTAGCTGGACAAAGCAGCGGCGTGAGAAGAACTGAGCCCTTTGAGGGATCGCCCATTCCGTTCCCCTCCAAAGGGGAGGGCTTCAACCTTTCATTTCAATAGCTCAGCCTCGCAGCAGCGGGGATCTCCTAGAGGAGACCCCGTGGGGCCATTCCCATCGGTTCTCGCCAGCTCTTCACTCTGCCAGATTGGCAAGGGGCAGTCCCTGAGAGCGATGGGAGTTCAAACGTACAGCAGCAGAGCACCGGGGCCTTGTGATCGCCACTGGGTCTTCCCAAAGGCTTAGAATTAAAGGGTTTTTAAGTTGTGCAGGAATGTAAAGGCTTTGTAAACACTGCAGCCCTCCTATTGCACGTTGGCGGAGGCATGGGCAGTGGTTTTGCTCTCTGTGTGTTTCTATGGCCCCTGGATGTGAAATCCTGATCCTGAGGAGCTCAGAGCAGACACCTGAAAGAACAGGTTTGTTTTTCTGCCTGAAATATATTTCAGGAATTGCTCTGAAAGATTTTTCCTTCCACCTTCATCGTCTCCACTGCCAGCTCTTCATAGTGACAATCAAGCAAAGTGGATTCAACCTGCAAGGACTAGGAGCAGAGAGGAGGCTTATTCCAGAGCCGGAGGGAGATTCCCACTAGAGCCGATGAGGTTGCCAGGGCCAGGAGGACCGTCGCAGTGCACAGCGCTGGCTGACACAAAGGACGCAGCACAGACGGCGTGAGCGAGGCTGGGAAGTGGGGTGCCAGTGCCGGGGCATCACTGCTCGGCCAGGCCCTGCCTCCTCCCAGCGCCACTCTTTCCTTTGTCACGCTGTGGGCATAGCTGGGCATAGGCAATGCCATGCCCATGGAGCAGCACGCTTGGGTGTTAAGGCTTTATTACACTTGGGTGTTAAGGCTTTTTCACCCTTGGGTGTCAAGGCTTTATCTTGGGCATACGCGGCTGGAGGAGCGCCAGAAAGGAGTCCTGCCCTGTTACCTGTGACCTTCCCCCACCCTAATGGCGGCCAACACAGCCAGCAACAAGTTTGTGTGCAAGGCCCTCCCGATGGCCAAAGAAGGATCCAAAGTCAGCTTTTGATGTCATGTGTCTGCTTTAACTGTTGATACTGAGCAGTGCCTGGATTAAAATAGAAGCGATTAAGAGAGTCAAACCCGCCTTTTTCAGGAAAAATGCAGGAAATCACAGACATTTACAAAAGTCTCTTCTGATTACTTTACACTGCAATGAGAACCATTGTGGTTAATGCTTTAAGGGACATTTAAGGGACACTTTGGGAAAAGGGGTAGAAACCGCTCTCCTGGGCACTGTCTCTCACACAGACTGGGCTAGGCTGGGCTTGGCGAGCCTGGGCGGGTCTCTGGGGCCCCAGCTTTCCCGCGGTGCCGACTGTTGTGGCTGCTGCCTGTTCTTTCCTGTCCCAGGTGAGCCAGGACTGCCGATAAAGGCTTGAAATTGGCTTGCTGAGCACTTCTGCCAGCTCCCTCAGTGCCCTTGGGGGGATCCCATCCGGCCCCGTAGACTTGTGGGTGTGTAAGCGGTGTAGCAGGTTGCTGACCATTTCCCCTTGGATTATGGGGGCCTCATTCTGCTCCCCGTCCCTGTCTTGCAGCTCAGGACACTGCGTACCCCGAGAACAACTGCTCTGACAATTAAAGACTGAGGCAAAGAAGGCAGGGAGTACCTCAGCCTTCTCCTCATCCTTTGTCACTACGTTCCCCTCGCGTCCAATAAAGGATGGAGCCTCTCCTTAGCTCTCCTTTGGTTGTTAATGTATTTCTAGGAGGAGCCAGGAGCCTTGGCCGAGGAGGAGGGGGTGGGAAGACGATAGCAATGCAGAGCTGTCGCAAGGGGAAGACATCACCACCCACAACATCTGGACTAACCTCTTGCTCCCAGAGCACTTCCAGGATACCCCACGCTGGTCCCCAGGAGGGGCCCAGCTGGCGCAGCAGCATGGGCACAGAGGCGGCAGGAGAGGCAGCCAATGACTGGCAGAGCACATCTCCTGCCCCAGCGGGTGCCATGGACACCAAGCCAGCAGCTTCTGTCCTGGCCGGAGCTCCTGAGGAAGAGGAGCACCGTGCACCTCTCCCTCCCGTGGCACAAGGAGAGGCAAAGGCACCACCAGCTTCTCCTGTCTTCAGCGAGCAGGTCTGCGCTCCTGCTCTCCCCGTGCCAATGGCCTCCGAGCACAGAGGCGACGCACAGCCCTCCTCCGGCTGCAGGGATGTGCCCAAGGATGACCCAGGTATGTCCCCGAGCCGATCGCCGCCACGACGAGGGCAGGCCTGGCCCGGCCATCCCAGCGAGCGGCACCCAGGCCAGGCTGGCAGCACTGTGCGCATGGGGGCTGGCCGTGCCCCAGCCACCCTCCCTGAGGAAAGCCCTTGGTGGCGGGGGGCAGGCAGCAGCTTGCCCATCGCCCACCCAGCCCCTCGCCTACAGCTCTCCTTCTCTCACAGGCATCACCGCCCTCCTGCACACCCCGTCTCGACGGCAACAGCCCTCCCTCTTCAGGAGGGCCCTCAGGGCTCTGCACAGGGCTTTCCTTTTTCCCTGCCTCGCAGGACAGCAAGAGCAGGAGAACCCCGCTGCCAGCGCCAGGTGGGTCCCCAGAGATGGCGGCTGGCCCTGAGCCTGCACAGCGTCCAGAGGGAGTGGCACAGGGAGGCATGCAATGGACGGGTGCACGGACAGTGCCCCAGGCATTCAGCTGCCCTGAGGCCATTGTGCTGCCAGCCTCCGCTCGGCCATGGACGCCGCCTGAGACCAATAAAAGACAACAATTTTCCCCCAGTGCTTGTCTGTGCCTGGTCCATCTTGGGAGAAAGAGGGGTGCAGGCAAGGCCCACGCCAGCAGGCAGAGCTGGAGAGCCCCAGTGCTCCCCCTTCTCCAGGCTGAGGAGAGCTCCCGCGCTCAGCCCTGAAAGACACAAGGGGCGCAGGGGTCGTGTCCTGGCGCAGGGCCTCGCCTCTCTGAGCCCCGAGGATGGACGACACTGTGGGAGGCCTGAGGGCTCTGCCAGCAGCAGCACGGGGCTGTGCGATGCGACAGCGACGGCTGCCATGATCCTGCCAGAGGGGCCAGTGACTGACGGGGTGGCTGGAGATGGGGCTGCCCTTCTCGTGGCCCATCCCGGCTGCGTGATGGAGGGGATGCAGCCCCTGCAGCACAGCTCTGACTCCTCTCAGGGCAGGATGAGGCCAGAAATATAGACTGAGCTCTGGGACCCTGACCAAGATGGCTGCAGGGGGGTGCAGCCGGGCTATGGCCGCAGGCCGCCCACAGCTGTCCTGCAGCACCATGGCCCCGTATCCCAGGGCGCTGGGTGCGGAGCGGGGTTCTGCTGCCTGCAGTGGGAGAGCCCCGCTTAGGGCAGAGCACCAGGCAGGCTGGCAGCAGGGAGGGGACCCCCAGCCCAGCCCCGGAGAGCGGAGAGGTTTCCCAGGGACTCGCAGGGACGGCCTGGGCTTGGCCCCAGAGAGGGGAGCTGCTGGCCAGGGGTGGTGAGGAGCTCTCTCCTGCTGGGCATTTGATGTCCTCCCTCCTCCCAGCCCTTGGGAAGGTGGCTGTGGGGAGCCTGGCTGATGGCACCGGGCATGGCCTGGCCCTGTCCTGTGGACGCAGTGCTCTGCTCAGCCCTGGCAGCTGCTGGGATAACGGCAGGATTTGGGGGTCTGGCCAATGCTGTCGCACTGGCACATGTCAGGGGCAGAGGACAGCTGCTGCTGCTGTGGTGGGAGAAGGCCAGAGCAGCCCAGCTGCCCAAAGGGCTGGGAGCCCAGCCTCAGCAGCCCAGAGGAGGTAGGGCAGGGTGCCCCTGGGGGCACAGCTCCTCCCTCTCCACAGGGAAACTTCTCCCCTGGCTCCTGGACAAGGACGTGCAAGCCCAGGGCATGCCAGAGGTGGCCACGTCTGAACACCACGATGAAACCTCCAGGTGTGGCAGTCCAGCGGGGCAGCTGGGGCTTTGTGGCCCCAGCAAGGACGCCCTGGGTCAGTGTGTGCTGTGCTGCCGCGGGCTGCTGGAAAGCCTGGGCGTCAGGCAGCTCTCAGGGCAATCCTGGTTCCTTCGGGCTCTGCCTTTTCCCTTTTGCCTGCTGAGGGCAAGAGACTTCCACAGGAGGTGAACAAAGGTGAGTTCTTCTGGAGGAAAGCCCAACAGAGGGGTGAAATTCTAAAACAATAACGGGGCCAGGGTGTGCTGAGGGGTGAGCTGTCCTGCACACAGCGGCAGAGGCCCGCAACAATGCTGTCTGCTCAGCACGCTCAGGGTGCTTCCCGTATGAAGGACGCCATGGTCTTGGGCTTGCGCTTTCAGCTTTAATCAAAACGAGCCATTTTCTTCACTTCTGCCGGGCTTTGCAGGGCCAGCAGCACAGCACCCACAGGGCCCATCCCAATGTTGGCTGCTCCCTTGGAGATCTCAGGATCAGCATGGTCTGAGCTGCCAGGGACGAGACTGAGAGTTCGGCGTCTTTCTCCAAAACCTGGAGGGCTGCAACAGAGGGAAAGAGAACAGAGCTGAAGCCCACCCATCTGCAGAGACCCCCAGGCATCCCCTCCAGGCCATGCCAGCCCCACCCATCCCTTTCCCTGGCCAGGAGGAGCGGGTGGGACAAAGGCATCAGCTGGAAGCTGCTGCTCAGGAACGCCCCTGACATCTTCCTCTGCCCTTGAAGCGCTGCTCTGGAGCAGGGCAAGCCATGGCAGCACCCTGCCCAGGCTGGGGCCCCTGCCCCACCAGCCCCGGCACACACAGCACTGCCCCTACTCACCGCTGCAGAGCTCAGACAGCTTCTCCTCGCTTTGGTCCCTCCGGTGCCGCGCAGCAAGCCCTAGGCACAGAGCTGCGTCAGACCTCCCGCTCCCCAGCGTGCTCCCAGCAGCACAGCTCACGGCTCTGCCAGTTTGGCTGCACACCCTCAGCAGGGTGACCCCAGGGAAGGACAGTGCGTGGGCAGGGCTGGGAGAGGGAGGCCCAGAGCCCCTGGCTGCCCAGGCCCTGCCCGGGGCAGTCGGGGCTCTGGCAGCCACAGGGCTGCCCCTTGCCGCCAGTGCAGCGGCTGGGACTGGGGCCAGGCTGCCAAAGGAGGGTCCCCAGGGGCTGTGGCTCACCAATGAACCTCACGGCCGCCTCTCGCAAGGGGACCTGAGCGTCCTTCAAGTATGGCAGGCTCTGACTCAGATAGTCTTCAACTCTGCTCCTGTCCTGCACCAGCTGGAGAGAGCACAAGGGCACGGGGCTGGCACAGGCCCTCCCCACTCTCGGCCGGACCGGTCCCTCCTCCCAGCACCCCCGGTCCCCCTCCCACCTCAGGCCATTCCCATCTCCCAGCCAGGAGCCCTGTGGGGCTGAGGTTCAGAGACAGCCCCAGGCAGAGGCCGGTCTGGAGGTCCTGAGAGCCCTCTGTCCCACTGCCAGGGCCCAGGTGGGCTAGGGTCTCCTTCGACATCCTGAGGGCGGGGAGGGGAGAGAGGCCAGGAGAAGAGCCCTTGGGGGGCTCTGTGCCTGAGGGCAGGGAAGGCGGATGCAGCTGCAGGCCCCTTGTCCAGCCCTGGGGCTTGGGGCTTGTCCTCACCAAGCACTCCCCAATTCTGTACGTCTGCTGCGTCTGGCTCAGGCGCTTGAGCTGTTTCCACCTCAGCAGCTTTGCAGCGACGACGAGGGCTTCCTGAGAGGCCTGCAGAGGGCGACAGGGATTGGGGGGATTGTGGACAGGGAGCGGGGGGACTGTGGACAGGGATTGGGGTGCAAAGCCCTGGCCTCCAACACCTGCAGCGACAGCTGGGAAGCCTCTAGGGACTCTCATGGCCTTGCTGGCCATGGGCTGCTGCTGAGCCCTGCTGGACCAGGTAGGGCAGGTGTGGGAAATGTCTGTGCCAACTTCTCCGCCCCTCCTCGCGCTGGGGATGCCGGGACCCTTCCTCTGGGGTGCGCTGGAGGAGGGCTGAATGGGGGGAGCAGGGGTGGGGGGGACCCCACCTCCCCGTCCTCCTCTGCAGCAGGAGGCACAGAGGGAGGAGGCAGGCAGCGGTGGGACCGGTGCAGGGAAGGAGGGGAGTTCTGCCTCAGTGACTCAGGCACTTGGACCCTGGGGTGACACAGACGCCAAGAGGCCAACTGCCGGCAGCCCTGTCCCTCCCTGATACCCCTCTGTGTGGTGTCAGCACGCCCTTCCCCACATCACTGGTCACGTTTGAAATCTCTACCTTGGCCACGCTCTCCATCTGGTCACTCATGCGGAAGAACAGGGGGAGCAGGCTTTTCCGCACATTCTCCTTCATCTGCTGCTTGTTGCTCCCCACCACCATCTGTATCATGTCCTTGAAGAGGCAGATGGAGAGCTCTCGCAGCTGGCTGGACTCCTGGCAGAAAGGAGAACAGGAGGACTTCAGCAACAGCTGCTCCCTGAGCAAGGGCGTTAGCAGGGCTGATGTGAGGGGAGATGCTTTGGAGTGAGGCTCTGCGCACAGGGGTCATGGGCCAGATCTGCAGCTGTGGCTCAGTGGGCCCGGGCCCATGAAAGGCCACGCAAGAGGTTTCCATCCGGCAGTGCCTGTGCCAGGCCCCCAGCATTCACCACCAGCCACACCAGCTGCACCAGCGTGGAGCTCCCCAGGGACAGGCCGAGGAGGAGACTGGGCTGGCCCTCGGCAATGCCTCCGGGGCACACATCACCGCCTCAGCCTCAGCCCCCTGCCACGGCACCTGGGGACAACGTCTGGTCCTGCCTGGCAGCGCAGCTGCGGGCAGCCTCAGGGATCTGTGAGCAGCTCTTGGCCCGCAGGTGCTTTGCACAGGGGCTGGGCTGGGCCCCAGCACAGGGGCTCAGGTCGCCCGGAGGCATCAACCTGTCAGCGAGAAGCCGTGCTGGGCTGCAGAGCCCAGAAGCCATCCCCACGAGAGCCCAGGGGCGTGAGGCGGGCAACAGCCCTGCCCAAGTGCTGCCGCAGGGCTGGGCTGATGGGCAGTTGTCCTTGCAGAGGGCCCAGCAGCGGGGCTCAGGCTCCCCCAGCAGCCTTACCTCATCAAAGAGCGGCGGGAGCTTCTCCACCAGCTGCAGAGCGGTCAGGCTGGCCTCCTCCCTCTTCATATGACCCATCACATTTCTGAAGAGCAGCAGGGCCTTCACCTTGTTGTCAGTGTTGGCATTCTGCTGGGTCTCCATGATGTCTGGCAGCAGGACCAGCATTTTTCTTGCCTGTAGGAAGCACGCAATTCTTTTTTTGATAAGCGGTGAAAGACCACCCTGGCAAAAATGCTCTGGCCACTAAGCACAAGCCTCCTGTCCGCCTTCCTGCCAGGCGGCACAGGAATCCCTGCAGCAGCCTGATGGCAGGTGGTGGCCATGGGCGCATGGATGGGGACACGGGGATAGCAGCCGGTAGGGAAGTTAGGTGAGGAGAACAAAGGCTCCACGTCCCCTGCTCCGCCACCTCCTTTCCCGACTGGCCCAAACACCCAGATGGCTTGGTAACCCTCTGGGCCTGCAAAGCTCCCCAGGCGGCCACCAGGCCCCTCCGTGGCAGCGCTCTGCAGACCCCCATGGCTCGTGCAACAAACAAGCCACCATGGCTTCCCTGGACTAGGCCCTGCTCACCGTCTCCGGTGTCTGCGACAGTGTGATGAGGCCTCTGAGCACCAGCGAGAGCAGCACCACGCTTGGCCGCCTCAGGTACCGCTGGACTTTGTAGAGGCTAGCAAACTCCTCTGATTTAATGTCACTGGAGGCCAGCAGCTGAAACAGAGATGGCAGTGAAAGAATGGCAGAGCCTGCAGCGCTCCCCGCACCCTGCGGCTCCTGCTTCCCACTGGCAGCTCAGGGCAAGGGCATCAGGGCCAGACAGCCCGTCCTGGGGGCAACTCTGCCCGTGGAGGGCCGCTTGGCATCCCCGTGCCCTGCGCTTCGCCGCACACCACACGGTCCTCTGTGCCGGCTCCTCCTGTCCTCTGAGCATCGGCAGCCTCTTGCTCTCACGCCTCTGAGGAGCAATCCAACAGCAAGAGCGGGCACAAAGGAGGCACGACACGCGAGTGGTGACGACTGTCTTCTGTCCCCAACCTTGCAGCCTGTTCAGCCTGTGCAAAGGCCACGTCTCTGCCCCTGACCCAGCCCCTGCCCTGACCCAGCTTTCCAGTCTGCAGAGCAGGGCAGCGGGGTGCAGGCAGGGGGGAAGCAGAGAGCTGCCTAGGCAGGCAGGGGCTGCCTGGGCTTCGTGTTTGTGCACCAGGGCCCAAGCAGCGTGGGGTGGCCCTGCATGGCTGGCGCAGGGGAACCTGCTGCTGGGCAGGTCCCTGCTGGCTCTAAGGGGCTCTGTCCCTGTGTCCTGGAGGAGGTGACCCTTTGGGGGCAGATGGGAGGAGAGGGCTGTGCCAGTTTCCTGGAGAGGCAGGCACAGCCCTGAGGGTGAGCGAGGACTGCTCTGGTCACTCACAGCCAAGTGATGGATGCAGGCGTCCTCTGTGCTGGAGCTGAACACCCTGCGCAGCCGCTGGTCCTGGAGCTGGCTGAGCAGCTCCCTCAAGACCTTCTTCAAGGTGTGGGGCTGGGAAAGCATCACGTCCCACATGGCCAGAGCAGCACTGCAGGCCCAGAGCGCTCTGTCAGCAGGGCTGCCTCGACCACCACACTGTGCCCGGGCCAGCCCCACAGGACCCAGGCTGTCCTGGCCCTTCCCGACCCCTCGCTTGGAGTGCCCGGGTCCCTGCCTGGGCAAGGAGGAGGGGGCTGAGATAGTCTTCCCCGTGGGGCAGGGAGGAACCTCGTGGCGGGGCTCCGGGCTGCCTTGGCCAGCTTTGGCTACTGCGGGCCTGGCCCATCCGCCAGGGCTGGAAAGTGGGGTGGGCTGGAGGGCCCTGCTCCTCGGGGAATGTCCTGCGCTTTCCCCTGGCTCCGGCAGCCAGAAAGTCTCCAGGCCCCTCTCCCCACACGGCACAAACCCACGGGGGCTGTTGGGCTCAGTACCTGTCACATGATGGAGAGAGCTTCAGCAGGCTCCTGGCCACTTCCCTGGGGCACTGGTCGGTCATCAGGAGAAGCAGCAAGTCCAGGCTCTGCCGGGCTGATGCCGTGCGGATGCACTCCCTGTTTTCATAGATGCACCTCACGATGCCTGGCACCTGGAGGGCACACAGGTGAGGATGGTGCTGCCACTGGAATGCAGCCATTTCCTCAGCTGCCTCTCTAACTGCTGCTCTTCCCATCCTGCTCTGCTGGCTTCAAATGGCTTCAAGGTGCCTGAGGCACCTGCATTAGGGAGGGAGGGAGGAAGGGACAGGGCCTGAAAGGGCTTAAGGGCAGGGCAGCCACAGGCTGCTTACTTCTGTCAGCCAGGAGGCAGGCTCTCTCACAGCCACATCCAGGATGCTGCTCGCCTCCTCCTTGTCATAGACGCTGGAGTCTCTCATGGCCTCAATGGCCACGAGGACGACGTCTGTCTTCTCAGAAGGCTGGAGGTATTTTCCAAACGCCTATGGGAGGAAGGAAGGCAGGAAGACATGGCACACCGAGCGCCCTGATGGTGCTGCTTAGCTGAGCAGTGAGAGCAGCTCTGGCAAGACATGGCCCGGCAGTGCTGGCAGCGGTGCCCGCAGGAAAGCTGGAAGCAGGAGCTGCACTACTGCGTGGTGGAGGAGGAGAAGAGAGGGCCCTCAGGGTGAGGCAGGAGGGTTGCGGTCGTGAGCACAGCGTGCCATCCCTCCAGAGAACCAGGGCTTGCTGGTGGCCAGGCGGGCTGGAGATGCTGCTGGGACACTGGAGTGCAGCCCTTTCTAGTCCCTGCTCGGGGACAGCAGCAACCCTCTCACCAGGGACAGTGAGGCCATGCCAGCCTCGTCGATTCTGGATCTCTTTGCTCACACGGGTCTCCTGCTGATGCCACGCACAAGAGGCCCAGCAAGGGAAGAGCTCATTACCACTGCAATGTTGCTGGTGCTGGGCGAAGAAAGCCAGGAGGTGTTCTCAGCTTCCCATTCCCTTTGACGCCGCGGATGCTCTCGATTATCCTCTGGCAGCGTCGTGCCTAAACAGGAGGGGATCACAGGCAAGTGGGTAGGACAAAGCGTCTTTGCCAACAAGCTTAGCAAATGGTGAAAAGAGCTTTGAACTAGGAATGGCTGAGGAAGGAGGTTACGACCCACAGTCAGGGGAGGAGGTGGTAGGCATGGGTATAAAGCAAAGGGTGACAACAGGCAAAGGGAACCAGAGGGACCTCAGGGACGATGGAGAAGGAGGAGAGACACCTGCCTCAAGCGTATGAACTAGAACTCTGCCCGCAGTCACACAACTAACACATTGTTGGAATAACTGAGATGCGGGTGACAGAGAAGCTGGCAGGCTTTCCTGGACAGCCTCCAGCAAGCACAAGAACGGTCCGTTGCAACACTCAGGGAAACAAGCAGGCACATGAGGAGATGCCTGTGTGTGGAGGGACGCAGCCCACCACAGCTCCTCTTACGTTTTTGCCGCAGGATGAACCTGAAGAGGTGATGAAGAGCATCCAAAGCCCCCCAGCTGATCTCCCAGTTCGTACAAGTGCGGCAAAGGATGAGACGCCCCAGCAGCTGCCCCAGGATGGGGATACGGATCTCTGTCTGGCAGGCACGGCTGTCATCATCTCCTACAAAGGTGCTCCGGACCTGGGCAAGGGAGGCAGGACAGGGAGAAGGGCTGAGGGGCAGCAGCTGCGACCCAAGAGTCTGCCCGGGGAAGGATCCCCGGGGAGTCAGAGCTTTGGAGGGCCCTCCCAAAGCAGCCAGCTGGGCAGCAGGGCAGGGGGAGCTGCTAGGCCTGGGCTCCCGCCATGCTCCTTGGGCAGTGCTGTCCTGCACAGGACTGGGGGGCCAAGATGGCTCCTGGCAGAGAGGGAACTGGGGAGAGAAGAGCATGGGAAAAAGAAAGAAACCAAGAGCCTGGCTCCAGGGCAGAGCCTTGCTGAATGCCTCAGTCGCTGCCAGGCTTGCCTCCAGGCATCTCTGAGCTGCAGGCTGTGCTGGTGTGCAGGCAAGGGGAGAGAGTGTGGCTGGAGGGTGTCTGGCTCCTTACCTTCACTGAGGAACAGCTGGCCAGCAAATCGCTCAGCCTCCCAATCCTCCCCACAGCCCTCTCGCACGCAGCTGCACTCTGGCAGTTGACGAAGGTCAGCAGCATCTGGGAGGAGAGAAAGTGCTCACGTGCCCCGGGAGCTGGTGCCCACGCCAGCAGAAGCAGCACTGCTGAAGTCCTGGCTGGACTCACGCAGTCCTTGTGGCCAGGCAGGTGGGCAGATGGCACCCCCAGGGCAGTGCCTGCTCCCTTCCGTGCCCTCCCCCACAACACAGCCCTGTGTCCCCTCTCCCATGAAGGCTGGGCTCTTGGGCAGGAGCCTGCCTGCGGGGTCTGCAATGGGGCAATGGGGATACGGCCCCCTGGGAAGCCAGGAGTACAGAGCTTCAGGGCTGGGCTCCCTGTGCAGGACAGGCAGGTCTCAGTGGCTCTCTGCCCCAGTCAGATCTGGGCAGGAAAGCACGAGGGACGGTGAGGCAGGGGAAGAGCAGCACCAGCTGCCACCGCTGCGCTGCCTAAGGAGAGGGCTCAAATGCCTCCCACTGCTCTGGTGCAAGGAAAGCTCTGGGGACGGAGCTGGCCCAGAAGTGCCATGGGCAAGGCACAGGAGGCCTGTGACACAGGCTGCAGAGGGGAAGTGACATTGAGTGCAGCCAGGGGACACGGGGCTCCCAGAAGAACAGCCCCTGCGAACCCCACTCTTTGCCAATGCCGCACCTGTAAGATTGTCTGCAGCTCTGTGAAGCCAGAGGCAGGAGAGCTGCGCACCAACGTCCACAGCATGGTATCCATGGTATCCAGGGTCTGCAAGGAGCACAAAAGGTTGTGGCAGTCTTTCTGCAGTCCTTCTCACGCCCGGAGATAGATCTGAACTCCCCACACCAAGGACTGCGGGTGAAGGGATGAGGGTGGGAAAGCAAAGCTGAGACGCTGCCCTGCCTTGGATCTCCGGGTTTCTCTCAGCACACGGCGGCCAGGGAGCAGCCCAGAGGGACTAGGGACTCCTGCCGCTCAGCCAGCACTTACCTTAAAGTAGAGAGTAGTGTCCAGGTCCTGCATGTCCGGTTTTGGAGGAAGCAAGAAGACACTCTTGAAGCAGGCCTGCAAGAGGCTTTTCTTTTTGCCCTCCAACACCATCTCCACTTTGCTGCAAAGAGAGAGAGGGGCCTGTTGCACACTGGTGCTGGGCGCCTCGATGCCTTGGGCAAGTGGCCACGGACCTCTGGAGCAGGGGTCCCCGAGGGGGATGGAGGGTGTGCAGGGAGCCCTGCCAGGAGGCACCTCCTCCCTCCCCAACACGGCCTGGGCCAAAGGACAGTCCTGGCAGGCAAGCCTCCCGCTTTGGGGAAGAGCCAAGGCATGGCAGGCAGCTGCAGGATCCCTCTGGCCTCCCCTGCGCCCTCCCAACAAGCCGCGAGCAGGGCAGAGCAGAGGCCCTCTGACGGCACTACTGGACTCTGCCTGGTTGGGGGACGGGGAGAGGTGCCAGCCAAACCAGGGGCTGGGCAGCTACCTCAAGGCGGCGATGGCAAGCATGGCTTGCTGCCGCACCGCTGTGTGCAGGTGGTTCCTGGGCTCCTCTTCCAGCAGCACCTGCAGAGCGCAACCCGGATGGCACCTGGCAGCCACCAGCAGCCAGTGCCAGCAGACCCAGCACCAGGCGGTGGGGCTGGCGGAGACCCTCTGCCCCCGCCCCAGCACCAAGCCCAGCGTGCCCCCTGCCACTCCCGGTGGTGGGGTCTCTACTGGCAGGGCTTCTCAGCGGCACCGGAGTCCCCTCAGGGCAGCTCCGCGTCCACTCACACTTGTCCCTGCCCTACCCCTGCCCGTGCACCGCCCGCACACTGTGCCGGTGCCCGGGGACCTTGCCCCCGTCCCCAGACCTGCCGGGTGTCCCCTCACCTTGATAGTCTCTGCCAACTCAAATCTGGGGCAGAACGCATTCAGGCCCTGTGACAAGCCCTTGCGCCTGGCAGCTTTGCACAGGGTGCAGATGGTCTCTAGGAACTGCATCCTCTGGGCCTCCTCCTGGCAGCCGGGGGACAGAGAGACAAATGAGGAGCGTGAGAAGGTAGACACATGGCCAGCAGCACTGGAGCCCTGGGGCTGCAGTGCTGTGCAGGAGACCTGGGGGGAGCAGCTCTGCCCAGCCACCAGACCCCCAGCAGCCCCGGCAGCAGGCAGCAGAGCCGGTGGCACTGTCAGGAGACGCAGGCACAGCTACCATGGAAATGGCTGCGCTTACCTTTTCTGAGCTCTTCACAAAAGCCTGGATGAACTGCATGGATTCTTTTTCCTCTTGGTACAGAGACCGCCAGCTGGACGCACCAGCGGGGGCACCTAGTAAAGGAGGAGAGCAGGGAGGGCTGTAGAGAGGGGCTGAAGGCAAATGCGAGGAGACGGAGGAGCTCTGCCCTCCGTCCAACCCCGTGCCCACTCCCCTGGAGCACTCTCCCCATGGGTGTCTGGCCTGGAGGGTGCCCGGCAGATGGGCTGCAATGCTGCAGCGCAGCACAGAAAGCCACAAGTGCACCGGGCTTAGGAACTCGCTTGCAGACAGGCTGGAAAGTCCCCGTCCCCCACCACCGCTGCCTTCTGCCAGGCCAGCTGCCTCTTGCTGCCCATAGCCCAGAGCAGGAGCCCAGTCCCCTCTGCTCTCTCCCGCCCTGGGGGAGGCTGTGCTGGGGCCAGCTCCCAGCCCCGAGCAGCATTCCACCAGTGCTGTGCTCCCCGCCCGTGGGACCCCCACTGCTGCTGTGCCCGGGAAACAGGACCCTGGCGTCGATCAGGGTGCAGGCCCCAGCCCTGCCCAGCCCGGCGGTGCCCCTCACTTACCGGTCTGCAGCAGCCTGGGCACGCATGCCTGGTGGGGCCTTGGAGGAGAGCTGCTCTCCTGGGGAGCCCTCTTCTCCTCCCAGGCCACCCTGGGGCGGCTGGGGGCTTTCTCCGCCATCCTGCAGGACGTAGGAAAGGGCTAGGGGTGGGGAAGGGGGAAGCTTTGGCAAAATGCCTTGGCACCGCGGGGCTGCCGGGGAAAGACGTGGGCTGTGCTCAGGGGCTCCTCGCCAGCTCCACGCTCCCACCCTGTCCCGTCGCCGTCCTGCCGGACGCTGTGGGGTGGGGGGCGTGACCACGTTGACCATATGCAGCGCTACAGGGTGTCACAGAGGCGGGTCACAAAGGGCACCACTATGACCCGCCACCCAGGCCGGGAGGGGCAGGGTGGCCTCTGGGGGGGTCACGAGGCCCACTCACCCCTGGGCACTTGCGTCCTCTTGGGGTGCCCCAAGCCCCACATTTGCCCTCCTGGTCCCTGCAGACCTCCCTGTTGCTCTCCAACTGGCCCAGAGCCCCGTGTTCACGCGTCCCAGCGTGCCCCCAGGACCTTCCCTTCACTTCCCTTCTGTGCACTCCAGAGCCCTGCTTCTCTCCCTTGGCAACGTTAGATTTAGTCAAGCTTAACACAAGTCCTAGTTTTTTGTCACTTCATCTCTTCTCTTCCTCCTACCAAACAGGAAGAGCTGATGCAGGGGAAAAGAAAATGAAGCATCTTCCACGGAGTTTGCCCTTTTAGGAGTTGGGAACCTTTCACAAACGGAGATTGCTCTCTTGCTGCTTTTCTCTTGGTCTGGTTTTGGACCGTGAGCGAGAAGCCCTCCTCATTGCGCTGGTGCTGGCTGAGCACCATCTCCAACGCTCCATGGGCATCTTCGGGGCCACTTCTCCTGCCTGATGGCCTGCTCCCCCTCCCAGCTTTCAGAATGGTGGGAAGCCCATTGCTGTGCGGGCTGCACAGAAGTTTTACAATTGGAGTCTTTTGGCCTGTGGGGAATGGTAGCTCCAGGCAGGGCTGTCTTATGCTGGGTTTTTAGCAATGTGGAAACTTCTCCCCTGCAGCACAGCAGGAAATACCACTTTCTGCTTTCAGCTCGCAGCTGCATAAGAAAAGGCAAGGCTAGGATCCTAACCGAGTGTTTCTATCCCAACGGACTTTTGATGTTGCTAATGACATTTACCAATTCCTTTGGAATCTCATGCTAATCTTTCATCATTCCCGTGAGGATACAACATGGGCCGCAGCGGGGAGTTCCCCACAGATGTGACGAGATGCTCTCTTCACATTTCTACAGTTTCTGGCATCTTACAATTCACAGCCTTTCCTCCGTTCTCAAAGTCTCTTTCAGCAAAAAGCTGTTTACACCTGCTCCTCTCCTCTGATCCTTGTTTGGTGTTACAACTGTCGATGGAACGTTAACATGCTGTATTGCTTACCAGATGCTGTCAGAAGAGGAAACCGGAACAAAATATGCTCTCTTTCCTAAACTGTCTTAACATTTTCCACCAGTCCCCTCCTCTACAGGCCGCCAGACAGAGAGCTTGAAGGGCGGTTCAGCAATTCTTCTTCTTTAAACATACGGATCTCGTTGGGATCCAAAGGAAAGGTGGCTGATCTGAACAGCATCGAAGCCGCTCCTTATCTGGGCCTTTAGAGATTTCTAGAGACTTCTAAGGTGGGAGCAGAGAGGACAAACGCTATTTGATGATGTCTGCAGTCACAGATCACAGAATCACAGAATGGTTGAGGTTGGAAGGGCTCAGCCTCCCACGCAGTAAAAAAGTGTTTTCTGATGTTCAGAGGGAACCTCCTGCATTTCGGGCTGTGCCCATTGCCTCTGGTCCTGCACCGGAAAGAGCCTGTCTCCATCCTCCTTGCAGCCTCCTTTTGGGTATTAAGACACATTGATGCGGTCCTCCCTGAGCCTCCTCTTCTCCAGGCTGAGCAGTCCCAGCTCTCAGCCTGGCCTCATAGGACAGATGAGTCCTTCAGCATCTTCCTGGCCCTTTGATGGACTCTCTCTACTATGTCCATGTCTCTCTCGTATTGGGGAGCCCAGAACTGGACACAGTGCTCCACGTGTGGCCTCACCAGTGCTGAGGACGGGGAAAGATCACCTCCCTCCACCTACTGGCAACAGTCCCACTGCTTCCACAAGCTCTCATCCACCTCTGACTTCCCTGGATTAGATCTATGCCTTTTGAATGCTTCACAAATCATCACATTACAGCGTGCAGGACTGAGCAGCTGTTCTTTTCTACACACTTCACTACAGCTCAGTGCCTACTAAATTACATTTAAAATTTGGAAAATAGGTTGGAGTGCTGCACACCACAACTTCCCCAGGATGTATTTAAGTGAATAAAAATGGAGAAATGTTTTTGTTTCTTGTTTTAGGGGTGGTCCCTCACCCCCCACCCCCCCCCAACTAGGGTTGTACGCCTTAACGTGTGCTATTTTGGAGTAAATGGTGCGAGATTGATTTTGTGTCAAATGTCAGTAACCTGTACCTACAAGAGGCCTGATCTGCTACCTAACCCGGACAGCCAGGATTGTCAGGATGCTTTCCTACTCCTAAGTGGAAAATCAGTGGGTCAGTGCCCACAGACTCCTTCCATTGTGCCTGTCGTGTCCAGTCCTCACTTCAGCCCCTTCTTTTCATATAAAAACACCTGAAGAACCCTGTAGCATGAAAGCTGTTTCAGATCCACATGTATAATAAGGGAAAATTTGAACTGCCTTAAATGAGAGGCAGTTTTTTCCCAAAGCTTTCCAAATTGTCCAAATTCTGCTCCCACTGAAATTAATGGGGGTCTTTCTTCAGTGGGAGCAGAACTGAACAAGCCATAACACTTTGGCAAATTCTACCCCAAGCATTTTGAACTGGGAGTGTGCATATGCAATAATAATGTCACAAAATGGCTGAAAAAGACAGCTCTGCTGAATCGGCGCAGGTGGCCTGCTCCAACATTCGCTGTTCTGTCTTACCCCATGCTTGCTCAGCATGGGATGAAGATGCTATGAATTATACTTGTTTAGCCCTCTCCTTTTTGCACAGCAAAACCAAGGCCTGGTTTGGAGCAGCCGTATGGATGTACTTTTGTCGTGGGAGACTGGCCTATGCATACTGGAGACCTTGACCTAGCAAAATTTTGCACATACCTCTAGCTCTAAGCAAGGATAGTGACCGCATGTCAGGAAAAAGCATACCGAAAAGCTGCTCAACTCAGCCTCTAGGAATTGGACTCAATGCCATGACTCTAGGAAAGATACCGACAGCATTACTAACAGAGAGCTCTCCAGACTCCTGCCCGAGTGATTTTGGGGGCTAGAGAACATCAGCAACCCTGACTGTTTTCTTCACAAGTTCTTCTTTTATTGTTTTTAAAGAACCATTTCTCATTATTCCGCAGGTGTCCATTAGCATCATTCCTCCTCTCAAGGTCCTTCACCAATTTAAGGTTTCCTTACAAACAAGTCTCATCTTTTAATTCCTAAGAAAAGTTCAACAACATCAACAAAATACTAGCCAAAGCCACCAGTTACCAGTCCAGGTTACAATCACCTTATCTCCTCCAAAGCGCTTTGAGGTAATGGTTACAATCCAAAGAGGCAGACACAGAACATCCAGCAGCTGCACTGATTCCATTTCTAGCCTCTCGCGGCTGTCAGGAGGTGAAGGATGTCATTGCAGAGAAGCTTTAGGAACAGAGACACCTGTTCCTTCACAACTGCTGCCAAATTATAACTGTCAGTCAACTGTCACCTCTGCCACAGTGGAGCGAGGAACCTACATAGGAAACTCCTGTCCCTGCTAATCCCTTGACTCATCCAATCCATCTAACGACAGAGACATGGAGTGCAAATGCTCCTGATTCTTCTAGGCAACTCGCTTCTCCGTTACGGGCGTGTAAAGCAGTGACCTGGAAAACGAACGTCTATGCTCCTTTGCAATCTTTTTATATTCCGTCCATTCCATAGCAAAATCATCCCTAAACTCATCGAGAATGGACTTTCTCTTTTCCCGGTTAAAATAAGCTTGACCTTTATTACAATCATAGTTTGACCTTTATTACAAAAAGACACCAAGAAACAAAAAGTGGCCAACAGGAGAAAAAGTAGACTGCATGCAAATGCAAAAGGTGAACAACCTGTTCAAGCGAAGTTTTAGAATTACATTTGTCTTGTTTTAGTTTGCGATGTTTACCTTACACAACACCAAAGTGTATTGGAAACAAATCTTTATATGTAATTACGGTTTCCTCAAAAGGCGTTCATTTTTCAGAGTCCTCTTTTCAGTCATGTACTGGAGTTGTATTTCAACTCATCTTCCTGCAAGCACAGATCCCCTTTCTTAAAGCCAATGCAAATTAAGCCATTTCAAAATTAATTACCACTTGTATTCTCCACAACTCTCTGTGCATACTCATTTCATTCTGAATCAGCTGTTGGATAAGTTCTGTGTTACGGCCTCGTTTAACAGGTTACAAGTAGCACTATATTGAATTGCTGCAGAATACTTACAATTCGCAGCCTGGTCTGCCACCTGCTGAGCGAACTGTACTGGCTCTCATGGCATGAGCTATCGGAGAGGGGAGACAAAAAAGAAAAAAATCCCATTCAGTTTATCTGAAGATTATTCTTTTAAAGAAATTCTCAAGTTATCATTACTTACCAGCTGTGGGTCTTGATTGTCCTTGGCGGCCCAGAAGACCTGGTAATGCTGGTTGCCTTAGTACAGGAACCTGACAGCCCTTGTCAATCAATGCAAACAAACAGTTGGAAAATAAGCTCTACTCAAGTGCAAGGATCACTGCATACGTTGAAATAACACTTACCTTCTCTTCCAACAAACTGCTGACTGACAGAGAGGAAGATTTAGAAAGTTCAGCGGCAGTCACCAGAGCAGCAGGAGGTGTAACAGTCATGAGAGGTGGTGGCGGTGGCGGCGGCTGCTGCTGTTGCTGCCGAATCTGCTTCCGGAGCCTTTTTGTGTAGCCAGCTCCATTTCTGAAGTTGTTCACAGCCTGGAGGCAGGAAAGCATTTGCAAAAAGGTAATATGAAACTTCCGTAGATGCAGCAACAAAAGCCTCCACGGAGTAGAATTACTTGTGTATTCCTGTAAATGCTCTCAAACCTAAAAGAAACCAGCAAACAGATATATGAACACATCACGTTAAACGCTGACAATAATGATGGGTAACGCAGAGTATCTGTATTTCAAGTACCTCTGTGTTAACACTGAACCTGACAGTGAGGCAAGCCTGTTAAACAAAAGCGTGACCTGAATTTCCCAGATTGTCTCTCAAGAGTTGTAAGCTTCTGTAACAACAGATAATGTATTTGAGAGGTACATTTAGCCTTACTCAATTTAGCCTTGCTTAAGGAGATGTAAATTAATATTTTCTTCCCTTTCAGCTTTGTACAAATAGACTTTTCTTACAAACAGTTTACGTAAAAGCCATCGTGTTACCTGGCGCAGGAACTTGTTGGCAATTAAAGCCTCAGGAGAAACAGCGGCCTGATGACACGTTGGGCAGGTATGCCCCTCAGAGTCCAGTAATGCTGTTCTAACACCTGTGTATAAGTAGAACCATCAAAATAGGTTTTAGCCAAACTAAGGACATTTTGGGCATTCTAATCACTTATAAAACCACATCGATGATTCATGGGTGAAGACGGTCTTGAATTGAGAGCATGAGGCTAGAAATGTTCAATAGTGTAAAAAAGTCATTGTATGCGGCAAATAACTCCACAGTCTTGGTATTTCACTGCTGTAACGTTTGAGGATGCAGAGTAGGCTGTGTCTTGATGTTTCCACCAGTCTTTTTTCCACTATCTAGTACAGGGAGCAGTCACCAACCTCAGGGTTAATGAAGAAAACACATCTCAAAAAACCATCAGTGGGTTTGAGTTCCGAAGGTTTTAACCAGCTCTCCCGTGCAGAAGAATGTGGATTAAATGCCTAACTCTCCGTCTGTTGCAGACCACAGTAAGGCACCAGAGTTGGCTCTCTAGTTTTGTATGGGAGAAAGGGCTGTGGACAAACTCAATGCCTTCGATAGCGAATACTGTAATCACCTGCGCGCTGATGCACTCTTCTCAGAATCGTCCTTCTGCACGTCAAGAGGATGTAACTAGATAGGGAAAAAGGGAAAAAAGCTTTCTGCCTTCTTTTTTCCTTAAAGAAAAAGTTAGAGATTGGGAAAGGAACCCTTTTCCAAGCTTTGGGTTTTATCAAAGGAAGATCATAGATGGAATTCCTACCAATGGTGTGCAGGGTCATCCATAAGGAAAGCAATACAACCCATCAGCCCAGGAGTCAGACGGGTACGGAGGGAGGGCAAAAGGAAGAAGGATGACAGTACGTCAAGGGTGCAGAGAGGATAACGCCTGCTTGTCCACCTTAAAGCCAGCACCTACAGAGAGACCACCGCCATGGCCTCCATACAAGGACGCAGTCCATTCCACTTCCCACCCACCACCAAGCTCTCCTGTGTTCGCACTATACATTTTTAAGGCATTTTAAGCTCTGTGTCTAACAGAAAACACCTGGCTAAGCCTGGCTGCCATCAGGGAACACCCCAGAATTCACTCTAGATTGTCAGCACACCAACATTCAGGGACGAGCACCAGCCACGTCCGTTGCCTTTGGGCATTCACAAAATCCAAGCCTGATGGTGAAGCCGTTACTGCTTACCTGTTGCCAGCGTTAGCAGCAGAGCCCTCTGGCTCTCCAGCCCTCACTTTCCATCCAGGAGTGAATGGCTTTCTCCCAGTACCTTAACAGCTCTCTTGCCCGTGCTCCTTTTCTGTCTTGCTTCCCACCATATCACTCAGGGTGGGCTTCTTGTCGTTCTACACTGAGCCCAACTTCTCAGTAGGAGGACTACACTGCTGTCCCCACGCTTACCTAGTGTAGGATACGGAAAAGAAATTAGAATGAGCAAATAGTAACTCCAGCCCCAGCCTACAGCTCTGAAGGTATAGAGCAGCCTACACTTCCATCCTGGATCTACCTTCTCTAGGATGTGTCCAGGAAGCCAAATCATCATTACCTCTAATAGAGATTGGAACTGGGGGGAAGCAGGGAGAAAGAAAAGTTCCCGAGAGTCCCTCTCCCTGGCCCGCTGATTACAGCCAGAGCCCAGCCTGGAAACGGCGAACGTCCAGGGATTCCTCCCACCCCAAAGGGGCCAGGACCAAAAGCTGCTGCTGCGCTTCAAGTATCCAGGGAACCCCATTCACAGCCCCACAAACGCTGGCGCTCTCTCTTCCTGGTGCCTCCGCACGAATGGATTAGCCCTAGAGCACCTTTCAGCAGCGCAGGACAGAGAACGTGCATTGTTGAATAACAGCTGCTGGGTTTTTATGTAAGTCAAGACCAGAAAAATGAAACTGACAGAAACAAGAGGAAGACTCATTTAAAAATACTACACGAAGTAAGGCAGGGATCTCTCCTGCATCTGTTTGGGTGGCTAACCTCTTGGCTCCCAGACTTAGGTAGAGGCCTGTGAACTAAAAGGATTTGGGTTGTTGTATTCACTAGCTTGTTTGGCTTTGTAATTATCTATCTGTGCGTTTACAGTGTTCTACTACCTTATATGCTCAACATACGACTTAAAGAAGGAAGAGTATAGTGCGACCCTGATGGTCAAAAGGAAAGGAGGGACTGCTAGGAAAATCTCATTGCTAGGAAAAACTATTGTAGCAATTAGTCTCAAGAGTAGGAAATTGTATGACATTTCTTAAGATACAGCTAGTTTACGTCGTATACTGCTCAGTCATGGTTCAGTCAGCATGACTGAAGGACCCCAGCTCATTGCAAGGAGGAGAAGGACAGTCTGAAGAAGAAAGGATACCCCTGCACTACCCAGATCACGCCAGCATCCCAGCCCCTCCGACTCCTCTGGGGAACCTTCCCCTTATCTGCCATCAGAGATAGGGAACTGCAGCAAGACCGACCGCCGGGATGTCTGGGTCAAGAAAGATCAAGAAAGAAGCAGATGGATGATGCCGCCACAGAATGAGAGTCGCTTTGCAAAGCAGCAGCCTGTGTGTGCGTGCTAAGTAGCGCTCGGTCAAATCGCGCTGCACCTGAATGCTTGAAAGGTGTAAGAACCACGTGTAAGACCGCATTTGGGGTGCCCCCGTTTTAATGAGACAGCTCATGCATGCAAATGCAAGAATGCCTCTTGTAATGCTATACTTTGCATCCCGGCCTCTCTCCTCGGTCGGCACAGGCCAGTTGCCAGATTTTCCTGACAGCTCCCCATCCCGGCCGCACGGAACTGGCACCGGCACCGCTTCCACCACAGTTGGGAGTAGCGGTTCCCCCCCCCGCCGGGGCAGAGAGGGGGAGGACAAAAACGACCTAAAAGTGCCCCAACCCCCATAATCCCCACCACCGGGGCCGGATGGGCAGCACACACGTGTCGGCATTGCAGGGACACCAGTGCCAGCCCCATCCCTTCCCCTTCGACAGGAAATTCACCTCCCCCCAAAAATCATGCTTGGGATCGGAAATCGTGGGGATGGGAGACTGTTGGGTTAGGAAACCATGACGGGGCTGAGAAATCCTCATTGGCATGGAAAACCATCATGCGGTTTAAAAGCCATTGTGCGGGTGGGAACCCATCATTCAGGACAGGAAATCTCAGCAGGATGGGAAATCTTTGAGATGGGAAGCTGTTGTGGTAGGAAAAATCAAACCAGCGCAAGGCTGGCTGCAGCAGGTGCTGGCGGAATGATCGCCATGGGGACGAGGGCTGCTTGCCCCCAACAAACCCCACCCTGACCAAGCGCCATGGCACGTACAGCAGCAGGCTCCCGCTCCTCCCGGTGCTCCTGCCCTCCACGTAGCCCCCCAGACGGCTCTGCCCACCAATATCGCACCCCATTGCTCCTCTTCGCTTCCCCCAACAGAGAGGTTCCCTCTCCAGCTGCCGATGGCATTGGAGGTGCCCAGTGTGAGCGTCACCGCCCCAGCCATGCCGCCACCGGTCACTGCCGGCCTGCTGCCCTTCTCTGGCCCGGGGCTGCCGGTGTCCCGCAGGCCTGCTCAGGTGCACACCGTCACCTCCCAGCTGGCCCAGGCCACCGTCTGGCAGGGGGTGCCGGGGCCGCTGGGGGCCCCAGGCCAGGTGGTGCAGCTCCCCGGCGTGGTGCCGCTTCCCCCTGTGGTGCAGCTCCCCCCTGTCATGCAGCTCCCCTGCGGGGTGCAGCTCCCCACCGTGGCCGCTCCTTGTCCCCCTGCCTACGGCTGGGGACAGCAGGTGGCGATGGGGACACTGGTGCCCCACCAGCCGATGGGCCCGGGGCCGTGGGCCGTGGGCCAGGGGGAGACCCTGGACCCCACAGGCCCCCCTGTGCTCCACACCCCACCCGGCAGCGCCCAGAAGCCATCGGAGGCCTCCAGCAAGGACAGGGTGGCCATCGAGGACAGTGTCCCTGCTGCCAGCCCCTGCCAGACCGCCCTGGCTCTGCCGACTGGCAGAACCACGACGAAGCCCAAAGGTGAGGTTTGGGGGGTGGCAGAGACCGTGGTCGGGTGGCCAAGCTTAGCAAAGCTGGCATCGCTACGGGGTTCGATTGGTTTTGTTTCCTTTTTCAGCAGCGGTGACCACCCCGGGGGCCCCGGGGAAGCCCGCGGATCTGCCCGAGCAGGGGCCAGATGCCTTCGCCGAGGCCTTTCCTGAGCAGGCAGAGGACACCACTGCCAGCCATATGCTCGCCTGGCTTGACACCACGGACAGTGAGGACTCCGTCCCCGATGTCCCCAACAGCCCCAGCTTGAGCACCTTCCTCCACGAGCTCCCCGACCTCTCCGAGTACGTGGCGGAGGGTGGCTGCCCCAAGGAGCGAGCGGTGGCAGCGGGGCTGGGGGACAGCGAGGGCACCGTCCCCGATGTCCTCCACTTTACTGCCTTCCTCAATGAGCTCCCCAACCTCCCCAAGTACGTGGCCGACGATGGCTACCCCAAGGAGCAAGCAGTGGCAGCGGGGCTGGGGGACAGCGAGGGCACCGTCCCCGATGTCCCCAATGTCCCCGACTTGAGCACCTACCTCAACAAGCTCCCCGATTTCTTGGAGTACAGGGCATACGGCGGCAGCCCCAAAGAGAGAGCGGCAGTGGCGGGGCTGGGGGACAGCGAGGTCACTGTCAACAATGTCCCCGACTCTACCAACTTCCTCCCTGACTTCTCTGAGTATGTGGCAGAGGGCGGCTGCCCCAGTGAACGAGTGGCAGCAGTGGGGCTGGGGGACAGCGAGGACACTGTCCCTGATGGCCTTGATTTCCCCAACAGCCTCGCCAGCACTGCTCTCCTCAATGAGCTCCACGACTTCTCAGAGTACGTGGCGGACAGCGACTGCCCCCAGGACCAAGCTGTGGTGGCGCGGCTAGGGGACAGCGAGGACACCATCTTGACCACCAACGTCCCCAACTTGACCGCCGACGTCCTCAATGAGCTCCCTGACCTCTCCGAGTACGTGGCGGAGGGTGGCTGCCCCAATGAACGAGCGGTGGTGGCGGGGCTGGGGGATGGGGAGGACACCGTCCCCAATGTCCCTGTCATCCCCAGCTTGACCACCTCCCTCAACAAGCTCCCCCACCTCTTGGAGTACAGGGCAGAGGGCGGCTCCAACAAGGAGCAAGTGGCAGCGGTGATGCTGGTGGACGGCGAAAACACCTTCCCTGATGGCCACGACAGCCTTGCCAGCACCGCCTGGTGCTTCAGCAAAGTCCCCGACTTCTGGGACAACGGGCTGGAGGGCAACTGCCCCAAGGACCGCCTGGCAGTGGCAATGCTGGGGGACGCTGACCCCTTCTGGGGGGGGCCGGCCTCCCCCTTGCAGGACCCCGAGGGGAAGCAGGGTGCGGTGGTGGCAGACCTCCCCACCTGGCTGCCACTGAGCCCCTCGGAGACTTCTGAGGAGAGCTCTCCGGCGACTTCAGAGGACAGTCCTGTGGAGAGTCCCCACAAGGCTCCCCTGAAAGCTCTTGCAGAGACTCCCCTGCTGAGCCCCCTGCGGATCCCGTTGCTGAGTCCCCTGGCCAGCCCCCCGGCTGCCCCCCAGCGTCATCCGCCCCGCACGGCCCAACTGGTGCAGGAGGCGCTGTGGAGGCAGCCCCGGGTGCTTTTGACCCGCTTGCCACTGCCGCCGGGTGCTGCCTCCTGCCAGATGGTGCCCAGATTGGGAGAGATGGGCGGCAAGAAGGCCAAGCGCCCTGCACCAGCCAGCGCGCCCAAGACGCAAGAGACCGCCCTGCGCAACAGCATCCCACCAAAGAAAAAGAAGAAGAGGGTGGTTGTGCCAGGTGCCCAATAACTCAAAAACGCTGTTGGAGGGGAAGCTGGGCAGGCACGGCACGGAGTGGGCGGCAGCAGGCAGCAGGCAGGATGCAGCAAGCGGAGAGAATCCAACAGCAACAACGTGCCTGCCAAGCCATCTAGAAGCCAGAGGGATGCCGGGGGGCAAAGGCCCTTCGCACACCAGAGGGGACAGGTTTCATGCAGCCGGTCTACTGAAACCCCGCAGCACGGAGGCCTTAAACTTCTGGCTTGGAGCTCTGGCCCCGAGCCCTGCCCCGGCCCGGGGACCCTTGCCTGCCCCAGTCCCCCAGCCCCACGCGCTTTAAGCTACGGCTCCCTGCTGCCCGGGGGCTGCGATACGTTCGACGGAACGGGTGACACAGTGCTGCCGGCCGCCGGCGCCACTGGTGTCACGGCCAGGCCGCGCCCCGCATGCTGCTGCAGCCCCCCGGGGCAGCCCCCAGGAGCCCCTGGGCTGGGAGAAAGCTGCGGAGCAGTGGGGGAAGGGGCAAGGCAGGGCAGATGCCCTCACCGCTCTGGTATGCGGGAACCCTCTCTGCCCACCATCACGCTGCCGGCCCCGGGCCCACGCAGTGCCACTTCCACTTCTGCTGCCTTGACACCGCGCCCCTGCCCGGCAGAGGCTGCAGCCGCGGCGCCACCTCGCCGTTCCGAAAGGAACAACCGCCCTGGTACCAGCATCCCCACCCCGGCCTGGTACCAACACCCCTGCTACCGCCAGCTCCGCCCCAGCCTGCTGCTGACAGCCCCACCGCCAGCATCCCCATCGCGGGCTGCAACCAGTGTCCCCAGGAACAGCATCCCCAGCCCGGGGTTGAGGAGGCCCCGCTACGACCTGAGGGCGCACGTGCTGACCTCCATCCTGCGTTTCCACCTGCTGGGGCAAGGACTGAAGGTGGTCGTCTGAAAGCTACTGAAATACCCAGTAGTTCAGCTCATTTCAATTGCTTAAGGCTTTTGGCTAGAACACAGTCAAGAAAATTGAAAACCAGAACTAACCTGCACTCCCTCCTTGACTGGCACCTCTTTCTTCATCACTTCTTTGCATTTCTATAGTTCCTGCGCAGTACATCTCAAGATTTTCATCATGAAAAGAAGCAAGAAAGATCAGTCACAACTATGCAGAAAACCTGCCATTCACATACACAGTGCCCACACAGGAGCATTATCAAGGCCCTGCCTAGACACAAAAGATTAAATCAATGCACCAGGGAGGAGAGAGCAGGAACAGCATTCTGGCACCCACGATGAGTAACAACAATTTCTGCTCTGCGCCGGGGCTTAGTCAAAGGGCAAGCACAGTACTGATCCAGACAGGAAACTGAGCGTATCGCTTAATCCCGGGTGCCACACGCACTGTACCTTCTTCCATCGCCTCCTGCCGACGAATTGTTTCCCAGGCTCTTCCATCTCATCGCAGCTGCACGCTGGCTCTGGATCTCATCGCAGCAGGATCCCGGCAGCCACAGAGCTGAGCAGCGACTCTCTTTGGAGACCATGAGGCAACGGGTACCCTCACTCCCACAACCCGCTCTAGATGACATCCCACTTCTTGCATCCTTGCCCTCCCTTTCCCCTCCAGCTTTCCAGACTGTGGCAGCCGTCCTCTGAGGGTAAGACAAGAGAAAGCGCCCCTTGCTCAACCGCCACCATTGCCTCCACTGGAACCACCCTGGCTCTGCACGCAAGGACATACGGCAGTGGCAGCAGGTCACTCCCGTTCTGCTCCCTACATCCCCCCTTGATGACTTGAAGGAAGTCTGCTCCCGGCATCTTCCTCGTGCCCACCCCAGCCTCCCTCAACAAGTCCACTATCGGCCACTTCTGCTTGCGCAGGAGCTTACGCCGCGTGACAAGATCCTGGCGTGCACAAAGAAGGGGGTCCTGCCCTTCCCCCAGGGCCGTCGGCTCTCCGGTGGTGAGCACTGGAAAAGCTGGGAAAGCACCCTTACCCAGTCGCCGTGCCAGGAGGTGTGACACCATCGGGGGTAAAGCAGCGCAGCTCTACGGATCTGTTCTGCTCTCTCCAGCCTTCCTTTTCTCCTGACGGTTTCCCTCAGCAGGGTTTGTCCTCAGTTCTTGCAGATGCAAACAGAAACCCTGCCGTTATGGCTGAGGAACTAACTCACCCAGGAGCTCTTTTTCCAGAAAGGGCTACCACAGCTTGGGTGGGGGGAAAGGCAGGTATCCAACCTTGGGTCCAAGAGAGAGGCACAAGTGTTCCATGTGGGATTCAGAAAAGAAGTTAATTACCAAGGCCTGCTTCAAAACGCTCATCATCAAGGCCTGCTTAGAAGAAGCTGGTCACCAACAATTGACAGCTACCAAGGACAGAGTAGAGCTAGGAAGGAAGTGAATCGGCATGCCCGCAGAAACCAAGGACAGAGGAGAGGCCTGTAAGATAAGAAGCACTCTCTGAATGAAAGAGTGAGCTCAGAACAAAGATAATGGGCAGTCTGAACATAAACCAAGAAACTCCCTGAACACTGGCGAGTGTCAGCTGTGTCCTTAAGAAAAGGAAACAGCCAAATCAGCATGATGAGGTGGAAAAAACCAACGAGGTCAACAAGCGGAGAGTTGGAATTTGAGGAGAATGACCACTAGGGACCCCCGAAAGAATCCCCAGAATTAAACAGCGCATGCTCCGGTGGGAGGGGAAATATGCTAATGATTTCTGGGAAATAATTGTAACGTTAATGACTTTCCTTGGAAAATTAAGGAATATGTACGTTTTAAGTTTGATAAATACTTTGCTGGCGTGACCTACGGCATGCACGCTGGGTGGAGATAACCCCCGTGCATCCAGCGCTGCAATAAAGAATGCCTGCTTTCTAAACGCCAAATTGGCATTAGAAAGTTTTTGGACCGGTTGGCAGTAGCACAAGCAGCTGCCAAGGGAGCTGCCTCCAACCAGGAGGGCTCCCCATCGGCTGCTCTGACAACAACGCCCCGACGCGTGCTCCCACCTGGAGGCAGAAACAGCTCCATGTCTGGAAATCCCCATTTATCAAAGGCTGTCGGCAGAGACGGGGCTGTCCATCAGCACCAGACCCACAGGAGGGGACAGCAAAGGCCCTGGCCACAGCATGCCTGCTCCAAAGCCTGGAGCCGCCTGGAGAGAGGAGGCCACTCTGCCTTCCCCTGGCCTGCGGACATCAAACACCCACCTCCAGCTGGCAGGGCTGGGGCTGGCGACCCTCGGGGCAGCAGCAGGAACCGCTCCCACCCTGCTGCTGGGGCTGGCCCTGGGGCTGAGCCCTCGGGCCCAGGGCTGGCGACTGGGCCCTGGCGGGGCCCGTGGGCGGTGAGGCCTCCAGGCCCCTGCCCCCAGGCCCATCCGCACTGGCAGATGCCTGCTCCCGCTCCCGCTCCTGCAGCTCCCCCGGCCCTGGCCTGGCCCTGCTCCCCCCGGGCCCCCGGCTGCCCCCGGCCCAGCTCTCACCCCTTTCTCCTCAGGCCCCTGGGCCTCGGCCCCTCTGGGCCCTGCCCCACCTGGCTGTGACTGACAGCCCACCTCCGGCTCCGCTGATTGGCTCAGCCGTGGCCAATGGTGCGGCTGGGGGGGCCGGGCCTGCGCAGGGCGGGAGGGGAGGGGCAGGGGCGAGGGGCAGGGGCGGGGGCAGGGCCGGAGGGGAGCTGCCCGGGGTGTGCTGGGCCCCGGCAAGGCTTTCCCAAACGGTGGCTCTGGCTGTGCGCCAGCCACTGCCCTGGGCAGGAGGAGCTGCGTGCCGGGAGCCACTGGCAGCGGCCGGGCTGAGCCCAGCACCCAGGGCCTCCCTCAGGCCTCGCTGCCCCCGGGCGCTGAGGAGGAGAGGCGCCCTGTGCTGGCGCGGCCCAGGGCATCCTCCTGCGGCCAGAAGGGAGGACAGAGCCCTGTCCCTCTGCCCACAGGGGCTGACCGCTGTCCTTGGCTTCTGTCCCCGGGGGTCCCTGGTGCTGGCAGGCCCCGCGGGGCCTCGGGGCCAAGCAAATGCCGGGGCGCCAGGGGCTGCTGGGGCCCAGGGCGGCTTTGGGCCTCTCCAAAGCCGAGGCACGGCCGCCCCTTTGCTTCTGCAGATGCAGTTCTTTGCTCCTCCCTGTTAGTCTGGGAGGACTTCAGGGAAACGAGGAGGTCCCAGCACACACCCAGGGAGGAGGACAGTGAAATGGAGCCCTGTCAGGGTTTTTCTGCTGTTTCACATCGGAACTCGGACATCTGTGTGCATCAAAGAGCGAGGCGGGCTGAGCTGGTCTTCGGGATAACTTTCTTTTTCAGTTGCGTGCCTACCCTTTTCCTTTTCTCCACCTTTTCTTTCTTCCCCATTCCCCCCCTGTTGCATTCTCTGTTAAAGGTAATTAGGATTTGGCTTTCTGGACACATCCTCGAGTAAGTAGATACAGGAAATATACGCTGGTCTGTGCGTCCAGAGCTGTAGGCTACGGACTAGATAGATACGGGCTACGGGTACAATTAGTATTTGCTAATTGTAATTTCTTTTCCATATTCTACACTAGGTAAGCATGGGGACAGCGGTGTAGTCCTCCTGCTGAGAAGTTGGGCTCAGTATAGAATGCCAAGAAGCCCACCCTGAGTGATACGGTGGGAAGCAAGATGGAGCCATTGAAAATGAAGCCGTTTTTGCTGCTTGTGTTTGGTTATCAAACCTGCAGGTTTCTTGAACTGTACCGTTAGGGCGTTGAGACGATAGAAGCGCGATGTCAGATATCAAATTTGGCTTTTTTATCTGCAAAGGGATTCTCTGAAGTGCTATGTAATTCGATATCAATATACGTTCTTACGAATTGACTAATGTTTTTTCTGTATTTATGTTGTTTTCAGAATACACCAATGATAATGCCCTCAGCACTCATCGGTCGTTGTTAGGAGAATCCCTGTTGGAGGAGTTAAAGCTCCCAGCCCACCATACGTTGTGTAAGGATCCAACAAGCATTGTATTCTTTGTCAGGGGTTTCCATGGGTTAACTTTTTTAATGGCTGTTAGTTTACAGAGGCATTCCAAGTGTGTCTTTCTTGTTAAAGCTGCTGTTAATTTTTGTTGTCCTGGGGTAGATTTTAATGTATCCGTTTGACTCTTTCTTGCATTTGGGGAAGGGCGGGGGGGGGGGGGGGGGCGGGATATGGCAGGTATTCCTGCGCCCCAAATCGGGGTCTTTTGCACGCTAGCTATAGAGGAGAGACCAAGGGTTGCCAGCTGCTGAACCATGCAAACAAGAAGTTCCACTCCTAAGGGATTCCTGTTAGTTTCCTAAAGACAATGTCCGGTTCAGGCAAGAAAAAACCAACACTATCCTAAAGCGTATTTCCTTTTGTGTGAGTACGATGAAGGAATAGTTAATCCTTTCCAAACTTGAAACTCAGTAAGCGGTTTCCCATGTTACCAAATGTTGCTAGTTCTCTTTCTAGGTCTGTTTTTACCCTAAGCTGGTCTCTGTGCTCCTGGTTTTAACTCTGTATTCTGTATTGCTGAGATTTATGGAGGACAGGGAATTGGGTGGGAAACATTGCAGAAAGAACCGGTAGAGTGGTTCCTGTTTGGGAATGGTGAATGTATGCTGTCTGGGTGGAGAGGCCTTCAGCAACGCGTTACTCACCTTGTAGTATGTTCTTCAAGGGACATGGATGAAGAAATCCTTGTGTGGTAATCTCAAGTATTTCCTTGTACTTCCTCATCTGCCGGAGGTGCGTGGCTGTGATTGCCAGCCCGGTGGAGCTCTAGCAGCGTACATCCCTTTGGGTGATGTATGAATTGTTTGCTAACGACATCAATGCTTGCATGTCTGATTCAGGATGAGCAGCGTGCAGGTACAGATGAATGAGTGTGTGGAATCTCAGCAAGTTTTCAAACGTAGTAAATATTGCCTAGAATATTGTAGCATTTTCAAGATTATCTTCAAGGAAATTCTGGCAATTAAGACCTTTTTTATTGTTTTGTCACAGGGCTCCTAAATCGCACAAAAGCCCAGGAACGGCTTTCAGGTGACATACCTACTGCTATTTTTAGTCGATACAGCCTATGGAACACATGTAGTAGTTTGGCCCTTTCCTGGCCAAGTGTGGTAGATATCTGAACACAGGGCTTGGGCTCCCACAAAGAAACACTGTTCTAAAGACTCTGCTGCTGACATTTCTGTTACGTCTTGATTTTTGTCACTGAAGTAGACTTGCACTTGGACGTGTCCAGGCTATGACTGTTCTTTCTCTGACACTCAAGTACTCTATCTGGTACCTATTTGGAATACTAGGGGTATAGAGATTGGCTAAAGTGACCTTTGTGTTTTGATGGTTGATGACTGAAGAACACAAAGCTGTAGGACAGACTTCATCTTTTTGATACTGATGTAGCAGTGACAAAATACCCTCTCGCACTGTTGTGTTCTATCTCTGTAAGTCTTAGAGTAATTTGTGACAAAGTAGAAATGGCGTTGTTGGGCTTCTTTTTAGCTGCACTGCATGTACCAAGAGAGAACAGTTTCTGTGTACGACTAAATGTCCACATTCACTAGACTATCAGAACATAATGGTTGGATGGTCAGGTTTTCGAATCTGTTTTCACCGCTTTATGTTGGGTACAAGTGCTGTGTTTTAAGTTCTGATCACCTGTATTTCTTCTTCCAGAAGTCCAACTGAGCCACTGAGCGGAACATCAAAAGCAGTATGTGAAAACGCAGGCTTTTTGCTAGACACTGCACTTCATTCTAAACAATGTAGCCCTGTATTAATTTTCCAAACATTACCTTTATGTATTTTCCAGTAAAGGACAGCATATGTTGTGAATAGAATGGATTTGACTCAGCATAGTAAAAACTGAGTAATGCCATCGTTCGCAAAGTTCTAATGTGAATACCGGTATTCATGCCTAGGAGTGCATTGTATTTCCTATTGAATCTGCTGGAACATTGCCTGAATGACTTTGAGTTGTACAGATAACGTATGATCATTTTGAGATCACGTAGGTGCGAGGTTTGCCCAACTGAACATGGAGCCCTGTTCTGCATCTGTCTGTCTCTAGCTAGCAACATGTATGTTTGTATAGGGGGTCGTGTGCTTTTTGTTTCTTGCAATAAAAATGGATTGGAGTGTATTTTTTGCCATTTTCACCGTGTATCACTTAGCTTTTGGTTTTAAATCCGTTTTGGCCTCATGGTTTTTGAAAATGTTATCAAAACCCACTGAGAAACCAGGATTGTTAAAGTTGGGACTGTTTCTTACTTTTGCCTTGGGGGTTCAAACAAATACCAAAACCACCATATCCCTTATGTTTGGAGGACAGTTCTGTGCAGCTGAATGATTCCTTTTCTGTGTCCTTAAATACCTGGGTATTTGTTCCTAGAGCTGTGAAATTGAAGTGCTATTGTTTGGTCCCCCTCTGGGTACATAAGTGTTTTGAATACCTTGCCGTGAATTTCAATAGCGTTGCTACGTGAAGTGGTATTCTAGAGCTGTGCATTTGATCTTTCCGCTTTACCCGATGAAGCAGTTTAACTGTTTAACAGTTTGTCTGCAAATGAAAATACCTGAAACCCAGTGTACATGCTTTGGCACAAGGTTAGAGCCTGGTGCATTTGTGGGTAAAATGCCTGTCATCTTTCTTACCTTCTGCCTGCAGTACATGTTTGGAGCTCGGTGACTTCAGGGTCGCCTGCTGCTTTACTTTCCCAAAGGTGAAGCCTTTCTTCAGTCTAGCACCACTTTGAATGTACCTTTGGAAAAGGGGCAGCATGTTTCTTCAGGTCTGTCCTGCTGCTGGTAAAATATAAATAAGTAACCCAAGGAAATACTTATTTTGCCAGGCAACTATGCTGTGTTCGTAA
Source organism: Platalea leucorodia (assembly GCF_965183815.1). Lineage (NCBI taxonomy): Eukaryota > Metazoa > Chordata > Aves > Pelecaniformes > Threskiornithidae > Platalea > Platalea leucorodia. Next base: position 528,084 of record NC_138842.1, on the reverse strand, counting down.
AAGCATAAGCATGTGCATTTATACATGATGAGACAGTAGCTGATTAATTGACAAACTACACTGAAAAGAACTTTCCTGTAGTGATGCTTCCTTCTCAAATAAACTCCAGGGGGTTTCTTAAGTCCTTTTTAGCTGAAACTTGACAGCTTCCTTACCCCTTCGACTTTTAAGCAGTTGTGAGCCTTTGACAGGGGTCCCTCTCTGAGATATTCTGGAGCAAGAAGTCAATCTCAGGTGGGTTTGGCTGTTTTAGTTTCTTCCCGTTAACCACCTAGGCACTCTGAAGGTGTCATAGGCTTGGAGTTTGGTTTGAACAAATACCAAGTGACACTAGGTTGGAAATGCCTCTTTCAGTGACACTCGGAGGTTATCGTGCCGACTTTCAGAGTACAGTAGAGGTGAAGTATTGCTGTGTTTGGATTGTAGAACTTGAATCTGTGTTTAATTTTTTGGGAACAGATTGATGACTCTTCTGCATCCATTTCTCTGGCCCAGCTTATTAAGGTATATAGATCTTCTGGTCAAATACTTAAAGCCAAAAGAATCTTTGCTTTGTAGTTTTATACTGTGATCTATAGCTGGAGAACTGTTGTAATGTGAACACAACTTTAATTTACTTTTTAATATTCATGTAAAGGATTTATTTTCACTTTACAGTGTGTGTATATTTTGATACTGTCCTGTAAAGAGGAGTTGCCAGTTTGGGAAGATAGAAGGAGAGTGCCTTCTCAGCCTCAACGTAATGTCGCAGTATAACTCATCTTCAAGACACAAAGAAGCAGCATTTCAGCAGCTGTTTCCAGTTTTTTGAATGTTTTGTTAATTTTGCATTGGAAAGAAACTAACACAGTTTTTCCATCAGAATTTAATTGGCTGTAAGTTAGGGACATTTCAGGGGGGGTTGCAGCAGCCAAAATGGAAGCGTTTCTGGAGCATGGAGAATTGCATGGCTGTTTTTGAATTTCTAGTCATTGTAGCTCTAGATCCATTGTGTGAATGTTGCACAATTTCATAAGTTGTAGTATATATACAGTGGACAACACAATCTAATTTGTTTAAACACAGACTCTGTAAAGTGTGTAACTTCTTCCTTCTCTCCCTGCAGAAATTAAATTGTGTACATTTGGAAAAACAAAAAATCACCCCAAACCCCCGAATACTTTGTTTGGAAGGCAGCTACCAAAAGAAATTGGTCTGCATAAGTGCTGTCCCTAAACGTGTGCTTGAATGTCAAATGAGTTCAAAACACTGCTCAAGCCTTTGGAACATCCCGGCTATATTCAGTTAGGAAAATCAGTCGAGCAGCCCTTACACGCTCGGTGAAAGGAGAGGATTAAAGGCTTTTGCTGCCTAAAATAATCATTGAAATGACTTTTAAGTGTGAGTCTTAAGAGGAGCTATGTCTGCATTTCTTTTCTCAACAGGACAAAAATGTTGCGTCTGTTTGTTTCCAGAATTAAAAAGAGCACCGGAATCCCAAGGAGTTTCATGATGGAGGTGAAAGATCCCCATACAAAGGGCGCTATGCTGACCAACACTGCAAGATATGCAATACCAACTATTAATGCGTAAGTATGGAATTAATGGGACGGAGCAAAAAGCGAATGAGAGAAACCATGCCGAAATGTCTGAGGGGCAATGCACGCGAGTTGGCCAGCATCTGTAATGACGGGGGAGGAAGCATTGCCATTGTATCGGAACCTTAAACTCTGTGATACTTTCTAAGATTAAAATAGGGTGGCCCTACCGTTCATGCCCCTGGGAGCTGGTTAAACTTGTGCTGTGCTAAGAATCTGCATTTTTTCTGCAAAACATTTCAGTCGTGTTTACAGTGGAGTCGTTCTCTTTGAAAGCTCGTGTGGCTTCTGGTTTGTGTTTCAAAGGCTAAAATCCCAAGCTTGGGAAAGGGTTCCTTTCCCCATCTCTCACTTTTTTCTTTGTCCTTCCCCACCCCCCCTCCAGGGAAGCGTATGCCAGAGGCGAGAAGCAAAAGCCTCCCTTTTTACCAGAGGAGCCGTCCTCCTCCTCAGATGATCCTGTTCCAGAGGAGTTATTATGGCTCATTTGTAAAGAGATAATGACTGATGCAATTGTTATTCCCTGCTGTGGAGACAGTTATTGTGACGAATCTAAGTGTTACTCCCCTGTCTGCTAGTTCAAAACATCCCAGCTGATCTTCTGAAAGCAGGAATAGGAGATAACGAAATTACTTTCGTTCTGTGTCATACTTAAGTATACCCTGAATGGGAAAGGACTCTTCTCGTATGAAGGAAAAAAAGAAGGCAGAAAGCTTTTTTTCCCTTTTTACATATCTAGTTACATCCTCTTGATGTGCAGAAGGACGAGTCTGAGAAGAGTGCATCAGTGCGCAGGTGATTACAGTATTCGCTGTCGAAGGCATTGAGTTTGTCCACAGCCCTTTCTCTCATACAAAACTAGAGAGCCAACTCTGGTGCCTTACTGTGGTCTGCAACAGACGGAGAGTTAGGCATTTAATCCACATTCTTCTGCACGGGAGAGCTGGTTAAAACCTTCGGAACTCAAACCCACTGATGGTTTTTTGAGATGTGTTTTCTTCATTAACCTCGAGGTTGGTGACTGCTCCCTGTACTCGATAGTGGAAAAAAGACTGGTGGAAACATCAAGACACAGCCTACTCTGCATCCTCAAACGTTACAGCAGTGAAATACCAAGACTGTGGAGTTATTTGCCGCATACAATGAATTTTTTACACTGTTGAACATTTCTAGCCTCATGCTCTCAATTCAAGACCGTCTTCACCCATGAATCATCGACGTGGTTTTATAAGTGATTAGAATGCCCAAAATGTCCTTAGTTTGGCTAAAACCTATTTTGATGGTTCTACTTATACACAGGTGTTAGAACAGCATGACTGGACTCTGAGGAGCATACCTGCCCAACGTGTCATCAGGCCGCTGTTTCTCCTGAGGCGTTAATGGCCAACAAGTTCCTGCGCCAGGTAACACGATGGCTTTTACGTAAACTGTTTGTAAGAAAAGTCTATTTGTACAAAGCTGAAAGGGAAGAAAATATTAATTTCCATCTCCTTAAGCAAGGCTAAATTGAGTAAGGCTAAATGTACTTTTCAAATACATTATCTGTTGTTACAGAAAAAGTCCATTCTCGATGAGTTTACGGATGATTTTGCTACGGAATGGACGGAATATAAAAAGACTGAAAAGGAGCATAGACGTTTGTTTTCCAGGTCACTGCTTTACACGCCCGTAATGGAGAAGCGAGTTGCCTAGAAGAATCAGGAGCGTTTGCACTCCACGTCTCTGTCGTTAGATGGATTGGATGAGTCAAGGGATTAGCAGGGACAGGAGTTTCCTATGTAGGTTCCTCGCTCCACTGTGGCAGAGATGACAGTTGACTGACAGTTATTATTTGGCAGCAGTTATAATTTCACAGTTAATCTTGTGAAGGAAGAGTCAGGGTAGCTGATGTTCTGTAGCCCCCAAAATCACTCGGGCAGGAGTCTGGAGAGCTCTCTGTTAGTAATGGTGTCGGTATCTTTCCTAGAGTCATGGCATTGAGTCCAATTCCTAGAGGCTGAGTTGAGCAGCTTTTCGGTATGCTTTTTCCTGACATGCGGTCACTATCCTTGCTTAGAGCTAGAGGTATGTGCAAAAATTTGCTAGGACATCTGGCTAGAAGTGTTGGTTAAATAGTCAGGTATGTCGGATTGCAGTGCATGTCTTTTGCATCCTGGACAGGTTGGCAAAGAAGTAGTGAAGTTGAAGAGACTAAGGTGGCATTTGAAAATTGAGCTTCACTGTCTTCAGGCTCAATTGTGCTTTCTTGATGGTTGATACTGCGCTGTAGCCATGAAGACTTGCTCTTTTTGCATTTACTGCAACAAAACTGATTTGCACTGCCCGTAGCTGCGGAGTAGGCAAAGATGTGCGTGTTGACGTACCAGTAGAGGGCAGTCTACCCCACCTGAAGTCAATGCACAGCTCTGGTGGTTCATGTGGTAGAAGTGAGCGGAAATAGCCTTACCCTTGCTGTATGTGTTTACACTAACAAAGCAGCAGCTGTTGTGTCTTGTAAGCAGAAACTTTGACATGTTACCAAGTTCTTCAATTTGCAGTAGCGTTATGTCAGCAGCTGAAAGAAGCTTTGACTTAAGCATATGGAGAGGGAAAAAAAAAAAAAACCCAAACGCAATTTGGGAGGAAAAAAATTGGGGAGAGTGACTGTTTTGAATTAACTTCATTTATTTTTTTTGGATTTAGTGTTTTTCTTAAGGTCCAGGTCTCCCTGTGGTGCTTCATCTTACTCTAGAAGTTTGTATGCCTATGGCAAGTCAAGGTCCAGTTCTTCCCACCCTCGCTTCTGCTCTCGGTCATTGAGTTGTGCCCATTTTCCTTCCTACTCGTGATCTCCACTGTAGGGAGGGAAAGAGACACTCGGGGGTTGCTGGCTCTGGCCATTTCTGTTCAGGGGTCTCCCAGGAGGGAATGTGGGGGCTCCCCGTGTTCTGCACCGGCCACAACAGCCTCCCCAGCTCCTCGTGGGGAGGGAAAGGCATAACAAAAGAGACACCCCTTAAGTTGTTTGGGTTTTTATTTTTGTTTTTAAGGACACTAAAACAAAAATCTTGTTTTCAACAGGAAAAAAATACTGAAAGGCCCCTTACAGGTGATGCGAAAAGCTCAGCTGGAGCTCGCAGCAAGTCCAGAGGACGTCTAGCTCCAGCCAGACTTTGCTACATTCCCCTCCCCTCCGAGTTCATCTTCCCGGCATTACGAAGGCAGGGACCTGCATCTGCTGGCCCCTTCTGAGGTGCGTCCTCCTGAAGAGCTTGCAATGTACGAGCCCGTAACATTTAATGGCTGAGACGGCGGGAAGGAAAAGATGTGTTCCTTGCCTTTCCTCTGCTCACCGTTGGGACAAGGGAAGGGAGCAGGCCTGCTGTCCTGCAGCTTCCCCCCCCAGTAAGACACTCTTTACAATTCTCAGGAGCCCCAGCGGAAGGGGGAGATGCTTAAGGGATGGCTTTGGAAAAGGAGCGAAGGAGCAGATGGCGGGCTGCCTTACCCTTCCTGCGCAGGGTCTGCCGGCCCTGCTTTTACAGCCTTGTCTCCTCCAAGGTTAGTTCGGGTTCCCATAGAGTACCTGGGAGGTCTGGTGTTGTAAGCACCCAATTCTGTCTTCGGGAACGCAGCAGGGCCTGGGATCTCTAAGACTGGGGAGTTGCTGGGTAAAAATGGCAAGTGTTTCTTTTTACCCATTCCCCCTGTGGGCTGCAGCAGTGCAGCTAGCTGGACAAAGCAGCGGCGTGAGAAGAACTGAGCCCTTTGAGGGATCGCCCATTCCGTTCCCCTCCAAAGGGGAGGGCTTCAACCTTTCATTTCAATAGCTCAGCCTCGCAGCAGCGGGGATCTCCTAGAGGAGACCCCGTGGGGCCATTCCCATCGGTTCTCGCCAGCTCTTCACTCTGCCAGATTGGCAAGGGGCAGTCCCTGAGAGCGATGGGAGTTCAAACGTACAGCAGCAGAGCACCGGGGCCTTGTGATCGCCACTGGGTCTTCCCAAAGGCTTAGAATTAAAGGGTTTTTAAGTTGTGCAGGAATGTAAAGGCTTTGTAAACACTGCAGCCCTCCTATTGCACGTTGGCGGAGGCATGGGCAGTGGTTTTGCTCTCTGTGTGTTTCTATGGCCCCTGGATGTGAAATCCTGATCCTGAGGAGCTCAGAGCAGACACCTGAAAGAACAGGTTTGTTTTTCTGCCTGAAATATACTTCAGGAATTGCTCTGAGGGATTTTTCCTTCCACCTTCATCGTCTCCACTGCCAGCTCTTCACAGTGACAATCAAGCAAAGTGGATTCAACCTGCAAGGACTAGGAGCAGAGAGGAGGCTTATTCCAGAGCAGGAGGGAGATGCCCACTAGAGCCGATGAGGTTGCCAGGGCCAGGAGGACCGTCGCAGTGCACAGCGCTGGCTGACACAAAGGACGCAGCACAGACGGCGCGAGCGAGGCTGGGAAGTGGGGTGCCGGTGCCGGGGCATCACTGCTCAGCCAGGCCCTGCCTCCTCCCAGCGCCACTCACCTTTGTCACGCTATGGGCATAGCTGGGCATAGGCAATGCCATGCCCATGGAGCAGCACGCTTGGGTGTTAAGGCTTTATTACACTTGGGTGTTAAGGCTTTTTCACCCTTGGGTGTCAAGGCTTTATCTTGGGCATACGCGGCTGGAGGAGCGCCAGAAAGGAGTCCTGCCCTGTTACCTGTGACCTTCCCCCACCCAGCGGCCAACACAGCCAGCAACAAGTTTGTGTGCAAGGCCCTCCTGATGGCCAAAGAAGGATCCAAAGTCAGCTTTTGATGTCATGTGTCTGCTTTAACTGTTGATACTGAGCAGTGCCTGGATTAAAATAGAAGCGATTAAGAGAGTCAAACCCGCCTTTTTCAGGAAAAATGCAGGAAATCACAGACATTTACAGAAGTCTCTTCTGATTACTTTACACTGCAATGAGAACCATTGTGGTTAATGCTTTAAGGGACATTTAAGGGACACTTTGGGAAAAGGGGTAGAAACCGCTCTCCTGGGCACTGTCTCTCACACAGACTGGGCTAGGCTGGGCTTGGCGAGCCTGGGCGGGTCTCTGGGGCCCCAGCTTTCCCGCGGTGCCGACTGTTGTGGCTGCTGCCTGTTCTTTCCTGTCCCAGGTGAGCCAGGACTGCCGATAAAGGCTTGAAATTGGCTTGCTGAGCACTTCTGCCAGCTCCCTCAGTGCCCTTGGGGGGATCCCATCCGGCCCCGTAGACTTGTGGGTGTGTAAGCGGTGTAGCAGGTTGCTGACCATTTCCCCTTGGATTATGGGGGCCTCATTCTGCTCCCCGTCCCTGTCTTGCAGCTCAGGACACTGCGTACCCCGAGAACAACTGCTCTGACAATTAAAGACTGAGGCAAAGAAGGCAGGGAGTACCTCAGCCTTCTCCTCATCCTTTGTCACTACGTTCCCCTCGCGTCCAATAAAGGATGGAGCCTCTCCTTAGCTCTCCTTTGGTTGTTAATGTATTTCTAGGAGGAGCCAGGAGCCTTGGCCGAGGAGGAGGGGGTGGGAAGACGATAGCAATGCAGAGCTGTCGCAAGGGGAAGACATCACCACCCACAACATCTGGACTAACCTCTTGCTCCCAGAGCACTTCCAGGATACCCCACGCTGGTCCCCAGGAGGGGCCCAGCTGGCGCAGCAGCATGGGCACAGAGGCGGCAGGAGAGGCAGCCAATGACTGGCAGAGCACATCTCCTGCCCCAGCGGGTGCCATGGACACCAAGCCAGCAGCTTCTGTCCTGGCCGGAGCTCCTGAGGAAGAGGAGCACCGTGCACCTCTCCCTCCCGTGGCACAAGGAGAGGCAAAGGCACCACCAGCTTCTCCTGTCTTCAGCGAGCAGGTCTGCGCTCCTGCTCTCCCCGTGCCAATGGCCTCCGAGCACAGAGGCGACGCACAGCCCTCCTCCGGCTGCAGGGATGTGCCCAAGGATGACCCAGGTATGTCCCCGAGCCGATCGCCGCCACGACGAGGGCAGGCCTGGCCCGGCCATCCCAGCGAGCGGCACCCAGGCCAGGCTGGCAGCACTGTGCGCATGGGGGCTGGCCGTGCCCCAGCCACCCTCCCTGAGGAAAGCCCTTGGTGGCGGGGGGCAGGCAGCAGCTTGCCCATCGCCCACCCAGCCCCTCGCCTACAGCTCTCCTTCTCTCACAGGCATCACCGCCCTCCCGCACACCCCGTCTCGATGGCAACGGCCCTCCCTCTTCAGGAGGGCCCTCAGGGCTCTGCGCAGGGCTTTCCGTTGTCTCTGCCTCGCAGGACAGCAAGAGCAGGAGAACCCCGCTGCCAGCGCCAGGTGGGTCCCCAGAGATGGCGGCTGGCCCTGAGCCTGCACAGCGTCCAGAGGGCGTGGCACAGGGAGGCATGCAAGGGACGGGTGCACGGACAGTGCCCCAGGCATTCAGCTGCCCTGAGGCCATCGTGCTGCCAGCCTCCGCTCGGCCATGGACACCGCCTGAGACCAATAAAAGACAACAATTTTCCCCCAATGCTTGTCTGTGCCTGGTCCATCTTGGGAGAAAGAGGGGTGCAGGCAAGGCCCACGCCGGCAGGCAGAGCTGGAGAGCCCCAGTGCTCCCCCTTCTCCAGGCTGAGGAGAGCTCCCGAGCTCAGCCCTGAAAGACACAAGGGGCGCAGGGGCCGTGTCCTGGCACGGGGCCTCACCTCTCTGAGCCCCGAGGATGGACGACACTGTGGGAGGCCTGAGGGCTCTGCCAGCAGCGGCACGGGGCTGTGCGATGCGACAGCGACAGCTGCCATGATCCTGCCAGAGGGGCCAGTGACTGACGGGGTGGCTGGAGATGGGGCTGCCCTTCTCGTGGCCCATCCCGGCTGCGTGATGGAGGGGATGCAGCCCCTGCAGCACAGCTCTGACTCCTCTCAGGGCAGGATGAGGCCAGAAATATAGACTGAGCTCTGGGACCCTGACCAAGATGGCTGCAGGGGGGTGCAGCCGGGCTGTGGCCGCAGGCCGCCCACAGCTGTCCTGCAGCACCATGGCCCCGTATCCCAGGGCGCTGGGTGCGGAGCGGGGTTCTGCTGCCTGCAGCGGGAGAGCCCCGCTGAGGGCAGAGACCTGCACCAGGCACGCTGGCAGCAGGGAGGGGACCCCCAGCCCAGCCACGGAGAGCGGAGAGGTTTCCCAAGGACTCGCAGGGACAGCCTGGGCTTGGCCCCAGAGAGAGGAGCTGCTGGCCAGGGGTGGTGAGGAGCTCTCTCCTGCTGGGCATTTGATGTCCTCCCTCCTCCCAGCCCTTGGGGAGGTGGCTGTGGGGAGCCTGGCTGATGGCACCGGGCATGGTGCCGATGCTCAGAGGACAGGAGGAGCCGGCACAGAGGACCGTGTGGTGTGCGGCGAAGCGCAGGGCACGGGGATGCCAAGCGGCCCTCCACGGGCAGAGCTGCCCCCAGGACAGGCTGTCTGGCCCTGGTGCCCTTGCCCTGAGCTGCCAGTGGGAAGCAGGAGCCGCAGGGTGCGGGGAGCGCTGCAGGCTCTGCCACTCTTTCACTGCCATCTCTGTTTCAGCTGCTGGCCTCCAGTGACATTAAATCAGAGGAGTTTGCTAGCCTCTACAAAGTCCAGCGGTACCTGAGGCGGCCAAGCGTGGTGCTGCTCTCGCTGGTGCTCAGAGGCCTCATCACACTGTCGCAGACACCGGAGACGGTGAGCAGGGCCTAGTCCAGGGAAGCCATGGTGGCTTGTTTGTTGCACGAGCCATGGGGGTCTGCAGAGCGCTGCCACGGAGGGGCCTGGTGGCCGCCTGGGGAGCTTTGCAGGCCCAGAGGGTTACCAAGCCATCTGGGCGTTTGGGCCAGTCGGGAAAGGAGGTGGCGGAGCAGGGGACGTGGAGCCTTTGTTCTCCTCACCTAACTTCCCTACCGGCTGCTATCCCCGTGTCCCCATCCATGCGCCCATGGCCACCGCCTGCCATCAGGCTGCTGCAGGGATTCCTGTGCCGCCTGGCAGGAACGCGGACGGGAGGCTGGTGCTTAGTGGCCCGAGCATTTTTGCCAGGGTGGTCTTTCACCGCTTATCAAAAAAAGAATTGCGTGCTTCCTACAGGCAAGAAAAATGCTGGTCCTGCTGCCAGACATCATGGAGACCCAGCAGAATGCCAACACTGACAACAAGGTGAAGGCCCTGCTGCTCTTCAGAAATGTGATGGGTCATATGAAGAGGGAGGAGGCCAGCCTGACCGCTCTGCAGCTGGTGGAGAAGCTCCCGCCGCTCTTTGATGAGGTAAGGCTGCTGGGGGAGCCTGAGCCCCGCTGCTGGGCCCTCTGCAAGGACAACTGCCCATCAGCCCAGCCCTGCGGCAGCACTTGGGCAGGGCTGTTGCCCGCCTCACGCCCCTGGGCTCTCGTGGGGATGGCTTCTGGGCTCTGCAGCCCAGCACGGCTTCTCGCTGACAGGTTGATGCCTCCGGGCGACCTGAGCCCCTGTGCTGGGGCCCAGCCCAGCCCCTGTGCAAAGCACCTGCAGGCCAAGAGCTGCTCACAGATCCCTGAGGCTGCCCGCAGCTGCGCTGCCAGGCAGGACCAGACGTTGTCCCCAGGTGCCGTGGCAGGGCGCTGAGGCTGAGGTGGTGATGTGTGCCCCGGAGGCATTGCCGAGGGCCAGCCCAGTCTCCTCCTCGGCCTGTCCCTGGGGAGCTCCACGCTGGTGCAGCTGGTGTGGCTGGTGGTGAATGCTGGGGGCCTGGCACAGGCACCGCCGGATGGAAACCTCTTGCGTGGCCTTTCGTGGGCCCGGGCCCACTGAGCCACAGCTGCAGATCTGGCCCACGGCCCCTGTGCGCAGAGCCTCACTCCAAAGCATCTCCCCTCACATCAGCCCTGCTAACGCCCTTGCTCAGGGAGCAGCTGTTGCTGAAGTCCTCCTGTTCTTCTCCCTGCCAGGAGTCCAGCCAGCTGCGAGAGCTCTCCATCTGCCTCTTCAAGGACATGATACAGATGGTGGTGGGGAGCAACAAGCAGCAGATGAAGGAGAATGTGCGGAAAAGCCTGCTCCCCCTGTTCTTCCGCATGAGTGACCAGATGGAGAGCGTGGCCAAGGTAGAGATTTCAAACGTGACCAGTGATGTGGGGAAGGGCGTGCTGACACCACACAGAGGGGTATCAGGGAGGGGCAGGGCTGCCGGCAGTTGGCCTCTTGGCGTCTGTGTCACCCCAGGGTCCAAGTGCCTGAGTCACTGAGGCAGAACTCCCCTCCTTCCCTGCACCGGTCCCACTGCTGCCTTCCTCCTCCCTCTGTGCCTCCTGCTGCAGAGGAGGACGGGGAGGTGGGGTTTCCCCCACCCCTGCTCCCCCCATTCAGCCCTCCTCCAGCGCACCCCAGAGGAAGGGTCCCGGCATCCCCAGCGCGAGGAGGGGCGGAGAAGTTGGCACAGACATTTCCCACACCTGCCCTACCTGGTCCAGCAGGGCTCAGCAGCAGCCCATGGCCAGCAAGGCCATGAGTCCCTAGAGGCTTCCCAGCTGTCGCTGCAGGTGTTGGAGGCCAGGGCTTTGCGCCCCAATCCCTGTCCACAGTCCCCCCGCTCCCTGTCCACAATCCCCCCAATCCCTGTCGCCCTCTGCAGGCCTCTCAGGAAGCCCTCGTCGTCGCTGCAAAGCTGCTGAGGTGGAAACAGCTCAAGCGCCTGAGCCAGACGCAGCAGACGTACAGAATTGGGGAGTGCTTGGTGAGGACAAGCCCCAAGCCCCAGGGCTGGACAAGGGGCCTGCAGCTGCATCCGCCTTCCCTGCCCTCAGGCACAGAGCCCCCCAAGGGCTCTTCTCCTGGCCTCTCTCCCCTCCCTGCCCTCAGGATGTCGAAGGAGACCCTAGCCCACCTGGGCCCTGGCAGTGGGACAGAGGGCTCTCAGGACCTCCAGACCGGCCTCTGCCTGGGGCTGTCTCTGAACCTCAGCCCCACAGGGCTCCTGGCTGGGAGATGGGAATGGCCTGAGGTGGGAGGGGGACCGGGGGTGCTGGGAGGAGGGACCGGTCCGGCCGAGAGTGGGGAGGGCCTGTGCCAGCCCCGTGCCCTTGTGCTCTCTCCAGCTGGTGCAGGACAGGAGCAGAGTTGAAGACTATCTGAGTCAGAGCCTGCCATACTTGAAGGACGCTCAGGTCCCCTTGCGAGAGGCGGCCGTGAGGTTCATTGGTGAGCCACAGCCCCTGGGGACCCTCCTTTGGCAGCCTGGCCCCAGTCCCAGCCGCTGCACTGGCGGCAAGGGGCAGCCCTGTGGCTGCCAGAGCCCCGACTGCCCCGGGCAGGGCCTGGGCAGCCAGGGGCTCTGGGCCTCCCTCTCCCAGCCCTGCCCACGCACTGTCCTTCCCTGGGGTCACCCTGCTGAGGGTGTGCAGCCAAACTGGCAGAGCCGTGAGCTGTGCTGCTGGGAGCACGCTGGGGAGCGGGAGGTCTGACGCAGCTCTGTGCCTAGGGCTTGCTGCGCGGCACCGGAGGGACCAAAGCGAGGAGAAGCTGTCTGAGCTCTGCAGCGGTGAGTAGGGGCAGTGCTGTGTGTGCCGGGGCTGGTGGGGCAGGGGCCCCAGCCTGGGCAGGGTGCTGCCATGGCTTGCCCTGCTCCAGGGCAGCGCTTCAAGGGCAGAGGAAGATGTCAGGGGCGTTCCTGAGCAGCAGCTTCCAGCTGATGCCTTTGTCCCACCCGCTCCTCCTGGCCAGGGAAAGGGATGGGTGGGGCTGGCATGGCCTGGAGGGGATGCCTGGGGGTCTCTGCAGATGGGTGGGCTTCAGCTCTGTTCTCTTTCCCTCTGTTGCAGCCCTCCAGGTTTTGGAGAAAGACGCCGAACTCTCAGTCTCGTCCCTGGCAGCTCAGACCATGCTGATCCTGAGATCTCCAAGGGAGCAGCCAACATTGGGATGGGCCCTGTGGGCGCTGTGCTGCTGGCCCTGCAAAGCCCGGCAGAAGTGAAGAAAATGGCTCGTTTTGATTAAAGCTGAAAGCGCAAGCCCAAGACCATGGCGTCCTTCATACGGGAAGCACCCTGAGCGTGCTGAGCAGACAGCATTGTTGCGGGCCTCTGCTGCTGTGTGCAGGACAGCTCACCCCTCAGCACACCCTGGCCCCGTTATTGTTTTAGAATTTCACCCCTCTGTTGGGCTTTCCTCCAGAAGAACTCACCTTTGTTCACCTCCTGTGGAAGTCTCTTGCCCTCAGCAGGCAAAAGGGAAAAGGCAGAGCCCGAAGGAACCAGGATTGCCCTGAGAGCTGCCTGACGCCCAGGCTTTCCAGCAGCCCGCGGCAGCACAGCACACACTGACCCAGGGCGTCCTTGCTGGGGCCACAAAGCCCCAGCTGCCCCGCTGGACTGCCACACCTGGAGGTTTCATCGTGGTGTTCAGACGTGGCCACCTCTGGCATGCCCTGGGCTTGCACGTCCTTGTCCAGGAGCCAGGGGAGAAGTTTCCCTGTGGAGAGGGAGGAGCTGTGCCCCCAGGGGCACCCTGCCCTACCTCCTCTGGGCTGCTGAGGCTGGGCTCCCAGCCCTTTGGGCAGCTGGGCTGCTCTGGCCTTCTCCCACCACAGCAGCAGCAGCTGTCCTCTGCCCCTGACACGTCACTCTCGCCAGTGCGACAGCATTGGCCAGACCCCAAATCCCGCCGTTATCCCAGCAGCTGCCAGGGCTGAGCAGAGCACTGCATCCGCAGGACAGGGCCAGGCCATGCCCAGTGCCATCAGCCAGGCTCCCCACAGCCACCTCCCCAAGGGCTGGGAGGAGGGAGGACATCAAATGCCCAGCAGGAGAGAGCTCCTCACCACCCCTGGCCAGCAGCTCCCCTCTCTGGGGCCAAGCCCAGGCTGTCCCTGCGAGTCCCTGGGAAACCTCTCTGCTCTCCGTGGCTGGGCTGGGGGTCCCCTCCCTGCTGCTTGCCTGCCTGGTGCAGGTCTCTGCCCTCAGCGGGGCTCTCCCGCTGCAGGCAGCAGAACCCCGCTCCGCACCCAGCGCCCTGGGATACGGGGCCATGGTGCTGCAGGACAGCTGTGGGCGGCCTGCGGCCACAGCCCGGCTGTACCCCCCTGCAGCCATCTTGGTCAGGGTCCCAGAGCTCAGTCTATATTTCTGGCCTCATCCTGCCCTGAGAGGAGTCAGAGCTGTGCTGCAGGGGCTGCATCCCCTCCATCACGCAGCCGGGATGGGCCACGAGAAGGGCAGTCCCATCTCCAGCCACCCCGTCAGTCACTGGCCCCTCTGGCAGGATCATGGCAGCTGTCACTGTCGCATCGCACAGCCCCGTGCCGCTGCTGGCAGAGCCCTCAGGCCTCCCACAGTGTCGTCCATCCTCGGGGCTCAGAGAGGCGAGGCCCCGTGCCAGGACACGGCCCCTGCGCCCCTTTTGTCTTTCAGGGCTGAGCTCGGGAGCTCTCCTCAGCCTGGAGAAGGGGGAGCACTGGGGCTCTCCAGCTCTGCCTGCCGGCGTGGGCCTTGCCTGCACCCCTCTTTCTCCCAAGATGGACCAGGCACAGACAAGCATTGGGGGAAAATTGTTGTCTTTTATTGGTCTCAGGTGGCGTCCATGGCCGAGCGGAGGCTGGCAGCACGATGGCCTCAGGGCAGCTGAATGCCTGGGGCACTGTCCGTGCACCCGTCCCTTGCATGCCTCCCTGTGCCACGCCCTCTGGACGCTGTGCAGGCTCAGGGCCAGCCGCCATCTCTGGGGACCCACCTGGCGCTGGCAGCGGGGTTCTCCTGCTCTTGCTGTCCTGCGAGGCAGAGACAACGGAAAGCCCTGTGCAGAGCCCTGAGGGCCCTCCTGAAGAGGGAGGGCCGTTGCCATCGAGACGGGGTGTGCGGGAGGGCGGTGATGCCTGTGAGAGAAGGAGAGCTGTAGGCGAGGGGCTGGGTGGGCGATGGGCAAGCTGCTGCCTGCCCCCCGCCACCAAGGGCTTTCCTCAGGGAGGGTGGCTGGGGCACGGCCAGCCCCCATGCGCACAGTGCTGCCAGCCTGGCCTGGGTGCCGCTCGCTGGGATGGCCGGGCCAGGCCTGCCCTCGTCGTGGCGGCGATCGGCTCGGGGACATACCTGGGTCATCCTTGGGCACATCCCTGCAGCCGGAGGAGGGCTGTGCGTCGCCTCTGTGCTCGGAGGCCATTGGCACGGGGAGAGCAGGAGCGCAGACCTGCTCGCTGAAGACAGGAGAAGCTGGTGGTGCCTTTGCCTCTCCTTGTGCCACGGGAGGGAGAGGTGCACGGTGCTCCTCTTCCTCAGGAGCTCCGGCCAGGACAGAAGCTGCTGGCTTGGTGTCCATGGCACCCGCTGGGGCAGGAGATGTGCTCTGCCAGTCATTGGCTGCCTCTCCTGCCGCCTCTGTGCCCATGCTGCTGCGCCAGCTGGGCCCCTCCTGGGGACCAGCGTGGGGTATCCTGGAAGTGCTCTGGGAGCAAGAGGTTAGTCCAGATGTTGTGGGTGGTGATGTCTTCCCCTTGCGACAGCTCTGCATTGCTATCGTCTTCCCACCCCCTCCTCCTCGGCCAAGGCTCCTGGCTCCTCCTAGAAATACATTAACAACCAAAGGAGAGCTAAGGAGAGGCTCCATCCTTTATTGGACGCGAGGGGAACGTAGTGACAAAGGATGAGGAGAAGGCTGAGGTACTCCCTGCCTTCTTTGCCTCAGTCTTTAATTGTCAGAGCAGTTGTTCTCGGGGTACGCAGTGTCCTGAGCTGCAAGACAGGGACGGGGAGCAGAATGAGGCCCCCATAATCCAAGGGGAAATGGTCAGCAACCTGCTACACCGCTTACACACCCACAAGTCTACGGGGCCGGATGGGATCCCCCCAAGGGCACTGAGGGAGCTGGCAGAAGTGCTCAGCAAGCCAATTTCAAGCCTTTATCGGCAGTCCTGGCTCACCTGGGACAGGAAAGAACAGGCAGCAGCCACAACAGTCGGCACCGCGGGAAAGCTGGGGCCCCAGAGACCCGCCCAGGCTCGCCAAGCCCAGCCTAGCCCAGTCTGTGTGAGAGACAGTGCCCAGGAGAGCGGTTTCTACCCCTTTTCCCAAAGTGTCCCTTAAATGTCCCTTAAAGCATTAACCACAATGGTTCTCATTGCAGTGTAAAGTAATCAGAAGAGACTTTTGTAAATGTCTGTGATTTCCTGCATTTTTCCTGAAAAAGGCGGGTTTGACTCTCTTAATCGCTTCTATTTTAATCCAGGCACTGCTCAGTATCAACAGTTAAAGCAGACACATGACATCAAAAGCTGACTTTGGATCCTTCTTTGGCCATCGGGAGGGCCTTGCACACAAACTTGTTGCTGGCTGTGTTGGCCGCCATTAGGGTGGGGGAAGGTCACAGGTAACAGGGCAGGACTCCTTTCTGGCGCTCCTCCAGCCGCGTATGCCCAAGATAAAGCCTTGACACCCAAGGGTGAAAAAGCCTTAACACCCAAGTGTAATAAAGCCTTAACACCCAAGCGTGCTGCTCCATGGGCATGGCATTGCCTATGCCCAGCTATGCCCATAGCGTGACAAAGGTGAGTGGCGCTGGGAGGAGGCAGGGCCTGGCTGAGCAGTGATGCCCCGGCACCGGCACCCCACTTCCCAGCCTCGCTCGCGCCGTCTGTGCTGCGTCCTTTGTGTCAGCCAGCGCTGTGCACTGCGACGGTCCTCCTGGCCCTGGCAACCTCATCGGCTCTAGTGGGAATCTCCCTCCGGCTCTGGAATAAGCCTCCTCTCTGCTCCTAGTCCTTGCAGGTTGAATCCACTTTGCTTGATTGTCACTGTGAAGAGCTGGCAGTGGAGAGGATGAAGGTGGAAGGAAAAATCCCTCAGAGCAATTCCTGAAATATATTTCAGGCAGAAAAACAAACCTGTTCTTTCAGGTGTCTGCTCTGAGCTCCTCAGGATCAGGATTTCACATCCAGGGGCCATAGAAACACACAGAGAGCAAAACCACTGCCCATGCCTCCGCCAACGTGCAATAGGAGGGCTGCAGTGTTTACAAAGCCTTTACATTCCTGCACAACTTAAAAACCCTTTAATTCTAAGCCTTTGGGAAGACCCAGTGGCGATCACAAGGCCCCGGTGCTCTGCTGCTGTACGTTTGAACTCCCATCGCTCTCAGGGACTGCCCCTTGCCAATCTGGCAGAGTGAAGAGCTGGCGAGAACCGATGGGAACGGCCCCACGGGGTCTCCTCTAGGAGATCCCCGCTGCTGCGAGGCTGAGCTATTGAAATGAAAGGTTGAAGCCCTCCCCTTTGGAGGGGAACGGAATGGGCGATCCCTCAAAGGGCTCAGTTCTTCTCACGCCGCTGCTTTGTCCAGCTAGCTGCACTGCTGCAGCCCACAGGGGGAATGGGTAAAAAGAAACACCTGCCATTTTTACCCAGCAACTCCCCAGTCTTAGAGATCCCAGGCCCTGCTGCGTTCCCGAAGACGGAATTGGGTGCTTACAACACCAGAGCTCCCAGGTACTCTATGGGAACCCGAACTAACCTTGGAGGAGACAAGACTGTAAAAGCAGGGCCGGCAGACCCTGCGCAGGAAGGGTAAGGCAGCCCGCCATCTGCTCCTTCGCTCCTTTTCCAAAGCCATCCCTTAAGCATCTCCCCCTTCCGCTGGGGCTCCTGAGAACTGTAAAGAGTGTCTTACTGGCGTGAGAAGCTGCAGGACAGCAGGCCTGCTCCCTTCCCTTGTCCCAACAGTGAGCAGAGGAAAGGCAAGGAACACAGCTTTTCCTTCCCGCTGTCTCAGCCATTAAATGTTACGGGCTCGTACATTGCAAGCTCTTCAGGAGGACGCACCTCAGAAGGGGCCAGCAGACGCAGGTCCCTGCCTTCGTAATGCCGGGAAGATGAACTCGGAGGGGAGGGGAATGTAGCAAAGTCTGGCTGGAGCTAGATGTCCTCTGGACTTCCTGCGAGCTCCAGCTGAGCTTTTCACACCACCTGTAAGGGGCCTTTCAGTCTTTTTTCCTGTTGAAAACAAGATTTTTGTTTTAGTGTCCTTAAAAACAAAAATAAAAACCCAAACAACTTAAGGGGTGTCTCTTTTGTTAAGCCTTTCCCTCCCCACGAGGAGCTGGGGAGGCTGTTGTGGCCGGTGCAGAACACGGGGAGCCCCCACATTCCCTCCTGGGAGACCCCTGAACAGAAATGGCCAGAGCCAGCAACCCCCGAGTGTCTCTTTCCCTCCCTACAGTGGAGATCACGAGTAGGAAGGAAAATGGGCACGACTCAATGACCGAGAGCAGAAGCGAGGGTGGGAAGAACTGGACCTTGACTCACAGTAGGCATACAAACTTCTAGAGTAAGATGAAGCACTACAGGGAGACCTGGACCTTAAGAAAAACACTAAATCCAAAAAAAATAAATGAAGTTAATTCAAAACAGTCACTCTCCCCAATTTTTTTCCTCCCAAATTGCGTTTGGTTTTTTTTTTTTTTTTTTCCTCTCCATATGCTTAAGTCAAAGCTTCTTTCAGCTGCTGACATAACGCTACTGCAAATTGAAGAACTTGGTAACATGTCAAAGTTTCTGCTTACAAGACACAACAGCTGCTGCTTTGTTAGTGTAAACACATACAGCAAGGGTAAGGCTATTTCCGCTCACTTCTACCACATGAACCACCAGAGCTGTGCATTGATTTCAGGTGGGGTAGACTGCCCTCTACTGGTACGTCAACACGCACATCTTTGCCTACTCCGCAGCTACGGGCAGTGCAAATTAGTTTTGTTGCAGTAAGATGCAAAAAGAGCAAGTCTTCATGGCTACAGCGCAGTATCAACCATCAAGAAAGCACAATTGAGCCTGAAGACAGTGAAGCTCAATTTTCAAATGCCACCTTAGTCTCTTCAACTTCACTACTTCTTTGCCAACCTGTCCAGGATGCAAAAGACTTGCACTGCAATCCGACATACCCGACTATTTAACCAACACTTCTAGCCAGATGTCCTAGCAAAATTTTGCACATACCTCTAGCTCTAAGCAAGGATAGTGACCGCATGTCAGGAAAAAGCATACCAAAAAGCTGCTCAACTCAGCCTCTAGGAATTGGACTCAATGCCATGACTCTAGGAAAGATACCGACAGCATTACTAACAGAGAGCTCTCCAGACTCCTGCCCGAGTGATTTTGGGGGCTAGAGAACATCAGCTACCCTGACTCTTCCTTCACAAGATTAACTGTGAAATTATAACTGCTGCCAAATAATAACTGTCAGTCAACTGTCATCTCTGCCACAGTGGAGCGAGGAACCTACATAGGAAACTCCTGTCCCTGCTAATCCCTTGACTCATCCAATCCATCTAACGACAGAGACGTGGAGTGCAAACGCTCCTGATTCTTCTAGGCAACTCGCTTCTCCATTACGGGCGTGTAAAGCAGTGACCTGGAAAACAAACGTCTATGCTCCTTTTCAGTCTTTTTATATTCCGTCCATTCCGTAGCAAAATCATCCGTAAACTCATCGAGAATGGACTTTTTCTGTAACAACAGATAATGTATTTGAAAAGTACATTTAGCCTTACTCAATTTAGCCTTGCTTAAGGAGATGGAAATTAATATTTTCTTCCCTTTCAGCTTTGTACAAATAGACTTTTCTTACAAACAGTTTACGTAAAAGCCATCGTGTTACCTGGCGCAGGAACTTGTTGGCCATTAACGCCTCAGGAGAAACAGCGGCCTGATGACACGTTGGGCAGGTATGCTCCTCAGAGTCCAGTCATGCTGTTCTAACACCTGTGTATAAGTAGAACCATCAAAATAGGTTTTAGCCAAACTAAGGACATTTTGGGCATTCTAATCACTTATAAAACCACGTCGATGATTCATGGGTGAAGACGGTCTTGAATTGAGAGCATGAGGCTAGAAATGTTCAACAGTGTAAAAAATTCATTGTATGCGGCAAATAACTCCACAGTCTTGGTATTTCACTGCTGTAACGTTTGAGGATGCAGAGTAGGCTGCGTCTTGATGTTTCCACCAGTCTTTTTTCCACTATCTAGTACAGGGAGCAGTCACCAACCTCAAGGTTAATGAAGAAAACACGTCTCAAAAAACCATCAGTGGGTTTGAGTTCCGAAGGTTTTAACCAGCTCTCCCGTGCAGAAGAATGTGGATTAAATGCCTAACTCTCCGTCTGTTGCAGACCACAGTAAGGCACCAGAGTTGGCTCTCTAGTTTTGTATGAGAGAAAGGGCTGTGGACAAACTCAATGCCTTCGATAGCGAATACTGTAATCACCTGCGCACTGATGCACTCTTCTCAGACTCGTCCTTCTGCACATCAAGAGGATGTAACTAGATATGTAAAAAGGGAAAAAAAGCTTTCTGCCTTCTTTTTTTCCTTCATACGAGAAGAGTCCTTTCCCATTCAGGGTATACTTAAGTATGACACAGAACGAAAGTAATTTCGTTATCTCCTATTCCTGCTTTCAGAAGATCAGCTGGGATGTTTTGAACTAGCAGACAGGGGAGTAACACTTAGATTCGTCACAATAACTGTCTCCACAGCAGGGAATAACAATTGCATCAGTCATTATCTCTTTACAAATGAGCCATAATAACTCCTCTGGAACAGGATCATCTGAGGAGGAGGACGGCTCCTCTGGTAAAAAGGGAGGCTTTTGCTTCTCGCCTCTGGCATACGCTTCCCTGGAGGGGGGGTGGGGAAGGACAAAGAAAAAAGTGAGAGATGGGGAAAGGAACCCTTTCCCAAGCTTGGGATTTTAGCCTTTGAAACACAAACCAGAAGCCACACGAGCTTTCAAAGAGAACGACTCCACTGTAAACACGACTGAAATGTTTTGCAGAAAAAATGCAGATTCTTAGCACAGCACAAGTTTAACCAGCTCCCAGGGGCATGAACGGTAGGGCCACCCTATTTTAATCTTAGAAAGTATCACAGAGTTTAAGGTTCCGATACAATGGCAATGCTTCCTCCCCCGTCATTACAGATGCTGGCCAACTCGCGTGCATTGCCCCTCAGACATTTCGGCATGGTTTCTCTCATTCGCTTTTTGCTCCGTCCCATTAATTCCATACTTACGCATTAATAGTTGGTATTGCATATCTTGCAGTGTTGGTCAGCATAGCGCCCTTTGTATGGGGATCTTTCACCTCCATCATGAAACTCCTTGGGATTCCGGTGCTCTTTTTAATTCTGGAAACAAACAGACGCAACATTTTTGTCCTGTTGAGAAAAGAAATGCAGACATAGCTCCTCTTAAGACTCACACTTAAAAGTCATTTCAATGATTATTTTAGGCAGCAAAAGCCTTTAATCCTCTCCTTTCACCGAGCGTGTAAGGGCTGCTCGACTGATTTTCCTAACTGAATATAGCCGGGATGTTCCAAAGGCTTGAGCAGTGTTTTGAACTCATTTGACATTCAAGCACACGTTTAGGGACAGCACTTATGCAGACCAATTTCTTTTGGTAGCTGCCTTCCAAACAAAGTATTCGGGGGTTTGGGGTGATTTTTTGTTTTTCCAAATGTACACAATTTAATTTCTGCAGGGAGAGAAGGAAGAAGTTACACACTTTACAGAGTCTGTGTTTAAACAAATTAGATTGTGTTGTCCACTGTATATATACTACAACTTATGAAATTGTGCAACATTCACACAATGGATCTAGAGCTACAATGACTAGAAATTCAAAAACAGCCATGCAATTCTCCATGCTCCAGAAACGCTTCCATTTTGGCTGCTGCAACCCCCCCTGAAATGTCCCTAACTTACAGCCAATTAAATTCTGATGGAAAAACTGTGTTAGTTTCTTTCCAATGCAAAATTAACAAAACATTCAAAAAACTGGAAACAGCTGCTGAAATGCTGCTTCTTTGTGTCTTGAAGATGAGTTATACTGCGACATTACGTTGAGGCTGAGAAGGCACTCTCCTTCTATCTTCCCAAACTGGCAACTCCTCTTTACAGGACAGTATCAAAATATACACACACTGTAAAGTGAAAATAAATCCTTTACATGAATATTAAAAAGTAAATTAAAGTTGTGTTCACATTACAACAGTTCTCCAGCTATAGATCACAGTATAAAACTACAAAGCAAAGATTCTTTTGGCTTTAAGTATTTGACCAGAAGATCTATATACCTTAATAAGCTGGGCCAGAGAAATGGATGCAGAAGAGTCATCAATCTGTTCCCAAAAAATTAAACACAGATTCAAGTTCTACAATCCAAACACAGCAATACTTCACCTCTACTGTACTCTGAAAGTCGGCACGATAACCTCCGAGTGTCACTGAAAGAGGCATTTCCAACCTAGTGTCACTTGGTATTTGTTCAAACCAAACTCCAAGCCTATGACACCTTCAGAGTGCCTAGGTGGTTAACGGGAAGAAACTAAAACAGCCAAACCCGCCTGAGATTGACTTCTTGCTCCAGAATATCTCAGAGAGGGACCCCTGTCAAAGGCTCACAACTGCTTAAAAGTCGAAGGGGTAAGGAAGCTGTCAAGTTTCAGCTAAAAAGGACTTAAGAAACCCCCTGGAGTTTATTTGAGAAGGAAGCATCACTACAGGAAAGTTCTTTTCAGTGTAGTTTGTCAATTAATCAGCTACTGTCTCATCATGTATAAATGCACATGCTTATGCTTTTACGAACACAGCATAGTTGCCTGGCAAAATAAGTATTTCCTTGGGTTACTTATTTATATTTTACCAGCAGCAGGACAGACCTGAAGAAACATGCTGCCCCTTTTCCAAAGGTACATTCAAAGTGGTGCTAGACTGAAGAAAGGCTTCACCTTTGGGAAAGTAAAGCAGCAGGCGACCCTGAAGTCACCGAGCTCCAAACATGTACTGCAGGCAGAAGGTAAGAAAGATGACAGGCATTTTACCCACAAATGCACCAGGCTCTAACCTTGTGCCAAAGCATGTACACTGGGTTTCAGGTATTTTCATTTGCAGACAAACTGTTAAACAGTTAAACTGCTTCATCGGGTAAAGCGGAAAGATCAAATGCACAGCTCTAGAATACCACTTCACGTAGCAACGCTATTGAAATTCACGGCAAGGTATTCAAAACACTTATGTACCCAGAGGGGGACCAAACAATAGCACTTCAATTTCACAGCTCTAGGAACAAATACCCAGGTATTTAAGGACACAGAAAAGGAATCATTCAGCTGCACAGAACTGTCCTCCAAACATAAGGGATATGGTGGTTTTGGTATTTGTTTGAACCCCCAAGGCAAAAGTAAGAAACAGTCCCAACTTTAACAATCCTGGTTTCTCAGCGGGTTTTGATAACATTTTCAAAAACCATGAGGCCAAAACGGATTTAAAACCAAAAGCTAAGTGATACACGGTGAAAATGGCAAAAAATACACTCCAATCCATTTTTATTGCAAGAAACAAAAAGCACACGACCCCCTATACAAACATACATGTTGCTAGCTAGAGACAGACAGATGCAGAGCAGGGCTCCATGTTCAGTTGGGCAAACCTCGCACCTACGTGATCTCAAAATGATCATACGTTATCTGTACAACTCAAAGTCATTCAGGCAATGTTCCAGCAGATTCAATAGGAAATACAATGCACTCCTAGGCACGAATACCGGTATTCACATTAGAACTGTGCGAACGATGGCATTACTCAGTTTTTACTATGCTGAGTCAAATCCATTCTATTCACAACATATGCTGTCCTTTACTGGAAAATACATAAAGGTAATGTTTGGAAAATTAATACAGGGCTACATTGTTTAGAATGAAGTGCAGTGTCTAGCAAAAAGCCTGCGTTTTCACATACTGCTTTTGATGTTCCGCTCAGTGGCTCAGTTGGACCTCTGGAAGAAGAAATACAGGTGATCAGAACTTAAAACACAGCACTTGTACCCAACATAAAGCGGTGAAAACAGATTCGAAAACCTGACCATCCAACCATTATGTTCTGATAGTCTAGTGAACGTGGACATTTAGTCGTACACAGAAACTGTTCTCTCTTGGTACATGCAGTGCAGCTAAAAAGAAGCCCAACAACGCCATTTCTACTTTGTCACAAATTACTCTAAGACTTACAGAGATAGAACACAACAGTGCAAGAGGAAGTCCTCAGGTGTTTTGTCACTGCTACATCAGTATCAAAAAGATGAAGTCTGTCCTACAGCTTTGTGTTCTTCAGTCATCAACCATCAAAACACAAAGGTCACTTTAGCCAATCTCTATACGCCTAGTATTCCAAATAGGTACCAGATAGAGTACTTGAGTGTCAGAGAAAGAACAGTCATAGCCTAGACACGTCCAAGTGCAAGTCTACTTCAGCGACAAAAATCAAGACGTAACAGAAATGTCAGCAGCAGAGTCTTTAGAACAGTGTTTCTTTGTGGGAGCCCAAGCCCTGTGTTCAGATATCTACCACACTTGGCCAGGAAAGGGCCAAACTACTACATGTGTTCCATAGGCTGTATCGACTAAAAATAGCAGTAGGTATGTCACCTGAAAGCCGTTCCTGGGCTTTTGTGCGATTTAGGAGCCCTGTGACAAAACAATAAAAAAGGTCTTAATTGCCAGAATTTCCTTGAAGATAATCTTGAAAATGCTACAATATTCTAGGCAATATTTATTATGTTTGAAAACTTGCTGAGATTCCACACACTCATTCATCTGTACCTGCACGCTGCTCATCCTGAATCAGACATGCAAGCATTGATGTCGTTAGCAAACAATTCATACATCACCCAAAGGGATGTACGCTGCTAGAGCTCCACCGGGCTGGCAATCACAGCCACGCACCTCCGGCAGATGAGGAAGTACAAGGAAATACTTGAGATTACCACACAAGGATTTCTTCATCCATGTCCCTTGAAGAACATACTACAAGGTGAGTAACGCGTTGCTGAAGGCCTCTCCACCCAGACAGCATACATTCACCATTCCCAAACAGGAACCACTCTACCGGTTCTTTCTGCAATGTTTCCCACCCAATTCCCTGTCCTCCATAAATCTCAGCAATACAGAATACAGAGTTAAAACCAGGAGCACAGAGACCAGCTTAGGGTAAAAACAGACCTAGAAAGAGAACTAGCAACATTTGGTAACATGGGAAACCGCTTACTGAGTTTCAAGTTTGGAAAGGATTAACTATTCCTTCATCGTACTCACACAAAAGGAAATACGCTTTAGGATAGTGTTGGTTTTTTCTTGCCTGAACCGGACATTGTCTTTAGGAAACTAACAGGAATCCCTTAGGAGTGGAACTTCTTGTTTGCATGGTTCAGCAGCTGGCAACCCTTGGTCTCTCCTCTATAGCTAGCGTGCAAAAGACCCCGATTTGGGGCGCAGGAATACCTGCCATATCCCGCCCCCCCCCCCCCCCGCCCTTCCCCAAATGCAAGAAAGAGTCAAACGGATACATTAAAATCTACCCCAGGACAACAAAAATTAACAGCAGCTTTAACAAGAAAGACACAATTGGAATGCCTCTGTAAACTAATAGCCATTAAAAAAGTTAACCCATGGAAACCCCTGACAAAGAATACAATGCTTGTTGGATCCTTACACAACGTATGGTGGGCTGGGAGCTTTAACTCCTCCAACAGGGATTCTCCTAACAACGACCGATGAGTGCTGAGGGCATTATCATTGGTGTATTCTGAAAACAACATAAATACAGAAAAAACATTAGTCAATTCGTAAGAACGTATATTGATATCGAATTACATAGCACTTCAGAGAATCCCTTTGCAGATAAAAAAGCCAAATTTGATATCTGACATCGCGCTTCTATCGTCTCAACGCCCTAACGGTACAGTTCAAGAAACCTGCAGGTTTGATAACCAAACACAAGCAGCAAAAACGGCTTCATTTTCAATGGCTCCATCTTGCTTCCCACCGTATCACTCAGGGTGGGCTTCTTGGCATTCTATACTGAGCCCAACTTCTCAGCAGGAGGACTACACCGCTGTCCCCATGCTTACCTAGTGTAGAATATGGAAAAGAAATTACAATTAGCAAATACTAATTGTACCCGTAGCCCGTATCTATCTAGTCCGTAGCCTACAGCTCTGGACGCACAGACCAGCCTATATTTCCTGTATCTACTTACTCGAGGATGTGTCCAGAAAGCCAAATCCTAATTACCTTTAACAGAGAATGCAACAGGGGGGGAATGGGGAAGAAAGAAAAGGTGGAGAAAAGGAAAAGGGTAGGCACGCAACTGAAAAAGAAAGTTATCCCGAAGACCAGCTCAGCCCGCCTCGCTCTTTGATGCACACAGATGTCCGAGTTCCGATGTGAAACAGCAGAAAAACCCTGACAGGGCTCCATTTCACTGTCCTCCTCCCTGGGTGTGTGCTGGGACCTCCTCGTTTCCCTGAAGTCCTCCCAGACTAACAGGGAGGAGCAAAGAACTGCATCTGCAGAAGCAAAGGGGCGGCCGTGCCTCGGCTTTGGAGAGGCCCAAAGCCGCCCTGGGCCCCAGCAGCCCCTGGCGCCCCGGCATTTGCTTGGCCCCGAGGCCCCGCGGGGCCTGCCAGCACCAGGGACCCCCGGGGACAGAAGCCAAGGACAGCGGTCAGCCCCTGTGGGCAGAGGGACAGGGCTCTGTCCTCCCTTCTGGCCGCAGGAGGATGCCCTGGGCCGCGCCAGCACAGGGCGCCTCTCCTCCTCAGCGCCCGGGGGCAGCGAGGCCTGAGGGAGGCCCTGGGTGCTGGGCTCAGCCTGGCCGCTGCCAGCGGCTCCCGGCACGCAGCTCCTCCTGCCCAGGGCGGTGGCTGGCGCACAGCCAGAGCCACCGTTTGGGAAAGCCTTGCCGGGGCCCAGCACACCCCGGGCAGCTCCCCTCCGGCCCTGCCCCCGCCCCTGCCCCTCGCCCCTGCCCCTCCCCTCCCGCCCTGCGCAGGCCCGGCCCCCCCAGCCGCACCATTGGCCACGGCTGAGCCAATCAGCGGAGCCGGAGGTGGGCTGTCAGTCACAGCCAGGTGGGGCAGGGCCCAGAGGGGGCCGAGGCCCAGGGGCCTGAGGAGAAAGGGGTGAGAGCTGGGCCGGGGGCAGCCGGGGCCCGGGGGGAGCAGGGCCAGGCCAGGGCCGGGGGAGCTGCAGGAGCGGGAGCGGGAGCAGGCATCTGCCAGTGCGGATGGGCCTGGGGGCAGGGGCCTGGAGGCCTCACCGCCCACGGGCCCCGCCAGGGCCCAGTCGCCAGCCCTGGGCCCGAGGGCTCAGCCCCAGGGCCAGCCCCAGCAGCAGGGTGGGAGCGGTTCCTGCTGCTGCCCCGAGGGTCGCCAGCCCCAGCCCTGCCAGCTGGAGGTGGGTGTTTGATGTCCGCAGGCCAGGGGAAGGCAGAGTGGCCTCCTCTCTCCAGGCGGCTCCAGGCTTTGGAGCAGGCATGCTGTGGCCAGGGCCTTTGCTGTCCCCTCCTGTGGGTCTGGTGCTGATGGACAGCCCCGTCTCTGCCGACAGCCTTTGATAAATGGGGATTTCCAGACACGGAGCTGTTTCTGCCTCCAGGTGGGAGCACGCGTCGGGGCGTTGTTGTCAGAGCAGCCGATGGGGAGTGCTCCTGGTTGGAGGCAGCTCCCTTGGCAGCTGCTTGTGCTACCGCCAACCGGTCCAAAAACTTTCTAATGCCAATTTGGCGTTTAGAAAGCAGGCATTCTTTATTGCAGCGCTGGATGCACGGGGGATATCTCCACCCAGCGTGCATGCCGTAGGTCACGCCAGCAAAGTATTTATCAAACTTAAAACGTACATATTCCTTAATTTTCCAAGGAAAGTCATTAACGTTACAATTATTTCCCAGAAATCATTAGCATATTTCCCCTCCCACCGGAGCATGTGCTGTTTAATTCTGGGGATTCTTTCGGGGGTCCCTAGTGGTCGTTCTCCTCAAATTCCAACTCTCCGCTTGTTGACCTCGTTGGTTTTTTCCACCTCATCATGCTGATTTGGCTGTTTCCTTTTCTTAAGGACACAGCTGACACTCGCCAGTGTTCAGGGAGTTTCTTGGTTTATGTTCAGACTGCCCATTATCTTTGTTCTGAGCTCACTCTTTCATTCAGAGATTGCTTCTTATCTTACAGGCCTCTCCTCTGTCCTTGGTTTCTGCGGGCATGCCGATTCACTTCCTTCCTAGCTCTACTCTGTCCTTGGTAGCTGTCAATTGTTGGTGACCAGCTTCTTCTAAGCAGGCCTTGATGATGAGCGTTTTGAAGCAGGCCTTGGTAATTAACTTCTTTTCTGAATCCCACATGGAACACTTGTGCCTCTCTCTTGGACCCAAGGTTGGATACCTGCCTTTCCCCCCACCCAAGCTGTGGTAGCCCTTTCTGGAAAAAGAGCTCCTGGGTGAGTTAGTTCCTCAGCCATAACGGCAGGGTTTCTGTTTGCATCTGCAAGAACTGAGGACAAACCCTGCTGAGGGAAACCGTCAGGAGAAAAGGAAGGCTGGAGAGAGCAGAACAGATCCGTAGAGCTGCGCTCCTTTACCCCCGATGGTGTCACACCTCCTGGCACGGCGACTGGGTCAGGGTGCTTTCCCAGCTTTTCCAGTGCTCACCACCGGAGAGCCGACGGCCCTGGGGGAAGGGCAGGACCCCCTTCTTTGTGCACGCCAGGATCTTGTCACGCTGCATAAGCTCCTGCGCAAGCAGAAGTGGCCGATAGTGGACTTGTTGAGGGAGGCTGGGGTGGGCACGAGGAAGATGCCGGGAGCAGACTTCCTTCAGGTCATCAAGGGGGGATGCAGGGAGCAGAACGGGAGTGACCTGCTGCCGCTGCCGTACGTCCTTGCGTGCAGAGCCAGGGTGGTTCCAGTGGAGGCAATGGTGGCGGTTGAGCAAGGGGCGCTTTCTCTTGTCTTACCCTCAGCATCACGCTTCCCAGTGTCGATACTCGACCTTTCCCCCACCAGTCTCGTATCTGTATTCCCATTGCGCTGCCTTCCAGCACGTATCTGTGCAGCACGGCTCAGCCTGGGCCCCACTTCCCACAGGGCAGAGCGGTACGGAGCTGTGAGGAGCACGCTCAGGTCTACGAGGGTTCAGCAGTGCAGATGTTAGCTGGTACTCTAGTCCAAGCCAAACCAAGCCTTCTCAAAACGCAGGGGACTGGGAAGTTCGGCATGTTAACAGCCGAGAGGTCTGCAGAAGGAGAAGCTGGAGAAGCCAGGGGATGTGCAATACTGCCGTCAGCCCAATGGCAGGAGGGAGGTTATTCAGTCCCTGGGGCTGGGCTGGAAATCTGCAGCCTGCGGTGTAACGTCCTGTACTGGGATTTGGTAGTTAGCACTGATCATCAGCTGATCAAAACCAGACCCTTTCTGCAGCTGTTGGCGGCAGCTGGAAAAGAGAGGTTGGGAAGACCTTGCTTTTTAAAACCTAAGCCAGAGCAGAAGCCTTGTCCTGGTACCTGTGTTGTCTTTCACTGCGGTTTTCACATCTGTGAGAGAAGAGGCATTTGGCTGACGGTTTGTAGGACTGCCTCTTTTGCAGATTAAACATACCTTGTCAGCATGGAAGAGAACTGGACATGGACAAGCAAACACTTGGGGCAACTGCAGTGTAGAGCTGGGGGCAGTCTGTAATATTTCTGTCAGGCTCAAGAGCTAAAGGATGGTTCCATTGCAAGAGGCGAGTCTGTTGGGAGCTCCAGTCTCCCAAATTCCAAACCCCGCGTGTTAAACAGTGCTGAGCCCCGTTGTTTCTCTCTGCTGCTCTCTAGCACAGTTTCTCTGGCTTTTTCTTTGGTTGGTTTTTAGTCCCTGGTAGGTGTCCAAGCTCCGTTCCATCAAGCCACTTGCAAACCTGCCCCTTGCCCAGCTTCTGCTGGGGGCCAAGCCAAAGGGATGAAGCCTCGTGCTCGTAGCAAGCGCGAAGCAAAGTTAAAGCGCTGAGAAGTTCCCCCATCAGCCCAGAGCCAGCGTGCAGCTGCGATGAGATGGAAGAGCCTGGGAAACAATTCGTCGGCAGGAGGCGATGGAAGAAGGTACAGTGCGTGTGGCACCCGGGATTAAGCGATACGCTCAGTTTCCTGTCTGGATCAGTACTGTGCTTGCCCTTTGACTAAGCCCCGGCGCAGAGCAGAAATTGTTGTTACTCATCGTGGGTGCCAGAGTGCTGTTCCTGCTCTCTCCTCCCTGGTGCATTGATTTAATCTTTTGTGTCTAGGCAGGGCCTTGATAATGCTCCTGTGTGGGCACTGTGTATGTGAATGGCAGGTTTTCTGCATAGTTGTGACTGATCTTTCTTGCTTCTTTTCATGAGGAAAATCTTGAGATGTACTGCGCAGGAACTATAGAAATGCAAAGAAGTGATGAAGAAAGAGGTGCCAGTCAAGGAGGGAGTGCAGGTTAGTTCTGGTTTTCAATTTTCTTGACTGTGTTCTAGCCAAAAGCCTTGTCTTAAGCAATTGAAATGAGCTGAACTACTGGGTATTTCAGTAGCTTTCAGGCGAGCACCTTCAGTCCTTGCCCCAGCAGGTGGAAACGCGAGATGGAGGTCAGCACGTGCGCCCTCAGGTCGTAGCGGGGCCTCCTCAACCCCGGGCTGGGGATGCTGTTCCTGGGGACGCTGGTTGGAGCCCGCGATGGGGATGCTGGCGGTGGGGCTGTCAGCAGCAGGCTGGGGCGGAGCTGGCGGTAGCAGGGGTGTTGGTACCAGGCCGGGGTGGGGATGCTGGTTCCGGGGCGGTTGTTCCTTTCGGAACGGCGAGGTGGCGCCGCGGCTGCAGCCTCTGCCGGGCAGGGGCGCGGTGTCAAGGCAGCAGAAGTGGAAGTGGCGCTGGGTGGGCCCGGGGCCGGCAGCGTGATGGTGGGCAGAGAGGGTTCCCGCATACCAGAGCGGTGAGGGCATCTGCCCTGCCTTGCCCCTTCCCCCACCGCTCCGCAGCTTCCTCCCAGCCCAGGGGCTCCTGGGGGCTGCCCCGGGGGGCTGCAGCGGCATGCAGCCCACTGCTGCCAGGAGGCACGGGGCGCGGCCTGGCCGTGACACCAGTGGCACCGGCGGCCGGCAGCACTGTGTCACCCGTTCCGTCGAACGTATCGCAGCCCCCGGGCAGCAGGGAGCCGTAGCTTAAAGCGCGTGGGGCTGGGGGACTGGGGCAGGCAAGGGTCCCCGGGCCGGGGCAGGGCTCGGGGCCAGAGCTCCAAGCCAGAAGTTTAAGGCCTCCGTGCTGCGGGGTTTCAGTAGACCGGCTGCATGAAACCTGTCCCCTCTGGTGTGCAAAGGGCCTTTGCCCCCCGGCATCCCTCTGGCTTCTAGATGGCTTGGCAGGCACGTTGTTGCTGTTGGATTCTCTCCGCTTGCTGCATCCTGCCTGCTGCCTGCTGCCGCCCACTCCATGCCGTGCCTGCCCAGCTTCCCCTCCGACAGCGTTTTTGAGTTATTGGGCACCTGGCACAACCACCCTCTTCTTCTTTTTCTTTGGTGGGATGCTGTTGCGCAGGGCGGTCTCCTGCGTCTTGGGGGCGCTGGCTGGTGCGGGGCGCTTGGCCTTCTTGCCGCCCATCTCTCCCAATCTGGGCACCATCTGGCAGGAGGCAGCACCCGGCGGCAGTGGCAAGCGGGTCAAAAGCACCCGGGGCTGCCTCCACAGCGCCTCCTGCACCAGTTGGGCCATGCGGGGTGGATGATGCTGGGGGGGCAGCCGGGGGGCTGGCCAGGGGACTCAGCAACGGGATCCGCAGGGGGCTCAGCAGGGGAGTCTCCGCAAGAGCTTTCAGGGGAGCCTTGTGGGGACTCTCCACAGGACTGTCCTCTGAAGTCGCCGGAGAGCTCTCCTCAGAAGTCTCCGAGGGGCTCAGTGGCAGCCAGGTGGGGAGGTCTGCCACCACCGCACCCTGCTTCCCCTCGGGGTCCTGCAAGGGGGAGGCCGGCCCCCCCCAGAAGGGGTCGGCGTCCCCCAGCATTGCCACTGCCAGGCAGTCCTTGGGGCAGTTGCCCTCCAGCCCGTTGTCCCAGAAGTCGGGGACTTTGCTGAAGCACCAGGCGGTGCTGGCAAGGCTGTTGGGGCCATCAGGGAAGGTGTTTTTGCCGTCCACCAGCATCACCGCTGCCACTTGCTCCTTGTTGGAGCCGCCCTCTGCCCTGTACTCCAAGAGGTGGGGGAGCTTGTTGAGGGAGGTGGTCAAGCTGGGGATGACAGGGACATTGGGGACGGTGTTCTCCCCATCCCCCAGCCCCGCCGCCAACGCTCGCTCCTTGGGGCAGCTGCCCTCCGCCACGTACTCGGAGAGGTCGGGAGCTCGTGGAGGAAGGTGCTCAAGCTGGGGCTGTCGGGGACATCGGGGACGGAGTCCTCGCTGTCCGTGGTGTCAAGCCAGGCGAGCATACGGCTGGCGGTGGTGTCCTCTGCCTGCTCAGGAAAGGCCTCGGCGAAGGCATCTGGCCTCTGCTCGGGCAGATCCGCGGTCTCCCCCGGGGCCCCGGGGTGGTCACCGCTGCTGAAAAAGGAAACAAAACCAATCGAACCCCGGGGCGATGCCAGGTTTGCTGAGCTTGGCCACCCGACCACGGGCTCTGCCACCCCCCCAAACCTCACTTTTGGGCTTCGTCGTGGTTCTGCCAGTCGGCAGAGCCAGGGCGGTCTGGCGGGGGCTGGCAGCAGGGACACTGTCCTCGATGGCCGCCCCGTCCTTGCTGGAGGCCTCCGATGGCTTCTGGGCGCTGCCGGGTGGGGTGTGGAGCACAGGGGGGCCTGTGGGGTCCAGGGTCTCCCCCTGGCCCACGGCCCCAGGCCCATCGGCTGGTGGGGCACCAGTGTCCCCATCGCCACCTGCTGTCCCCAGCCGTAGGCAGGGGGACAAGGAGCGGCCACGGTGGGGAGCTGCACCCCACAGGGGAGCTGCATGACAGGGGGGAGCTGCACCACAGGGGGAAGCGGCACCACGCCGGGGAGCTGCACCACCTGGCCTGGGGCCCCCAGCGGCCCCAGCACCCCCTGCCAGACGGTGGCCTGGGCCAGCTGGGAGGTGACGGTGTGCACCTGAGCAGGCCTGCGGGACACCGGCAGCCCCGGGCCAGAGAAGGGCAGCAGGCCGGCAGTGACCGGTGGCAGCATGGCTGGGGCGGTGACGCTCACACTGGGCACCTCCAATGCCATCGGCAGCCGGAGAGGGAACCTCTCTGTTGGGGGAAGCGCAGAGGAGCAATGGGGTGAGATATTGGTGGGCAGAGCCGTCTGGGGGGCTACGTGGAGGGCAGGAGCACCGGGAGGAGCGGGAGCCTGCTGCTGTACGTGCCATGGCGCTTGGTCAGGGTGGGGTTTGTTGGGGGCAAGCAGCCCTCGTCCCCATGGCGATCATTCCGCCAGCACCTGCTGCAGCCAGCCTTGCGCTGGTTTGATTTATCCTACCACAACAGCTTCCCATCTCAAAGATTTCCCATCCTGCTGAGATTTCCTGTCCTGAATGATGGGTTCCCACCCGCACAATGGCTTTTAAACCGCATGATGGTTTTCCATGCCAGTGAGGATTTCTCAGCCCCGTCATGGTTTCCTAACCCAACGGTCTCCCATCCCCACGATTTCCGATCCCAAGCGTGATTTTTGGGGGGAGGTGAATTTCCTGTCGAAGGGGAAGGGATGGGGCTGGCACTGGTGTCCCTGCAATGCTGACACGTGTGTGCTGCCCATCCGGCCCCGGTGGTGGGGATTATGGGGGTTGGGGCGCTTTTAGGTCGTTTTTGTCCATATCCTACACTAGGTAAGCGTGGGGACAGCAGTGTAGTCCTCCTACTGAGAAGTTGGGCTCAGTGTAGAACGACAAGAAGCCCACCCTGAGTGATATGGTGGGAAGCAAGACAGAAAAGGAGCACGGGCAAGAGAGCTGTTAAGGTACTGGGAGAAAGCCATTCACTCCTGGATGGAAAGTGAGGGCTGGAGAGCCAGAGGGCTCTGCTGCTAACGCTGGCAACAGGTAAGCAGTAACGGCTTCACCATCAGGCTTGGATTTTGTGAATGCCCAAAGGCAACGGACGTGGCTGGTGCTCGTCCCTGAATGTTGGTGTGCTGACAATCTAGAGTGAATTCTGGGGTGTTCCCTGATGGCAGCCAGGCTTAGCCAGGTGTTTTCTGTTAGACACAGAGCTTAAAATGCCTTAAAAATGTATAGTGCGAACACAGGAGAGCTTGGTGGTGGGTGGGAAGTGGAATGGACTGCGTCCTTGTATGGAGGCCATGGCGGTGGTCTCTCTGTAGGTGCTGGCTTTAAGGTGGACAAGCAGGCGTTATCCTCTCTGCACCCTTGACGTACTGTCATCCTTCTTCCTTTTGCCCTCCCTCCGTACCCGTCTGACTCCTGGGCTGATGGGTTGTATTGCTTTCCTTATGGATGACCCTGCACACCATTGGTAGGAATTCCATCTATGATCTTCCTTTGATAAAATCCAAAGCTTGGAAAAGGGTTCCTTTCCCAATCTCTAACTTTTTCTTTAAGGAAAAAAGAAGGCAGAAACCCTTTTCCCTATCTAGTTACATCCTCTTGACGTGCAGAAGGACGAGTCTGAGAAGAGTGCATCAGTGCGCAGGTGTATTCGCTATCGAAGGCATTGAGTTTGTCCACAGCCCTTTCTCTCATACAAAACTAGAGAGCCAACTCTGGTGCCTTACTGTGGTCTGCAACAGACGGAGAGTTAGGCATTTACTCCACATTCTTCTGCACGGGAGAGCTGGTTAAAACCTTCGGAACTCAAACCCACTGATGGTTTTTTGAGACGTGTTTTCTTCATTAACCTTGAGGTTGGTGACTGCTCCCTGTACTAGATAGTGGAAAAAAGACTGGTGGAAACATCAAGACACAGCCTACTCTGCATCCTCAAACGTTACAGCAGTGAAATACCAAGACTGTGGAGTTATTTGCCGCATACAATGAATTTTTTACACTGTTGAACATTTCTAGCCTCATGCTCTCAATTCAAGACCGTCTTCACCCATGAATCATCGACGTGGTTTTATAACTGATTAGAATGCCCAAAATGTCCTTAGTTTGGCTAAAACCTATTTTGATGGTTCTACTTATACACAGGTGTTAGAACAGCATGACTGGACTCTGAGGAGCATACCTGCCCAACGTGTCATCAGGCCGCTGTTTCTCCTGAGGCGTTAATGGCCAACAAGTTCCTGCGCCAGGTAACACGATGGCTTTTACGTGAACTGTTTGTAAGAAAAGTCTATTTGTACAAAGCTGAAAGGGAAGAAAATATTAATTTACATCTCCTTAAGCAAGGCTAAACTGAGTAAGGCTAAATGTACTTTTCAAATACATTATCTGTTGTTACAGAAGCTTACAAGTCTTGAGAGACAATCTGGGAAATTCAGGTCACGCATTTGTTTAACAGGCTTTTAGTATTCTGCAGAAATTCAATATAGTGCTACTTGTAACCTGTTAAACGAGGCCGTAACACAGAACTTACCCAGCAGCTGATTCAGAATGAAATGAGTATGCACAGAGAGTTGTGGAGAATACAAGTGGTAATTAATTTTGAAATGGCTTAATTTGCATTGGCTTTAAGAAAGGGGATCTGTGCTTGCAGGAAGATGAGTTGAAATACAACTCCAGTACATGACTGAAAAGAGGACTCTGAAAAATGAACACCTTTTGAGGAAACCGTAATTACATATAAAGATTTGTTTCCAATACACTTTGATGTTGTGTAAGGTAAACATCGCAAACTAAAACAAGACAAATGTAATTCTAAAACTTTGCTTGAACAGGTTGTTCACCTTTTGCATTTGCATGCAGTCTACTTTTTCTCCTGTTGGCCACTTTTTGTTTCTTGGTGTCTTTTTGTAATAAAGGTCAAACTATGATTGTAATAAAGGTCAAGCTTATTTTAACCGGGAAAAGAAAAAGTCCATTCTCGATGAGTTTAGGGTTGATTTTGCTACGGAATGGACGGAATATAAAAAGATTGCAAAGGAGCATAGACGTTCGTTTTCCAGGTCACTGCTTTACACGCCCGTAACGGAGAAGCGAGTTGCCTAGAAGAATCAGGAGCATTTGCACTCCATGTCTCTGTCGTTAGATGGATTGGATGAGTCAAGGGATTAGCAGGGACAGGAGTTTCCTATGTAGGTTCCTCGCTCCACTGTGGCAGAGGTGACAGTTGACTGACAGTTATAATTTGGCAGCAGTTGTGAAGGAACAGGTGTCTCTGTTCCTAAAGCTTCTCCGCAATGACATCCTTCACCTCCTGGCAGCCGCGAGAGGCTAGAAATGGAATCGGTGCAGCTGCTGGATGTTCTGTGTCTGCCTCTTTGGATTGTAACCATTACCTCAAAGCGCTTTGGAGGAGATAAGGTGATTGTAACCTGGACTGGTAACTGGTGGCTTTGGCTAGTATTTTGTTGACGTTGTTGAACTTTTCTTAGGAATTAAAAGATGAGACTTGTTTGTAAGGAAACCTTAAATTGGTGAAGGACCTTGAGAGGAGGAATGATGCTAATGGACACCTGCGGAATAATGAGAAATGGTTCTTTAAAAACAATAAAAGAAGAACTTGTGAAGAAAACAGTCAGGGTAGCTGATGTTCTCTAGCCCCCAAAATCACTCGGGCAGGAGTCTGGAGAGCTCTCTGTTAGTAATGCTGTCGGTATCTTTCCTAGAGTCATGGCATTGAGTCCAATTCCTAGAGGCTGAGTTGAGCAGCTTTTCGGTATGCTTTTTCCTGACATGCGGTCACTATCCTTGCTTAGAGCTAGAGGTATGTGCAAAATTTTGCTAGGACATCTGGCTAGAAGTGTTGGTTAAATAGTCGGGTATGTCGGATTGCAGTGTAAGTCTTTTGCATCCTGGACAGGTTGGCAAAGAAGTAGTGAAGTTGAAGAGACTAAGGTGGCATTTGAAAATTGAGCTTCACTGTCTTCAGGCTCAATTGTGCTTTCTTGATGGTTGATACTGCGCTGTAGCCATGAAGACTTGCTCTTTTTGCATCTTACTGCAACAAAACTGATTTGCACTGCCCGTAGCTGCGGAGTAGGCAAAGATGTGCGTGTTGACATACCAGTAGAGGGCAGTCTACCCCACCTGAAATCAATGCACAGCTCTGGTGGCTGAGCCCTTCCAACCTCAACCATTCTGTGATTCTGTGATCTGTGACTGCAGACATCATCAAATAGCGTTTGTCCTCTCTGCTGCCCACCTTAGAAGTCTCTAGAAATCTCTAAAGGCCCAGATAAGGAGCGGCTTCGATGCTGTTCAGATCAGCCACCTTTCCTTTGGATCCCAACGAGATCCGTATGTTTAAAGAAGAAGAATTGCTGAACCGCCCTTCAAGCTCTCTGTCTGGCGGCCTGTAGAGGAGGGGACTGGTGGAAAATGTTAAGACAGTTTAGGAAAGAGAGCATATTTTGTTCCGGTTTCCTCTTCTGATAGCATCTGGTAAGCAATACAGCATGTTACCGTTCCATCGACAGTAGTAACACCAAACAAGGATCAGAGGAGAGGAGCAGGTGTAAACAGCTTTTTGCTGAAAGAGACTTTGAGAACGGAGGAAAGGCTGTGAATTGTAAGATGCCAGAAACTGTAGAAATGTGAAGAGAGCATCTCGTCACATCTGTGGTGAACTCCCCGCTGCGGCCCGTGTTGTATCCTCACGGGAATGATGAAAGATTAGCATGAGATTCCAAAGGAATTGGTAAATGTCATTAGCAACATCAAAAGTCCGTTGGGATAGAAACACTCAGTTAGGATCCTAGCCTTGCCTTTTCTTATGCAGCTGCGAGCTGAAAGCAGAAAGTGGTATTTCCTGCTGTGCTGCAGGGGAGAAGTTTCCACATTGCTAAAAACCCAGCATAAGACAGCCCTGCCTGGAGCTACCATTCCCCACAGGCCAAAAGACTCCAATTCTAAAACTTCTGTGCAGCCCGCACAGCAATGGGCTTCCCACCATTCTGAAAGCTGGGAGGGGGAGCAGGCCATCAGGCAGGAGAAGTGGCCCCGAAGATGCCCATGGAGCGTTGGAGATGGTGCTCAGCCAGCACCAGCGCAATGAGGAGGGCTTCTCGCTCACGGTCCAAAACCAGACCAAGAGAAAAGCAGCAAGAGAGCAATCTCTGTTTGTGAAAGGTTCCCAACTCCTAAAAGGGCAAACTCCGTGGAAGATGCTTCATTTTCTTTTCCCTCTTTTCTGCATCAGCTCTTCCTGTTTGGTAGGAGGAAGAGAAGAGATGAAGCGACAAAAACTAGGACTTGTGTTAAGCTTGACTAAATCTGACGTTGCCAAGGGAGAGAAGCAGGGCTCTGGAGTGCACAGAAGGGAAGGGAAGGTCCTGGGGGCACGCTGGGACGCGTGAACACGGGGCTCTGGGCCAGTTGGAGAGCAACAGGGAGGTCTGCAGGGACCAGGAGGGCAAATGTGGGGCTTGGGGCACCCCAAGAGGACCCAAGTGCCCAGGGGTGAGTGGGCCTTGTGACCCCCCCAGAGGACACCCTGCCCCTCCCGGCCTGGGTGGCGGGTCATAGTGGTGCCCTTTGTGACCTGCCTCTGTGACACCCTGTAGCGCTGCATATGGTCAACGCGGTCACGCCCCCCCACCCCACAGCGTCCAGCAGGACGGCGACGGGACAGGGTGGGAGCGTGGAGCTGGCGAGGAGCCCCTGAGCACAGCCCACGTCTTTCCCCGGCAGCCCCGCGGTGCCAAGGCATTTTGCCAAAGCTTCCCCCTTCCCAACCCCTAGCCCTTTCCTACGTCCTGCAGGATGGCGGAGAAACCCCCCAGCCGCCCCAGGGTGGCCTGGGAGGAGAAGAGGGCTCCCCAGGAGAGCAGCTCTCCTCCAAGGCCCCACCAGGCATGCGTGCCCAGGCTGCTGCAGACCGGTAAGTGAGGGGCACCGCCGGGCTGGGCAGGGCTGGGGCCTGCACCCTGATCGACGCCAGGGTCCTGTTTCCCGGGCACAGCGGCAGGGGGGGTCCCACGGGCGGGGAGCACGGCACTGGTGGAATGCTGCTCGGGGCTGGGAGCTGGCCCCAGCACAGCCTCCCCCAGGGCGGGAGAGAGCAGAGGGGACTGGGCTCCTGCTCTGGGCTATGGGCAGCAAGAGGCAGCTGGCCTGGCAGAAGGCAGCGGTGGTGGGGGACGGGGACCTTTCCAGCCTGTCTGCAAGCGAGTTCCTAAGCCTGGTGCACTTGTGGCTTTCTGTGCCGCACTGCGCTGCAGCATCGCAGCCCATCTGCCGGGCACCCTCCAGGCCAGACACCCATGGGGAGAGTGCTCCAGGGGAGTGGGCATGGGGTTGGACGGAGGGCAGAGCTCCTCCGTCTCCTCGCATTTGCCTTCAGCCCCTCTCTACAGCTCTCCCTGCTCTCCTCCTTTACTAGGTGCCCCCGCTGGTGCGTCCAGCTGGCGGTCTCTGTACCAAGAGGAAAAAGAATCCATGCAGTTCATCCAGGCTTTTGTGAAGAGCTCAGAAAAGGTAAGCGCAGCCATTTCCATGGTAGCTGTGCCTGCGTCTCCTGACAGTGCCACCGGCTCTGCTGCCTGCTGCCGGGGCTGCTGGGGGTCTGGTGGCTGGGCAGAGCTGCTCCCCCCAGGTCTCCTGCACAGCACTGCAGCCCCAGGGCCATGTGTCTACCTTCTCACGCTCCTCGTTTGTCTCTCTGTCCCCCGGCTGCCAGGAGGAGGCCCAGAGGATGCAGTTCCTAGAGACCATCTGTACCCTGTGCAAAGCTGCCAGGCGCAAGGGCTTGTCACAGGGCCTGAATGCGTTCTGCCACAGATTTGAGTTGGCAGAGAATATCAAGGTGGGGGGACACCGGGCAGGTCTGGGGACGGGGGCAAGGTCCCCGGGCACCGGCACAGTGTGCGGGCGGTGCACGGGCAGGGGTAGGGCAGGGACAAGTGTGAGTGGACGCGGAGCTGCCCTGAGGGGACTCCGGTGCCGCTGAGAAGCCCTGCCAGCAGAGACCCCACCACCGGGAGTGGCAGGGGGCACGCTGGGCTTGGTGCTGGGGTGGGGGCAGAGGGTCTCCGCCAGCCCCACCGCCTGGTGCTGGGTCTGCTGGCACTGGCTGCTGGTGGCTGCCAGGTGCCATCCCAGTTGTGCTCTGCAGGTGCTGCTGGAAGAGGAGCCCAGGAACCACCTGCACACAGCGGTGCGGCAGCAAGCCATGCTTGCCATCGCCGCCTTGAGGTAGCTGCCCAGCCCCTGGTTTGGCTGGCACCTCTCCCCATCCCCCAACCAGGCAGAGTCCAGTAGTGCCGTCAGAGGGCCTCTGCTCTGCCCTGCTCGCGGCTTATTGGGAGGGCGCAGGGGAGGCCAGAGGGATCCTGCAGCTGCCTGCCATGCCTTGGCTCTTCCCCAAAGCGGGAGGCTTGCCTGCCAGGACTGTCCTTTGGCCCAGGCCATGTTGGGGAGGGAGGAGGTGCCTCCTGGCAGGGCTCCCGGCACACCCTCCATCCCCCTCGGGGACCCCTGCTCCAGAGGTCCGTGGCCACTTGCCCAAGGCATCGAGGCGCCCAGCACCAGTGTGCAACAGGCCCCTCTCTCTCTTTGCAGCAAAGTGGAGATGGTGTTGGAGGGCAAAAAGAAAAGCCTCTTGCAGGCCTGCTTCAGGAGTGTCTTCTTGCTTCCTCCAAAACCGGACATGCAGGACCTGGACACTACTCTCTACTTTAAGGTAAGTGCTGGCTGAGCGGCAGGAGTCCCTAGTCCCTCTGGGCTGCTCCCTGGCCGCCGTGTGCTGAGAGAAACCCGGAGATCCAAGGCAGGGCAGTGTCTCAGCTTTGCTTTCCCACCCTCATCCCTTCACCCGCAGTCCTTGGTGTGGGGAGTTCAGATCCATCTCCGGGCGTGAGAAGGACTGCAGAAAGACTGCCACAACCTTTTGTGCTCCTTGCAGACCCTGGATACCATGGATACCATGCTGTGGACGTTGGTGCGCAGCTCTCCTGCCTCTGGCTTCACAGAGCTGCAGACAATCTTACAGGTTTGGCAAAGAGTGGGGTTCGCAGGGGCTGTTCTTCTGGGAGCCCCGTGTCCCCTGGCTGCACTCAATGTCACTTCCCCTCTGCAGCCTCCTCCTGTGTCACAGGCCTCCTGTGCCTTGCCCATGGCACTTCTGGGCCAGCTCCATCCCCAGAGCTTTCCTTGCACCAAAGCAGTGGGAGGCATTTGAGCCCTCTCCTTAGGCAGCGCAGCGGTGGCAGCTGGTGCTGCTCTTCCCCTGCCTCACCGTCCCTCGTGCTTTCCTGCCCAGATCTGACTGGGGCAGAGAGCCACTGAGACCTGCCTGTCCTGCACAGGGAGCCCAGCCCTGAAGCTCTGTACTCCTGGCTTCCCAGGGGGCCGTATCCCCATTGCCCCATTGCAGACCCCGCAGGCAGGCTCCTGCCCAAGAGCCCAGCCTTCATGGGAGAGGGGACACAGGGCTGTGTTGTGGGGTTGGGCACGGAAGGGAGCAGGCACTGCCCTGGGGGTGCCATCTGCCCACCTGCCTGGCCACAAGGACTGCGTGAGTCCAGCCAGGACTTCAGCAGTGCTGCTTCTGCTGGCGCGGGCACCAGCTCCCGGGGCACGTGAGCACTTTCTCTCCTCCCAGATGCTGCTGACCTTCGTCAACTGCCAGAGTGCAGCTGCGTGCGAGAGGGCTGTGGGGAGGATTGGGAGGCTGAGCGATTTGCTGGCCAGCTGTTCCTCAGTGAAGGTAAGGAGCCAGACACCCTCCAGCCACGCTCTCTCCCCTTGCCTGCACACCAGTGCAGCCTGCAGCTCAGAGATGCCTGGGAGGCAAGCCTGGCAGCGACTGAGGCATTCAGCAAGGCTCTGCCCTGGAGCCAGGCTCTTGGTTTCTTTCTTTTTCCCATGCTCTTCTCTCCCCAGTTCCCTCTCTGCCAGGAGCCATCTCGGCCCCCAGTCCTGTGCAGGACAGCACTGCCCAAGGAGCATGGCGGGAGCCCAGGCCTAGCAGCTCCCCCTGCCCTGCTGCCCAGCTGGCTGCTTTGGGAGGGCCCTCCAAAGCTCTGACTCCCCGGGGATCCTTCCCTGGGCAGACTCTTGGGTCGCAGCTGCTGCCCCTCAGCCCTTCTCCCTGTCCTGCCTCCCTTGCCCAGGTCCGGAGCACCTTTGTAGGAGATGATGACAGCCGTGCCTGCCAGACAGAGATCCGTATCCCCATCCTGGGGCAGCTGCTGGGGTGTCTCATCCTTTGCCGCACTTGCACGAACTGGGAGATCAGCTGGGGGGCTTTGGATGCTCTTCATCACCTCTTCAGGTTCATCCTGCGGCAAAAACGTAAGAGGAGCTGTGGTGGGCTGCGTCCCTCCACACACAGGCATCTCCTCATGTGCCTGCTTGTTTCCCTGAGTGTTGCAACGGACCGTTCTTGTGCTTGCTGGAGGCTGTCCAGGAAAGCCTGCCAGCTTCTCTGTCCCTCGCATCTCAGTTATTCCAACAATGTGTTAGTTGCGTGACTGCGGGCAGAGTTCTAGTTCCTTTGAGCTTCCCAGGCCGTGAGCGTTTGCACACATACGCTTGAGGCAGGTGTCTCTCCTTCTTCTCCATCGTCCCTGAGGTCCCTCTGGTTCCCTTCGCCTGTCGTCACCCTTTGCTTTATACCCATGCCTACCACCTCCTCCCCTGACTGTGGGTCGTAACCTCCTTCCTCAGCCATTCCTAGTTCAAAGCTCTTTTCACCATTTGCTAAGCTTGTTGGCAAAGACGCTTTGTCCTACCCACTTGCCTGTGATCCCCTCCTGTTTAGGCACGACGCTGCCAGAGGATAATCGAGAGCATCCGCGGCGTCAAAGGGAATGGGAAGCTGAGAATACCTCCTGGCTTTCTTCGCCCAGCACCAGCAACATTGCAGTGGTAATGAGCTCTTCCCTTGCTGGGCCTCTTGTGCGTGGCATCAGCAGGAGACTTGTGTGAGCAAAGAAATCCAGAATCGACGAGGCTGGCATGGCCTCACTGTCCCTGGTGAGAGGGTTGCTGC
Source organism: Platalea leucorodia (assembly GCF_965183815.1). Classification (NCBI taxonomy): domain Eukaryota; kingdom Metazoa; phylum Chordata; class Aves; order Pelecaniformes; family Threskiornithidae; genus Platalea; species Platalea leucorodia. The sequence continues at coordinate 485,666 of NC_138842.1, read as the reverse complement.
TGTCCCCGAGCAGGAACTAGAAAGGGCTGCACTCCAGTGTCCCAGCAGCATCTCCAGCCTGCCTGGCCACCAGCAAGCCCTGGTGGCCGGCACGCTGTGCCCTCTCTGGAGGGCCGTCACGCTGTGCTCAGGACCGCAGCCCTCCTGCCTCACCCTGAGGGCCTTCTCTTCTCCTCCTCCACCACGCAGTAGTGCAGCCCCTGCTTCCAGCTTTCCTGCGGGCACCGCTGCCAGCACTGCCGGGCCATGTCTTGCCAGAGCTGCTCTCACTGCTCAGCTAAGCAGCACCATCAGGGCGCTTGGTGTGCCATGTCTTCCCCGCCTTCCTTCCTCCCATAGGCGTTTGGAAAATACCTCCAGCCTTCTGAGAAGACAGACGTCGTCCTCGTGGCCATTGAGGCCATGAGAGACTCCAGCGTCTATGACAAGGAGGAGGCGAGCAGCATCCTGGATGTGGCTGTGAGAGAGCCTGCCTCCTGGCTGACAGAGGTAAGCGGCCTGTGGCTGCCCTGTCCTTAAGCCCTTTCAAGCACTGTTCCTCCCTCCCTCCCTCCCTAATGCAGGTGCCTCAGGCACCTTGAAGCCATTTGAAGCCAGCAGAGCAGGATGGGAAGAGCAGCAGTTAGAGAGGCAGCTGAGGAAATGGCTGCATTCCAGTGGCAGCACCATCCTCACCTGTGTGCCCTCCAGGTGCCAGGCATCGTGAGGTGCATCTATGAAAACAGGGAGTGCATCCGCACGGCATCAGCCCGGCAGAGCCTGGACTTGCTGCTTCTCCTGATGACCGACCAGTGCCCCAGGGAAGTGGTCAGGAGCCTGCTGAAGGTCTCTCCATCATGTGACAGGTACTGAGCCCAACAGCCCCCGCGGGCTTGTGCCGTGTGGGGAGAGGGGCCTGGAGACTTTCTGGCTGCCGGAGCCAGGGGAAAGCGCAGGACATTCCCCGAGGAGCAGGGCCCTCCAGCCCACCCCACTTTCCAGCCCTGGCGGATGGGCCAGGCCCGCAGTAGCCAAAGCTGGCCAAGGCAGCCCGGAGCCCCGCCACGAGGTTCCTCCCTGCCCCACGGGGAAGACTATCTCAGCCCCCTCCTCCTTGCCCAGGCAGGGACCCGGGCACTCCAAGCGAGGGGTCGGGAAGGGCCAGGACAGCCTGGGTCCTGTGGGGCTGGCCCGGGCACAGTGTGGTGGCCGAGGCAGCCCTGCTGACAGAGCGCTCTGGGCCTGCAGTGCTGCTCTGGCCATGTGGGACGTGATGCTTTCCCAGCCCCACACCTTGAAGAAGGTCTTGAGGGAGCTGCTCAGCCAGCTCCAGGACCAGCGGCTGCGCAGGGTGTTCAGCTCCAGCACAGAGGACGCCTGCATCCATCACTTGGCTGTGAGTGACCAGAGCAGTCCTCGCTCACCCTCAGGGCTGTGCCTGCCTCTCCAGGAAACTGGCACAGCCCTCTCCTCCCATCTGCCCCCAAAGGGTCACCTCCTCCAGGACACAGGGACAGAGCCCCTTAGAGCCAGCAGGGACCTGCCCAGCAGCAGGTTCCCCTGCGCCAGCCATGCAGGGCCACCCCACGCTGCTTGGGCCCTGGTGAACAAACACGAAGCCCAGGCAGCCCCTGCCTGCCTAGGCAGCTCTCTGCTTCCCCCCTGCCTGCACCCCGCTGCCCTGCTCTGCAGACTGGAAAGCTGGGTCAGGGCAGGGGCTGGGTCAGGGGCAGAGACGTGGCCTTTGCACAGGCTGAACAGGCTGCAAGGTTGGGGACAGAAGACAATCGTCACCACTCGCGTGTCGTGCCTCCTTTGTGCCCGCTCTTGCTGTTGGATTGCTCCTCAGAGGCGTGAGAGCAAGAGGCTGCCGATGCTCAGAGGACAGGAGGAGCCGGCACAGAGGACCGTGTGGTGTGCGGCGAAGCGCAGGGCACGGGGATGCCAAGCGGCCCTCCACGGGCAGAGCTGCCCCCAGGACGGGCTGTCTGGCCCTGGTGCCCTTGCCCTGAGCTGCCAGTGGGAAGCAGGAGCCGCAGGGTGCGGGGAGCGCTGCAGGCTCTGCCACTCTTTCACTGCCATCTCTGTTTCAGCTGCTGGCCTCCAGTGACATTAAATCAGAGGAGTTTGCTAGCCTCTACAAAGTCCAGCGGTACCTGAGGCGGCCAAGCGTGGTGCTGCTCTCGCTGGTGCTCAGAGGCCTCATCACACTGTCGCAGACACCGGAGACGGTGAGCAGGGCCTAGTCCAGGGAAGCCATGGTGGCTTGTTTGTTGCACGAGCCATGGGGGTCTGCAGAGCGCTGCCACGGAGGGGCCTGGTGGCCGCCTGGGGAGCTTTGCAGGCCCAGAGGGTTACCAAGCCATCTGGGCGTTTGGGCCAGTCGGGAAAGGAGGTGGCGGAGCAGGGGACGTGGAGCCTTTGTTCTCCTCACCTAACTTCCCTACCGGCTGCTATCCCCGTGTCCCCATCCATGCGCCCATGGCCACCGCCTGCCATCAGGCTGCTGCAGGGATTCCTGTGCCGCCTGGCAGGAAGGCGGACGGGAGGCTGGTGCTTAGTGGCCCGAGCATTTTTGCCAGGGTGGTCTTTCACCGCTTATCAAAAAAAGAATTGCGTGCTTCCTACAGGCAAGAAAAATGCTGGTCCTGCTGCCAGACATCATGGAGACCCAGCAGAATGCCAACACTGACAACAAGGTGAAGGCCCTGCTGCTCTTCAGAAATGTGATGGGTCATATGAAGAGGGAGGAGGCCAGCCTGACCGCTCTGCAGCTGGTGGAGAAGCTCCCGCCGCTCTTTGATGAGGTAAGGCTGCTGGGGGAGCCTGAGCCCCGCTGCTGGGCCCTCTGCAAGGACAACTGCCCATCAGCCCAGCCCTGCGGCAGCACTTGGGCAGGGCTGTTGCCCGCCTCACGCCCCTGGGCTCTCGTGGGGATGGCTTCTGGGCTCTGCAGCCCAGCACGGCTTCTCGCTGACAGGTTGATGCCTCCGGGCGACCTGAGCCCCTGTGCTGGGGCCCAGCCCAGCCCCTGTGCAAAGCACCTGCAGGCCAAGAGCTGCTCACAGATCCCTGAGGCTGCCCGCAGCTGCGCTGCCAGGCAGGACCAGACGTTGTCCCCAGGTGCCGTGGCAGGGCGCTGAGGCTGAGGTGGTGATGTGTGCCCCGGAGGCATTGCCGAGGGCCAGCCCAGTCTCCTCCTCGGCCTGTCCCTGGGGAGCTCCACGCTGGTGCAGCTGGTGTGGCTGGTGGTGAATGCTGGGGGCCTGGCACAGGCACCGCCGGATGGAAACCTCTTGCGTGGCCTTTCGTGGGCCCGGGCCCACTGAGCCACAGCTGCAGATCTGGCCCACGGCCCCTGTGCGCAGAGCCTCACTCCAAAGCATCTCCCCTCACATCAGCCCTGCTAACGCCCCTGCTCAGGGAGCAGCTGTTGCTGAAGTCCTCCTGTTCTCCTTTCTGCCAGGAGTCCAGCCAGCTGCGAGAGCTCTCCATCTGCCTCTTCAAGGACATGATACAGATGGTGGTGGGGAGCAACAAGCAGCAGATGAAGGAGAATGTGCGGAAAAGCCTGCTCCCCCTGTTCTTCCGCATGAGTGACCAGATGGAGAGCGTGGCCAAGGTAGAGATTTCAAACGTGACCAGTGATGTGGGGAAGGGCGTGCTGACACCACACAGAGGGGTATCAGGGAGGGGCAGGGCTGCCGGCAGTTGGCCTCTTGGCGTCTGTGTCACCCCAGGGTCCAAGTGCCTGAGTCACTGAGGCAGAACTCCCCTCCTTCCCTGCACCGGTCCCACTGCTGCCTTCCTCCTCCCTCTGTGCCTCCTGCTGCAGAGGAGGACGGGGAGGTGGGGTTCCCCCCACCCCTGCTCCCCCCATTCAGCCCTCCTCCAGCGCACCCCAGAGGAAGGGTCCCGGCATCCCCAGCGCGAGGAGGGGCGGAGAAGTTGGCACAGACATTTCCCACACCTGCCCTACCTGGTCCAGCAGGGCTCAGCAGCAGCCCATGGCCAGCAAGGCCATGAGAGTCCCTAGAGGCTTCCCAGCTGTCGCTGCAGGTGTTGGAGGCCAGGGCTTTGCGCCCCAATCCCTGTCCACAGTCCCCCCGCTCCCTGTCCACAATCCCCCCAATCCCTGTCGCCCTCTGCAGGCCTCTCAGGAAGCCCTCGTCGTCGCTGCAAAGCTGCTGAGGTGGAAACAGCTCAAGCGCCTGAGCCAGACGCAGCAGACGTACAGAATTGGGGAGTGCTTGGTGAGGACAAGCCCCAAGCCCCAGGGCTGGACAAGGGGCCTGCAGCTGCATCCGCCTTCCCTGCCCTCAGGCACAGAGCCCCCCAAGGGCTCTTCTCCTGGCCTCTCTCCCCTCCCTGCCCTCAGGATGTCGAAGGAGACCCTAGCCCACCTGGGCCCTGGCAGTGGGACAGAGGGCTCTCAGGACCTCCAGACCGGCCTCTGCCTGGGGCTGTCTCTGAACCTCAGCCCCACAGGGCTCCTGGCTGGGAGATGGGAATGGCCTGAGGTGGGAGGGGGACCGGGGGTGCTGGGAGGAGGGACCGGTCCGGCCTGTGCCAGCCCCGTGCCCTTGTGCTCTCTCCAGCTGGTGCAGGACAGGAGCAGAGTTGAAGACTATCTGAGTCAGAGCCTGCCATACTTGAAGGACGCTCAGGTCCCCTTGCGAGAGGCGGCCGTGAGGTTCATTGGTGAGCCACAGCCCCTGGGGACCCTCCTTTGGCAGCCTGGCCCCAGTCCCAGCCGCTGCACTGGCGGCAAGGGGCAGCCCTGTGGCTGCCAGAGCCCTGACTGCCCCGGGCAGGGCCTGGGCAGCCAGGGGCTCTGGGCCTCCCTCTCCCAGCCCTGCCCACGCACTGTCCTTCCCTGGGGTCACCCTGCTGAGGGTGTGCAGCCAAACTGGCAGAGCCGCGAGCTGTGCTGCTGGGAGCACGCTGGGGAGCGGGAGGTCTGACGCAGCTCTGTGCCTAGGGCTTGCTGCGCGGCACCGGAGGGACCAAAGCGAGGAGAAGCTGTCTGAGCTCTGCAGCGGTGAGTAGGGGCAGTGCTGTGTGTGCCGGGGCTGGTGGGGCAGGGGCCCCAGCCTGGGCAGGGTGCTGCCATGGCTTGCCCTGCTCCAGAGCAGCGCTTCAAGGGCAGAGGAAGATGTCAGGGGCGTTCCTGAGCAGCAGCTTCCAGCTGATGCCTTTGTCCCACCCGCTCCTCCTGGCCAGGGAAAGGGATGGGTGGGGCTGGCATGGCCTGGAGGGGATGCCTGGGGGTCTCTGCAGATGGGTGGGCTTCAGCTCTGTTCTCTTTCCCTCTGTTGCAGCCCTCCAGGTTTTGGAGAAAGACGCCGAACTCTCAGTCTCGTCCCTGGCAGCTCAGACCATGCTGATCCTGAGATCTCCAAGGGAGCAGCCAACATTGGGATGGGCCCTGTGGGCGCTGTGCTGCTGGCCCTGCAAAGCCCGGCAGAAGTGAAGAAAATGGCTCGTTTTGATTAAAGCTGAAAGCGCAAGCCCAAGACCATGGCGTCCTTCATACGGGAAGCACCCTGAGCGTGCTGAGCAGACAGCATTGTTGCGGGCCTCTGCCGCTGTGTGCAGGACAGCTCACCCCTCAGCACACCCTGGCCCCGTTATTGTTTTAGAATTTCACCCCTCTGTTGGGCTTTCCTCCAGAAGAACTCACCTTTGTTCACCTCCTGTGGAAGTCTCTTGCCCTCAGCAGGCAAAAGGGAAAAGGCAGAGCCCGAAGGAACCAGGATTGCCCTGAGAGCTGCCTGACGCCCAGGCTTTCCAGCAGCCCGCGGCAGCACAGCACACACTGACCCAGGGCGTCCTTGCTGGGGCCACAAAGCCCCAGCTGCCCCGCTGGACTGCCACACCTGGAGGTTTCATCGTGGTGTTCAGACGTGGCCACCTCTGGCATGCCCTGGGCTTGCACGTCCTTGTCCAGGAGCCAGGGGAGAAGTTTCCCTGTGGAGAGGGAGGAGCTGTGCCCCCAGGGGCACCCTGCCCTACCTCCTCTGGGCTGCTGAGGCTGGGCTCCCAGCCCTTTGGGCAGCTGGGCTGCTCTGGCCTTCTCCCACCACAGCAGCAGCAGCTGTCCTCTGCCCCTGACACGTCGCTCTCGCCAGTGCGACAGCATTGGCCAGACCCCAAATCCCGCCGTTATCCCAGCAGCTGCCAGGGCTGAGCAGAGCACTGCATCCGCAGGACAGGGCCAGGCCATGCCCAGTGCCATCAGCCAGGCTCCCCACAGCCACCTCCCCAAGGGCTGGGAGGAGGGAGGACATCAAATGCCCAGCAGGAGAGAGCTCCTCACCACCCCTGGCCAGCAGCTCCCCTCTCTGGGGCCAAGCCCAGGCTGTCCCTGCGAGTCCCTGGGAAACCTCTCTGCTCTCCGTGGCTGGGCTGGGGGTCCCCTCCCTGCTGCTTGCCTGCCTGGTGCAGGTCTCTGCCCTCAGCGGGGCTCTCCCGCTGCAGGCAGCAGAACCCCGCTCCGCACCCAGCGCCCTGGGATACGGGGCCATGGTGCTGCAGGACAGCTGTGGGCGGCCTGCGGCCACAGCCCGGCTGTACCCCCCTGCAGCCATCTTGGTCAGGGTCCCAGAGCTCAGTCTATATTTCTGGCCTCATCCTGCCCTGAGAGGAGTCAGAGCTGTGCTGCAGGGGCTGCATCCCCTCCATCACGCAGCCGGGATGGGCCACGAGAAGGGCAGTCCCATCTCCAGCCACCCCGTCAGTCACTGGCCCCTCTGGCAGGATCATGGCAGCTGTCACTGTCGCATTGCACAGCCCCGTGCCGCTGCTGGCAGAGCCCTCAGGCCTCCCACAGTGTCGTCCATCCTCGGGGCTCAGAGAGGCGAGGCCCCGTGCCAGGACACGGCCCCTGCGCCCCTTGTGTCTTTCAGGGCTGAGCTCGGGAGCTCTCCTCAGCCTGGAGAAGGGGGAGCACTGGGGCTCTCCAGCTCTGCCTGCCGGCGTGGGCCTTGCCTGCACCCCTCTTTCTCCCAAGATGGACCAGGCACAGACAAGCATTGGGGGAAAATTGTTGTCTTTTATTGGTCTCAGGCGGCGTCCATGGCCGAGCGGAGGCTGGCAGCACGATGGCCTCAGGGCAGCTGAATGCCTGGGGCACTGTCCGTGCACCCGTCCCTTGCATGCCTCCCTGTGCCACTCCCTCTGGACGCTGTGCAGGCTCAGGGCCAGCCGCCATCTCTGGGGACCCACCTGGCGCTGGCAGCGGGGTTCTCCTGCTCTTGCTGTCCTGCGAGGCAGGGACAACGGAAAGCCCTGCGCAGAGCCCTGAGGGCCCTCCTGAAGAGGGAGGGCCGTTGCCATCGAGACGGGGTGTGCGGGAGGGCGGTGATGCCTGTGAGAGAAGGAGAGCTGTAGGCGAGGGGCTGGGTGGGCGATGGGCAAGCTGCTGCCTGCCCCCCGCCACCAAGGGCTTTCCTCAGGGAGGGTGGCTGGGGCACGGCCAGCCCCCATGCGCACAGTGCTGCCAGCCTGGCCTGGGTGCCGCTCGCTGGGATGGCCGGGCCAGGCCTGCCCTCGTCGTGGCGGCGATCGGCTTGGGGACATACCTGGGTCATCCTTGGGCACATCCCTGCAGCCGGAGGAGGGCTGTGCGTTGCCTCTGTGCTCGGAGGCCATTGGCACGGGGAGAGCAGGAGCGCAGACCTGCTCGCTGAAGACAGGAGAAGCTGGTGGTGCCTTTGCCTCTCCTTGTGCCACGGGAGGGAGAGGTGCACGGTGCTCCTCTTCCTCAGGAGCTCCGGCCAGGACAGAAGCTGCTGGCTTGGTGTCCATGGCACCCGCTGGGGCAGGAGATGTGCTCTGCCAGTCATTGGCTGCCTCTCCTGCCGCCTCTGTGCCCATGCTGCTGCGCCAGCTGGGCCCCTCCTGGGGACCAGCGTGGGGTGTCCTGGAAGTGCTCTGGGAGCAAGAGGTTGGTCCAGATGTTGTGGGTGGTGATGTCTTCCCCTTGCGACAGCTCTGCATTGCTATCGTCTTCCCACCCCCATCCTCCTCGGCCAAGGCTGCTGGCTCCTCCTAGAAATACATTAACAACCAAAGGAGAGCTAAGGAGAGGCTCCATCCTTCATTGGACGCAAGGGGAACGTAGTGACAAAGGATGAGGAGAAGGCTGAGGTACTCCCTGCCTTCTTTGCCTCAGTCTTTAATTGTCAGAGCAGTTGTTCTTGGGGTACGCAGTGCCCTGAGCTGCAAGACAGGGACAGGGAGCAGAATGAGGCCCCCATAATCCAAGGGGAAATGGTCAGCAACCTGCTACACCGCTTACACACCCACAAGTCTACGGGGCCGGATGGGATCCCCCCAAGGGCACTGAGGGAGCTGGCAGAAGTGCTCAGCAAGCCAATTTCAAGCCTTTATCGGCAGTCCTGGCTCACCTGGGACAGGAAAGAACAGGCAGCAGCCACAACAGTCGGCACCGTGGGAAAGCTGGGGCCCCAGAGACCCGCCCAGGCTCGCCAAGCCCAGCCTAGCCCAGTCTGTGTGAGAGACAGTGCCCAGGAGAGCGGTTTCTACCCCTTTTCCCAAAGTGTCCCTTAAATGTCCCTTAAAGCATTAACCACAATGGTTCTCATTGCAGTGTAAAGTAATCAGAAGAGACTTTTGTAAATGTCTGTGATTTCCTGCATTTTTCCTGAAAAAGGCGGGTTTGACTCTCTTAATCGCTTCTATTTTAATCCAGGCACTGCTCAGTATCAACAGTTAAAGCAGACACATGACATCAAAAGCTGACTTTGGATCCTTCTTTGGCCATCAGGAGGGCCTTGCACACAAACTTGTTGCTGGCTGTGTTGGCCGCTGGGTGGGGGAAGGTCACAGGTAACAGGGCAGGACTCCTTTCTGGCGCTCCTCCAGCCGCGTATGCCCAAGATAAAGCCTTGACACCCAAGGGTGGAAAAGCCTTAACACCCAAGTGTAATAAAGCCTTAACACCCAAGCGTGCTGCTCCATGGGCATGGCATTGCCTATGCCCAGCTATGCCCATAGCGTGACAAAGGTGAGTGGCGCTGGGAGGAGGCAGGGCCTGGCTGAGCAGTGATGCCCCGGCACCGGCACCCCACTTCCCAGCCTCGCTCGCGCCGTCTGTGCTGCGTCCTTTGTGTCAGCCAGCGCTGTGCACTGCGACGGTCCTCCTGGCCCTGGCAACCTCATCGGCTCTAGTGGGAATCTCCCTCCGGCTCTGGAATAAGCCTCCTCTCTGCTCCTAGTCCTTGCAGGTTGAATCCACTTTGCTTGATTGTCACTGTGAAGAGCTGGCAGTGGAGACGATGAAGGTGGAAGGAAAAATCCCTCAGAGCAATTCCTGAAATATATTTCAGGCAGAAAAACAAACCTGTTCTTTCAGGTGTCTGCTCTGAGCTCCTCAGGATCAGGATTTCACATCCAGGGGCCATAGAAACACACAGAGAGCAAAATCACTGCCCATGCCTCTGCCAACGTGCAATAGGAGGGCTGCAGTGTTTACAAAGCCTTTACATTCCTGCACAACTTAAAAACCCTTTAATTCTAAGCCTTTGGGAAGACCCAGTGGCGATCACAAGGCCCCGGTGCTCTGCTGCTGTACGTTTGAACTCCCATCGCTCTCAGGGACTGCCCCTTGCCAATCTGGCAGAGTGAAGAGCTGGCGAGAACCGATGGGAACGGCCCCACGGGGTCTCCTCTAGGAGATCCCCGCTGCTGCGAGGCTGAGCTATTGAAATGAAAGGTTGAAGCCCTCCCCTTTGGAGGGGAACGGAATGGGCGATCCCTCAAAGGGCTCAGTTCTTCTCACGCCGCTGCTTTGTCCAGCTAGCTGCACTGCTGCAGCCCACAGGGGGAATGGGTAAAAAGAAACACCTGCCATTTTTACCCAGCAACTCCCCAGTCTTAGAGATCCCAGGCCCTGCTGCGTTCCCGAAGACGGAATTGGGTGCTTACAACACCAGAGCTCCCAGGTACTCTATGGGAACCCGAACTAACCTTGGAGGAGACAAGACTGTAAAAGCAGGGCCGGCAGACCCTGCGCAGGAAGGGTAAGGCAGCCCGCCATCTGCTCCTTCGCTCCTTTTCCAAAGCCATCCCTTAAGCATCTCCCGCTTCCATTGGGGCTCCTGAGAACTGTAAAGAGTGTCTTACTGGCGGGAGAAGCTGCAGGACAGGAGGCCTGCTCCCTTCCCTTGTCCCAACGGTGAGCAGAGGAAAGGCAAGGAACACATCTTTTCCTTCCTGCTGTCTCAGCCATTAAATGTTACGGGCTCGTACATTGCAAGCTCTTCAGGAGGACGCACCTCAGAAGGGGCCAGCAGACGCAGGTCCCTGCCTTCGTAATGCCGGGAAGATGAACTCGGAGGGGAGGGGAATGTAGCAAAGTCTGGCTGGAGCTAGATGTCCTCTGGACTTGCTGCAAGCTCCAGCTGAGCTTTTCACACCACCTGTAAGGGGCCTTTCAGTCTTTTTTCCTGTTGAAATCAAGATTTTTGTTTTAGTGTCCTTAAAAACAAAAATAAAAACCCAAACAACTTAAGGGGTGTCTCTTTTGTTATGCCTTTCCCTCCCCACGAGGAGCTGGGGAGGCTGTTGTGGCCGGTGCAGAACACGGGGAGCCCCCACATTCCCTCCTGGGAGACCCCTGAACAGAAATGGCCAGAGCCAGCAACCCCCGAGTGTCTCTTTCCCTCCCTACAGTGGAGACCACGAGTAGGAAGGAAAATGGGCACGACTCAATGACGGAGAGCAGAAGCGAGGGTGGGAAGAACTGGACCTTGACTCACAGTAGGCATACAAACTTCTAGAGTAAGATGAAGCACTACAGGGAGACCTGGACATTAAGAAAAACACTAAATCCAAAAAAATAAATGAAGTTAATTCAAAACAGTCACTCTCCCCAATTTTTTTCCTCCCAAATTGCGTTTGGTTTTTTTTTTTTTTTTTCCTCTCCATATGCTTAAGTCAAAGCTTCTTTCAGCTGCTGACATAACGCTACTGCAAATTGAAGAACTTGGTAACATGTCAAAGTTTCTGCTTACAAGACACAACAGCTGCTGCTTTGTTAGTGTAAACACATACAGCAAGGGTAAGGCTATTTCCGCTCACTTCTACCACATGAACCACCAGAGCTGTGCATTGATTTCAGGTGGGGTAGACTGCCCTCTACTGGTACGTCAACACGCACATCTTTGCCTACTCCGCAGCTACGGGCAGTGCAAATCAGTTTTGTTGCAGTAAGATGCAAAAAGAGCAAGTCTTCATGGCTACAGCGCAGTATCAACCTTCAAGAAAGCACAATTGAGCCTGAAGACAGTGAAGCTCAACTTTCAAATGCCACCTTAGTCTCTTCAACTTCACTACTTCTTTGCCAACCTGTCCAGGATGCAAAAGACTTGCACTGCAATCCGACATACCTGACTATTTAACCAACACTTCTAGCCAGATGTCTTAGCAAAATTTTGCACATACCTCTAGCTCTAAGCAAGGATAGTGACCGCATGTCAGGAAAAAGCATACCGAAAAGCTGCTCAACTCAGCCTCTAGGAATTGGACTCAATGCCATGACTCTAGGAAAGATACCGACACCATTACTAACAGAGAGCTCTCCAGACTCCTGCCCGAGTGATTTTGGGGGCTAGAGAACATCAGCTACCCTGACTCTTCCTTCACAAGATTAACTGTGAAATTATAACTGCCAAATTATAACTGTCAGTCAACTGTCATCTCTGCCACAGTGGAGCGAGGAACCTACATAGGAAACTCCTGTCCCTGCTAATCCCTTGACTCATCCAATCCATCTAACGACAGAGACGTGGAGTGCAAACGCTCCTGATTCTTCTAGGCAACTCGCTTCTCCATTACGGGCGTGTAAAGCAGTGACCTGGAAAACAAACGTCTATGCTCCTTTTCAGTCTTTTTATATTCCGTCCATTCCGTAGCAAAATCATCCGTAAACTCATCGAGAATGGACTTTTTCTGTAACAACAGATAATGTATTTGAAAAGTACATTTAGCCTTACTCAATTTAGCCTTGCTTAAGGAGATGGAAATTAATATTTTCTTCCCTTTCAGCTTTGTACAAATAGACTTTTCTTACAAACAGTTTACGTAAAAGCCATCGTGTTACCTGGCGCAGGAACTTGTTGGCCATTAACGCCTCAGGAGAAACAGCGGCCTGATGACACGTTGGGCAGGTATGCTCCTCAGAGTCCAGTCATGCTGTTCTAACACCTGTGTATAAGTAGAACCATCAAAATAGGTTTTAGCCAAACTAAGGACATTTTGGGCATTCTAATCACTTATAAAACCACGTCGATGATTCATGGGTGAAGACGGTCTTGAATTGAGAGCATGAGGCTAGAAATGTTCAACAGTGTAAAAAATTCATTGTATGCGGCAAATAACTCCACAGTCTTGGTATTTCACTGCTGTAACGTTTGAGGATGCAGAGTAGGCTGCGTCTTGATGTTTCCACCAGTCTTTTTTCCACTATCTAGTACAGGGAGCAGTCACCAACCTCAAGGTTAATGAAGAAAACACGTCTCAAAAAACCATCAGTGGGTTTGAGTTCCGAAGGTTTTAACCAGGTCTCCCGTGCAGAAGAATGTGGATTAAATGCCTAACTCTCCGTCTGTTGCAGACCACAGTAAGGCACCAGAGTTGGCTCTCTAGTTTTGTATGAGAGAAAGGGCTGTGGACAAACTCAATGCCTTCGATAGCGAATACTGTAATCACCTGCGCACTGATGCACTCTTCTCAGACTCGTCCTTCTGCACATCAAGAGGATGTAACTAGATATGTAAAAAGGGAAAAAAAGCTTTCTGCCTTCTTTTTTTCCTTCATACGAGAAGAGTCCTTTCCCATTCAGGGTATACTTAAGTATGACACAGAACGAAAGTAATTTCGTTATCTCCTATTCCTGCTTTCAGAAGATCAGCTGGGATGTTTTGAACTAGCAGACAGGGGAGTAACACTTAGATTCGTCACAATAACTGTCTCCACAGCAGGGAATAACAATTGCATCAGTCATTATCTCTTTACAAATGAGCCATAATAACTCCTCTGGAACAGGATCATCTGAGGAGGAGGACGGCTCCTCTGGTAAAAAGGGAGGCTTTTGCTTCTCGCCTCTGGCATACGCTTCCCTGGAGGGGGGGTGGGGAAGGACAAAGAAAAAAGTGAGAGATGGGGAAAGGAACCCTTTCCCAAGCTTGGGATTTTAGCCTTTGAAACACAAACCAGAAGCCACACGAGCTTTCAAAGAGAACGACTCCACTGTAAACACGACTGAAATGTTTTGCAGAAAAAATGCAGATTCTTAGCACAGCACAAGTTTAACCAGCTCCCAGGGGCATGAACGGTAGGGCCACCCTATTTTAATCTTAGAAAGTATCACAGAGTTTAAGGTTCCGATACAATGGCAATGCTTCCTCCCCCGTCATTACAGATGCTGGCCAACTCGCGTGCATTGCCCCTCAGACATTTCGGCATGGTTTCTCTCATTCGCTTTTTGCTCCGTCCCATTAATTCCATACTTACGCATTAATAGTTGGTATTGCATATCTTGCAGTGTTGGTCAGCATAGCGCCCTTTGTATGGGGATCTTTCACCTCCATCATGAAACTCCTTGGGATTCCGGTGCTCTTTTTAATTCTGGAAACAAACAGACGCAACATTTTTGTCCTGTTGAGAAAAGAAATGCAGACATAGCTCCTCTTAAGACTCACACTTAAAAGTCATTTCAATGATTATTTTAGGCAGCAAAAGCCTTTAATCCTCTCCTTTCACCGAGCGTGTAAGGGCTGCTCGACTGATTTTCCTAACTGAATATAGCCGGGATGTTCCAAAGGCTTGAGCAGTGTTTTGAACTCATTTGACATTCAAGCACACGTTTAGGGACAGCACTTATGCAGACCAATTTCTTTTGGTAGCTGCCTTCCAAACAAAGTATTCGGGGGTTTGGGGTGATTTTTTGTTTTTCCAAATGTACACAATTTAATTTCTGCAGGGAGAGAAGGAAGAAGTTACACACTTTACAGAGTCTGTGTTTAAACAAATTAGATTGTGTTGTCCACTGTATATATACTACAACTTATGAAATTGTGCAACATTCACACAATGGATCTAGAGCTACAATGACTAGAAATTCAAAAACAGCCATGCAATTCTCCATGCTCCAGAAACGCTTCCATTTTGGCTGCTGCAACCCCCCCTGAAATGTCCCTAACTTACAGCCAATTAAATTCTGATGGAAAAACTGTGTTAGTTTCTTTCCAATGCAAAATTAACAAAACATTCAAAAAACTGGAAACAGCTGCTGAAATGCTGCTTCTTTGTGTCTTGAAGATGAGTTATACTGCGACATTACGTTGAGGCTGAGAAGGCACTCTCCTTCTATCTTCCCAAACTGGCAACTCCTCTTTACAGGACAGTATCAAAATATACACACACTGTAAAGTGAAAATAAATCCTTTACATGAATATTAAAAAGTAAATTAAAGTTGTGTTCACATTACAACAGTTCTCCAGCTATAGATCACAGTATAAAACTACAAAGCAAAGATTCTTTTGGCTTTAAGTATTTGACCAGAAGATATATATACCTTAATAAGCTGGGCCAGAGAAATGGATGCAGAAGAGTCATCAATCTGTTCCCAAAAAATTAAACACAGATTCAAGTTCTACAATCCAAACACAGCAATACTTCACCTCTACTGTACTCTGAAAGTCGGCACGATAACCTCCGAGTGTCACTGAAAGAGGCATTTCCAACCTAGTGTCACTTGGTATTTGTTCAAACCAAACTCCAAGCCTATGACACCTTCAGAGTGCCTAGGTGGTTAACGGGAAGAAACTAAAACAGCCAAACCCGCCTGAGATTGACTTCTTGCTCCAGAATATCTCAGAGAGGGACCCCTGTCAAAGGCTCACAACTGCTTAAAAGTCGAAGGGGTAAGGAAGCTGTCAAGTTTCAGCTAAAAAGGACTTAAGAAACCCCCTGGAGTTTATTTGAGAAGGAAGCATCACTACAGGAAAGTTCTTTTCAGTGTAGTTTGTCAATTAATCAGCTACTGTCTCATCATGTATAAATGCACATGCTTATGCTTTTACGAACACAGCATAGTTGCCTGGCAAAATAAGTATTTCCTTGGGTTACTTATTTATATTTTACCAGCAGCAGGACAGACCTGAAGAAACATGCTGCCCCTTTTCCAAAGGTACATTCAAAGTGGTGCTAGACTGAAGAAAGGCTTCACCTTTGGGAAAGTAAAGCAGCAGGCGACCCTGAAGTCAGCGAGGTCCAAACATGTACTGCAGGCAGAAGGTAAGAAAGATGACAGGCATTTTACCCACAAATGCACCAGGCTCTAACCTTGTGCCAAAGCATGTACACTGGGTTTCAGGTATTTTCATTTGCAGACAAACTGTTAAACAGTTAAACTGCTTCATCGGGTAAAGCGGAAAGATCAAATGCACAGCTCTAGAATACCACTTCACGTAGCAACGCTATTGAAATTCACGGCAAGGTATTCAAAACACTTATGTACCCAGAGGGGGACCAAACAATAGCACTTTTTCACAGCTCTAGGAACAAATACCCAGGTATTTAAGGACACAGAAAAGGAATCATTCAGCTGCACAGAACTGTCCTCCAAACATAAGGGATATGGTGGTTTTGGTATTTGTTTGAACCCCCAAGGCAAAAGTAAGAAACAGTCCCAACTTTAACAATCCTGGTTTCTCAGCGGGTTTTGATAACATTTTCAAAAACCACGAGGCCAAAACGGATTTAAAACCAAAAGCTAAGTGATACACGGTGAAAATGGCAAAAAATACACTCCAATCCATTTTTATTGCAAGAAACAAAAAGCACACGACCCCCTATTACAAACATACATGTTGCTAGCTAGAGACAGACAGATGCAGAGCAGGGCTCCATGTTCAGTTGGGCAAACCTCGCACCTACGTGATCTCAAAATGATCGTACATTATCTGTACAACTCAAAGTCATTCAGGCAATGTTCCAGCAGATTCAATAGGAAATACAATGCACTCCTAGGCACGAATACCAGTATTCACATTAGAACTTTGCGAACGATGGCATTACTCAGTTTTTACTATGCTGAGTCAAATCCATTCTATTCACAACATATGCTGTCCTTTACTGGAAAATACATAAAGGTAATGTTTGGAAAATTAATACAGGGCTACATTGTTTAGAATGAAGTGCAGTGTCTAGCAAAAAGCCTGCGTTTTCACATACTGCTTTTGATGTTCCGCTCAGTGGCTCAGTTGGACTTCTGGAAGAAAAAATACAGGTGATCAGAACTTAAAACACAGCACTTGTACCCAACATAAAGCGGTGAAAACAGATTCAAAAACCTGACCATCCAACCATTATGTTCTGATAGTCTAGTGAATGTGGACATTTAGTCGTACACAGAAACTGTTCTCTCTTGGTACATGCAGTGCAGCTAAAAAGAAGCCCAACAATGACATTTCTACTTTGTCACAAATTACTCTAAGACTTACAGAGATAGAACACAACAGTGCAAGAGGAAGTCCTCAGGTATTTTGTCACTGCTACATCAGTATCAAAAAGATGAAGTCTGTCCTACAGCTTTGTGTTCTTCAGTCATCAACCATCAAAACACAAAGGTCACTTTAGCCAATCTCTATACGCCTAGTATTCCAAATGGGTACCAGATAGAGTACTTGAGTGTCAGAGAAAGAACAGTCATAGCCTGGACACGTCCAAGTGCAAGTCTACTTCAGTGACAAAAATCAAGACGTAACAGAAATGTCAGCAGCAGAGTCTTTAGAACAGTGTTTCTTTGTGGGAGCCCAAGCCCTGTGTTCAGATATCTACCACACTTGGCCAGGAAAGGGCCAAACTACTACATGTGTTCCATAGGCTGTATCGACTAAAAATAGCAGTAGGTATGTCACCTGAAAGCCGTTCCTGGGCTTTTGTGCGATTTAGGAGCCCTGTGACAAAACAATAAAAAAGGTCTTAATTGCCAGAATTTCCTTGAAGATAATCTTGAAAATGCTACAATATTCTAGGCAATATTTACTACGTTTGAAAACTTGCTGAGATTCCACACACTCATTCATCTGTACCTGCACGCTGCTCATCCTGAATCAGACATGCAAGCATTGATGTCGTTAGCAAACAATTCATACATCACCCAAAGGGATGTACGCTGCTAGAGCTCCACCGGGCTGGCAATCACAGCCACGCACCTCCGGCAGATGAGGAAGTACAAGGAAATACTTGAGATTACCACACAAGGATTTCTTCATCCATGTCCCTTGAAGAACATACTACAAGGCGAGTAACGCGTTGCTGAAGGCCTCTCCACCCCGACAGCATACATTCACCATTCCCAAACAGGAACCACTCTACCGGTTCTTTCTGCAATGCTTCCCGCTGAAGGAAGAGAAAGCTAAGCTGCCCGGTTAATTTTCAACGTGAGAACAGCAGTGCCGTTCTTTCCTTATCCCCACACACAGGTATTGCTTTGAGCTTTGATGCCAGCAGCATCTCTCCTCTCCTTTTAGGGCAGCGTTACAATACCAGGAGAGGATGCCATCCAGCCAGAAACGGAGGATGCGCTGACAAGACAGCACTAAGCACACGCATTGAAATTAACCCCCAAAACAAGGCCATGTTTATAAGCACAACGCTGTGGCGTCCAGAATTACTAGAAGGCGGCTGGAAAACAGGACCAGGCAAACAATGCTAATGTAGCTGAGAGAGAACTGGACTGCGTGAATACCTAAACGACAGCATTAATCCTCTAGTCAGGATTGCATTTGAATAGCTGTCATTTTAATCAGTACACCCAATTCCCTGTCCTCCATAAATCTCAGCAATACAGAATACAGAGTTAAAACCAGGAGCACAGAGACCAGCTTAGGGTAAAAACAGACCTAGAAAGAGAACTAGCAACATTTGGTAACATGGGAAACCGCTTACTGAGTTTCAAGTTTGGAAAGGATTAACTATTCCTTCATCGTACTCACACAAAAGGAAATACGCTTTAGGATAGTGTTGGTTTTTTCTTGCCTGAACCGGACATTGTCTTTAGGAAACTAACAGGAATCCCTTAGGAGTGGAACTTCTTGTTTGCATGGTTCGCCAGCTGGCAACCCTTGGTCTCTCCTCTATAGCTAGCGTGCAAAAGACCCCGATTTGGGGCGCAGGAATACCTGCCATATCCCGCCCCCCCCCCCCCCCCCCCATTCCCCAAATGCAAGAAAGAGTCAAACGGATACATTAAAATCTACCCCAGGACAACAAAAATTAACAGCAGCTTTAACAAGAAAGACACAATTGGAATGCCTCTGTAAACTAATAGCCATTAAAAAAGTTAACCCATGGAAACCCCTGACAAAGAATACAATGCTTGTTGGATTCTTACACAACGTATGGTGGGCTGGGAGCTTTAACTCCTCCAACAGGGATTCTCCTAACAATGACCGATGAGTGCTGAGGGCATTATCATTGGTGTATTCTGAAAACAACATAAATGCAGAAAAAACATTAGTCAATTCGTAAGAACGTATATTGATATCGAATTACATAGCACTTCAGAGAATCCCTTTGCAGATAAAAAAGCCAAATTTGATATCTGACATCGCGCTTCTATCGTCTCAACGCCCTAACGGTACAGTTCAAGAAACCTGCAGGTTTGATAACCAATCACAAGCAGCAAAAACGGCTTCATTTTCAATGGCTCCATCTTGCTTCCCACCGTATCACTCAGGGTGGGCTTCTTGGCATTCTATACTGAGCCCAACTTCTCAGCAGGAGGACTACACCGCTGTCCCCATGCTTACCTAGTGTAGAATATGGAAAAGAAATTACAATTAGCAAATAGTAATTCTACCCGTAGCCCGTATCTATCTAGTCCGTAGCCTACAGCTCTGGACGCACAGACCAGCGTATATTTCCTGTATCTACTTACTCGAGGATGTGTCCAGAAAGCCAAATCCTAATTACCTTTAACAGAGAATGCAACAGGGGGGGAATGGGGAAGAAAGAAAAGGTGGAGAAAAGGAAAAGGGTAGGCACGCAACTGAAAAAGAAAGTTATCCCGAAGACCAGCTCAGCCTGCCTCGCTCTTTGATGCACACAGATGTCCGAGTTCAGATGTGAAACAGCAGAAAAACCCTGACAGGGCTCCTTTTCACTGTCCTCCTCCCTGGGTGCGTGCTGGGACCTCCTCGTTTCCCTGAAGTCCTCCCAGACTAACAGGGAGGAGCAAAGAACTGCATCTGCAGAAGCAAAGGGGCGGCCGTGCCTCGGCTTTGGAGAGGCCCAAAGCCGCCCTGGGCCCCAGCAGCCCCTGGCGCCCCGGCATTTGCTTGGCCCCGAGGCCCCGCGGGGCCTGCCAGCACCAGGGACCCCCGGGGACAGAAGCCAAGGACAGCGGTCAGCCCCTGTGGGCAGAGGGACAGGGCTCTGTCCTCCCTTCTGGCCGCAGGAGGATGCCCTGGGCCGCGCCAGCACAGGGCGCCTCTCCTCCTCAGCGCCCGGGGGCAGCGAGGCCTGAGGGAGGCCCTGGGTGCTGGGCTCAGCCTGGCCGCTGCCAGCGGCTCCCGGCACGCAGCTTCTCCTGCCCAGGGCAGTGGCTGGAGCACAGCCAGAGCCACCGTTTGGGAAAGCCTTGCCGGGGCCCAGCACACCCCGGGCAGCTCCCCTCCGGCCCTGCCCCCGCCCCTGCCCCTCGCCCCTGCCCCTCCCCTCCCGCCCTGCGCAGGCCCGGCCCCCCCAGCCGCGCCATTGGCCACGGCTGAGCCAATCAGCGGAGCCGGAGGTGGGCTGTCAGTCACAGCCAGGTGGGGCAGGGCCCAGAGGGGCCGAGGCCCAGGGGCCTGAGGAGAAAGGGGTGAGAGCTGGGCCGGGGGCAGCCGGGGGCCCGGGGGGAGCAGGGCCAGGCCAGGGCCGGGGGAGCTGCAGGAGCGGGTGCCAGAGTGCTGTTCCTGCTCTCTCCTCCCTGGTGCATTGATTTAATCTTTTGTGTCTAGGCAGGGCCTTGATAATGCTCCTGTGTGGGCACTGTGTATGTGAATGGCAGGTTTTCTGCATAGTTGTGACTGATCTTTCTTGCTTCTTTTCATGAGGAAAATCTTGAGATGTACTGCGCAGGAACTATAGAAATGCAAAGAAGTGATGAAGAAAGAGGTGCCAGTCAAGGAGGGAGTGCAGGTTAGTTCTGGTTTTCAATTTTCTTGACTGTGTTCTAGCCAAAAGCCTTGTCTTAAGCAATTGAAATGAGCTGAACTACTGGGTATTTCAGTAGCTTTCAGGCGAGCACCTTCAGTCCTTGCCCCAGCAGGTGGAAACGCGAGATGGAGGTCAGCACGTGCGCCCTCAGGTCGTAGCGGGGCCTCCTCAACCCCGGGCTGGGGATGCTGTTCCTGGGGACGCTGGTTGGAGCCCGCGATGGGGATGCTGGCGGTGGGGCTGTCAGCAGCAGGCTGGGGCGGAGCTGGCGGTAGCAGGGGTGTTGGTACCAGGCCGGGGTGGGGATGCTGGTTCCGGGGCGGTTGTTCCTTTCGGAACGGCGAGGTGGCGCCGCGGCTGCAGCCTCTGCCGGGCAGGGGCGCGGTGTCAAGGCAGCAGAAGTGGAAGTGGCGCTGGGTGGGCCCGGGGCCGGCAGCGTGATGGTGGGCAGAGAGGGTTCCCGCATACCAGAGCGGTGAGGGCATCTGCCCTGCCTTGCCCCTTCCCCCACCGCTCCGCAGCTTCCTCCCAGCCCAGGGGCTCCTGGGGGCTGCCCCGGGGGGCTGCAGCGGCATGCAGCCCACTGCTGCCAGGAGGCGCGGGGCGCGGCCTGGCCGTGACACCAGTGGCGCCGGCGGCCGGCAGCACTGTGTCACCCGTTCCGTCGAACGTATCGCAGCCCCCGGGCAGCAGGGAGCCGTAGCTTAAAGCGCGTGGGGCTGGGGGACTGGGGCAGGCAAGGGTCCCCGGGCCGGGGCAGGGCTCGGGGCCAGAGCTCCAAGCCAGAAGTTTAAGGCCTCCGTGCTGCGGGGTTTCAGTAGACCGGCTGCATGAAACCTGTCCCCTCTGGTGTGCAAAGGGCCTTTGCCCCCCGGCATCCCTCTGGCTTCTAGATGGCTTGGCAGGCACGTTGTTGCTGTTGGATTCTCTCCGCTTGCTGCATCCTGCCTGCTGCCTGCTGCCGCCCACTCCATGCCGTGCCTGCCCAGCTTCCCCTCCGACAGCATTTTTGAGTTATTGGGCACCTGGCACAACCACCCTCTTCTTTTTCTTTGGTGGGATGCTGTTGCGCAGGGCGGTCTCTTGCATCTTGGGGGTGCTGTCTGGTGCGGGGTGCTTGGCCTTCTTGCCGCCCATCTCTCCCAGTCTGGGCACCATCTGGCAGGAGGCAGCACCCGGCGGCAGTGGCAAGCGGGTCAAAAGCACCCGGGGCTGCCTCCACAGCGCCTCCTGCACCAGTTGGGCCGTGCGGGGCGGATGACGCTGGGGGGCAGCCGGGGGGCTGGCCAGGGGACTCAGCAATGGGATCCGCAGGGGGCTCAGCAGGGGAGTCTCCGCAAGAGCCTTCAGGGGAGCCTTGTGGGGACTCTCCACAGGACTGTCCTCTGAAGTCGCCGGAGAGCTCTCCTCAGAAGTCTCCGAGGGGCTCAGTGGCAGCCAGGTGGGGAGGTCTGCCACCACCGCGCCCTGCTTCCCCTCGGGGTCCTGCAAGGGGGAGGCCGGCCCCCCCCAGAAGGGGTCGGCGTCCCCCAGCATTGCTGCTGACAGGCGGTCCTTGGGGCAGTTGCCCTCCAGCCCGTTGTCCCAGAAGTCGGGGACTTTGCTGAAGCACCAGGCGGTGCTGGCAAGGCTGTCGTGGCCATCAGGGAAGGTGTTTTTGCCGTCCACCAGCATCACCGCTGCCACTTGCTCCTTGTTGGAGCCGCCCTCTGCCCTGTACTCCAAGAGGTGGGGGAGCTTGTTGAGGGAGGTGGTCAAGCTGGGGATGACAGGGACATTGGGGACGGTGTCCTCCCCATCCCCCAGCCCCGCCGCCACCGCTCGTTCATTGGGGCAGCCACCCTCCGCCACGTACTCGGAGAGGTCAGGGAGCTCATTGAGGACGTCGGCGGTCAAGTTGGGGACGTTGGCGATCAAGATGGTGTCCTCGCTGTCCCCTAGCCGTGCCACCACAGCTTGGTCCTGGGGGCAGTCGCTGTCCGCCACGTACTCTGAGAAGTCGTGGAGCTCATTGAGGAGAGCAGTGCTGGCGAGGCTGTTGGGGAAATCAAGGCCATCAGGGACAGTGTCCTCGCTGTCCCCCAGCCCCGCTGCTGCCACTCGTTCACTGGGGCAGCCGCCCTCTGCCACATACTCAGAGAAGTCAGGGAGGAAGTTGGTAGAGTCGGGGACATTGTTGACAGTGACCTCGCTGTCCCCCAGCCCCGCCACTGCCGCTCTCTCTTTGGGGCTGCCGCCGTATGCCCTGTACTCCAAGAAATCGGGGAGCTTGTTGAGGTAGGTGCTCAAGTCGGGGACACTGGGGACATCGGGGACGGTGCCCTCGCTGTCCCCCAGCCCCGCTGCCACTGCTTGCTCCTTGGGGTAGCCATCGTCGGCCACGTACTTGGGGAGGTTGGGGAGCTCATTGAGGAAGGCAGTAAAGTGGAGGACATCAGGGACGGTGCCCTCGCTGTCCCCCAGCCCCGCTGCCACCGCTCGCTCCTTGGGGCAGCCACCCTCCGCCACGTACTCGGAGAGGTCGGGGAGCTCGTGGAGGAAGGTGCTCAAGCTGGGGCTGTTGGGGACATCGGGGACGGAGTCCTCGCTGTCCGTGGTGTCGAGCCAGGCGAGCATATGGCTGGCGGTGGTGTCCTCTGCCTGCTCAGGAAAGGCCTCGGCGAAGGCGTCTGGCCCCTGCTCGGGCAGATCCGTGGGCTTCCCCGGGGCCCCGGGGTGGTCACCGCTGCTGAAAAAGGAAACAAAACCAATCGAACCCCAGGGCGATGCCAGGTTTGCTAAGCTTGGCCACCCGACCACGGTCTCTGCCACCCCCCAAACCTCACTTTTGGGCTTCGTCGTGGTTCTGCCAGTCGGCAGAGCCAGGGCGGTCTGGCGGGGGCTGGCAGCAGGGACACTGTCCTCGATGGCCGCCCCGTCCTTGCTGGAGGCCTCCGATGGCTTCTGGGCGCTGCCGGGTGGGGTGTGGAGCACAGGGGGGCCTGTGGGGTCCAGGGTCTCCCCCTGGCCCACGGCCCACGGCCCTGGGCCCATCGGCTGGTGGGGCACCAGTGTCCCCATCGCCACCTGCTGTCCCCAGCTGTAGGCAGGGGGACAAGGAGCGGCCACGGTGGGGAGCTGCACCCCGCAGGGGAGCTGCATGACAGGGGGGAGCTGCACCACAGGGGGAAGCGGCACCACGCCGGGGAGCTGCACCACCTGGCCTGGGGCCCCCAGCGGCCCCGGCACCCCCTGCCAGACGGTGGCCTGGGCCAGCTGGGAGGTGACGGTGTGCACCTGAGCAGGCCTGCGGGACACCGGCAGCCCCGGGCCAGAGAAGGGCAGCAGGCCGGCAGTGACCGGTGGCAGCATGGCTGGGGCGGTGACGCTCACACTGGGCACCTCCAATGCCATCGGCAGCCAGAGAGGGAACCTCTCTGTTGGGGGAAGCGAAGAGGAGCAATGGGGTGCGATATTGGTGGGCAGAGCTGTCTGGGGGGCTACGTGGAGGGCAGGAGCACCGGGAGGAGCGGGAGCCTGCTGCTGTACGTGCCATGGCGCTTGGTCAGGGTGGGGTTTGTTGGGGGCAAGCAGCCCTCGTCCCCATGGCGATCATTCCGCCAGCACCTGCTGCAGCCAGCCTTGCGCTGGTTTGATTTTTCCTACCACAACAGCTTCCCATCTCAAAGATTTCCCATCCTGCTGAGATTTCCTGTCCTGAATGATGGGTTCCCACCCGCACAATGGCTTTTAAACCGCATGATGGTTTTCCATGCCAATGAGGATTTCTCAGCCCCGTCATGGTTTCCTAACCCAACAGTCTCCCATCCCCACGATTTCCGATCCCAAGCGTGATTTTTGGGGGGAGGTGAATTTCCTGTCGAAGGGGAAGGGATGGGGCTGGCACTGGTGTCCCTGCAATGCCGACACGTGTGCGCTGCCCTTCCCGCCCTGGTGGTGGGGATTATGGGGTTTGGGGCGCTTTTAGGTCGTTTTTGTCCTCCCCCTCTCTGCCCCGGCGGGGGGGGGAACCGCTGCTCCCAACTGTGGTGGAAGCGGTGCCGGTGCCAGTTCCGTGCGGCCGGGATGGGGAGCTGTCAGGAAAATCTGGCAACTGGCCTGTGCCGACCGAGGAGAGAGGCCGGGATGCAAAGTATAGCATTACAAGAGGCATTCTTGCATTTGCGTGCATGAGCAGGCTGCTGCTTTGCAAAGCGACTCTCATTCTGTGGCGGCATCATCCATCTGCTTCTTTCTTGATCTTTCTTGATCCAGACGTCCCGGTGGTCGGTCTTGCTGCAGTTCCCTATCTCTGATGGCAGATAAGGGGAAGGTTCCCCAGAGGAGTCGGAGGGGCTGGGATGCTGGCGTGATCTGGGTAGTGCAGGGGTATCCTTTCTTCTTCAGACTGTCCTTCTCCTCCTTGCAATGAGCTGGGGTCCTTCAGTCATGCTGACTGAACCATGACTGAGCAGTATACGACGTAAACTAGCTGTATCTTAAGAAATGTCATACAATTTCCTACTCTTGAGACTAATTGCTACAATAGTTTTTCCTAGCAATGAGATTTTCCTAGCAGTCCCTCCTTTCCTTTTGACCATCAGGGTCGCACTATACTCTTCCTTCTTTAAGTCGTATGTTGAGCATATAAGGTAGTAGAACACTGTAAACGCACAGATAGATAATTACAAAGCCAAACAAGCTAGTGAATACAACAACCCAAATCCTTTTAGTTCACAGGCCTCTACCTAAGTCTGGGAGCCAAGAGGTTAGCCACCCAAACAGATTCAGGAGAGATCCCTGCCTTACTTCGTGTAGTATTTTTAAATGAGTCTTCCTCTTGTTTCTGTCAGTTTCATTTTTCTGGTCTTGACTTACATAAAAACCCAGCAGCTGTTATTCAACAATGCACGTTCTCTGTCCTGCGCTGCTGAAAGGTGCTCTAGGGCTAATCCATTTGTGCGGAGGCACCAGGAAGAGAGAGCGCCAGCGTTTGTGGGGCTGTGAATGGGGTTCCCTGGATACTTGAAGCGCAGCAGCAGCTTTTGGTCCTGGCCCCTTTGGGGTGGGAGGAATCCCTGGACGTTCGCCGTTTCCAGGCTGGGCTCTGGCTGTAATCAGCGGGCCAGGGAGAGGGACTCTCGGGAACTTTTCTTTCTCCCTGCTTCCCCCCAGTTCCAATCTCTATTAGAGGTAATGATGATTTGGCTTCCTGGACACATCCTAGAGAAGGTAGATCCAGGATGGAAGTGTAGGCTGCTCTATACCTTCAGAGCTGTAGGCTGGGGCTGGAGTTACTATTTGCTCATTCTAATTTCTTTTCCGTATCCTACACTAGGTAAGCGTGGGGACAGCAGTGTAGTCCTCCTACTGAGAAGTTGGGCTCAGTGTAGAACGACAAGAAGCCCACCCTGAGTGATATGGTGGGAAGCAAGACAGAAAAGGAGCACGGGCAAGAGAGCCGTTAAGGTACTGGGAGAAAGCCATTCACTCCTGGATAGAAAGTGGGAAAGTGAGGGCTGGAGAGCCAGAGGGCTCTGCTGCTAACGCTGGCAACAGGTAAGCAGTAACGGCTTCACCATCAGGCTTGGATTTTGTGAATGCCCAAAGGCAACGGACGTGGCTGGTGCTCGTCCCTGAATGTTGGTGTGCTGACAATCTAGAGTGAATTCTGGGGTGTTCCCTGATGGCAGCCAGGCTTAGCCAGGTGTTTTCTGTTAGACACAGAGCTTAAAATGCCTTAAAAATGTATAGTGCGAACACAGGAGAGCTTGGTGGTGGGTGGGAAGTGGAATGGACTGCGTCCTTGTATGGAGGCCATGGCGGTGGTCTCTCTGTAGGTGCTGGCTTTAAGGTGGACAAGCAGGCGTTATCCTCTCTGCACCCTTGACGTACTGTCATCCTTCTTCCTTTTGCCCTCCCTCCGTACCCGTCTGACTCCTGGGCTGATGGGTTGTATTGCTTTCCTTATGGATGACCCTGCACACCATTGGTAGGAATTCCATCTATGATCTTCCTTTGATAAAACCCAAAGCTTGGAAAAGGGTTCCTTTCCCAATCTCTAACTTCTTCTTTAAGGAAAAAAGAAGGCAGAAAGCTTTTTTCCCTTTTTCCCTATCTAGTTACATCCTCTTGACGTGCAGAAGGACGAGTCTGAGAAGAGTGCATCAGTGCGCAGGTGATTACAGTATTCGCTATCGAAGGCATTGAGTTTGTCCACAGCCCTTTCTCTCATACAGAACTATAGAGCCAACTCTGGTGCCTTACTGTGGTCTGCAACAGACGGAGAGTTAGGCATTTACTCCACATTCTTCTGCACGGGAGAGCTGGTTAAAACCTTCGGAACTCAAACCCACTGATGGTTTTTTGAGATGTGTTTTCTTCATTAACCTTGAGGTTGGTGACTGCTCCCTGTACTAGATAGTGGAAAAAAGACTGGTGGAAACATCAAGACGCAGCCTACTCTGCATCCTCAAACGTTACAGCAGTGAAATACCAAGACTGTGGAGTTATTTGCCGCATACAATGAATTTTTTACACTGTTGAACTTTTCTAGCCTCATGCTCTCAATTCAAGACCGTCTTCACCCATGAATCATCGACGTGGTTTTATAACTGATTAGAATGCCCAAAATGTCCTTAGTTTGGCTAAAACCTATTTTGATGGTTCTACTTATACACAGGTGTTAGAATAGCATTACTGGACTCTGAGGAGCATACCTGCCCAACGTGTCATCAGGCCGCTGTTTCTCCTGAGGCGTTAATGGCCAACAAGTTCCTGCGCCAGGTAACACGATGGCTTTTACGTGAACTGTTTGTAAGAAAAGTCTACTTGTACAAAGCTGAAAGGGAAGAAAATATTAATTTACATCTCCTTAAGCAAGGCTAAACTGAGTAAGGCTAAATGTACTTTTCAAATACATTATCTGTTGTTACAGAAGCTTACAAGTCTTGAGAGACAATCTGGGAAATTCAGGTCACGCTTTTGTTTAACAGGCTTGCCTCACTGTCAGGTTCAGTGTTAACACTGAGGTACTTGAAATACAGATACTCTGCGTTACCCATCGTTAATGTCAGCATTTAACGTGATGTGTTCATATAGCTGTTTGCTGGTTTCTTTTAGGATTGAGAGCATTGGTAGGAATACACAAGTAATTCTACTCCGTGGAGGCTTTTGTTGCTGCATCTATGGAAGTTTCATATTACCTTTTTGCAAATGCTTTCCTGCCTCCAGGCTGTGAACAACTTCAGAAATGGAGCTGGCTACACAAAAAGGCTCCGGAAGCAGGTTCGGCAGCAACTGCAGCAGCAGCCGCCACTGCCACCACCTCTCATGACTGTTACACCTCCTGCTGCTCTGGTGACTGCTGCTGAACTTTCTAAATCTTCCTCTCTGTCAGTCAGCAGTTTGTTGGAAGAGAAGGTAAGTGTTATTTCAACGTATGCAGTGATCCTTGCACTTGAGTAGAGCTTATTTTCCAACTGTTTGTTTGCATTGATTGACAAGGGCTGTCAGGTTCCTGTACTAAGGCAACCAGCATTACCAGGTCTTCTGGGCCGCCAAGGACAATCAAGACCCACAGCTGGTAAGTAATGATAACTTGAGAATTTCTTTAAAAGAATAATCTTCAGATAAACCGAATGGGATTTTTTTTCTTTTTTGTCTCCCCTCCTGTCGTGGTTTAACCCCAGCCAGCAACTAAGCACCACACAGCCGCTCGCTCACTCCCCCCCGGTGGGATGGGGGAGAGAATTGGAAGAGTAAAAGTGAGAAAACTCATGGGTTGAGATAAAGACAGTTTAATAGGTAAAGCAAAAGCCACACGCACAAGCAAAGCAAAGCAAGGAATTCATTCACTACTTCCCATCGGCAGGCAGGTGTTCAGCCATCTCCAGGAAAGCAGGGCTCCATCACGCGTAACGGTTACTTGGGAAGACAAACGCCATCACACCCAATGTCCCCCCCTTCCTTCTTCTTCCCCCAGCTTATATACTGAGCATGATGTCATATGGTATGGAATAGCCCTTTGGCCAGTCTGGGTCAGCTGTCCTAGCTATGCTCCCTCCCAGCTTCTTATGCACCTGGCAGAGCACAAGAAGCTAAAAAGTCCTTGACTAGTGTAAACTCTACTCAGCAAGAACCAAAACATCAGTGTCTTATCAACATTATTCTCATCCTAAATCCAAAACACAGCACTCTACCAGCTACTAAGAAGAAAATTAACTCTATCCCAGCTGAAACCAGGACAGTATCCACCCCTTATTCCATACCATTTACGTCATGCTCAGGTCCCACATTATCCAATACATCCTCATTAACCACCACCCCACTTATTCTATGGACCACTCCTGTAAAATGTCTGTAAAATGTCCATAAACATCCACAAATGTCCACATAATGTCCATTGGGTTCATTTAGTCCGTGACTGGGCTCCATCGGTGATGGTGATCACTCAGGACAGGAGAGGTGGTGTGTTGCGTGGAGTTATTGGGCACCAAAGCCAGCTCAGGTCGGGTTACTGCTGCACTTGCACTGCTTCTTGTAAGGCTTCTCCTCCATTTGTTCAGGTGGTTCCTGCTATGGTAATTCCTATAACATGCAACTCAGATCATGGGTTACAACAATTTAAAGGTATTTCCATTACAATCTCCACCCCTGGCCCCTTTGGGCCAGGATTAACATTGCAATGAACTCCTCCCCTTGCTCCTAGCCTGGCTAGCAACAAGGGGTTCCTGCTATAGTAATTCCCATAACATGCAACTCAAATCCTGGGTTACAACAATTTAAAGGTATTTCCATTACAGTCTCCACCCCTGGCCCCTTTGGACCAGACCATTGGGCTTAACACTGCAATGGACTCCTCCCCTTGCCCCTGCTTCGGCTTGGACTTATCCACAGACTGTAGTCCCTTAGGGGTTTACCTGCTCCAAGTGGAGCCTTGTCTATGAGCCACAGTCTCTCCAGGGGTATACCTGCTGTGGCATGGATTTATCCACAGCCACAGTCACTTAGAGGTGCACCTGTTCCCACATGACCTTCTCCATGGGCCACAATGCTTTCAGAGATATACCTGCTCCAGCGTGGCCTTGCCCGCAGCCACAGTCTCTTCAGAAGTAAACTTGCTCCACCATGGCCTTACCCGCAGCCACAGTCTCTTCAGAAGTAAACTTGCTCCACCATGGCCTTACCCGCAGCCACAGTCTCTTCAGAAGTAAACTTGCTCCACCATGGCCTTACCCATGGCCACACGCTTTGAGGTGCTCCAGCATGACCTCATGCACAGCCACTGATGCTTCAAGGTGTACCTGCTGCAGCACGGACTTATCCACAGCCACAGATGCTTCGAGGTGTACCCTCTCCAGCGTGGACTTATCCTTGGGCCACAATCCCTTCAAGAAGTATACCTGCTGTGGCACAGACATAACCATGGCCACAGACTCTTCGAGACATACCTGCTCTGGTATGGGCTTATCCACGTCCACAGGCGCTTCGGGGTGTCCTGCTCCCACATGGACTCATCCACAGGTCACAATCCCTTTGACTCGAGTTCACACTGGAGTTCCAGCCTGTCCAGTACAGCAGCGCAGAAACAGCAGCAATGCCCTGGCCATCTGCCAGCCCAGGGCATGGCCGTTGTTGTTATCAAAATGTTCCCAGGCACAGCACAGTAAGATGATAAGCAGTTCAGCAAGTAGCAAAAGCAAAAAGCAGCCACTAACGAGCACTATACTCTAATATACAGTAAGGCAAGCAAGCCCCATGGCAAGTACAGAAGCCTGCTGATTCATACCTAAACAGCACTAACAGCTATAAATTCAGTCTAGCACATTCCAATTAAATCTGTCATTATCTCAAACCCTTCGAGCCCCACGTTGGGCGCCAAAAAGGACTGTCGTGGTTTAACCCCAGCCAGCAACTAAGCACCACACAGCCGCTCGCTCACT
The DNA here is from genome assembly GCF_965183815.1 of Platalea leucorodia. Taxonomy (NCBI): domain Eukaryota; kingdom Metazoa; phylum Chordata; class Aves; order Pelecaniformes; family Threskiornithidae; genus Platalea; species Platalea leucorodia. The sequence goes on along the minus strand of NC_138842.1, from coordinate 455,528 downwards.
CCCCCCCGGTGGGATGGGGGAGAGAATTGGAAGAGTAAAAGTGAGAAAACTCATGGGTTGAGATAAAGACAGTTTAATAGGTAAAGCAAAAGCCACACGCACAAGCAAAGCAAAGCAAGGAATTCATTCACTACTTCCCATCGGCAGGCAGGTGTTCAGCCATCTCCAGGAAAGCAGGGCTCCATCACGCGTAACGGTTACTTGGGAAGACAAACGCCATCACACCCAATGTCCCCCCCTTCCTTCTTCTTCCCCCAGCTTATATACTGAGCATGATGTCATATGGTATGGAATAGCCCTTTGGCCAGTCTGGGTCAGCTGTCCTAGCTATGCTCCCTCCCAGCTTCTTATGCACCTGGCAGAGCACAAGAAGCTAAAAAGTCCTTGACTAGTGTAAACTCTACTCAGCAAGAACCAAAACATCAGTGTCTTATCAACATTATTCTCATCCTAAATCCAAAACACAGCACTCTACCAGCTACTAAGAAGAAAATTAACTCTATCCCAGCTGAAACCAGGACACCTCCCCAATAGGTCATGCCATGAGAGCCAGTACAGTTCGCTCAGCAGGTGGCAGACCAGGCTGCGAATTGTAAGTATTCTGCAGCAATTCAATATAGTGCTACTTGTAACCTGTTAAACGAGGCCGTAACACAGAACTTATCCAACAGCTGATTCAGAATGAAATGAGTATGCACAGAGAGTTGTGGAGAATACAAGTGGTAATTAATTTTGAAATGGCTTAATTTGCATTGGCTTTAAGAAAGGGGATCTGTGCTTGCAGGAAGATGAGTTGAAATACAACTCCAGTACATGACTGAAAAGAGGACTCTGAAAAATGAACGCCTTTTGAGGAAACCGTAATTACATATAAAGATTTTTTTCCAGTACACTTTGGTGTTGTGTATGGTAAACATCCCAAACTAAAACAAGACAAATGTAATTCTAAAACTTTCCCGAAAACTTGTAGGAATTCTAAACTGGTGTTGCTTAAACAGGATGTTCACCTTTTGCATTTGCATGCAGTCTACTTTTTCTCCTGTTGGCCGTGTTTAGTTTCTTGGTGTCTTTTTGTAATAAAGGTCAAACTATGATTGTAATAAAGGTCAAGCTTATTTTAACCGGGAAAAGAAAAAGTCCATTCTCGATGAGTTTACGGATGATTTTGCTATGGAATGGACGGAATATAAAAAGATTGAAAAGGAGCATAGACGTTTGTTTTCCAGGTCACTGCTTTACACGCCCGTAACGGAGAAGCGAGTTGCCTAGAAGAATCAGGAGCATTTGCACTCCACCTCTTTGTCATTAGATGGATTGGATGAGTCAAGGGATTAGCAGGGACAGGAGTTTCCTATGTAGGTTCCTCGCTCCACTGTGGCAGAGGTGACAGTTGACTGACAGTTATAATTTGGCAGCAGTTGTGAAGGAACAGGTGTCTCTGTTCCTAAAGCTTCTCTGCAATGACATCCTTCACCTCCTGACAGCCGCGAGAGGCTAGAAACGGAATCAGTGCAGCTGCTGGATGTTCTGTGTCTGCCTCTTTGGATTGTAACCATTACCTCAAAGCGCTTTGGAGGAGATAAGGTGATTGTAACTTGGACTGGTAACTGGTGGCTTTGGCTAGTATTTTGTTGACGTTGTTGAACTTTTCTTAGGAATTAAAAGACGAGACTTGTTTGTAAGGAAACCTTAAATTGGTGAAGGACCTTGAGAGGAGGAATGATGCTAATGGACACCTGTGGAATAATGAGAAATGGTTCTTTAAAAACAATAAAAGAAGAACTTGTGAAGAAAACAGTCAGGGTTGCTGATGTTCTCTAGCCCCCAAAATCACTCGGGCAAGAGTCTGGAGAGCTCTCTGTTAGTAATGCTGTCGGTATCTTTCCTAGAGTCATGGCATTGAGTCCAATTCCTAGAGGCTGAGTTGAGCAGCTTTTCGGTATGCTTTTTCCTGACATGCGGTCACTATCCTTGCTTAGAGCTAGAGGTATGTGCAAAATTTTGCTAGGACATCTGGCTAGAAGTGTTGGTTAAATAGTCGGGTATGTCGGATTGCAGTGCATGTCTTTTGCATCCTGGACAGGTTGGCAAAGAAGTAGTGAAGTTGAAGAGACTAAGGTGGCATTTGAAAATTGAGCTTCACTGTCTTCAGGCTCAATTGTGCTTTCTTGATGGTTGATACTGTGCTGTAGCCGTGAACACTTGCTCTTTTTGCATCTTACTGCAACAAAACTGATTTGCACTGCCCGTAGCTGCGGAGTAGGCAAAGATGTGCGTGTTGACTTACCAGTAGAGGGCAGTCTACCCCACCTGAAGTCAATGCACAGCTCTGGTGGTTCATGTGGTAGAAGTGAGCGGAAATAGCCTTACCCTTGCTGTATGTGTGTACACTAACAAAGCAGCAGCTGTTGTGTCTTGTAAGCAGAAACTTTGACATGTTACCAAGTTCTTCAATTTGCAGTAGCGTTATGTCAGCAGCTGAAAGAAGCTTTGACTTAAGCATATGGAGAGGGGAAAAAAAAAAAAACCCAAACGCAATTTGGGAGGAAAAAAATTGGGGAGAGTGACTGTTTTGAATTAACTTCATTTATTTTTTTGGTATTGTGTTTTTCTTAAGGTCCAGGTCTCCCTGTAGTGCTTCATCTTACTCTAGAAGTTTGTATGCCTACTGTGAGTCAAGGTCCAGTTCTTCCCACCCTCGCTTCTGCTCTCGGTCATTGAGTCGCGCCCATTCTCCTTCCAACTCGCGATCTCCACCGTATCCATGAGGAGGCAAAGGGAAGAGTCATAACTATCGCTCTAGGTCAAGGTCACGTGGTTATCCCCGTTCAAGGTCAAGGTCACCCCCATGCAGAAGATGCCATCCACGGTCAAGGTCTCCAGTATGCAGAGGCCAGTCTCCCACGACAAAAGTACATCCATACGGCTGCTCCAAACCAGGCCTTGGTTTTGCTGTGCAAAAAGGAGAGAGCTAAACAAGTATAATTCATAGCATCTTCATCCCATGCTGAGCAAGCATGGGGTAAGACAGAACAGCGAATGTTGGAGCAGGCCACCTGCGCCGATTCAGCAGAGCTGTCTTTTTCAGCCATTTTGTGACATTATTATTGCATATGCACACTCCCAGTTCAAAATGCTTGGGGTAGAATTTGCCAAAGTGTTATGGCTTGTTCAGTTCTGCTCCCACTGAAGAAAGACCCCCATTAATTTCAGTGGGAGCAGAATTTGGACAATTTGGAAAGCTTTGGGAAAAAACTGCCTCTCATTTAAGGCAGTTCAAATTTTCCCTTATTATACATGTGGATTTGAAACAGCTTTCATGCTACAGGGTTCTTCAGGTGTTTTTATATGAAAAGAAGGGGCTGAAGTGAGGACTGGACACGACAGGCACAATGGAAGGAGTCTGTGGGCACTGACCCACTGATTTTCCACTTAGGAGTAGGAAAGCATCCTGACAATCCTGGCTGTCCGGGTTAGGTAGCAGATCAGGCCTCTTGTAGGTACAGGTTACTGACATTTGACACAAAATCAATCTCGCACCATTTACTCCAAAATAGCACACGTTAAGGCGTACAACCCTAGTGGGGTGTGTGTGTGTGTGTGAGGGACCACCCCTAAAACAAGAAACAAAAACATTTCTCCATTTTTATTCACTTAAATACATCCTGGGGAAGTTGTGGTGTGCAGCACTCCAACCTATTTTCCAAATTTTAAATGTAATTTAGCAGGCACTGAGCTGTAGTGAAGTGTGTAGAAAAGAACAGCTGCTCAGTCCTGCACGCTGTAATGTGATGATTTGTGAAGCATTCAAAAGGCATAGATCTAATCCAGGGAAGTCAGAGGTGGATGAGAGCTTGTGGAAGCAGTGGGACTGTTGCCAGTAGGTGGAGGGAGGTGATCTTTCCCCGTCCTCAGCACTGGTGAGGCCACACGTGGAGCACTGTGTCCAGTTCTGGGCTCCCCAATACGAGAGAGACATGGACATAGTAGAGAGAGTCCATCAAAGGGCCAGGAAGATGCTGAAGGACTCATCTGTCCTATGAGGCCAGGCTGAGAGCTGGGACTGCTCAGCCTGGAGAAGAGGAGGCTCAGGGAGGACCGCATCAATGTGTCTTAATACCCAAAAGGAGGCTGCAAGGAGGATGGAGACAGGCTCTTTCCGGTGCAGGACCAGAGGCAATGGGCACAGCCCGAAATGCAGGAGGTTCCCTCTGAACATCAGAAAACACTTTTTTACTGCGTGGGAGGCTGAGCCCTTCCAACCTCAACCATTCTGTGATTCTGTGATCTGTGACTGCAGACATCATCAAATAGCGTTTGTCCTCTCTGCTGCCCACCTTAGAAGTCTCTAGAAATCTCTAAAGGCCCAGATAAGGAGCGGCTTCGATGCTGTTCAGATCAGCCACCTTTCCTTTGGATCCCAACGAGATCCGTATGTTTAAAGAAGAAGAATTGCTGAACCGCCCTTCAAGCTCTCTGTCTGGCGGCCTGTAGAGGAGGGGACTGGTGGAAAATGTTAAGACAGTTTAGGAAAGAGAGCATATTTTGTTCCGGTTTCCTCTTCTGACAGCATCTGGTAAGCAATACAGCATGTTAACGTTCCATCGACAGTTGTAACACCAAACAAGGATCAGAGGAGAGGAGCAGGTGTAAACAGCTTTTTGCTGAAAGAGACTTTGAGAACGGAGGAAAGGCTGTGAATTGTAAGATGCCAGAAACTGTAGAAATGTGAAGAGAGCATCTCGTCACATCTGTGGGGAACTCCCCGCTGCGGCCCATGTTGTATCCTCACGGGAATGATGAAAGATTAGCATGAGATTCCAAAGGAATTGGTAAATGTCATTAGCAACATCAAAAGTCCGTTGGGATAGAAACACTCGGTTAGGATCCTAGCCTTGCCTTTTCTTATGCAGCTGCGAGCTGAAAGCAGAAAGTGGTATTTCCTGCTGTGCTGCAGGGGAGAAGTTTCCACATTGCTAAAAACCCAGCATAAGACAGCCCTGCCTGGAGCTACCATTCCCCACAGGCCAAAAGACTCCAATTGTAAAACTTCTGTGCAGCCCGCACAGCAATGGGCTTCCCACCGTTCTGAAAGCTGGCAGGGGGAGCAGGCCATCAGGCAGGAGAAGTGGCCCCGAAGATGCCCACGGAGCGCTGGAGATGGTGCTCAGCCAGCACCAGTGCAATGAGGAGGGCTTCTCGCTCACGGTCCAAAACCAGACCAAGAGAAAAGCAGCAAGAGAGCAATCTCCATTTGTGAAAGGTTCCCAACTCCTAAAAGGGCAAACTCCATGGAAGATGCTTCATTTTCTTTTCCCTCTTTTCTGCATCAGCTCTTCCTGTTTGGTAGGAGGAAGAGAAGAGATGAAGTGACAAAAAACTAGGACTTGTGTTAAGCTTGACTAAATCTAACGTTGCCAAGGGAGAGAAGCAGGGCTCTGGAGTGCACAGAAGGGAAGTGAAGGGAAGGTCCTGGGGGCACGCTGGGACGCGTGAACACGGGGCTCTGGGCCAGTTGGAGAGCAACAGGGAGGTCTGCAGGGACCAGGAGGGCAAATGTGGGGCTTGGGGCACCCCAAGAGGACGCAAGTGCCCAGGGGTGAGTGGGCCTCGTGACCCCCCCAGAGGCCACCCTGCCCCTCCCGGCCTGGGTGGCGGGTCATAGTGGTGCCCTTTGTGACCCGCCTCTGTGACACCCTGTAGCGCTGCATATGGTCAACGCGGTCACGCCCCCCACCCCACAGCGTCCGGCAGGACGGCGACGGGACAGGGTGGGAGCGTGGAGCTGGCGAGGAGCCCCTGAGCACAGCCCACGTCTTTCCCCGGCAGCCCCGCGGTGCCAAGGCATTTTGCCAAAGCTTCCCCCTTCCCCACCCCTAGCCCTTTCCTACGTCCTGCAGGATGGCGGAGAAACCCCCCAGCCGCCCCAGGGTGGCCTGGGAGGAGAAGAGGGCTCCCCAGGAGAGCAGCTCTCCTCCAAGGCCCCACCAGGCATGCGTGCCCAGGCTGCTGCAGACCGGTAAGTGAGGGGCACCGCCGGGCTGGGCAGGGCTGGGGCCTGCACCCTGATCGACGCCAGGGTCCTGTTTCCCGGGCACAGCGGCAGGGGGGGTCCCACGGGCGGGGAGCACGGCACTGGTGGAATGCTGCTCGGGGCTGGGAGCTGGCCCCAGCACAGCCTCCCCCAGGGCGGGAGAGAGCAGAGGGGACTGGGCTCCTGCTCTGGGCCATGGGCAGCAAGAGGCAGCTGGCCTGGCAGAAGGCAGCGGTGGTGGGGGACGGGGACCTTTCCAGCCTGTCTGCAAGCGAGTTCCTAAGCCCGGTGCACTTGTGGCTTTCTGTGCTGCGCTGCAGCATCGCAGCCCATCTGCCGGGCACCCTCCAGGCCAGACACCCATGGGGAGAGTGCTCCAGGGGAGTGGGCATGGGGTTGGACGGAGGGCAGAGCTCCTCCGTCTCCTCGCATTTGCCTTCAGCCCCTCTCTACAGCCCTCCCTGCTCTCCTCCTTTACTAGGTGCCCCCGCTGGTGCGTCCAGCTGGCGGTCTCTGTACCAAGAGGAAAAAGAATCCATGCAGTTCATCCAGGCTTTTGTGAAGAGCTCAGAAAAGGTAAGCGCAGCCATTTCCATGGTAGCTGTGCCTGCGTCTCCTGACAGTGCCACCGGCTCTGCTGCCTGCTGCCGGGGCTGCTGGGGGTCTGGTGGCTGGGCAGAGCTGCTCCCCCCAGGTCTCCTGCACAGCACTGCAGCCCCAGGGCCATGTGTCTACCTTCTCACGCTCCTCGTTTGTCTCTCTGTCCCCCGGCTGCCAGGAGGAGGCCCAGAGGATGCAGTTCCTAGAGACCATCTGTACCCTGTGCAAAGCTGCCAGGCGCAAGGGCTTGTCACAGGGCCTGAATGCGTTCTGCCACAGATTTGAGTTGGCAGAGAATATCAAGGTGAGGGGACACCGGGCAGGTCTGGGGATGGGGGCAAGGTCCCCAGGCACCGGCACAGTGTGCGGGCAGTGCACGGGCAGGGGTAGGGCAGGGACAAGTGTGAGTGGACGCGGAGCTGCCCTGAGGGGACTCCGGTGCCGCTGAGAAGCCCTGCCAGCAGAGACCCCACCACCGGGAGTGGCAGGGGGCACGCTGGGCTTGGTGCTGGGGCAGGGGCAGAGGGTCTCCGCCAGCCCCACCGCCTGGTGCTGGGTCTGCTGGCACTGGCTGCTGGTGGCTGCCAGGTGCCATCCCAGTTGTGCTCTGCAGGTGCTGCTGGAAGAGGAGCCCAGGAACCACCTGCACACAGCGGTGCGGCAGCAAGCCATGCTTGCCATCGCCGCCTTGAGGTAGCTGCCCAGCCCCTGGTTTGGCTGGCACCTCTCCCCGTCCCCCAACTAGGCAGAGTCCAGTAGTGCCGTCAGAGGGCCTCTGCTCTGCCGTGCTCGCGGCTTATTGGGAGGGCGCAGGGGAGGCCAGAGGGATCCTGCAGCTGCCTGCCATGCCTTGGCTCTTCCCCAAAGCGGGAGGCTTGCCTGCCAGGACTGTCCTTTGGCCCAGGCCATGTTGGGGAGGGAGGAGGTGCCTCCTGGCAGGGCTCCCTGCACACCCTCCATCCCCCTCGGGGACCCCTGCTCCAGAGGTCCGTGGCCACTTGCCCAAGGCATCGAGGCGCCCAGCACCAGTGTGCAACAGGCCCCTTTCTCTCTTTGCAGCAAAGTGGAGATGGTGTTGGAGGGCAAAAAGAAAAGCCTCTTGCAGGCCTGCTTCAGGAGTGTCTTCTTGCTTCCTCCAAAACCGGACATGCAGGACCTGGACACTACTCTCTACTTTAAGGTAAGTGCTGGCTGAGCGGCAGGAGTCCCTAGTCCCTCTGGGCTGCTCCCTGGCTGCCGTGGGCTGAGAGAAACCTGGAGATCCAAGGCAGGGCAGCGTCTCAGCTTTGCTTTCCCACCCTCATCCCTTCACCCGCAGTCCTTGGTGTGGGGAGTTCAGATCTATCTCCGGGCGTGAGAAGGACTGCAGAAAGACTGCCACAACCTTTTGTGCTCCTTGCAGACCCTGGATACCATGGATACCATGCTGTGGACGTTGGTGCGCAGCTCTCCTGCCTCTGGCTTCACAGAGCTGCAGACAATCTTACAGGTGTGGGCATTGGCAAAGAGTGGGGTTCGCAGGGGCTGTTCTTCTGGGAGCCCCGTGTCCCCTGGCTGCACTCAATGTCACTTCCCCTCTGCAGCCTGTGTCACAGGCCTCCTGTGCCTTGCCCATGGCACTTCTGGGCCAGCTCCGTCCCCAGAGCTTTCCTTGCACCAAAGCAGTGGGAGGCATTTGAGCCCTCTCCTTAGGCAGCGCAGCGGTGGCAGCTGGTGCTGCTCTTCCCCTGCCTCACCGTCCCTCGTGCTTTCCTGCCCAGATCTGACTGGGGCAGAGAGCCACTGAGACCTGCCTGTCCTGCACAGGGAGCCCAGCCCTGAAGCTCTGTACTCCTGGCTTCCCAGGGGGCCGTATCCCCATTGCCCCATTGCAGACCCCGCAGGCAGGCTCCTGCCCAAGAGCCCATCCTTCATGGGAGAGGGGACACAGGGCTGTGTTGTGGGGGAGGGCACGGAAGGGAGCAGGCACTGCCCTGGGGGTGCCATCTGCCCACCTGCCTGGCCACAAGGACTGCGTGAGTCCAGCCAGGACTTCAGCAGTGCTGCTTCTGCTGGCGCGGGCACCAGCTCCCGGGGCACGTGAGCACTTTCTCTCCTCCCAGATGCTGCTGACCTTCGTCAACTGCCAGAGTGCAGCTGCGTGCGAGAGGGCTGTGGGGAGGATTGGGAGGCTGAGCGATTTGCTGGCCAGCTGTTCCTCAGTGAAGGTAAGGAGCCAGACACCCTCCAGCCACACTCTCTCCCCTTGCCTGCACACCAGCGCAGCCTGCAGCTCAGAGATGCCTGGGAGGCAAGCCTGGCAGCGACTGAGGCATTCAGCAAGGCTCTGCCCTGGAGCCAGGCTCTTGGTTTCTTTCTTTTTCCCATGCTCTTCTCTCCCCAGTTCCCTCTCTGCCAGGAGCCATCTCGGCCCCCAGTCCTGTGCAGGACAGCACTGCCCAAGGAGCATGGCGGGAGCCCAGGCCTAGCAGCTCCCCCTGCCCTGCTGCCCAGCTGGATGCTTTGGGAGGGCCCTCCAAAGCTCTGACTCCCCGGGGATCCTTCCCTGGGCAGACTCTTGGGTCGCAGCTGCTGCCCCTCAGCCCTTCTCCCTGTCCTGCCTCCCTTGCCCAGGTCCGGAGCACCTTTGTAGGAGACAATGACAGCCGTGCCTGCCAGACAGAGATCCATATCCCCATCCTGGGACAGCTGCTGGGGCGTCTCATCCTTTGCCGCACTTGCACGAACTGGGAGATCAGCTGGGGGGCTTTGGATGCTCTTCATCACCTCTTCAGGTTCATCCTGCGGCAAAAACGTAAGAGGAGCTGTGGTAGGCTGCGTCCCTCCACACGCAGGCTTCTCCTCAGATGCCTGCTTGTTTCCCTGAGTGTTGCAACGGACCGTTCTTGTGCTTGCTGGAGGCTGTCCAGGAAAGCCTGCCAGCTTCTCTGTCCCTCGCATCTCAGTTATTCCAACAACGTGTTAGTTGTGTGACTGCGGGCAGAGTTCTAGTTCCTTTGAGCTTCTCAGGCTGTGAGTGTTTGCACACATATGCTTGAGGCAGGTGTCTCTCCTCCTTCTCCATCGTCCCTGAGGTCCCTCTGGTTCCCTTTGCCTGTTGTCACCCTTTGCTTTATACCCATGCCTACCACCTCCTCCCCTGACTGTGGGTCGTAACCTCCTTCCTCAGCCATTCCTAGTTCAAAGCTCTTTTCACCATTTGCTAAGCTTGTTGGCAAAGACGCTTTGTCCTACCCACTTGCCTGTGATCCCCTCCTGTTTAGGCACGACGCTGCCAGAGGATAATCGAGAGAATCCGCGGCGTCAAAGGGAATGGGAAGCTGAGAATACCTCCTGGCTTTCTTCGCCCAGCACCAGCAACATTGCAGTGGTAATGAGCTCTTCCCTTGCTGGGCCTCTTGTGCGTGGCATCAGCAGGAGACTTGTGTGAGCAAAGAAATCCAGAATCGACGAGGCTGGCATGGCCTCACTGTCCCTGGTGAGAGGGTTGCTGCTGTCCCCGAGCAGGAACTAGAAAGGGCTGCACTCCAGTGTCCCAGCAGCATCTCCAGCCCGCCTGGCCACCAGCAAGCCCTGGTTCTCTGGAGGGCTGGCACGCTGTGCTCAGGACCGCAACCCTCCTGCCTCACCCTGAGGGCCTTCTCTTCTCCTCCTCCACCACGCAGTAGTGCAGCCCCTGCTTCCAGCTTTCCTGCGGGCACTGCTGCCAGCACTGCCGGGCCATGTCTTGCCAGAGCTGCTCTCACTGCTCAGCTAAGCAGCACCATCAGGGCGCTTGGTGTGCCATGTCTTCCCCGCCTTCCTTCCTCCCATAGGCGTTTGGAAAATACCTCCAGCCTTCTGAGAAGACAGACGTCGTCCTCGTGGCCATTGAGGCCATGAGAGACTCCAGCGTCTATGACAAGGAGGAGGCGAGCAGCATCCTGGATGTGGCTGTGAGAGAGCCTGCCTCCTGGCTGACAGAGGTAAGCGGCCTGTGGCTGCCCTGTCCTTAAGCCCTTTCAAGCACTGTTCCTCCCTCCCTCCCTCCCTAATGCAGGTGCCTCAGGCACCTTGAAGCCATTTGAAGCCAGCAGAGCAGGATGGGAAGAGCAGCAGTTAGAGAGGCAGCTGAGGAAATGGCTGCATTCCAGTGGCAGCACCATCCTCACCTGTGTGCCCTCCAGGTGCCAGGCATCGTGAGGTGCATCTATGAAAACAGGGAGTGCATCCGCACGGCATCAGCCCGGCAGAGCCTGGACTTGCTGCTTCTCCTGATGACCGACCAGTGCCCCAGGGAAGTGGCCAGGAGCCTGCTGAAGCTCTCTCCATCATGTGACAGGTACTGAGCCCAACAGCCCCCGTGGGTTTGTGCCGTGTGGGGAGAGGGGCCTGGAGACTTTCTGGCTGCCGGAGCCAGGGGAAAGCGCAGGACATTCCCCGAGGAGCAGGGCCCTCCAGCCCACCCCACTTTCCAGCCCTGGCGGGTGGGCCAGGCCCGCAGTAGCCAAAGCTGGCCAAGGCAGCCCGGAGCCCCGCCACGAGGTTCCTCCCTGCCCCACGGGGAAGACTATCTCAGCCCCCTCCTCCTTGCCCAGGCAGGGACCCGGGCACTCCAAGCGAGGGGTCGGGAAGGGCCAGGACAGCCTGGGTCCTGTGGGGCTGGCCCGGGCACAGTGTGGTGGTCGAGGCAGCCCTGCTGACAGAGCGCTCTGGGCCTGCAGTGCTGCTCTGGCCATGTGGGACGTGATGCTTTCCCAGCCCCACACCTTGAAGAAGGTCTTGAGGGAGCTGCTCAGCCAGCTCCAGGACCAGCGGCTGCGCAGGGTGTTCAGCTCCAGCACAGAGGACGCCTGCATCCATCACTTGGCTGTGAGTGACCAGAGCAGTCCTCGCTCACCCTCAGGGCTGTGCCTGCCTCTCCAGGAAACTGGCACAGCCCTCTCCTCCCATCTGCCCCCAAAGGGTCACCTCCTCCAGGACACAGGGACAGAGCCCCTTAGAGCCAGCAGGGACCTGCCCAGCAGCAGGTTCCCCTGCGCCAGCCATGCAGGGCCACCCCACGCTGCTTGGGCCCTGGTGAACAAACACGAAGCCCAGGCAGCCCCTGCCTGCCTAGGCAGCTCTCTGCTTCCCCCCTGCCTGCACCCCGCTGCCCTGCTCTGCAGACTGGAAAGCTGGGTCAGGGCAGGGGCTGGGTCAGGGGCAGAGACGTGGCCTTTGCACAGGCTGAACAGGCTGCAAGGTTGGGGACAGAAGACAATCGTCACCACTCGCGTGTCGTGCCTCCTTTGTGCCCGCTCTTGCTGTTGGATTGCTCCTCAGAGGTGTGAGAGCAAGAGGCTGCCGATGCTCAGAGGACAGGAGGAGCCGGCACAGAGGACCGTGTGGTGTGCGGCGAAGCGCAGGGCATGGGGATGCCAAGCGGCCCTCCACGGGCAGAGCTGTCCCCAGGACGGGCTGTCTGGCCCTGGTGCCCTTGCCCTGAGCTGCCAGTGGGAAGCAGGAGCCGCAGGGTGCGGGGAGCGCTGCAGGCTCTGCCACTCTCTCACTGCCATCTCTGTTTCAGCTGCTGGCCTCCAGTGACATTAAATCAGAGGAGTTTGCTAGCCTCTACAAAGTCCAGCGGTACCTGAGGCGGCCAAGCGTGGTGCTGCTCTCGCTGGTGCTCAGAGGCCTCATCACACTGTCGCAGACACCGGAGACGGTGAGCAGGGCCTAGTCCAGGGAAGCCATGGTGGCTTGTTTGTTGCACGAGCCATGGGGGTCTGCAGAGCGCTGCCACGGAGGGGCCTGGTGGCCGCCTGGGGAGCTTTGCAGGCCCAGAGGGTTACCAAGCCATCTGGTTGTTTGGGCCAGTCGGGAAAGGAGGTGGCGGAGCAGGGGACGTGGAGCCTTTGTTCTCCTCACCTAACTTCCCTACCGGCTGCTATCCCCGTGTCCCCATCCATGCGCCCATGGCCACCGCCTGCCATCAGGCTGCTGCAGGGATTCCTGTGCCGCCTGGCAGGAAGGCGGACGGGAGGCTGGTGCTTAGTGGCCCGAGCATTTTTGCCAGGGTGGTCTTTCACCGCTTATCAAAAAAAGAATTGCGTGCTTCCTACAGGCAAGAAAAATGCTGGTCCTGCTGCCAGACATCATGGAGACCCAGCAGAATGCCAACACTGACAACAAGGTGAAGGCCCTGCTGCTCTTCAGAAATGTGATGGGTCATATGAAGAGGGAGGAGGCCAGCCTGACCGCTCTGCAGCTGGTGGAGAAGCTCCCGCCGCTCTTTGATGAGGTAAGGCTGCTGGGGAGCCTGAGCCCCGCTGCTGGGCCCTCTGCAAGGGCAACTGCCCATCAGCCCAGCCCTGCGGCAGCACTTGGGCAGGGCTGTTGCCCGCCTCACGCCCCTGGGCTCTCTTGGGGATGGCTTCTGGGCTCTGCAGCCCAGCACGGCTTCTCGCTGACAGGTTGATGCCTCCGGGCGACCTGAGCCCCTGTGCTGGGGCCCAGCCCAGCCCCTGTGCAAAGCACCTGCAGGCCAAGAGCTGCTCACAGATCCCTGAGGCTGCCCGCAGCTGCGCTGCCAGGCAGGACCAGACGTTGTCCCCAGGTGCCGTGGCAGGGCGCTGAGGCTGAGGTGGTGATGTGTGCCCCGGAGGCATTGCCGAGGGCCAGCCCAGTCTCCTCCTCGGCCTGTCCCTGGGGAGCTCCACGCTGGTGCAGCTGGCGTGGCTGGTGGCGAATGCTGGGGGGCTGGCACAGGCACCGCCGGATGGAAACCTCTTGCGTGGCCTTTCGTGGGCCCGGGCCCATTGAGCCACAGCTGCAGATCTGGCCCACGGCCCCTGTGCGCAGAGCCTCACTCCAAAGCATCTCCCCTCACATCAGCCCTGCTAACGCCCTTGCTCAGGGAGCAGCTGTTGCTGAAGTCCTCCTGTTCTCCTTTCTGCCAGGGGTCCAGCCAGCTGCGAGAGCTCTCCATCTGCCTCTTCAAGGACATGATACAGATGGTGGTGGGGAGCAACAAGCAGCAGATGAAGGAGAATGTGCGGAAAAGCCTGCTCCCCCTGTTCTTCCGCATGAGTGACCAGATGGAGAGCGTGGCCAAGGTAGAGATTTCAAACATGACCAGTGATGTGGGGAAGGGCGTGCTGACACCACACAGAGGGGTATCAGGGAGGGGCAGGGCTGCCGGCAGTTGGCCTCTTGGCGTCTGTGTCACCCCAGGGTCCAAGTGCCTGAGTCACTGAGGCAGAACTCCCCTCCTTCCCTGCACCGGTCCCACTGCTGCCTTCCTCCTCCCTCTGTGCCTCCTGCTGCAGAGGAGGATGGGGAGGTGGGGTTCCCCCCACCCCTGCTCCCCCCATTCAGCCCTCCTCCAGCGCACCCCAGAGGAAGGGTCCCGGCATCCCCAGCGCGAGGAGGGGCGGAGAAGTTGGCACAGACATTTCCCACACCTGCCCTACCTGGTCCAGCAGGGCTCAGCAGCAGCCCATGGCCAGCAAGGCCATGAGAGTCCCTAGAGGCTTCCCAGCTGTCGCTGCAGGTGTTGGAGGCCAGGGCTTTGCGCCCCAATCCCTGTCCACAGTCCCCCCGCTCCCTGTCCACAATCCCCCCAATCCCTGTCGCCCTCTGCAGGCCTCTCAGGAAGCCCTTGTCGTCGCTGCAAAGCTGCTGAGGTGGAAACAGCTCAAGCGCCTGAGCCAGACGCAGCAGACGTACAGAATTGGGGAGTGCTTGGTGAGGACAAGCCCCAAGCCCCAGGGCTGGACAAGGGGCCTGCAGCTGCATCCGCCTTCCCTGCCCTCAGGCACAGAGCCCCCCAAGGGCTCTTCTCCTGGCCTCTCTCCCCTCCCTGCCCTCAGGATGTCGAAGGAGACCCTAGCCCACCTGGGCCCTGGCAGTGGGACAGAGGGCTCTCAGGACCTCCAGACCGGCCTCTGCCTGGGGCTGTCTCTGAACCTCAGCCCCACAGGGCTCCTGGCTGGGAGATGGGAATGGCCTGAGGTGGGAGGGGGACCGGGGGTGCTGGGAGGAGGGACCGGTCCGGCCTGTGCCAGCCCCGTGCCCTTGTGCTCTCTCCAGCTGGTGCAGGACAGGAGCAGAGTTGAAGACTATCTGAGTCAGAGCCTGCCATACTTGAAGGACGCTCAGGTCCCCTTGCGAGAGGCAGCCGTGAGGTTCATTGGTGAGCCACAGCCCCTGGGGACCCTCCTTTGGCAGCCTGGCCCCAGTCCCAGCCGCTGCACTGGCGGCAAGGGGCAGCCCTGTGGCTGCCAGAGCCCCGACTGCCCCGGGCAGGGCCTGGGCAGCCAGGGGCTCTGGGCCTCCCTCTCCCAGCCCTGCCCACGCAGGGTGGCTTGGTGGCCGCCCTGCTCAGTCCCACCCTGCCCGCGTACTGTCCTTCCCTGGGGTCACCCTGCTGAGGGGGAGGAGGGTGTGCAGCCAAGCTGGCAGAGCCGCGAGCTGTGCTGCTGGGAGCACGCTGGGGAGCGGGAGGTCTGACGCAGCTCTGTGCCTAGGGCTTGCTGCGCGGCACCGGAGGGACCAAAGCGAGGAGAAGCTGTCTGAGCTCTGCAGCGGTGAGTAGGGGCAGTGCTGTGTGTGCCGGGGCTGGTGGGGCAGGGGCCCCAGCCTGGGCAGGGTGCTGCCATGGCTTGCCCTGCTCCAGAGCAGCGCTTCAAGGGCAGAGGAAGATGTCAGGGGCGTTCCTGAGCAGCAGCTTCCAGCTGATGCCTTTGTCCCACCCGCTCCTCCTGGCCAGGGAAAGGGATGGGTGGGGCTGGCATGGCCTGGAGGGGATGCCTGGGGGTCTCTGCAGATGGGTGGGCTTCAGCTCTGTTCTCTTTCCCTCTGTTGCAGCCCTCCAGGTTTTGGAGAAAGACGCCGAACTCTCAGTCTCGTCCCTGGCAGCTCAGACCATGCTGATCCTGAGATCTCCAAGGGAGCAGCCAACATTGGGATGGGCCCTGTGGGCGCTGTGCTGCTGGCCCTGCAAAGCCCGGCAGAAGTGAAGAAAATGGCTCGTTTTGATTAAAGCTGAAAGCGCAAGCCCAAGACCATGGCGTCCTTCATACGGGAAGCACCCTGAGCGTGCTGAGCAGACAGCATTGTTGCGGGCCTCTGCCGCTGTGTGCAGGACAGCTCACCCCTCAGCACACCCTGGCCCCGTTATTGTTTTAGAATTTCACCCCTCTGTTGGGCTTTCCTCCAGAAGAACTCACCTTTGTTCACCTCCTGTGGAAGTCTCTTGCCCTCAGCAGGCAAAAGGGAAAAGGCAGAGCCCGAAGGAACCAGGATTGCCCTGAGAGCTGCCTGACGCCCAGGCTTTCCAGCAGCCCGCGGCAGCACAGCACACACTGACCCAGGGCGTCCTTGCTGGGGCCACAAAGCCCCAGCTGCCCCGCTGGACTGCCACACCTGGAGGTTTCATCGTGGTGTTCAGACGTGGCCACCTCTGGCATGCCCTGGGCTTGCACATCCTTGTCCAGGAGCCAGGGGAGAAGTTTCCCTGTGGAGAGGGAGGAGCTGTGCCCCAAGGGGCACCCTGCCCTACCTCCTCTGGGCTGCTGAGGCTGGGCTCCCAGCCCTTTGGGCAGCTGGGCTGCTCTGGCCTTCTCCCACCACAGCAGCAGCAGCTGTCCTCTGCCCCTGACATGTGCCAGTGCGACAGCATTGGCCAGACCCCCAAATCCTGCCGTTATCCCAGCAGCTGCCAGGGCTGAGCAGAGCACTGCGTCCACAGGACAGGGCCAGGCCATGCCCGGTGCCATCAGCCAGGCTCCCCACAGCCACCTCCCCAAGGGTTGGGAGGAGGGAGGACATCAAATGCCCAGCAGGAGAGAGCTCCTCACCACCCCTGGCCAGCAGCTCCCCTCTCTGGGGCCAAGCCCAGGCTGTCCCTGCGAGTCCCTGGGAAACCTCTCCGCTCTCCGGGGCTGGGCTGGGGGTCCCCTCCCTGCTGCCAGCCTGCCTGGTGCTCTGCCCTAAGCGGGGCTCTCCCGCTGCAGGCAGCAGAACCCCCAGCGCCCTGGGATACGGGGCCATGGTGCTGCAGGACAGCTGTGGGTGGCCTGCGGCCACAGCCCGGCTGCACCCCCCTGCAGCCATCTTGGTCAGGGTCCCAGAGCTCAGTCTATATTTCTGGCCTCATCCTGCCCTGAGAGGAGTCAGAGCTGTGCTGCAGGGGCTGCATCCCCTCCATCACGCAGCCGGGATGGGCCACGAGAAGGGCAGCCCCATCTCCAGCCACCCCGTCAGTCACTGGCCCCTCTGGCAGGATCATGGCAGCTGTCGCTGTCGCATCGCACAGCCCCGTGCTGCTGCTGGCAGAGCCCTCAGGCCTCCCACAGTGTCGTCCATCCTCGGGGCTCAGAGAGGCGAGGCCCCGTGCCAGGACACGGCCCCTGCGCCCCTTGTGTCTTTCAGGGCTGAGCTCGGGAGCTCTCCTCAGCCTGGAGAAGGGGGAGCACTGGGGCTCTCCAGCTCTGCCTGCCGGCGTGGGCCTTGCCTGCACCCCTCTTTCTCCCAAGATGGACCAGGCACAGACAAGCACTGGGGGAAAATTGTTGTCTTTTATTGGTCTCAGGCGGCGTCCATGGCCGAGCGGAGGCTGGCAGTACGATGGCCTCAGGGCAGCTGAATGCCTGGGGCACTGTCCGTGCACCCGTCCCTTGCATGCCTCCCTGTGCCACTCCCTCTGGACGCTGTGCAGGCTCAGGGCCAGCCGCCATCTCTGGGGACCCACCTGGCGCTGGCAGCGGGGTTCTCCTGCTCTTGCTGTCCTGTGAGGCAGGGACAATGGAAAGCCCTGCGCAGAGCCCTGAGGGCCCTCCTGAAGAGGGAGGGCCGTTGCCATTGAGACGGGGTGTGCGGGAGGGCGGTGATGCCTGTGAGAGAAGGAGAGCTGTAGGTGAGGGGCTGGGTGGGCGACGGGCAAGGTGCTGCCTGCCCCCCGCCACCAAGGGCTTTCCTCAGGGAGGGTGGCTGGGGCACGGCCAGCCCCCATGCGCACAGTGCTGCCAGCCTGGCCTGGGTGCCGCTCGCTGGGATGGCCGGGCCAGGCCTGCCCTCGTCGTGGCGGCGATCAGCTTGGGGACATACCTGGGTCATCCTCGGGCACATCGCTGCAGCCGGAGGAGGGCTGTGCGTCGCCTCTGTGCTCGGAGGCCATCGGCACCTGCTCGCTGAAGACAGGAGAAGCTGGTGGTGCCTTTGCCTCTCCTTGTGCCACGGGAGGGAGAGGTGCACGGTGCTCCTCTTCCTCAGGAGCTCTGGCCAGGACAGAAGCTGCTGGCTTGGTGTCCATGGCACCCGCTGGGGCAGGAGATGTGCTCTGCCAGTCATTGGCTGCCTCTCCTGCCGCCTCTGTGCCCATGCTGCTGCGCCAGCTGGGCCCCTCCTGGGGACCAGCGTGGGGTATCCTGGAAGTGCTCTGGGAGCAAGAGGTTAGTCCAGATGTTGTGGGTGGTGATGTCTTCCCCTTGCGACAGCTCTGCATTGCTATCGTCTTCCCACCCCATCCTCCTCGGCCAAGGCTCCTGGCTCCTCCTAGAAATACATTAACAACCAAAGGAGAGCTAAGGAGAGGCTCCATCCTTCATTGGACGCAAGGGGAACGTAGTGACAAAGGATGAGGAAAAGGCTGAGGTACTCCCTGCCTTCTTTGCCTCAGTCTTTAATTGTCAGAGCAGTTGTTCTCGGGGTACGCAGTGTCCTGAGCTGCAAGACAGGGACGGGGAGCAGAATGAGGCCCCCATAATCCAAGGGGAAATGGTCAGCAACCTGCTACACCGCTTACACACCCACAAGTCTACGGGGCCGGATGGGATTCCCCCAAGGGCACTGAGGGAGCTGGCAGAAGTGCTCAGCAAGCCAATTTCAAGCCTTTATCGGCAGTCCTGGCTCACCTGGGACAGGAAAGAACAGGCAGCAGCCACAACAGTCGGCACTGTGGGAAAGCTGGGGCCCCAGAGACCCGCCCAGGCTCGCCAAGCCCAGCCTAGCCCAGTCTGTGTGAGAGACAGTGCCCAGGAGAGCGGTTTCTACCCCTTTTCCCAAAGTGTCCCTTAAATGTCCCTTAAAGCATTAACCACAATGGTTCTCATTGCAGTGTAAAGTAATCAGAAGAGACTTTTGTAAATGTCTGTGATTTCCTGCATTTTTCCTGAAAAAGGCGGGTTTGACTCTCTTAATCGCTTCTATTTTAATCCAGGCATTGCTCGGTATCAACAGTTAAAGCAGACACATGACATCAAAAGCTGACTTTGGATCCTTCTTTGGCCATCGGGAGGGCCTTGCACACAAACTTGTTGCTGGCTGTGTTGGCCGCTGGGTGGGGGAAGGTCACAGGTAACAGGGCAGGACTCCTTTCTGGCGCTCCTCCAGCCGCGTATGCCCAAGATAAAGCCTTGACACCCAAGGGTGAAAAAGCCTTAACACCCAAGCGTGCTGCTCCATGGGCATGGCATTGCCTATGCCCAGCTATGCCCACAGCGTGACAAAGGAAAGAGTGGCGCTGGGAGGAGGCAGGGCCTGGCCGAGCAGTGATGCCCCGGCACTGGCACCCCACTTCCCAGCCTTGCTCGCGCTGTCTGTGCTGCGTCCTTTGTGTCAGCCAGCGCTGTGCACTGCGACGGTCCTCCTGGCCCTGGCAACCTCATCGGCTCTAGTGGGAATCTCCCTCCTGCTCTGGAATAAGCCTCCTCTCTGCTCCTAGTCCTTGCAGGTTGAATCCACTTTGCTTGATTGTCACTGTGAAGAGCTGGCAGTGGAGACGATGAAGGTGGAAGGAAAAATCCCTCAGAGCAATTCCTGAAGTATATTTCAGGCAGAAAAACAAACCTGTTCTTTCAGGTGTCTGCTCTGAGCTCCTCAGGATCAGGATTTCACATCCAGGGGCCATAGAAACACACAGAGAGCAAAATCACTGCCCATGCCTCCGCCAACATGCAATAGGAGGGCTGCAGTGTTTACAAAGCCTTTACATTCCTGCACAACTTAAAAACCCTTTAATTCTAAGCCTTTGGGAAGACCCAGTGGCGATCACAAGGCCCCGGTGCTCTGCTGCTGTACGTTTGAACTCCCATCGCTCTCAGGGACTGCCCCTTGCCACTCTGGCAGAGTGAAGAGCTGGCGAGAACCGATGGGAACGGCCCCACGGGGTCTCCTCTAGGAGATCCCCGCTGCTGCGAGGCTGAGCTATTGAAATGAAAGGTTGAAACCCTCCCTTTGGAGGGGAACGGAATGGGCGATCCCTCAAAGGGCTCAGTTCTTCTCACGCCGCTGCTTTGTCCAGCTAGCTGCACTGCTGCAGCCCACAGGGGGAATGGGTAAAAAGAAACACCTGCCATTTTTACCCAGCAACTCCCCAGTCTTAGAGATCCCAGGCCCTGCTGCGTTCCCGAAGACGGAATTGGGTGCTTACAACACCAGAGCTCCCAGGTACTCTATGGGAACCCAAACTAACCTTGGAGGAGACAAGACTGTAAAAGCAGGGCCGGCAGACCCTGCGCAGGAAGGGTAAGGCAGCCCGCCATCTGCTCCTTCGCTCCTTTTCCAAAGCCATCCCTTAAGCATCTCCCCCTTCTGCTGGGGCTCCTGAGAACTGTAAAGAGTGTCTTACTGGCGGGAGAAGCTGCAGGACAGCAGGCCTGTTCCCTTCCCTTGTCCCAACGGCGAGCAGAGGAAAGGCAAGGAACACATCTTTTCCTTCCCGCCGTCTCAGCCATTAAATGTTACGGGCTCGTACATTGCAAGCTCTTCAGGAGGACGCACCTCAGAAGGGGCCAGCAGACACAGGTCCCTGCCTTCGTAATGCCGGGAAGATGAACTCGGAGGGGAGGGGAATGTAGCAAAGTCTGGCTGGAGCTAGACATCCTCTGGACTTGCTGGGAGTTCCAGCTCAGCTCCAGCTGAGCTTTTCACACCACCTGTAAGGGGCCTTTCAGTCTTTTTTCCTGTTGAAAACAAGATTTTTGTTTTAGTGTCCTTAAAAACAAAAATAAAAACCCAAACAACTTAAGGGGTGTCTCTTTTGTTATGCCTTTCCCTCCCCACGAGGAGCTGGGGAGGCTGTTGTGACCGGTGCAGAACACGGGGAGCCCCCACATTCCCTCCTGGGAGACCCCTGAACAGAAACGGCCAGAGCCAGCAACCCCCGAGTGTCTCTTTCCCTCCCTACAGTGGAGATCACAAGTAGGAAGGAAAATGGGCACGACTCAATGACCGAGAGCAGAAGCGAGGGTGGGAAGAACTGGACCTTGACTCACAGTAGGCATACAAACTTCTAGAGTAAGATGAAGCACTACAGGGAGACCTGGACATTAAGAAAAACACTAAATCCAAAAAAATAAATGAAGTTAATTCAAAACAGTCACTCTCCCCAATTTTTTTCCTCCCAAATTGCGTTTGGGTTTTTTTTTTTTTTTCCTCTCCATATGCTTAAGTCAAAGCTTCTTTCAGCTGCTGACATAACGCTACTGCAAATTGAAGAACTTGGTAACATGTCAAAGTTTCTGCTTACAAGACACAACAGCTGCTGCTTTGTTAGTGTACACACATACAGCAAGGGTAAGGCTATTTCCGCTCACTTCTACCACATGAACCACCAGAGCTGTGCATTGATTTCAGGTGGGGTAGACTGCCCTCTACTGGTACGTCAACACGCACATCTTTGCCTACTCCGCAGCTACGGGCAGTGCAAATCAGTTTTGTTGCAGTAAGATGCAAAAAGAGCAAGTCTTCATGGCTACAGCGCAGTATCAACCATCAAGAAAGCACAATTGAGCCTGAAGACAGTGAAGCTCAACTTTCAAATGCCACCTTAGTCTCTTCAACTTCACTACTTCTTTGCCAACCTGTCCAGGATGCAAAAGACTTGCACTGCAATCCGACATACCCGACTATTTAACCAACACTTCTAGCCAGATGTCCTAGCAAAATTTTGCACATACCTCTAGCTCTAAGCAAGGATAGTGACCGCATGTCAGGAAAAATCACACCGAAAAGCTGCTCAACTCAGCCTCTAGGAATTGGACTCAATGCCATGACTCTAGGAAAGATACCGACAGCATTACTAACAGAGAGCTCTCCAGACTCCTGCCCGAGTGATTTTGGGGGCTAGAGAACATCAGCAACCCTGACTGTTTTCTTCACAAGTTCTTCTTTTATTGTTTTTAAAGAACCATTTCTCATTATTCCGCAGGTGTCCATTAGCATCATTCCTCCTCTCAAGGTCCTTCACCAATTTAAGGTTTCCTTACAAACAAGTCTCGTCTTTTAATTCCTAAGAAAAGTTCAACAACGTCAACAAAATACTAGCCAAAGACACCAGTTACCAGTCCAGGTTACAATCACCTTATCTCCTCCAAAGCGCTTTGAGGTAATGGTTACAATCCAAAGAGGCAGACACAGAACATCCAGCAGCTGCACTGATTCCGTTTCTAGCCTCTCGCGGCTGTCAGGAGGTGAAGGATGTCATTGCAGAGAAGCTTTAGGAACAGAGACACCTGTTCCTTCACAACTGCTGCCAAATTATAACTGTCAGTCAACTGTCACCTCTGCCACAGTGGAGCGAGGAACCTACATAGGAAACTCCTGTCCCTGCTAATCCCTTGACTCATCCAATCCATCTAATGACAAAGAGGTGGAGTGCAAATGCTCCTGATTCTTCTAGGCAACTCGCTTCTCCGTTACAGGCGTGTAAAGGAGTGACCTGGAAAACGAACGTCTATGCTCCTTTTCAATCTTTTTATATTCCGTCCATTCCGTAGCAAAATCATCCGTAAACTCATCGAGAATGGACTTTTTCTTTTCCCGGTTAAAATAAGCTTGACCTTTATTACAATCATAGTTTGACCTTTATTACAAAAAGACACCAAGAAACTAAACACGGCCAACAGGAGAAAAAGTAGACTGCATGCAAATGCAAAAGGTGAACATCCTGTTTAAGCAACACCAGTTTAGAATTCCTACAAGTTTTCGGGAAAGTTTTAGAATTACATTTGTCTTGTTTTAGTTTGGGATGTTTACCATACACAACACCAAAGTGTACTGGAAAAAAATCTTTATATGTAATTACGGTTTCCTCAAAAGGCGTTCATTTTTCAGAGTCCTCTTTTCAGTCATGTACTGGAGTTGTATTTCAACTCATCTTCCTGCAAGCACAGATCCCCTTTCTTAAAGCCAATGCAAATTAAGCCATTTCAAAATTAATTACCACTTGTATTCTCCACAACTCTCTGTGCATACTCATTTCATTCTGAATCAGCTGTTGGATAAGTTCTGTGTTACGGCCTCGTTTAACAGGTTACAAGTAGCACTATATTGAATTGCTGCAGAATACTTACAATTCGCAGCCTGGTCTGCCACCTGCTGAGCGAACCGTACTGGCTCTCATGGCATGACTTATTGGGGAGGGGAGACAAAAAAGAAAAAAATCCCATTCAGTTTATCTGAAGATTATTCTTTTAAAGAAATTCTCAAGTTATCATTACTTACCAGCTGTGGGTCTTGATTGTCCTTGGCGGCCCAGAAGACCTGGTAATGCTGGTTGCCTTAGTACAGGAACCTGCCAGCCCTTGTCAATCAATGCAAACAAACAGTTGGAAAATAAGCTCTACTCAAGTGCAAGGATCACTGCATACGTTGAAATAACACTTACCTTCTCTTCCAACAAACTGCTGACTGACAGAGAGGAAGATTTAGAAAGTTCAGCGGCAGTCACCCGAGCAGCAGGAGGTGTAACAGTCATGAGAGGTGGTGGCGGTGGCGGCGGCTGCTGCCGAACCTGCTTCCGGAGCCTTTTTGTGTAGCCATCTCCATTTCTGAAGTTGTTCACAGCCTGGAGGCAGGAGAAACAGCCTGGAGGCAGGAGAAACAGCGGCCTGATGACACGTTGGGCAGGTATGCCCCTCAGAGTCCAGTAATGCTGTTCTAACACCTGTGTATAAGTAGAACCATCAAAATAGGTTTTAGCCAAACTAAGGACATTTTGGGCATTCTAATCACTTATAAAACCACGTCGATGATTCATGGGTGAAGACGGTCTTGAATTGAGAGCATGAAGCTAGAAATGTTCAACAGTGTAAAAAATTAATTGTATGCAGCAAATAACTCCACAGTCTTGGTATTTCACTGCTGTAACGTTTGAGGATGCAGAGTAGGCTGCGTCTTGATGTTTCCACCAGTCTTTTTTCCACTATCTAGTACAGGGAGCAGTCACCAACCTCAAGGTTAATGAAGAAAACACATCTCAAAAAACCATCAGTGGGTTTGAGTTCCGAAGGTTTTAACCAGCTCTCCCGTGCAGAAGAATGTGGAGTAAATGCCTAACTCTCCGTCTGTTGCAGACCACAGTAAGGCACCAGAGTTGGCTCTCTAGTTTTGTATGAGAGAAAGGGCTGTGGACAAACTCAATGCCTTCGATAGCGAATACTGTAATCACCTGCGCACTGATGCACTCTTCTCAGACTCGTCCTTCTGCACATCAAGAGGATGTAACTAGATATGTAAAAAGGGAAAAAAAGCTTTCTGCCTTCTTTTTTTCCTTCATACGAGAAGAGTCCTTTCCCATTCAGGGTATACTTAAGTATGACACAGAACTGATAACAAAGTAATTTCGTTATCTCCTATTCCTGCTTTCAGAAGATCAGCTGGGATGTTTTGAACTAGCAGACACGGGAGTAACCCTTAGATTGGTCACAATAACTGTCTCCACAGCAGGGAATAACAATTGCATCAGTCATTATCTCTTTACAAATGAGCCATAACAACTCCTCTGGAACAGGATCACCTCAGGAGGAGGACGGCTCCTCTGGTAAAAAGGGAGGCTTTTGCTTCTCACCTCTGGCATACGCTTCCCTGGAGGGGGGGTGGGGAAGGACAAAGAAAAAAGTGAGAGATAGGGAAAGGAACCCTTTCCCAAGCTTGGGATTTTAGCCTTTGAAACACAAACCAGAAGCCACACGAGCTTTCAAAGAGAACGACTCAATGATTATTTTAGGCAGCAAAAGCCTTTAATCCTCTCCTTTCACCGAGCGTGTAAGGGCTGCTCGACTAATATACTGATTTTCCTAACTGAATATAGCCAGGATGTTCCCAAGGCTTGAGCAGTGTTTTGAAGTCATTTGACATTCTTTGCCTTAACTTCAGGTTCCTTAAGGGTGAAATATCCCTCAGCTCACCCGCCACTCAGAGAAGAGGCACAAACCCGCTCCTCCTCCACAGCGCAATTCAGAGCGAGAGCTTAATTCGGTGCTCCGAATCAGTCACTGGAGAAACTTATATTCACCATCTCTATAGGAAGGGTGAATTCCTGCCTCCTGCGTATACGTTTAGTGACTAACCTTCAGTGGCATGAATACTCAGCCAGAGGCTTGTGTAATTAAAACACGCAAACATTCAACACGTGGGCTCCACAGAAACATCTGGGTTTCATAGGAAACACTACAAACTCTCATTAAAAAACAGTGAAAACCAGAAACATTTCCAGTAACACTGCAATATGTAAAGACATGCATGAAAGTTCACAGAGAGCGAGCTATGCACATATTTAACGTCCACGACCTAGAAAAAAGAACATTTTCATTTCTACTTCCAGGTTTCCCTTGAGTTTTGAAGGACTTTGCAACATGGCCATATAACCTCTGTATTTCACCCCAAGAGAAACAGTTCCTAATATGAGTATTCATCTCTCTGTTATGTAACTGCCAAGGGAAAAAAAATTAAAAACTAAGTAACACCAGAAGTCCCCCGCAGTCTTACCCCACTTGTTGGGCAGTTCTTTATACAGTGGACAGGTTTTCCGCAACGAAAGCAAGTCTATGATGGTGGGGGTGGACCCAAGGCTTCCTTCACGTAACTAAAGGGTTTTTGGAAAAAAAAGAAAAAGGTATGCCTGTGTCTCTCTTGTTAAAACAAACATTCGAAACACATTTCAGCCCACACAGCCAAAGGCAACACCACTCCCCCGATCCTGCAAAGAGCAGCACAATGCTGGCTGAGGCTGCATGAAAACAGCTGCTGATAGAAAACAGAGCCGTGCTGAAGATGTTCTGGGGAGTCCTTACGCCATTGCATGGGGTTTATGGGCCTGGGAACCTCCTTGAAAAGAGCCTTCTTGGGCACTCAAAACCTGGGGCTCTCTTTGTACCTTACATGAAGGCTCCTGTAACCAATCCCATTTGCTTCCAAGTGGACTGAAGCTCTGTGGAGAGAACAACTACACTATCCAGTATTTTTAGACTGATTTTTAAGCCCCAGGCTATTTGAAGGAGAAGATACCCACTGTACATTGCTTTGAGAAAGATGTATGCAAGCATTGTTGTTAACATCTTGCAGCATTAAAAGGACACACAGCTGAAGAGTCGGGGAACTTGTTTCTGCTTGCTGAACTTCAGCTTCAGACACAGCAGCATTAAAAGGAACCAAGCTGTTTCTAATCCCCCAGCAAGACAAAAGATTCTTATGCACCCTTTTGTTCTCAACTGTAACATCATGCAGATCGACCGCTATGAAATCCTTTCCATTACCATTTACAGGAAACTTTACCGATCCTTGACTAACTTGTTTGAACGCAAACGGTTTACAGAACCAAGCACACGTTTAGGGACAGCACTTATGCAGACCAATTTCTTTTGGTAGCTGCCTTCCAAACAAAGTATTCGGGGGTTTGGGGTGATTTTTTGTTTTTCCAAATGTACACAATTTAATTTCTGCAGGGAGAGAAGGAAGAAGTTACACACTTTACAGAGTCTGTGTTTAAACAAATTAGATTGTGTTGTCCACTGTATATACACTACAACTTATGAAATTGTGCAACATTCACACAATGGATCTAGAACTACAATGACTAGAAATTCAAAAACAGCCATGCAATTCTCCATGCTCCAGAAACACTTCCATTTTGGCTGCTGCAACCCCCCCTGAAATGTCCCTAACTTACAGCCAATTAAATTCTGATGGAAAAACTGTGTTAGTTTCTTTCCAATGCAAAATTAACAAAACGTTCAAAAAACTGGAAACAGCTGCTGAAATGCTGCTTCTTTGTGTCTTGAAGATGAGTTATACTGCGACATTACGTTGAGGCTGAGAAGGCACTCTCCTTCTATCTTCCCAAACTGGCAACTCCTCTTTACAGGACAGTATCAAAATATACACACACTGTAAAGTGAAAATAAATCCTTTACATGAATATTAAAAAGTAAATTAAAGTTGTGTTCACATTACAACAGTTCTCCAGCTATAGATCACAGTATAAAACTACAAAGCAAAGATTCTTTTGGCTTTAAGTATTTGACCAGAAGATATATATACCTTAATAAGCTGGGCCAGAGAAATGGATGCAGAAGAGTCATCAATCTGTTCCCAAAAAATTAAACACAGATTCAAGTTCTACAATCCAAACACAGCAATACTTCACCTCTACTGTACTCTGAAAGTCGGCACGATAACCTCCGAGTGTCACTGAAAGAGGCATTTCCAACCTAGTGTCACTTGGTATTTGTTCAAACCAAACTCCAAGCCTATGACACCTTCAGAGTGCCTAGGTGGTTAACGGGAAGAAACTAAAACAGCCAAACCCGCCTGAGATTGACTTCTTGCTCCAGAATATCTCAGAGAGGGACCCCTGTCAAAGGCTCACAACTGCTTAAAAGTCGAAGGGGTAAGGAAGCTGTCAAGTTTCAGCTAAAAAGGACTTAAAAAAACCCCTGGAGTTTATTTGAGAAGGAAGCATCACTACAGGAAAGTTCTTTTCAGTGTAGTTTGTCAATTAATCAGCTACTGTCTCATCATGTATAAATGCACATGCTTATGCTTTTACGAACACAGCATAGTTGCCTAGCAAAATAAGTATTTCCTTGGGTTACTTATTTATATTTTACCAGCAGCAGGACAGACCTGAAGAAACATGCTGCCCTTTTCCAAAGGTACATTCAAAGTGGTGGTAGACTGAAGAAAGGCTTCACCTTTGGGAAAGTAAAGCAGCAGGCGACCCTGAAGTCACCGAGCTCCAAACATGTACTGCAGGCAGAAGGTAAGAAAGATGACAGGCATTTTACCCACAAATGCACCAGGCTCTAACCTTGTGCCAAAGCATGTACACTGGGTTTCAGGTATTTTCATTTGCAGACAAACTGTTAAACAGTTAAACTGCTTCATCGGGTAAGCGGAAAGATCAAATGCACAGCTCTAGAATACCACTTCACATAGCAACGCTATTGAAATTCACGACAAGGTATTCAAAACACTTATGTACCCAGAGGGGGACCAAACAATAGCACTTCAATTTCACAGCTCTAGGAACAAATACCCAGGTATTTAAGGACACAGGAAAGGAATCATTCAGCTGCACAGAACTGTCCTCCAAACATAAGGGATATGGTGGTTTTGGTATTTGTTTGAACCCCCAAGGCAAAAGTAAGAAACAGTCCCAACTTTAACAATCCTGGTTTCTCAGCGGGTTTTGATAACATTTTCAAAAACCACGAGGCCAAAACGGATTTAAAACCAAAAGCTAAGTGATACACGGTGAAAATGGCAAAAAATACACTCCAATCCATTTTTATTGCAAGAAACAAAAAGCACACGACCCCCTATACAAACATACATGTTGCTAGCTAGAGACAGACAGATGCAGAGCAGGGCTCCATGTTCAGTTGGGCAAACCTCGCACCTACGTGATCTCAAAATGATCGTACATTATCTGTACAACTCAAAGTCATTCAGGCAATGTTCCAGCAGATTCAATAGGAAATACAATGCACTCCTAGGCACGAATACCAGTATTCACATTAGAACTGTGCGAACGATGGCATTACTCAGTTTTTACTATGCTGAGTCAAATCCATTCTATTCACAACATATGCTGTCCTTTACTGGAAAATACATAAAGGTAATGTTTGGAAAATTAATACAGGGCTACATTGTTTAGAATGAAGTGCAGTGTCTAGCAAAAAGCCTGCGTTTTCACATACTGCTTTTGATGTTCCGCTCAGTGGCTCAGTTGGACTTCTGGAAGAAGAAATACAGGTGATCAGAACTTAAAACACAGCACTTGTACCCAACATAAAGCGGTGAAAACAGATTCGAAAACCTGACCATCCAACCATTATGTTCTGATAGTCTAGTGAACGTGGACATTTAGGCGTACACAGAAACTGTTCTCTCTTGGTACATGCAGTGCAGCTAAAAAGAAGCCCAACAATGACATTTCTACTTTGTCACAAATTACTCTAAGACTTACAGAGATAGAACACAACAGTGCAAGAGGAAGTCCTCAGGTGTTTTGTCACTGCTACATCAGTATCAAAAAGATGAAGTCTGTCCTACAGCTTTGTGTTCTTCAGTCATCAACCATCAAAACACAAAGGTCACTTTAGCCAATCTCTATACCCCTAGTATTCCAAATAGGTACCAGATAGAGTACTTGAGTGTCAGAGAAAGAACAGTCATAGCCTGGACACGTCCAAGTGCAAGTCTACTTCAGTGAAAAAAATCAAGACGTAACAGAAATGTCAGCAGCAGAGTCTTTAGAACAGTGTTTCTTTGTGGGAGCCCAAGCCCTGTGTTCAGATATCTACCACACTTGGCCAGGAAAGGGCCAAACTACTACATGTGTTCCATAGGCTGTATCGACTAAAAATAGCAGTAGGTATGTCACCTGAAAGCCGTTCCTGGGCTTTTGTGCGATTTAGGAGCCCTGTGACAAAACAATAAAAAAGGTCTTAATTGCCAGAATTTCCTTGAAGATAATCTTGAAAATGCTACAATATTCTAGGCAATATTTACTACGTTTGAAAACTTGCTGAGATTCCACACACTCATTCATCTGTACCTGCACGCTGCTCATCCTGAATCAGACATGCAAGCATTGATGTCGTTAGCAAACAATTCATACATCACCCAAAGGGATGTACGCTGCTAGAGCTCCACCGGGCTGGCAATCACAGCCACGCACCTCCGGCAGATGAGGAAGTACAAGGAAATACTTGAGATTACCACACAAGGATTTCTTCATCCATGTCCCTTGAAGAACATACTACAAGGCGAGTAACGCGTTGCTGAAGGCCTCTCCACCCCGACAGCATACATTCACCATTCCCAAACAGGAACCACTCTACCGGTTCTTTCTGCAATGCTTCCCGCTGAAGGAAGAGAAAGCTAAGCTGCCCGGTTAATTTTCAACGTGAGAACAGCAGTGCCGTTCTTTCCTTATCCCCACACACAGGTATTGCTTTGAGCTTTGATGCCAGCAGCATCTCTCCTCTCCTTTTAGGGCAACGTTACAATACCAGGAGAGGATGCCATCCAGCCAGAAACGGAGGATGCGCTGACAAGACAGCACTAAGCACACGCATTGAAATTAACCCCCAAAACAAGGCCATGTTTATAAGCACAACGCTGTGGCGTCCAGAATTACTAGAAGAAGGCTGGAAAACAGGACCAGGCAAACAATGCTAATGTAGCTGAGAGAGAACTGGACTGCGTGAATACCTAAACGACAGCATTAATCCTCTAGTCAGGATTGCATTTGAATAGCTGTCATTTTAATCAGTACACCCAATTCCCTGTCCTCCATAAATCTCAGCAATACAGAATACAGAGTTAAAACCAGGAGCACAGAGACCAGCTTAGGGTAAAAACAGACTTAGAAAGAGAACTAGCAACATTTGGTAACATGGGAAACCGCTTACTGAGTTTCAAGTTTGGAAAGGATTAACTATTCCTTCATCGTACTCACACAAAAGGAAATACGCTTTAGGATAGTGTTGGTTTTTTCTTGCCTGAACCGGACATTGTCTTTAGGAAACTAACAGGAATCCCTTAGGAGTGGAACTTCTTGTTTGCATGGTTCGCCAGCTGGCAACCCTTGGTCTCTCCTCTATAGCTAGCGTGCAAAAGACCCCGATTTGGGGCGCAGGAATACCTGCCATATCCCGCCCCCCCCCCCCCCCATTCCCCAAATGCAAGAAAGAGTCAAATGGATACATTAAAATCTACCCCAGGACAACAAAAATTAACAGCAGCTTTAACAAGAAAGACACAATTGGAATGCCTCTGTAAACTAATAGCCATTAAAAAAGTTAACCCATGGAAACCCCTGACAAAGAATACAATGCTTGTTGGATTCTTACACAACGTATGGTGGGCTGGGAGCTTTAACTCTTCCAACAGGGATTCTCCTAACAACGACCGATGAGTGCTGAGGGCATTATCATTGGTGTATTCTGAAAACAACATAAATACAGAAAAAACATTAGTCAATTCGTAAGAACGTATATTGATATCGAATTACATAGCACTTCAGAGAATCCCTTTGCAGATAAAAAAGCCAAATTTGATATCTGACATCGCGCTTCTATCGTCTCAACACCCTAACGGTACAGTTCAAGAAACCTGCAGGTATGATAACCAATCACAAGCAGCAAAAACGGCTTCATTTTCAATGGCTCCATCTTGCTTCCCACCGTATCACTCAGGGTGGGCTTCTTGGCATTCTATACTGAGCCCAACTTCTCAGCAGGAGGACTACACCGCTGTCCCCATGCTTACCTAGTGTAGAATATGGAAAAGAAATTACAATTAGCAAATACTAATTGTACCCGTAGCCCGTATCTATCTAGTCCGTAGCCTACAGCTCTGGACGCACAGACCAGCCTATATTTCCTGTATCTACTTACTCGAGGATGTGTCCAGAAAGCCAAATCCTAATTACCTTTAACAGAGAATGCAACAGGGGGGGAATGGGGAAGAAAGAAAAGGTGGAGAAAAGGAAAAGGGTAGGCACGCAACTGAAAAAGAAAGTTATCCCGAAGACCAGCTCAGCCCGCCTCGCTCTTTGATGCACACAGATGTCCGAGTTCAGATGTGAAACAGCAGAAAAACCCTGACAGGGCTCCTTTTCACTGTCCTCCTCCCTGGGTGCGTGCTGGGACCTCCTCGTTTCCCTGAAGTCCTCCCAGACTAACAGGGAGGAGCAAAGAACTGCATCTGCAGAAGCAAAGGGGCGGCCGTGCCTCGGCTTTGGAGAGGCCCAAAGCTGCCCTGGGCCCCAGCAGCCCCTGGCGCCCCGGCATTTGCTTGGCCCCGAGGCCCCGCGGGGCCTGCCAGCACCAGGGACCCCCGGGGACAGAAGCCAAGGACAGCGGTCAGCCCCTGTGGGCAGAGGGACAGGGCTCTGTCCTCCCTTCTGGCCGCAGGAGGATGCCCTGGGCCGCGCCAGCACAGGGCGCCTCTCCTCCTCAGCGCCCGGGGGCAGCGAGGCCTGAGGGAGGCCCTGGGTGCTGGGCTCAGCCTGGCCGCTGCCAGCGGCTCCCGGCACGCAGCTCCTCCTGCCCAGGGCGGTGGCTGGCGCACAGCCAGAGCCACTGTTTGGGAAAGCCTTGCCGGGGCCCAGCACACCCTGGGCAGCTCCCCTCCGGCCCTGCCCCCGCCCCTGCCCCTCGCCCCTGCCCCTCCCCTCCCGCCCTGTGCAGGCCCGGCCCCCCCAGCCGTGCTATTGGCCACAGCTGAGCCAATCAGCGGAGCCGGAGGTGGGCTGTCAGTCACAGCCAGGTGGGGCAGGGCCCAGAGGGGCCGAGGCCCAGGGGCCTGAGGAGAAAGGGGTGAGAGCTGGGCCGGGGGCAGCCGGGGCCCGGGGGGAGCAGGGCCAGGCCAGGGCCGGGGGAGCTGCAGGAGCGGGAGCGGGAGCAGGCATCTGCCAGTGCGGATGGGCCTGGGGGCAGGGGCCTGGAGGCCTCACCGCCCACGGGCCCCGCCAGGGCCCAGTCGCCAGCCCTGGGCCCGAGGGCTCAGCCCCAGGGCCAGCCCCAGCAGCAGGGTGGGAGCGGTTCCTGCTGCTGCCCCGAGGGTTGCCAGCCCCAGCCCTGCCAGCTGGAGGTGGGTGTTTGATGTCCGCAGGCCAGGGGAAGGCAGAGTGGCCTCCTCTCTCCAGGCGGCTCCAGGCTTTGGAGCAGGCATGCTGTGGCCAGGGCCTTTGCTGTCCCCTCCTGTGGGTCTGGTGCTGATGGACAGCCCCGTCTCTGCCGACAGCCTTTGATAAATGGGGATTTCCAGACACGGAGCTGTTTCTGCCTCCAGGTGGGAGCACGTGCCGGGGCGTTGTTGTCAGAGCAGCCGATGGGGAGCGCTCCTGGTTGGAGGCAGCTCCCTTGGCAGCTGCTTGTGCTACCGCCAACCGGTCCAAAAACTTTCTAACGCCAATTTGGCGTTTAGAAAGCAGGCGTTCTTTATTGCAGCGCTGGATGCACGGGGGATATCTCTACCCAGCGTGCATGCCGTAGGTCACGCCAGCAAAGTATTTATCAAACTTAAAACGTACATATTCCTTAATTTTCCAAGGAAAGTCATTAACGTTACAATTATTTCCCAGAAATCATTAGCATATTTCCCCTCCCACCGGAGCATGTGCTGTTTAATTCTGGGGATTCTTTCGGGGGTCCCTAGTGGTCGTTCTCCTCAAATTCCAACTCTCCGCTTGTTGACCTCGTTGGTTTTTTCCACCTCATCATGCTGATTTGGCTGTTTCCTTTTCTTAAGGACACAGCTGACACTCGCCAGTGTTCAGGGAGTTTCTTGGTTTATGTTCAGACTGCCCATTATCTTTGTTCTGAGCTCACTCTTTCATTCAGAGATTGCTTCTTATCTTACAGGCCTCTCCTCTGTCCTTGGTTTCTGCGGGCATGCCGATTCACTTCCTTCCTAGCTCTACTCTGTCCTTGGTAGCTGTCAATTGTTGGTGACCAGCTTCTTCTAAGCAGGCCTTGATGATGAGCGTTTTGAAGCAGGCCTTGGTAATTAACTTCTTTTCTGAATCCCACATGGAACACTTGTGCCTCTCTCTTGGACCCAAGGTTGGATACCTGCCTTTCCCCCCACCCAAGCTGTGGTAGCCCTTTCTGGAAAAAGAGCTCCTGGGTGAGTTAGTTCCTCAGCCATAACGGCAGGGTTTCTGTTTGCATCTGCAAGAACTGAGGACAAACCCTGCTGAGGGAAACCGTCAGGAGAAAAGGAAGGCTGGAGAGAGCAGAACAGATCCGTAGAGCTGCGCTCCTTTACCCCCGATGGTGTCACACCTCCTGGCACGGCGACTGGGTAAGGGTGCTTTCCCAGCTTTTCCAGTGCTCACCACCGGAGAGCCGACGGCCCTGGGGGAAGGGCAGGACCCCCTTCTTTGTGCACGCCAGGATCTTGTCACGCTGCGTAAGCTCCTGCGCAAGCAGAAGTGGCCGATAGTGGACTTGTTGAGGGAGGCTGGGGTGGGCATGAGGAAGATGCCGGGAGCAGACTTCCTTCAAGTCATCAAGGGGGGATGTAGGGAGCAGAACGGGAGTGACCTGCTGCCGCTGCCGTACGTCCTTGCGTGCAGAGCCAGGGTGGTTCCAGTGGAGGCAATGGTGGCGGTTGAGCAAGGGGCGCTTTCTCTTGTCTTACCCTCAGAGGACGGCTGCCACAGTCTGGAAAGCTGGAGGGGAAAGGGAGGGCAAGGATGCAAGAAGTGGGATGTCATCTAGAGCGGGTTGTGGGAGTGAGGGTACCCGTTGCCTCATGGTCTCCAAAGAGAGTCGCTGCTCAGCTCTGTGGCTGCCGGGATCCTGCTGCAGACACTGAACTGGCATCACGCTTCCCAGTGTCGATACTCGACCTTTCCCCCACCAGTCTCGTATCTGTATTCCCATTGCGCTGCCTTCCAGCACGTATCTGTGCAGCACGGCTCAGCCTGGGCCCCACTTCCCACAGGGCAGAGCGGTACGGAGCTGTGAGGAGCACGCTCAGGTCTACGAGGGTTCAGCAGTGCAGATGTTAGCTGGTACTCTAGTCCAAGCCAAACCAAGCCTTCTCAAAACGCAGGGGGCTGGGAAGTTCGGCATGTTAACAGCCGAGAGGTCTGCAGAAGGAGAAGCTGGAGAAGCCAGGGGATGTGCAATACTGCCGTCAGCCCAATGGCAGGAGGGAGGTTATTCAGTCCCTGGGGCTGGGCTGGAAATCTGCAGCCTGCGGTGTAACGTCCTGTACTGGGATTTGGTAGTTAGCACTGATCATCAGCTGATCAAAACCAGACCCTTTCTGCAGCTGTTGGCGGCAGCTGGAAAAGAGAGGTTGGGAAGACCTTGCTTTTTAAAACCTAAGCCAGAGCAGAAGCCTTGTCCTGGTACCTGTGTTGTCTTTCACTGCGGTTTTCACATCTGTGAGAGAAGAGGCATTTGGCTGACGGTTTGTAGGACTGCCTCTTTTGCAGATTAAACATACCTTGTCAGCATGGAAGAGAACTGGACATGGACAAGCAAACGCTTGGGGCAACTGCAGTGTAGAGCTGGGGGCAGTCTGTAATATTTCTGTCAGGCTCAAGAGCTAAAGGATGGTTCCATTGCAAGAGGCGAGTCTGTTGGGAGCTCCAGTCTCCCAAATTCCAAACCCCGCGTGTTAAACAGTGCTGAGCCCCATTGTTTCTCTCTGCTGCTCTCTAGCACAGTTTCTCTGGCTTTTTCTTTGGTTGGTTTTTAGTCCCTGGTAGGTGTCCAAGCTCCGTTCCATCAAGCCACTTGCAAACCTGCCCCTTGCCCAGCTTCTGCTGGGGGCCAAGCCAAAGGGATGAAGCCTCGTGCTCGTAGCAAGCGCGAAGCAAAGTTAAAGCGCTGAGAAGTTCCCCCATCAGCCCAGAGCCAGCGTGCAGCTGCGATGAGATGGAAGAGCCTGGGAAACAATTCGTCGGCAGGAGGCGATGGAAGAAGGTACAGTGCGTGTGGCACCCGGGATTAAGCGATACGCTCAGTTTCCTGTCTGGATCAGTACTGTGCTTGCCCTTTGACTAAGCCCCGGCGCAGAGCAGAAATTGTTGTTACTCATCGTGGGTGCCAGAGTGCTGTTCCTGCTCTCTCCTCCCTGGTGCATTGATTTAATCTTTTGTGTCTAGGCAGGGCCTTGATAATGCTCCTGTGTGGGCACTGTGTATGTGAATGGCAGGTTTTCTGCATAGTTGTGACTGATCTTTCTTGCTTCTTTTCATGAGGAAAATCTTGAGATGTACTGCGCAGGAACTATAGAAATGCAAAGAAGTGATGAAGAAAGAGGTGCCAGTCAAGGAGGGAGTGCAGGTTAGTTCTGGTTTTCAATTTTCTTGACTGTGTTCTAGCCAAAAGCCTTGTCTTAAGCAATTGAAATGAGCTGAACTACTGGGTATTTCAGTAGCTTTCAGGCGAGCACCTTCAGTCCTTGCCCCAGCAGGTGGAAACGCGAGATGGAGGTCAGCACGTGCGCCCTCAGGTCGTAGCGGGGCCTCCTCAACCCCGGGCTGGGGATGCTGTTCCTGGGGACGCTGGTTGGAGCCCGCGATGGGGATGCTGGCGGTGGGGCTGTCAGCAGCAGGCTGGGGCGGAGCTGGCGGTAGCAGGGGTGTTGGTACCAGGCCGGGGTGGGGATGCTGGTTCCGGGGCGGTTGTTCCTTTCGGAACGGCGAGGTGGCGCCGCGGCTGCAGCCTCTGCCGGGCAGGGGCGCGGTGTCAAGGCAGCAGAAGTGGAAGTGGCGCTGGGTGGGCCCGGGGCCGGCAGCGTGATGGTGGGCAGAGAGGGTTCCCGCATACCAGAGCGGTGAGGGCATCTGCCCTGCCTTGCCCCTTCCCCCACCGCTCCGCAGCTTCCTCCCAGCCCAGGGGCTCCTGGGGGCTGCCCCGGGGGGCTGCAGCGGCATGCAGCCCACTGCTGCCAGGAGGCGCGGGGCGCGGCCTGGCCGTGACACCAGTGGCGCCGGCGGCCGGCAGCACTGTGTCACCCGTTCCGTCGAACGTATCGCAGCCCCCGGGCAGCAGGGAGCCGTAGCTTAAAGCGCGTGGGGCTGGGGGACTGGGGCAGGCAAGGGTCCCCGGGCCGGGGCAGGGCTCGGGGCCAGAGCTCCAAGCCAGAAGTTTAAGGCCTCCGTGCTGCGGGGTTTCAGTAGACCGGCTGCATGAAACCTGTCCCCTCTGGTGTGCAAAGGGCCTTTGCCCCCCGGCATCCCTCTGGCTTCTAGATGGCTTGGCAGGCACGTTGTTGCTGTTGGATTCTCTCCGCTTGCTGCATCCTGCCTGCTGCCTGCTGCCGCCCACTCCATGCCGTGCCTGCCCAGCTTCCCCTCCGACAGCGTTTTTGAGTTATTGGGCACCTGGCACAACCACCCTCTTCTTCTTTTTCTTTGGTGGGATGCTGTCGCGCAGGGCGGCCTCTTGCGTCTTGGGGGCGCTGGCTGGTGCGGGGCGCTTGGCCTTCTTGCCGCCCATCTCTCCCAGTCTGGGCACCATCTGGCAGGAGGCAGCAGCCGGCGGCAGTGGCAAGCGGGTCAAAAGCACCCGGGGCTGCCTCCACAGCACCTCCTGCACCAGTTGGGCCGTGTGGGGCGGATGACGCTGGGGGGCAGCCGGGGGGCTGGCCAGGGGACTCAGCAACGGGATCCGCAGGGGGCTCAGCAGGGGAGTCTCCGCAAGAGCCTTCAGGGGAGCCTTGTGGGGGCTCTCCACAGGACTGTCCTCTGAAGTCGCCGGAGAGCTCTCCTCAGAAGTCTCCGAGGGGCTCAGTGGCAGCCAGGTGGGGAGGTCTGCCACCACCGTGCCCTGCTTCCCCTCGGGGTCCTGCAAGGGGGAGGCCGGCCCCCCCCAGAAGGGGTCGGCGTCCCCCAGCATTGCCACTGCCAGGCAGTCCTTGGGGCAGTTGCCCTCCAGCCCGTTGTCCCAGAAGTCGGGGACTTTGCTGAAGCACCAGGCGGTGCTGGCAAGGCTGTTGGGGCCATCAGGGAAGGTGTTTTTGCCGTCCACCAGCATCACCGCTGCCACTTGCTCCTTGTTGGAGCCGCCCTCTGCCCTGTACTCCAAGAGGTGGGGGAGCTTGTTGAGGGAGGTGGTCAAGCTGGGGATGACAGGGACATTGGGGACGGTGTCCTCCCCATCCCCCATCCCCGCCACCACCACTCGTTCATTGGGGCAGCCGCCCTCCGCCACGTACTCGGAGAGGTCGGGAGCTCATGGAGGAAGGTGCTCAAGCTGGGGCTGTTGGGGACATCGGGGACGGAGTCCTCGCTGTCCGTGGTGTCGAGCCAGGCGAGCATATGGCTGGCGGTGGTGTCCTCTGCCTGCTCAGGAAAGGCCTCGGCGAAGGCGTCTGGCCCCTGCTCGGGCAGATCCGTGGGCTTCCCCGGGGCCCCGGGGTGGTCACCGCTGCTGAAAAAGGAAACAAAACCAATCGAACCCCAGGGCGATGCCAGGTTTGCTAAGCTTGGCCACCCGACCACGGTCTCTGCCACCCCCCAAACCTCACTTTTGGGCTTCGTCGTGGTTCTGCCAGTCGGCAGAGCCAGGGCGGTCTGGCGGGGGCTGGCAGCAGGGACACTGTCCTCGATGGCCGCCCCGTCCTTGCTGGAGGCCTCCGATGGCTTCTGGGCGCTGCCGGGTGGGGTGTGGAGCACAGGGGAGCCTGTGGGGTCCAGGGTCTCCCCCTGGCCCACGGCCCACGGCCCCGGGCCCATCGGCTGGTGGGGCACCAGTGTCCCCATCGCCACCTGCTGTCCCCAGCTGTAGGCAGGGGGACAAGGAGCGGCCACGGTGGGGAGCTGCACCCCGCAGGGGAGCTGCATGACAGGGGGGAGCTGCACCACAGGGGGAAGCGGCACCACGCCGGGGAGCTGCACCACCTGGCCTGGGGCCCCCAGCGGCCCCAGCACCCCCTGCCAGACGGTGGCCTGGGCCAGCTGGGAGGTGACGGTGTGCACCTGAGCAGGCCTGCGGGACACCGGCAGCCCCGGGCCAGAGAAGGGCAGCAGGCCGGCAGTGACCGGTGGCAGCATGGCTGGGGCGGTGACGCTCACACTGGGCACCTCCAATGCCATCGGCAGCCAGAGAGGGAACCTCTCTGTTGGGGTAGCGAAGAGGAGCAATGGGGTGAGATATTGGTGGGCAGAGCTGTCTGGGGGGCTACGTGGAGGGCAGGAGCACCGGGAGGAGCGGGAGCCTGCTGCTGTACGTGCCATGGCGCTTGGTCAGGGTGGGGTTTGTTGGGGGCAAGCAGCCCTCGTCCCCATGGTGATCATTCCGCCAGCACCTGCTGCAGCCAGCCTTGCGCTGGTTTGATTTTTCCTACCACAACAGCTTCCCATCTCAAAGATTTCCCATCCTGCTGAGATTTCCTGTCCTGAATGATGGGTTCCCACCCGCACAATGGCTTTTAAACCGCATGATGGTTTTCCATGCCAATGAGGAATTCTCAGCCCCGTCATGGTTTCCTAACCCAACAGTCTCCCATCCCCACGATTTCCGATCCCAAGCGTGATTTTTGGGGGGAGGTGAATTTCCTGTCGAAGGGGAAGGGATGGGGCTGGCACTGGTGTCCCTGCAATGCCGACACGTGTGCGCTGCCCTTCCCGCCCTGGTGGTGGGGATTATGGGGTTTGGGGCGCTTTTAGGTCGTTTTTGTCCTCCCCCTCTCTGCCCCGGCGGGGGGGGGAACCGCTGCTCCCAACTGTGGTGGAAGCGGTGCCGGTGCCAGTTCCGTGCGGCCGGGATGGGGAGCTGTCAGGAAAATCTGGCAACTGGCCTGTGCCGACCGAGGAGAGAGGCCGGGATGCAAAGTATAGCATTACAAGAGGCATTCTTGCATTTGCGTGCATGAGCAGGCTGCTGCTTTGCAAAGCGACTCTCATTCTGTGGCGGCATCATCCATCTGCTTCTTTCTTGATCTTTCTTGATCCAGACGTCCCGGTGGTCGGTCTTGCTGCAGTTCCCTATCTCTGATGGCAGATAAGGGGAAGGTTCCCCAGAGGAGTCGGAGGGGCTGGGATGCTGGCGTGATCTGGGTAGTGCAGGGGTATCCTTTCTTCTTCAGACTGTCCTTCTCCTCCTTGCAATGAGCTGGGGTCCTTCAGTCATGCTGACTGAACCATGACTGAGCAGTATACGACGTAAACTAGCTGTATCTTAAGAAATGTCATACAATTTCCTACTCTTGAGACTAATTGCTACAATAGTTTTTCCTAGCAATGAGATTTTCCTAGCCGTCCCTCCTTTCCTTTTGACCATCAGGGTCGCACTATACTCTTCCTTCTTTAAGTCGTATGTTGAGCATATAAGGTAGTAGAACACTGTAAACGCACAGATAGATAATTACAAAGCCAAACAAGCTAGTGAATACAACAACCCAAATCCTTTTAGTTCACAGGCCTCTACCTAAGTCTGGGAGCCAAGAGGTTAGCCACCCAAACAGATTCAGGAGAGATCCCTGCCTTACTTCGTGTAGTATTTTTAAATGAGTCTTCCTCTTGTTTCTGTCAGTTTCATTTTTCTGGTCTTGACTTACATAAAAACCCAGCAGCTGTTATTCAACAATGCACGTTCTCTGTCCTGCGCTGCTGAAAGGTGCTCTAGGGCTAATCCATTTGTGCGGAGGCACCAGGAAGAGAGAGCGCCAGCGTTTGTGGGGCTGTGAATGGGGTTCCCTGGATACTTGAAGCGCAGCAGCAGCTTTTGGTCCTGGCCCCTTTGGGGTGGCGGACAGCCACAGCCCCCAGGACCAAGCCGTGGTGGCGCGGCTAGGGGACAGCGAGGACACCATCTTGATCGCCAACGTCCCCAACTTGACCGCCGATGTCCTCAATGAGCTCCCTGACCTCTCCGAGTACGTGGCGGAGGGTGGCTGCCCCAAGGAGCGAGCGGTGGCGGCGGGGCTGGGGGATGGGGAGGACACCGTCCCCAATGTCCCTGTCATCCCCAGCTTGACCACCTCCCTCAACA
Organism: Platalea leucorodia; assembly: GCF_965183815.1. Taxonomy (NCBI): domain Eukaryota; kingdom Metazoa; phylum Chordata; class Aves; order Pelecaniformes; family Threskiornithidae; genus Platalea; species Platalea leucorodia. The sequence goes on along the minus strand of NC_138842.1, from coordinate 415,178 downwards.
AGCTCCTCCACCTCTTGGAGTACAGGGCAGAGGGCGGCTCCAACAAGGAGCAAGTGGCAGCGGTGATGCTGGTGGACGGCAAAAACACCTTCCCTGATGGCCCCAACAGCCTTGCCAGCACCGCCTGGTGCTTCAGCAAAGTCCCCGACTTCTGGGACAACGGGCTGGAGGGCAACTGCCCCAAGGACTGCCTGGCAGTGGCAATGCTGGGGGACGCCGACCCCTTCTGGGGGGGGCCGGCCTCCCCCTTGCAGGACCCCGAGGGGAAGCAGGGCACGGTGGTGGCAGACCTCCCCACCTGGCTGCCACTGAGCCCCTCGGAGACTTCTGAGGAGAGCTCTCCGGCGACTTCAGAGGACAGTCCTGTGGAGAGCCCCCACAAGGCTCCCCTGAAGGCTCTTGCGGAGACTCCCCTGCTGAGCCCCCTGCGGATCCCGTTGCTGAGTCCCCTGGCCAGCCCCCCGGCTGCCCCCCAGCGTCATCCGCCCCACACGGCCCAACTGGTGCAGGAGGTGCTGTGGAGGCAGCCCCGGGTGCTTTTGACCCGCTTGCCACTGCCGCCGGGTGCTGCCTCCTGCCAGATGGTGCCCAGACTGGGAGAGATGGGCGGCAAGAAGGCCAAGCGCCCCGCACCAGCCAGCGCCCCCAAGACGCAAGAGGCCGCCCTGCGCGACAGCATCCCACCAAAGAAAAAGAAGAAGAGGGTGGTTGTGCCAGGTGCCCAATAACTCAAAAACGCTGTCGGAGGGGAAGCTGGGCAGGCACGGCATGGAGTGGGCGGCAGCAGGCAGCAGGCAGGATGCAGCAAGCGGAGAGAATCCAACAGCAACAACGTGCCTGCCAAGCCATCTAGAAGCCAGAGGGATGCCGGGGGGCAAAGGCCCTTTGCACACCAGAGGGGACAGGTTTCATGCAGCCGGTCTACTGAAACCCCGCAGCACGGAGGCCTTAAACTTCTGGCTTGGAGCTCTGGCCCCGAGCCCTGCCCCGGCCCGGGGACCCTTGCCTGCCCCAGTCCCCCAGCCCCACGCGCTTTAAGCTATGGCTCCCTGCTGCCCGGGGGCTGCGATACGTTCGACGGAACGGGTGACACAGTGCTGCCGGCCGCCGGCGCCACTGGTGTCACGGCCAGGCCGCGCCCCGCGCCTCCTGGCAGCAGTGGGCTGCATGCCGCTGCAGCCCCCCGGGGCAGCCCCCAGGAGCCCCTGGGCTGGGAGGAAGCTGCGGAGCGGTGGGGGAAGGGGCAAGGCAGGGCAGATGCCCTCACCGCTCTGGTATGCGGGAACCCTCTCTGCCCACCATCACGCTGCCGGCCCCGGGCCCACCCAGCGCCACTTCCACTTCTGCTGCCTTGACACCGCGCCCCTGCCCGGCAGAGGCTGCAGCCGCGGCGCCACCTCGCCGTTCCGAAAGGAACAACCGCCCCGGAACCAGCATCCCCACCCCGGCCTGGTACCAACACCCCTGCTACCGCCAGCTCCGCCCCAGCCTGCTGCTGACAGCCCCACCGCCAGCATCCCCATCGCGGGCTGCAACCAGCGTCCCCAGGAACAGCATCCCCAGCCCGGGGTTGAGGAGGCCCCGCTACGACCTGAGGGCGCACGTGCTGACCTCCATCTCGCGTTTCCACCTGCTGGGGCAAGGACTGAAGGTGCTCGCCTGAAAGCTACTGAAATACCCAGTAGTTCAGCTCATTTCCATTGCTTAAGACAAGGCTTTTGGCTAGAACACAGTCAAGAAAATTGAAAACCAGAACTAACCTGCACTCCCTCCTTGACTGGCACCTCTTTCTTCATCACTTCTTTGCATTTCTATAGTTCCTGCGCAGTACATCTCAAGATTTTCCTCATGAAAAGAAGCAAGAAAGATCAGTCACAACTATGCAGAAAACCTGCCATTCACATACACAGTGCCCACACAGGAGCATTATCAAGGCCCTGCCTAGACACAAAAGATTAAATCAATGCACCAGGGAGGAGAGAGCAGGAACAGCACTCTGGCACCCACGATGAGTAACAACAATTTCTGCTCTGCGCCGGGGCTTAGTCAAAGGGCAAGCACAGTACTGATCCAGACAGGAAACTGAGCGTATCGCTTAATCCCGGGTGCCACACACACTGTACCTTCTTCCATCGCCTCCTGCCGACGAATTGTTTCCCAGGCTCTTCCATCTCATCGCAGCTGCACGCTGGCTCTGGGCTGATGGGGGAACTTCTCAGCGCTTTAACTTTGCTTCGCGCTTGCTACGAGCACGAGGCTTCATCCCTTTGGCTTGGCCCCCAGCAGAAGCTGGGCAAGGGGCAGGTTTGCAAGTGGCTTGATGGAACGGAGCTTGGACACCTACCAGGGACTAAAAACCAACCAAAGAAAAAGCCAGAGAAACTGTGCTAGAGAGCAGCAGAGAGAAACAACGGGGCTCAGCACTGTTTAACACGCGGGGTTTGGAATTTGGGAGACTGGAGCTCCCAACAGACTCGCCTCTTGCAATGGAACCATCCTTTAGCTCTTGAGCCTGACAGAAATATTACAGACTGCCCCCAGCTCTACACTGCAGTTGCCCCAAGCGTTTGCTTGTCCATGTCCAGTTCTCTTCCATGCTGACAAGGTATGTTTAATCTGCAAAAGAGGCAGTCCTACAAACCGTCAGCCAAATGCCTCTTCTCTCACAGATGTGAAAACCGCAGTGAAAGACAACACAGGTACCAGGACAAGGCTTCTGCTCTGGCTTAGGTTTTAAAAAGCAAGGTCTTCCCAACGTCTCTTTTCCAGCTGCCGCCAACAGCTGCAGAAAGGGTCTGGTTTTGATCAGCTGATGATCAGTGCTAACTACCAAATCCCAGTACAGGACGTTACACCGCAGGCTGCAGATTTCCAGCCCAGCCCCAGGGACTGAATAACCTCCCTCCTGCCATTGGGCTGACGGCAGTATTGCACATCCCCTGGCTTCTCCAGCTTCTCCTTCTGCAGACCTCTCGGCTGTTAACATGCCGAACTTCCCAGCCCCCTGCGTTTTGAGAAGGCTTGGTTTGGCTTGGACTAGAGTACCAGCTAACATCTGCACTGCTGAACCCTCGTAGACCTGAGCGTGCTCCTCACAGCTCCGTACCGCTCTGCCCTGTGGGAAGTGGGGCCCAGGCTGAGCCGTGCTGCACAGATACGTGCTGGAAGGCAGCGCAATGGGAATACAGATACGAGACTGGTGGGGGAAAGGTCGAGTATCGACACTGGGAAGCGTGATGCCAGTTCAGTGTCTGCAGCAGGATCCCGGCAGCCACAGAGCTGAGCAGCGACTCTCTTTGGAGACCATGAGGCAACGGGTACCCTCACTCCCACAACCCGCTCTAGATGACATCCCACTTCTTGCATCCTTGCCCTCCCTTTCCCCTCCAGCTTTCCAGACTGTGGCAGCCGTCCTCTGAGGGTAAGACAAGAGAAAGCGCCCCTTGCTCAACCGCCACCATTGCCTCCACTGGAACCACCCTGGCTCTGCACGCAAGGACGTACGGCAGCGGCAGCAGGTCACTCCCGTTCTGCTCCCTACATCCCCCCTTGATGACCTGAAGGAAGTCTGCTCCCGGCATCTTCCTCGTGCCCACCCCAGCCTCCCTCAACAAGTCCACTATCGGCCACTTCTGCTTGCGCAGGAGCTTACGCAGCGTGACAAGATCCTGGCGTGCACAAAGAAGGGGGTCCTGCCCTTCCCCCAGGGCCGTCGGCTCTCCGGTGGTGAGCACTGGAAAAGCTGGGAAAGCACCCTTACCCAGTCGCCGTGCCAGGAGGTGTGACACCATCGGGGGTAAAGGAGCGCAGCTCTACGGATCTGTTCTGCTCTCTCCAGCCTTCCTTTTCTCCTGACGGTTTCCCTCAGCAGGGTTTGTCCTCAGTTCTTGCAGATGCAAACAGAAACCCTGCCGTTATGGCTGAGGAACTAACTCACCCAGGAGCTCTTTTTCCAGAAAGGGCTACCACAGCTTGGGTGGGGGGAAAGGCAGGTATCCAACCTTGGGTCCAAGAGAGAGGCACAAGTGTTCCATGTGGGATTCAGAAAAGAAGTTAATTACCAAGGCCTGCTTCAAAACGCTCATCATCAAGGCCTGCTTAGAAGAAGCTGGTCACCAACAATTGACAGCTACCAAGGACAGAGTAGAGCTAGGAAGGAAGTGAATCGGCATGCCCGCAGAAACCAAGGACAGAGGAGAGGCCTGTAAGATAAGAAGCAATCTCTGAATGAAAGAGTGAGCTCAGAACAAAGATAATGGGCAGTCTGAACATAAACCAAGAAACTCCCTGAACACTGGCGAGTGTCAGCTGTGTCCTTAAGAAAAGGAAACAGCCAAATCAGCATGATGAGGTGGAAAAAACCAACGAGGTCAACAAGCGGAGAGTTGGAATTTGAGGAGAACGACCACTAGGGACCCCCGAAAGAATCCCCAGAATTAAACAGCACATGCTCCGGTGGGAGGGGAAATATGCTAATGATTTCTGGGAAATAATTGTAACGTTAATGACTTTCCTTGGAAAATTAAGGAATATGTACGTTTTAAGTTTGATAAATACTTTGCTGGCGTGACCTACGGCATGCACGCTGGGTAGAGATATCCCCCGTGCATCCAGCGCTGCAATAAAGAACGCCTGCTTTCTAAACGCCAAATTGGCGTTAGAAAGTTTTTGGACCGGTTGGCGGTAGCACAAGCAGCTGCCAAGGGAGCTGCCTCCAACCAGGAGCGCTCCCCATCGGCTGCTCTGACAACAACGCCCCGGCACGTGCTCCCACCTGGAGGCAGAAACAGCTCCGTGTCTGGAAATCCCCATTTATCAAAGGCTGTCGGCAGAGACGGGGCTGTCCATCAGCACCAGACCCACAGGAGGGGACAGCAAAGGCCCTGGCCACAGCATGCCTGCTCCAAAGCCTGGAGCCGCCTGGAGAGAGGAGGCCACTCTGCCTTCCCCTGGCCTGCGGACATCAAACACCCACCTCCAGCTGGCAGGGCTGGGGCTGGCAACCCTCAGGGCAGCAGCAGGAACCGCTCCCACCCTGCTGCTGGGGCTGGCCCTGGGGCTGAGCCCTCGGGCCCAGGGCTGGCGACTGGGCCCTGGCGGGGCCCGTGGGCGGTGAGGCCTCCAGGCCCCTGCCCCCAGGCCCATCCGCACTGGCAGATGCCTGCTCCCGCTCCCGCTCCTGCAGCTCCCCCGGCCCTGGCCTGGCCCTGCTCCCCCCGGGCCCCGGCTGCCCCCGGCCCAGCTCTCACCCCTTTCTCCTCAGGCCCCTGGGCCTCGGCCCCTCTGGGCCCTGCCCCACCTGGCTGTGACTGACAGCCCACCTCCGGCTCCGCTGATTGGCTCAGCTGTGGCCAATAGCGCGGCTGGGGGGGCCGGGCCTGCACAGGGCGGGAGGGGAGGGGCAGGGGCGAGGGGCAGGGGCGGGGGCAGGGCCGGAGGGGAGCTGCCCAGGGTGTGCTGGGCCCCGGCAAGGCTTTCCCAAACAGTGGCTCTGGCTGTGCGCCAGCCACCGCCCTGGGCAGGAGGAGCTGCGTGCCGGGAGCCGCTGGCAGCGGCCAGGCTGAGCCCAGCACCCAGGGCCTCCCTCAGGCCTCGCTGCCCCCGGGCGCTGAGGAGGAGAGGCGCCCTGTGCTGGCGCAGCCCAGGGCATCCTCCTGCGGCCAGAAGGGAGGACAGAGCCCTGTCCCTCTGCCCACAGGGGCTGACCGCTGTCCTTGGCTTCTGTCCCCGGGGGTCCCTGGTGCTGGCAGGCCCCGCGGGGCCTCGGGGCCAAGCAAATGCCGGGGCGCCAGGGGCTGCTGGGGCCCAGGGCAGCTTTGGGCCTCTCCAAAGCCGAGGCACGGCCGCCCCTTTGCTTCTGCAGATGCAGTTCTTTGCTCCTCCCTGTTAGTCTGGGAGGACTTCAGGGAAACGAGGAGGTCCCAGCACGCACCCAGGGAGGAGGACAGTGAAAAGGAGCCCTGTCAGGGTTTTTCTGCTGTTTCACATCTGAACTCAGACATCTGTGTGCATCAAAGAGCGAGGCGGGCTGAGCTGGTCTTCGGGATAACTTTCTTTTTCAGTTGCGTGCCTACCCTTTTCCTTTTCTCCACCTTTTCTTTCTTCCCCATTCCCCCCCTGTTGCATTCTCTGTTAAAGGTAATTAGGATTTGGCTTTCTGGACACATCCTCGAGTAAGTAGATACAGGAAATATAGGCTGGTCTGTGCGTCCAGAGCTGTAGGCTACGGACTAGATAGATACGGGCTACGGGTACAATTAGTATTTGCTAATTGTAATTTCTTTTCCATATTCTACACTAGGTAAGCATGGGGACAGCGGTGTAGTCCTCCTGCTGAGAAGTTGGGCTCAGTATAGAATGCCAAGAAGCCCACCCTGAGTGATACGGTGGGAAGCAAGATGGAGCCATTGAAAATGAAGCCGTTTTTGCTGCTTGTGATTGGTTATCATACCTGCAGGTTTCTTGAACTGTACCGTTAGGGTGTTGAGACGATAGAAGCGCGATGTCAGATATCAAATTTGGCTTTTTTATCTGCAAAGGGATTCTCTGAAGTGCTATGTAATTCGATATCAATATACGTTCTTACGAATTGACTAATGTTTTTTCTGTATTTATGTTGTTTTCAGAATACACCAATGATAATGCCCTCAGCACTCATCGGTCGTTGTTAGGAGAATCCCTGTTGGAAGAGTTAAAGCTCCCAGCCCACCATACGTTGTGTAAGAATCCAACAAGCATTGTATTCTTTGTCAGGGGTTTCCATGGGTTAACTTTTTTAATGGCTATTAGTTTACAGAGGCATTCCAATTGTGTCTTTCTTGTTAAAGCTGCTGTTAATTTTTGTTGTCCTGGGGTAGATTTTAATGTATCCATTTGACTCTTTCTTGCATTTGGGGAATGGGGGGGGGGGGGGGCGGGATATGGCAGGTATTCCTGCGCCCCAAATCGGGGTCTTTTGCACGCTAGCTATAGAGGAGAGACCAAGGGTTGCCAGCTGGCGAACCATGCAAACAAGAAGTTCCACTCCTAAGGGATTCCTGTTAGTTTCCTAAAGACAATGTCCGGTTCAGGCAAGAAAAAACCAACACTATCCTAAAGCGTATTTCCTTTTGTGTGAGTACGATGAAGGAATAGTTAATCCTTTCCAAACTTGAAACTCAGTAAGCGGTTTCCCATGTTACCAAATGTTGCTAGTTCTCTTTCTAAGTCTGTTTTTACCCTAAGCTGGTCTCTGTGCTCCTGGTTTTAACTCTGTATTCTGTATTGCTGAGATTTATGGAGGACAGGGAATTGGGTGTACTGATTAAAATGACAGCTATTCAAATGCAATCCTGACTAGAGGATTAATGCTGTCGGTTAGGTATTCACGCAGTCCAGTTCTCTCTCAGCTACATTAGCATTGTTTGCCTGGTCCTGTTTTCCAGCCTTCTTCTAGTAATTCTGGACGCCACAGCGTTGTGCTTATAAACATGGCCTTGTTTTGGGGGTTAATTTCAATGCGTGTGCTTAGTGCTGTCTTGTCAGCGCATCCTCCGTTTCTGGCTGGATGGCATCCTCTCCTGGTATTGTAACGTTGCCCTAAAAGGAGAGGAGAGATGCTGCTGGCATCAAAGCTCAAAGCAATACCTGTGTGTGGGGATAAGGAAAGAACGGCACTGCTGTTCTCACGTTGAAAATTAACCGGGCAGCTTAGCTTTCTCTTCCTTCAGCGGGAAGCATTGCAGAAAGAACCGGTAGAGTGGTTCCTGTTTGGGAATGGTGAATGTATGCTGTCGGGGTGGAGAGGCCTTCAGCAACGCGTTACTCGCCTTGTAGTATGTTCTTCAAGGGACATGGATGAAGAAATCCTTGTGTGGTAATCTCAAGTATTTCCTTGTACTTCCTCATCTGCCGGAGGTGCGTGGCTGTGATTGCCAGCCCGGTGGAGCTCTAGCAGCGTACATCCCTTTGGGTGATGTATGAATTGTTTGCTAACGACATCAATGCTTGCATGTCTGATTCAGGATGAGCAGCGTGCAGGTACAGATGAATGAGTGTGTGGAATCTCAGCAAGTTTTCAAACGTAGTAAATATTGCCTAGAATATTGTAGCATTTTCAAGATTATCTTCAAGGAAATTCTGGCAATTAAGACCTTTTTTATTGTTTTGTCACAGGGCTCCTAAATCGCACAAAAGCCCAGGAACGGCTTTCAGGTGACATACCTACTGCTATTTTTAGTCGATACAGCCTATGGAACACATGTAGTAGTTTGGCCCTTTCCTGGCCAAGTGTGGTAGATATCTGAACACAGGGCTTGGGCTCCCACAAAGAAACACTGTTCTAAAGACTCTGCTGCTGACATTTCTGTTACGTCTTGATTTTTGTCACTGAAGTAGACTTGCACTTGGACGTGTCCAGGCTATGACTGTTCTTTCTCTGACACTCAAGTACTCTATCTGGTACCTATTTGGAATACTAGGGGTATAGAGATTGGCTAAAGTGACCTTTGTGTTTTGATGGTTGATGACTGAAGAACACAAAGCTGTAGGACAGACTTCATCTTTTTGATACTGATGTAGCAGTGACAAAACACCTGAGGACTTCCTCTTGCACTGTTGTGTTCTATCTCTGTAAGTCTTAGAGTAATTTGTGACAAAGTAGAAATGTCATTGTTGGGCTTCTTTTTAGCTGCACTGCATGTACCAAGAGAGAACAGTTTCTGTGTACGCCTAAATGTCCACGTTCACTAGACTATCAGAACATAATGGTTGGATGGTCAGGTTTTCGAATCTGTTTTCACCGCTTTATGTTGGGTACAAGTGCTGTGTTTTAAGTTCTGATCACCTGTATTTCTTCTTCCAGAAGTCCAACTGAGCCACTGAGCGGAACATCAAAAGCAGTATGTGAAAACGCAGGCTTTTTGCTAGACACTGCACTTCATTCTAAACAATGTAGCCCTGTATTAATTTTCCAAACATTACCTTTATGTATTTTCCAGTAAAGGACAGCATATGTTGTGAATAGAATGGATTTGACTCAGCATAGTAAAAACTGAGTAATGCCATCGTTCGCACAGTTCTAATGTGAATACTGGTATTCGTGCCTAGGAGTGCATTGTATTTCCTATTGAATCTGCTGGAACATTGCCTGAATGACTTTGAGTTGTACAGATAATGTACGATCATTTTGAGATCACGTAGGTGCGAGGTTTGCCCAACTGAACATGGAGCCCTGCTCTGCATCTGTCTGTCTCTAGCTAGCAACATGTATGTTTGTATAGGGGGTCGTGTGCTTTTTGTTTCTTGCAATAAAAATGGATTGGAGTGTATTTTTTGCCATTTTCACCGTGTATCACTTAGCTTTTGGTTTTAAATCCGTTTTGGCCTCGTGGTTTTTGAAAATGTTATCAAAACCCGCTGAGAAACCAGGATTGTTAAAGTTGGGACTGTTTCTTACTTTTGCCTTGGGGGTTCAAACAAATACCAAAACCACCATATCCCTTATGTTTGGAGGACAGTTCTGTGCAGCTGAATGATTCCTTTTCTGTGTCCTTAAATACCTGGGTATTTGTTCCTAGAGCTGTGAAATTGAAGTGCTATTGTTTGGTCCCCCTCTGGGTACATAAGTGTTTTGAATACCTTGTCGTGAATTTCAATAGCGTTGCTATGTGAAGTGGTATTCTAGAGCTGTGCATTTGATCTTTCCGCTTACCCGATGAAGCAGTTTAACTGTTTAACAGTTTGTCTGCAAATGAAAATACCTGAAACCCAGTGTACATGCTTTGGCACAAGGTTAGAGCCTGGTGCATTTGTGGGTAAAATGCCTGTCATCTTTCTTACCTTCTGCCTGCAGTACATGTTTGGAGCTCGGTGACTTCAGGGTCGCCTGCTGCTTTACTTTCCCAAAGGTGAAGCCTTTCTTCAGTCTACCACCACTTTGAATGTACCTTTGGAAAAGGGCAGCATGTTTCTTCAGGTCTGTCCTGCTGCTGGTAAAATATAAATAAGTAACCCAAGGAAATACTTATTTTGCTAGGCAACTATGCTGTGTTCGTAAAAGCATAAGCATGTGCATTTATACATGATGAGACAGTAGCTGATTAATTGACAAACTACACTGAAAAGAACTTTCCTGTAGTGATGCTTCCTTCTCAAATAAACTCCAGGGGTTTTTTTAAGTCCTTTTTAGCTGAAACTTGACAGCTTCCTTACCCCTTCGACTTTTAAGCAGTTGTGAGCCTTTGACAGGGGTCCCTCTCTGAGATATTCTGGAGCAAGAAGTCAATCTCAGGCGGGTTTGGCTGTTTTAGTTTCTTCCCGTTAACCACCTAGGCACTCTGAAGGTGTCATAGGCTTGGAGTTTGGTTTGAACAAATACCAAGTGACACTAGGTTGGAAATGCCTCTTTCAGTGACACTCGGAGGTTATCGTGCCGACTTTCAGAGTACAGTAGAGGTGAAGTATTGCTGTGTTTGGATTGTAGAACTTGAATCTGTGTTTAATTTTTTGGGAACAGATTGATGACTCTTCTGCATCCATTTCTCTGGCCCAGCTTATTAAGGTATATAGATCTTCTGGTCAAATACTTAAAGCCAAAAGAATCTTTGCTTTGTAGTTTTATACTGTGATCTATAGCTGGAGAACTGTTGTAATGTGAACACAACTTTAATTTACTTTTTAATATTCATGTAAAGGATTTATTTTCACTTTACAGTGTGTGTATATTTTGATACTGTCCTGTAAAGAGGAGTTGCCAGTTTGGGAAGATAGAAGGAGAGTGCCTTCTCAGCCTCAACGTAATGTCGCAGTATAACTCATCTTCAAGACACAAAGAAGCAGCATTTCAGCAGCTGTTTCCAGTTTTTTGAACGTTTTGTTAATTTTGCATTGGAAAGAAACTAACACAGTTTTTCCATCAGAATTTAATTGGCTGTAAGTTAGGGACATTTCAGGGGGGGTTGCAGCAGCCAAAATGGAAGTGTTTCTGGAGCATGGAGAATTGCATGGCTGTTTTTGAATTTCTAGTCATTGTAGTTCTAGATCCATTGTGTGAATGTTGCACAATTTCATAAGTTGTAGTGTATATACAGTGGACAACACAATCTAATTTGTTTAAACACAGACTCTGTAAAGTGTGTAACTTCTTCCTTCTCTCCCTGCAGAAATTAAATTGTGTACATTTGGAAAAACAAAAAATCACCCCAAACCCCCGAATACTTTGTTTGGAAGGCAGCTACCAAAAGAAATTGGTCTGCATAAGTGCTGTCCCTAAACGTGTGCTTGGTTCTGTAAACCGTTTGCGTTCAAACAAGTTAGTCAAGGATCGGTAAAGTTTCCTGTAAATGGTAATGGAAAGGATTTCATAGCGGTCGATCTGGATGATGTTACAGTTGAGAACAAAAGGGTGCATAAGAATCTTTTGTCTTGCTGGGGGATTAGAAACAGCTTGATTCCTTTTAATGCTGCTGTGTCTGAAGCTGAAGTTCAGCAAGCAGAAACAAGTTCCCCGACTCTTCAGCTGTGTGTCCTTTTAATGCTGCAAGATGTTAACAACAATGCTTGCATACATCTTTCTCAAAGCAATGTACAGTGGGTATCTTCTCCTTCAAATAGCCTGGGGCTTAAAAATCAGTCTAAAAATACTGGATAGTGTAGTTGTTCTCTCCACAGAGCTTCAGTCCACTTGGAAGCAAATGGGATTGGTTACAGGAGCCTTCATGTAAGGTACAAAGAGAGCCCCAGGTTTTGAGTGCCCAAGAAGGCTCTTTTCAAGGAGGTTCCCAGGCCCATAAACCCCATGCAATGGCGTAAGGACTCCCCAGAACATCTTCAGCACGGCTCTGTTTTCTATCAGCAGCTGTTTTCATGCAGCCTCAGCCAGCATTGTGCTGCTCTTTGCAGGATCGGGGGAGTGGTGTTGCCTTTGGCTGTGTGGGCTGAAATGTGTTTCGAATGTTTGTTTTAACAAGAGAGACACAGGCATACCTTTTTCTTTTTTTTCCAAAAACCCTTTAGTTACGTGAAGGAAGCCTTGGGTCCACCCCCACCATCATAGACTTGCTTTCGTTGCGGAAAACCTGTCCACTGTATAAAGAACTGCCCAACAAGTGGGGTAAGACTGCGGGGGACTTCTGGTGTTACTTAGTTTTTAATTTTTTTTCCCTTGGCAGTTACGTAACAGAGAGATGAATACTCATATTAGGAACTGTTTCTCTTGGGGTGAAATACAGAGGTTATATGGCCATGTTGCAAAGTCCTTCAAAACTCAAGGGAAACCTGGAAGTAGAAATGAAAATGTTCTTTTTTCTAGGTCGTGGACGTTAAATATGTGCATAGCTCGCTCTCTGTGAACTTTCATGCATGTCTTTACATATTGCAGTGTTACTGGAAATGTTTCTGGTTTTCACTCTTTTTTAATGAGAGTTTGTAGTGTTTCCTATGAAACCCAGATGTTTCTGTGGAGCCCACGTGTTGAATGTTTGCGTGTTTTAATTACACAAGCCTCTGGCTGAGTATTCATGCCACTGAAGGTTAGTCACTAAACGTATACGCAGGAGGCAGGAATTCACCCTTCCTATAGAGATGGTGAATATAAGTTTCTCCAGTGACTGATTCGGAGCACCGAATTAAGCTCTCGCTCTGAATTGCGCTGTGGAGGAGGAGCGGGTTTGTGCCTCTTCTCTGAGTGGCGGGTGAGCTGAGGGATATTTCACCCTTAAGGAACCTGAAGTTAAGGCAAAGAATGTCAAATGACTTCAAAACACTGCTCAAGCCTTGGGAACATCCTGGCTATATTCAGTTAGGAAAATCAGTATATTAGTCGAGCAGCCCTTACACGCTCGGTGAAAGGAGAGGATTAAAGGCTTTTGCTGCCTAAAATAATCATTGAGTCGTTCTCTTTGAAAGCTCGTGTGGCTTCTGGTTTGTGTTTCAAAGGCTAAAATCCCAAGCTTGGGAAAGGGTTCCTTTCCCTATCTCTCACTTTTTTCTTTGTCCTTCCCCACCCCCCCTCCAGGGAAGCGTATGCCAGAGGTGAGAAGCAAAAGCCTCCCTTTTTACCAGAGGAGCCGTCCTCCTCCTGAGGTGATCCTGTTCCAGAGGAGTTGTTATGGCTCATTTGTAAAGAGATAATGACTGATGCAATTGTTATTCCCTGCTGTGGAGACAGTTATTGTGACCAATCTAAGGGTTACTCCCGTGTCTGCTAGTTCAAAACATCCCAGCTGATCTTCTGAAAGCAGGAATAGGAGATAACGAAATTACTTTGTTATCAGTTCTGTGTCATACTTAAGTATACCCTGAATGGGAAAGGACTCTTCTCGTATGAAGGAAAAAAAGAAGGCAGAAAGCTTTTTTTCCCTTTTTACATATCTAGTTACATCCTCTTGATGTGCAGAAGGACGAGTCTGAGAAGAGTGCATCAGTGCGCAGGTGATTACAGTATTCGCTATCGAAGGCATTGAGTTTGTCCACAGCCCTTTCTCTCATACAAAACTAGAGAGCCAACTCTGGTGCCTTACTGTGGTCTGCAACAGACGGAGAGTTAGGCATTTACTCCACATTCTTCTGCACGGGAGAGCTGGTTAAAACCTTCGGAACTCAAACCCACTGATGGTTTTTTGAGATGTGTTTTCTTCATTAACCTTGAGGTTGGTGACTGCTCCCTGTACTAGATAGTGGAAAAAAGACTGGTGGAAACATCAAGACGCAGCCTACTCTGCATCCTCAAACGTTACAGCAGTGAAATACCAAGACTGTGGAGTTATTTGCTGCATACAATTAATTTTTTACACTGTTGAACATTTCTAGCTTCATGCTCTCAATTCAAGACCGTCTTCACCCATGAATCATCGACGTGGTTTTATAAGTGATTAGAATGCCCAAAATGTCCTTAGTTTGGCTAAAACCTATTTTGATGGTTCTACTTATACACAGGTGTTAGAACAGCATTACTGGACTCTGAGGGGCATACCTGCCCAACGTGTCATCAGGCCGCTGTTTCTCCTGCCTCCAGGCTGTTTCTCCTGCCTCCAGGCTGTGAACAACTTCAGAAATGGAGATGGCTACACAAAAAGGCTCCGGAAGCAGGTTCGGCAGCAGCCGCCGCCACCGCCACCACCTCTCATGACTGTTACACCTCCTGCTGCTCTGGTGACTGCCGCTGAACTTTCTAAATCTTCCTCTCTGTCAGTCAGCAGTTTGTTGGAAGAGAAGGTAAGTGTTATTTCAACGTATGCAGTGATCCTTGCACTTGAGTAGAGCTTATTTTCCAACTGTTTGTTTGCATTGATTGACAAGGGCTGGCAGGTTCCTGTACTAAGGCAACCAGCATTACCAGGTCTTCTGGGCCGCCAAGGACAATCAAGACCCACAGCTGGTAAGTAATGATAACTTGAGAATTTCTTTAAAAGAATAATCTTCAGATAAACTGAATGGGATTTTTTTTCTTTTTTGTCTCCCCTCCCCAATAAGTCATGCCATGAGAGCCAGTACGGTTCGCTCAGCAGGTGGCAGACCAGGCTGCGAATTGTAAGTATTCTGCAGCAATTCAATATAGTGCTACTTGTAACCTGTTAAACGAGGCCGTAACACAGAACTTATCCAACAGCTGATTCAGAATGAAATGAGTATGCACAGAGAGTTGTGGAGAGTACAAGTGGTAATTAATTTTGAAATGGCTTAATTTGCATTGGCTTTAAGAAAGGGGATCTGTGCTTGCAGGAAGATGAGTTGAAATACAACTCCAGTACATGACTGAAAAGAGGACTCTGAAAAATGAACGCCTTTTGAGGAAACCGTAATTACATATAAAGATTTTTTTCCAGTACACTTTGGTGTTGTGTATGGTAAACATCCCAAACTAAAACAAGACAAATGTAATTCTAAAACTTTCCCGAAAACTTGTAGGAATTCTAAACTGGTGTTGCTTAAACAGGATGTTCACCTTTTGCATTTGCATGCAGTCTACTTTTTCTCCTGTTGGCCGTGTTTAGTTTCTTGGTGTCTTTTTGTAATAAAGGTCAAACTATGATTGTAATAAAGGTCAAGCTTATTTTAACCGGGAAAAGAAAAAGTCCATTCTCGATGAGTTTACGGATGATTTTGCTACGGAATGGACGGAATATAAAAAGATTGAAAAGGAGCATAGACGTTCGTTTTCCAGGTCACTCCTTTACACGCCTGTAACGGAGAAGCGAGTTGCCTAGAAGAATCAGGAGCATTTGCACTCCACCTCTTTGTCATTAGATGGATTGGATGAGTCAAGGGATTAGCAGGGACAGGAGTTTCCTATGTAGGTTCCTCGCTCCACTGTGGCAGAGGTGACAGTTGACTGACAGTTATAATTTGGCAGCAGTTGTGAAGGAACAGGTGTCTCTGTTCCTAAAGCTTCTCTGCAATGACATCCTTCACCTCCTGACAGCCGCGAGAGGCTAGAAACGGAATCAGTGCAGCTGCTGGATGTTCTGTGTCTGCCTCTTTGGATTGTAACCATTACCTCAAAGCGCTTTGGAGGAGATAAGGTGATTGTAACCTGGACTGGTAACTGGTGTCTTTGGCTAGTATTTTGTTGACGTTGTTGAACTTTTCTTAGGAATTAAAAGACGAGACTTGTTTGTAAGGAAACCTTAAATTGGTGAAGGACCTTGAGAGGAGGAATGATGCTAATGGACACCTGCGGAATAATGAGAAATGGTTCTTTAAAAACAATAAAAGAAGAACTTGTGAAGAAAACAGTCAGGGTTGCTGATGTTCTCTAGCCCCCAAAATCACTCGGGCAGGAGTCTGGAGAGCTCTCTGTTAGTAATGCTGTCGGTATCTTTCCTAGAGTCATGGCATTGAGTCCAATTCCTAGAGGCTGAGTTGAGCAGCTTTTCGGTGTGATTTTTCCTGACATGCGGTCACTATCCTTGCTTAGAGCTAGAGGTATGTGCAAAATTTTGCTAGGACATCTGGCTAGAAGTGTTGGTTAAATAGTCGGGTATGTCGGATTGCAGTGCAAGTCTTTTGCATCCTGGACAGGTTGGCAAAGAAGTAGTGAAGTTGAAGAGACTAAGGTGGCATTTGAAAGTTGAGCTTCACTGTCTTCAGGCTCAATTGTGCTTTCTTGATGGTTGATACTGCGCTGTAGCCATGAAGACTTGCTCTTTTTGCATCTTACTGCAACAAAACTGATTTGCACTGCCCGTAGCTGCGGAGTAGGCAAAGATGTGCGTGTTGACGTACCAGTAGAGGGCAGTCTACCCCACCTGAAATCAATGCACAGCTCTGGTGGTTCATGTGGTAGAAGTGAGCGGAAATAGCCTTACCCTTGCTGTATGTGTGTACACTAACAAAGCAGCAGCTGTTGTGTCTTGTAAGCAGAAACTTTGACATGTTACCAAGTTCTTCAATTTGCAGTAGCGTTATGTCAGCAGCTGAAAGAAGCTTTGACTTAAGCATATGGAGAGGAAAAAAAAAAAAAAACCCAAACGCAATTTGGGAGGAAAAAAATTGGGGAGAGTGACTGTTTTGAATTAACTTCATTTATTTTTTTGGATTTAGTGTTTTTCTTAATGTCCAGGTCTCCCTGTAGTGCTTCATCTTACTCTAGAAGTTTGTATGCCTACTGTGAGTCAAGGTCCAGTTCTTCCCACCCTCGCTTCTGCTCTCGGTCATTGAGTCGTGCCCATTTTCCTTCCTACTTGTGATCTCCACTGTAGGGAGGGAAAGAGACACTCGGGGGTTGCTGGCTCTGGCCGTTTCTGTTCAGGGGTCTCCCAGGAGGGAATGTGGGGGCTCCCCGTGTTCTGCACCGGTCACAACAGCCTCCCCAGCTCCTCGTGGGGAGGGAAAGGCATAACAAAAGAGACACCCCTTAAGTTGTTTGGGTTTTTATTTTTGTTTTTAAGGACACTAAAACAAAAATCTTGTTTTCAACAGGAAAAAAGACTGAAAGGCCCCTTACAGGTGGTGTGAAAAGCTCAGCTGGAGCTGAGCTGGAACTCCCAGCAAGTCCAGAGGATGTCTAGCTCCAGCCAGACTTTGCTACATTCCCCTCCCCTCCGAGTTCATCTTCCCGGCATTACGAAGGCAGGGACCTGCGTCTGCTGGCCCCTTCTGAGGTGCGTCCTCCTGAAGAGCTTGCAATGTACGAGCCCGTAACATTTAATGGCTGAGACAGCGGGAAGGAAAAGATGTGTTCCTTGCCTTTCCTCTGCTCGCCGTTGGGACAAGGGAAGGGAACAGGCCTGCTGTCCTGCAGCTTCTCCCGCCAGTAAGACACTCTTTACAGTTCTCAGGAGCCCCAGCAGAAGGGGGAGATGCTTAAGGGATGGCTTTGGAAAAGGAGCGAAGGAGCAGATGGCGGGCTGCCTTACCCTTCCTGCGCAGGGTCTGCCGGCCCTGCTTTTACAGTCTTGTCTCCTCCAAGGTTAGTTTGGGTTCCCATAGAGTACCTGGGAGCTCTGGTGTTGTAAGCACCCAATTCCGTCTTCGGGAACGCAGCAGGGCCTGGGATCTCTAAGACTGGGGAGTTGCTGGGTAAAAATGGCAGGTGTTTCTTTTTACCCATTCCCCCTGTGGGCTGCAGCAGTGCAGCTAGCTGGACAAAGCAGCGGCGTGAGAAGAACTGAGCCCTTTGAGGGATCGCCCATTCCGTTCCCCTCCAAAGGGAGGGTTTCAACCTTTCATTTCAATAGCTCAGCCTCGCAGCAGCGGGGATCTCCTAGAGGAGACCCCGTGGGGCCGTTCCCATCGGTTCTCGCCAGCTCTTCACTCTGCCAGAGTGGCAAGGGGCAGTCCCTGAGAGCGATGGGAGTTCAAACGTACAGCAGCAGAGCACCGGGGCCTTGTGATCGCCACTGGGTCTTCCCAAAGGCTTAGAATTAAAGGGTTTTTAAGTTGTGCAGGAATGTAAAGGCTTTGTAAACACTGCAGCCCTCCTATTGCATGTTGGCGGAGGCATGGGCAGTGATTTTGCTCTCTGTGTGTTTCTATGGCCCCTGGATGTGAAATCCTGATCCTGAGGAGCTCAGAGCAGACACCTGAAAGAACAGGTTTGTTTTTCTGCCTGAAATATACTTCAGGAATTGCTCTGAGGGATTTTTCCTTCCACCTTCATCGTCTCCACTGCCAGCTCTTCACAGTGACAATCAAGCAAAGTGGATTCAACCTGCAAGGACTAGGAGCAGAGAGGAGGCTTATTCCAGAGCAGGAGGGAGATTCCCACTAGAGCCGATGAGGTTGCCAGGGCCAGGAGGACCGTCGCAGTGCACAGCGCTGGCTGACACAAAGGACGCAGCACAGACAGCGCGAGCAAGGCTGGGAAGTGGGGTGCCAGTGCCGGGGCATCACTGCTCGGCCAGGCCCTGCCTCCTCCCAGCGCCACTCTTTCCTTTGTCACGCTGTGGGCATAGCTGGGCATAGGCAATGCCATGCCCATGGAGCAGCACGCTTGGGTGTTAAGGCTTTTTCACCCTTGGGTGTCAAGGCTTTATCTTGGGCATACGCGGCTGGAGGAGCGCCAGAAAGGAGTCCTGCCCTGTTACCTGTGACCTTCCCCCACCCAGCGGCCAACACAGCCAGCAACAAGTTTGTGTGCAAGGCCCTCCCGATGGCCAAAGAAGGATCCAAAGTCAGCTTTTGATGTCATGTGTCTGCTTTAACTGTTGATACCGAGCAGTGCCTGGATTAAAATAGAAGCGATTAAGAGAGTCAAACCCGCCTTTTTCAGGAAAAATGCAGGAAATCACAGACATTTACAAAAGTCTCTTCTGATTACTTTACACTGCAATGAGAACCATTGTGGTTAATGCTTTAAGGGACATTTAAGGGACACTTTGGGAAAAGGGGTAGAAACCGCTCTCCTGGGCACTGTCTCTCACACAGACTGGGCTAGGCTGGGCTTGGCGAGCCTGGGCGGGTCTCTGGGGCCCCAGCTTTCCCACAGTGCCGACAGTTGTGGCTGCTGCCTGTTCTTTCCTGTCCCAGGTGAGCCAGGACTGCCGATAAAGGCTTGAAATTGGCTTGCTGAGCACTTCTGCCAGCTCCCTCAGTGCCCTTGGGGGAATCCCATCCGGCCCCGTAGACTTGTGGGTGTGTAAGCGGTGTAGCAGGTTGCTGACCATTTCCCCTTGGATTATGGGGGCCTCATTCTGCTCCCCATCCCTGTCTTGCAGCTCAGGACACTGCGTACCCCGAGAACAACTGCTCTGACAATTAAAGACTGAGGCAAAGAAGGCAGGGAGTACCTCAGCCTTCTCCTCATCCTTTGTCACTACGTTCCCCTTGCGTCCAATGAAGGATGGAGCCTCTCCTTAGCTCTCCTTTGGTTGTTAATGTACTTCTAGGAGGAGCCAGGAGCCTTGGCCGAGGAGGAGGGGGTGGGAAGACGATAGCAATGCAGAGCTGTCGCAAGGGGAAGACATCACCACCCACAACATCTGGACTAACCTCTTGCTCCCAGAGCACTTCCAGGATACCCCACGCTGGTCCCCAGGAGGGGCCCAGCTGGCGCAGCAGCATGGGCACAGAGGCGGCAGGAGAGGCAGCCAATGACTGGCAGAGCACATCTCCTGCCCCAGCGGGTGCCATGGACACCAAGCCAGCAGCTTCTGTCCTGGCCGGAGCTCCTGAGGAAGAGGAGCACCGTGCACCTCTCCCTCCCGTGGCACAAGGAGAGGCAAAGGCACCACCAGCTTCTCCTGTCTTCAGCGAGCAGGTGCCGATGGCCTCCGAGCACAGAGGCGACGCACAGCCCTCCTCCGGCTGCAGCGATGTGCCCGAGGATGACCCAGGTATGTCCCCAAGCTGATCGCCGCCACGACGAGGGCAGGCCTGGCCCGGCCATCCCAGCGAGCGGCACCCAGGCCAGGCTGGCAGCACTGTGCGCATGGGGGCTGGCCGTGCCCCAGCCACCCTCCCTGAGGAAAGCCCTTGGTGGCGGGGGGCAGGCAGCACCTTGCCCGTCGCCCACCCAGCCCCTCACCTACAGCTCTCCTTCTCTCACAGGCATCACCGCCCTCCCGCACACCCCGTCTCAATGGCAACGGCCCTCCCTCTTCAGGAGGGCCCTCAGGGCTCTGCGCAGGGCTTTCCGTTGTCCCTGCCTCACAGGACAGCAAGAGCAGGAGAACCCCGCTGCCAGCGCCAGGTGGGTCACCAGAGATGGCGGCTGGCCCTGAGCCTGCACAGCGTCCAGAGGGAGCGGCACAGGGAGGCATGCAAGGGACGGGTGCACGGACAGTGCCCCAGGCATTCAGCTGCCCTGAGGCCATCGTGCTGCCAGCCTCCGCTCGGCCATGGACGCCGCCTGAGACCAATAAAAGACAACAATTTTCCCCCAGTGCTTGTCTGTGCCTGGTCCATCTTGGGAGAAAGAGGGGTGCAGGCAAGGCCCACGCCGGCAGGCAGAGCTGGAGAGCCCCAGTGCTCCCCCTTCTCCAGGCTGAGGAGAGCTCCCGAGCTCAGCCCTGAAAGACACAAGGGGCGCAGGGGCCGTGTCCTGGCACGGGGCCTCGCCTCTCTGAGCCCCGAGGATGGACGACACTGTGGGAGGCCTGAGGGCTCTGCCAGCAGCAGCACGGGGCTGTGCAATGCGACAGCGACAGCTGCCATGATCCTGCCAGAGGGGCCAGTGACTGACGGGGTGGCTGGAGATGGGGCTGCCCTTCTCGTGGCCCATCCCGGCTGCGTGATGGAGGGGATGCAGCCCCTGCAGCACAGCTCTGACTCCTCTCAGGGCAGGATGAGGCCAGAAATATAGACTGAGCTCTGGGACCCTGACCAAGATGGCTGCAGGGGGGTGCAGCCGGGCTGTGGCCGCAGGCCACCCACAGCTGTCCTGCAGCACCATGGCCCCGTATCCCAGGGCGCTGGGGGTTCTGCTGCCTGCAGCGGGAGAGCCCCGCTTAGGGCAGAGCACCAGGCAGGCTGGCAGCAGGGAGGGGACCCCCAGCCCAGCCCCGGAGAGCGGAGAGGTTTCCCAGGGACTCGCAGGGACAGCCTGGGCTTGGCCCCAGAGAGGGGAGCTGCTGGCCAGGGGTGGTGAGGAGCTCTCTCCTGCTGGGCATTTGATGTCCTCCCTCCTCCCAGCCCTTGGGGAGGTGGCTGTGGGGAGCCTGGCTGATGGCACCGGGCATGGCCTGGCCCTGTCCTGTGGACGCAGTGCTCTGCTCAGCCCTGGCAGCTGCTGGGATAACGGCAGGATTTGGGGGTCTGGCCAATGCTGTCGCACTGGCACATGTCAGGGGCAGAGGACAGCTGCTGCTGCTGTGGTGGGAGAAGGCCAGAGCAGCCCAGCTGCCCAAAGGGCTGGGAGCCCAGCCTCAGCAGCCCAGAGGAGGTAGGGCAGGGTGCCCCTTGGGGCACAGCTCCTCCCTCTCCACAGGGAAACTTCTCCCCTGGCTCCTGGACAAGGATGTGCAAGCCCAGGGCATGCCAGAGGTGGCCACGTCTGAACACCACGATGAAACCTCCAGGTGTGGCAGTCCAGCGGGGCAGCTGGGGCTTTGTGGCCCCAGCAAGGACGCCCTGGGTCAGTGTGTGCTGTGCTGCCGCGGGCTGCTGGAAAGCCTGGGCGTCAGGCAGCTCTCAGGGCAATCCTGGTTCCTTCGGGCTCTGCCTTTTCCCTTTTGCCTGCTGAGGGCAAGAGACTTCCACAGGAGGTGAACAAAGGTGAGTTCTTCTGGAGGAAAGCCCAACAGAGGGGTGAAATTCTAAAACAATAACGGGGCCAGGGTGTGCTGAGGGGTGAGCTGTCCTGCACACAGCGGCAGAGGCCCGCAACAATGCTGTCTGCTCAGCACGCTCAGGGTGCTTCCCGTATGAAGGACGCCATGGTCTTGGGCTTGCGCTTTCAGCTTTAATCAAAACGAGCCATTTTCTTCACTTCTGCCGGGCTTTGCAGGGCCAGCAGCACAGCGCCCACAGGGCCCATCCCAATGTTGGCTGCTCCCTTGGAGATCTCAGGATCAGCATGGTCTGAGCTGCCAGGGACGAGACTGAGAGTTCGGCGTCTTTCTCCAAAACCTGGAGGGCTGCAACAGAGGGAAAGAGAACAGAGCTGAAGCCCACCCATCTGCAGAGACCCCCAGGCATCCCCTCCAGGCCATGCCAGCCCCACCCATCCCTTTCCCTGGCCAGGAGGAGCGGGTGGGACAAAGGCATCAGCTGGAAGCTGCTGCTCAGGAACGCCCCTGACATCTTCCTCTGCCCTTGAAGCGCTGCTCTGGAGCAGGGCAAGCCATGGCAGCACCCTGCCCAGGCTGGGGCCCCTGCCCCACCAGCCCCGGCACACACAGCACTGCCCCTACTCACCGCTGCAGAGCTCAGACAGCTTCTCCTCGCTTTGGTCCCTCCGGTGCCGCGCAGCAAGCCCTAGGCACAGAGCTGCGTCAGACCTCCCGCTCCCCAGCGTGCTCCCAGCAGCACAGCTCGCGGCTCTGCCAGCTTGGCTGCACACCCTCCTCCCCCTCAGCAGGGTGACCCCAGGGAAGGACAGTACGCGGGCAGGGTGGGACTGAGCAGGGCGGCCACCAAGCCACCCTGCGTGGGCAGGGCTGGGAGAGGGAGGCCCAGAGCCCCTGGCTGCCCAGGCCCTGCCCGGGGCAGTCGGGGCTCTGGCAGCCACAGGGCTGCCCCTTGCCGCCAGTGCAGCGGCTGGGACTGGGGCCAGGCTGCCAAAGGAGGGTCCCCAGGGGCTGTGGCTCACCAATGAACCTCACGGCCGCCTCTCGCAAGGGGACCTGAGCGTCCTTCAAGTATGGCAGGCTCTGACTCAGATAGTCTTCAACTCTGCTCCTGTCCTGCACCAGCTGGAGAGAGCACAAGGGCACGGGGCTGGCACAGGCCGGACCGGTCCCTCCTCCCAGCACCCCCGGTCCCCCTCCCACCTCAGGCCATTCCCATCTCCCAGCCAGGAGCCCTGTGGGGCTGAGGTTCAGAGACAGCCCCAGGCAGAGGCCGGTCTGGAGGTCCTGAGAGCCCTCTGTCCCACTGCCAGGGCCCAGGTGGGCTAGGGTCTCCTTCGACATCCTGAGGGCAGGGAGGGGAGAGAGGCCAGGAGAAGAGCCCTTGGGGGGCTCTGTGCCTGAGGGCAGGGAAGGCGGATGCAGCTGCAGGCCCCTTGTCCAGCCCTGGGGCTTGGGGCTTGTCCTCACCAAGCACTCCCCAATTCTGTACGTCTGCTGCGTCTGGCTCAGGCGCTTGAGCTGTTTCCACCTCAGCAGCTTTGCAGCGACGACGAGGGCTTCCTGAGAGGCCTGCAGAGGGCGACAGGGATTGGGGGGATTGTGGACAGGGAGCGGGGGGACTGTGGACAGGGATTGGGGCGCAAAGCCCTGGCCTCCAACACCTGCAGCGACAGCTGGGAAGCCTCTAGGGACTCTCATGGCCTTGCTGGCCATGGGCTGCTGCTGAGCCCTGCTGGACCAGGTAGGGCAGGTGTGGGAAATGTCTGTGCCAACTTCTCCGCCCCTCCTCGCGCTGCGGATGCCGGGACCCTTCCTCTGGGGTGCGCTGGAGGAGGGCTGAATGGGGGGAGCAGGGGTGGGGGAAACCCCACCTCCCCGTCCTCCTCTGCAGCAGGAGGCACAGAGGGAGGAGGAAGGCAGCAGTGGGACCGGTGCAGGGAAGGAGGGGAGTTCTGCCTCAGTGACTCAGGCACTTGGACCCTGGGGTGACACAGACGCCAAGAGGCCAACTGCCGGCAGCCCTGCCCCTCCCTGATACCCCTCTGTGTGGTGTCAGCACGCCCTTCCCCACATCACTGGTCATGTTTGAAATCTCTACCTTGGCCACGCTCTCCATCTGGTCACTCATGCGGAAGAACAGGGGGAGCAGGCTTTTCCGCACATTCTCCTTCATCTGCTGCTTGTTGCTCCCCACCACCATCTGTATCATGTCCTTGAAGAGGCAGATGGAGAGCTCTCGCAGCTGGCTGGACTCCTGGCAGAAAGGAGAACAGGAGGACTTCAGCAACAGCTGCTCCCTGAGCAAGGGCGTTAGCAGGGCTGATGTGAGGGGAGATGCTTTGGAGTGAGGCTCTGCGCACAGGGGCCGTGGGCCAGATCTGCAGCTGTGGCTCAATGGGCCCGGGCCCACGAAAGGCCACGCAAGAGGTTTCCATCCGGCGGTGCCTGTGCCAGCCCCCCAGCATTCGCCACCAGCCACGCCAGCTGCACCAGCGTGGAGCTCCCCAGGGACAGGCCGAGGAGGAGACTGGGCTGGCCCTCGGCAATGCCTCCGGGGCACACATCACCACCTCAGCCTCAGCGCCCTGCCATGGCACCTGGGGACAACGTCTGGTCCTGCCTGGCAGCGCAGCTGCGGGCAGCCTCAGGGATCTGTGAGCAGCTCTTGGCCTGCAGGTGCTTTGCACAGGGGCTGGGCTGGGCCCCAGCACAGGGGCTCAGGTCGCCCGGAGGCATCAACCTGTCAGCGAGAAGCCGTGCTGGGCTGCAGAGCCCAGAAGCCATCCCCACGAGAGCCCAGGGGCGTGAGGCGGGCAACAGCCCTGCCCAAGTGCTGCCGCAGGGCTGGGCTGATGGGCAGTTGTCCTTGCAGAGGGCCCAGCAGCGGGGCTCAGGCTCCCCAGCAGCCTTACCTCATCAAAGAGCGGCGGGAGCTTCTCCACCAGCTGCAGAGCGGTCAGGCTGGCCTCCTCCCTCTTCATATGACCCATCACATTTCTGAAGAGCAGCAGGGCCTTCACCTTGTTGTCAGTGTTGGCATTCTGCTGGGTCTCCATGATGTCTGGCAGCAGGACCAGCATTTTTCTTGCCTGTAGGAAGCACGCAATTCTTTTTTTGATAAGCGGTGAAAGACCACCCTGGCAAAAATGCTCGGGCCACTAAGCACCAGCCTCCCGTCCGCCTTCCTGCCAGGCGGCACAGGAATCCCTGCAGCAGCCTGATGGCAGGCGGTGGCCATGGGCGCATGGATGGGGACACGGGGATAGCAGCCGGTAGGGAAGTTAGGTGAGGAGAACAAAGGCTCCACGTCCCCTGCTCCGCCACCTCCTTTCCCGACTGGCCCAAACAACCAGATGGCTTGGTAACCCTCTGGGCCTGCAAAGCTCCCCAGGCGGCCACCAGGCCCCTCCGTGGCAGCGCTCTGCAGACCCCCATGGCTCGTGCAACAAACAAGCCACCATGGCTTCCCTGGACTAGGCCCTGCTCACCGTCTCAGGTGTCTGCGACAGTGTGATGAGGCCTCTGAGCACCAGCGAGAGCAGCACCACACTTGGCCGCCTCAGGTACCGCTGGACTTTGTAGAGGCTAGCAAACTCCTCTGATTTAATGTCACTGGAGGCCAGCAGCTGAAACAGAGATGGCAGTGAAAGAGTGGCAGAGCCTGCAGCGCTTCCCGCACCCTGCGGCTCCTGCTTCCCACTGGCAGCTCAGGGCAAGGGCACCAGGGCCAGACAGCCCGTCCTGGGGGCAGCTCTGCCCGTGGAGGGCCGCTTGGCATCCCCGTGCCCTGCGCCTCGCCGCACACCACACGGTCCTCTGTGCCGGCTCCTCCTGTCCTCTGAGCATCGGCAGCCTCTTGCTCTCACGCCTCTGAGGAGCAATCCAACAGCAAGAGCGGGCACAAAGGAGGCATGACACGCGAGTGGTGACGATTGTCTTCTGTCCCCAACCTTGCAGCCTGTTCAGCCTGTGCAAAGGCCACGTCTCTGCCCCTGACCCAGCCCCTGCCCTGACCCAGCTTTCCAGTCTGCAGAGCAGGGCAGCGGGGTGCAGGCAGGGGGGAAGCAGAGAGCTGCCTAGGCAGGCAGGGGCTGCCTGGGCTTCGTGTTTGTGCACCAGGGCCCAAGCAGCGTGGGGTGGCCCTGCATGGCTGGCGCAGGGGAACCTGCTGCTGGGCAGGTCCCTGCTGGCCCTAAGGGGCTCTGTCCCTGTGTCCTGGAGGAGGTGACCCTTTGGGGGCAGATGGGAGGAGAGGGCTGTGCCAGTTTCCTGGAGAGGCAGGCACAGCCCTGAGGGTGAGCGAGGACTGCTCTGGTCACTCACAGCCAAGTGATGGATGCAGGCGTCCTCTGTGCTGGAGCTGAACACCCTGCGCAGCCGCTGGTCCTGGAGCTGGCTGAGCAGCTCCCTCAAGACCTTCTTCAAGGTGTGGGGCTGGGAAAGCATCACGTCCCACATGGCCAGAGCAGCACTGCAGGCCCAGAGCGCTCTGTCAGCAGGGCTGCCTCGGCCACCACACTGTGCCCGGGCCAGCCCCACAGGACCCAGGCTGTCCTGGCCCTTCCCGACCCCTCGCTTGGAGTGCCCGGGTCCCTGCCTGGGCAAGGAGGAGGGGGCTGAGATAGTCTTCCCCGTGGGGCAGGGAGGAACCTCGTGGCGGGGCTCCGGGCTGCCTTGGCCAGCTTTGGCTACTGCGGGCCTGGCCCACCCGCCAGGGCTGGAAAGTGGGGTGGGCTGGAGGGCCCTGCTCCTCGGGGAATGTCCTGCGCTTTCCCCTGGCTCCGGCAGCCAGAAAGTCTCCAGGCCCCTCTCCCCACACGGCACAAACCCACGGGGGCTGTTGGGCTCAGTACCTGTCACATGATGGAGAGAGCTTCAGCAGGCTCCTGGCCACTTCCCTGGGGCACTGGTCGGTCATCAGGAGAAGCAGCAAGTCCAGGCTCTGCCGGGCTGATGCCGTGCGGATGCACTCCCTGTTTTCATAGATGCACCTCACGATGCCTGGCACCTGGAGGGCACACAGGTGAGGATGGTGCTGCCACTGGAATGCAGCCATTTCCTCAGCTGCCTCTCTAACTGCTGCTCTTCCCATCCTGCTCTGCTGGCTTCAAATGGCTTCAAGGTGCCTGAGGCACCTGCATTAGGGAGGGAGGGAGGGAGGAACAGTGCTTGAAAGGGCTTAAGGACAGGGCAGCCACAGGCCGCTTACCTCTGTCAGCCAGGAGGCAGGCTCTCTCACAGCCACATCCAGGATGCTGCTCGCCTCCTCCTTGTCATAGACGCTGGAGTCTCTCATGGCCTCAATGGCCACGAGGACGACGTCTGTCTTCTCAGAAGGCTGGAGGTATTTTCCAAACGCCTATGGGAGGAAGGAAGGCGGGGAAGACATGGCACACCAAGCGCCCTGATGGTGCTGCTTAGCTGAGCAGTGAGAGCAGCTCTGGCAAGACATGGCCCGGCAGTGCTGGCAGCAGTGCCCGCAGGAAAGCTGGAAGCAGGGGCTGCACTACTGCGTGGTGGAGGAGGAGAAGAGAAGGCCCTCAGGGTGAGGCAGGAGGGTTGCGGTCCTGAGCACAGCGTGCCAGCCCTCCAGAGAACCAGGGCTTGCTGGTGGCCAGGCAGGCTGGAGATGCTGCTGGGACACTGGAGTGCAGCCCTTTCTAGTTCCTGCTCGGGGACAGCAGCAACCCTCTCACCAGGGACAGTGAGGCCATGCCAGCCTCGTCGATTCTGGATTTCTTTGCTCACACAAGTCTCCTGCTGATGCCACGCACAAGAGGCCCAGCAAGGGAAGAGCTCATTACCACTGCAATGTTGCTGGTGCTGGGCGAAGAAAGCCAGGAGGTATTCTCAGCTCCCCATTCCCTTTGACGCCGCGGATGCTCTCGATTATCCTCTGGCAGCGTCGTGCCTAAACAGGAGGGGATCACAGGCAAGTGGGTAGGACAAAGCGTCTTTGCCAACAAGCTTAGCAAATGGTGAAAAGAGCTTTGAACTAGGAATGGCTGAGGAAGGAGGTTACGACCCACAGTCAGGGGAGGAGGTGGTAGGCATGGGTATAAAGCAAAGGGTGACAACAGGCAAAGGGAACCAGAGGGACCTCAGGGACGATGGAGAAGAAGGAGAGACACCTGCCTCAAGCATATGTGTGCAAACGCTCACGGCCTGAGAAGCTCAAAGGAACTAGAACTCTGCCCGCAGTCACACAACTAACACGTTGGAATAACTGAGATGCGAGGGACAGAGAAGCTGGCAGGCTTTCCTGGACAGCCTCCAGCAAGCACAAGA
This sequence comes from Platalea leucorodia, assembly GCF_965183815.1. Taxonomy (NCBI): domain Eukaryota; kingdom Metazoa; phylum Chordata; class Aves; order Pelecaniformes; family Threskiornithidae; genus Platalea; species Platalea leucorodia. The sequence goes on along the minus strand of NC_138842.1, from coordinate 387,240 downwards.
ACGGTCCGTTGCAACACTCAGGGAAACAAGCAGGCATCTGAGGAGAAGCCTGCGTGTGGAGGGACGCAGCCTACCACAGCTCCTCTTACGTTTTTGCCGCAGGATGAACCTGAAGAGGTGATGAAGAGCATCCAAAGCCCCCCAGCTGATCTCCCAGTTCGTGCAAGTGCGGCAAAGGATGAGACGCCCCAGCAGCTGTCCCAGGATGGGGATATGGATCTCTGTCTGGCAGGCACGGCTGTCATTGTCTCCTACAAAGGTGCTCCGGACCTGGGCAAGGGAGGCAGGACAGGGAGAAGGGCTGAGGGGCAGCAGCTGCGACCCAAGAGTCTGCCCAGGGAAGGATCCCCGGGGAGTCAGAGCTTTGGAGGGCCCTCCCAAAGCATCCAGCTGGGCAGCAGGGCAGGGGGAGCTGCTAGGCCTGGGCTCCCGCCATGCTCCTTGGGCAGTGCTGTCCTGCACAGGACTGGGGGCCGAGATGGCTCCTGGCAGAGAGGGAACTGGGGAGAGAAGAGCATGGGAAAAAGAAAGAAACCAAGAGCCTGGCTCCAGGGCAGAGCCTTGCTGAATGCCTCAGTCGCTGCCAGGCTTGCCTCCCAGGCATCTCTGAGCTGCAGGCTGCGCTGGTGTGCAGGCAAGGGGAGAGAGTGTGGCTGGAGGGTGTCTGGCTCCTTACCTTCACTGAGGAACAGCTGGCCAGCAAATCGCTCAGCCTCCCAATCCTCCCCACAGCCCTCTCGCACGCAGCTGCACTCTGGCAGTTGACGAAGGTCAGCAGCATCTGGGAGGAGAGAAAGTGCTCACGTGCCCCGGGAGCTGGTGCCCGCGCCAGCAGAAGCAGCACTGCTGAAGTCCTGGCTGGACTCACGCAGTCCTTGTGGCCAGGCAGGTGGGCAGATGGCACCCCCAGGGCAGTGCCTGCTCCCTTCCGTGCCCTCCCCCACAACACAGCCCTGTGTCCCCTCTCCCATGAAGGATGGGCTCTTGGGCAGGAGCCTGCCTGCGGGGTCTGCAATGGGGCAATGGGGATACGGCCCCCTGGGAAGCCAGGAGTACAGAGCTTCAGGGCTGGGCTCCCTGTGCAGGACAGGCAGGTCTCAGTGGCTCTCTGCCCCAGTCAGATCTGGGCAGGAAAGCACGAGGGACGGTGAGGCAGGGGAAGAGCAGCACCAGCTGCCACCGCTGCGCTGCCTAAGGAGAGGGCTCAAATGCCTCCCACTGCTTTGGTGCAAGGAAAGCTCTGGGGACGGAGCTGGCCCAGAAGTGCCATGGGCAAGGCACAGGAGGCCTGTGACACAGGCTGCAGAGGGGAAGTGACATTGAGTGCAGCCAGGGGACACGGGGCTCCCAGAAGAACAGCCCCTGCGAACCCCACTCTTTGCCAATGCCACACCTGTAAGATTGTCTGCAGCTCTGTGAAGCCAGAGGCAGGAGAGCTGCGCACCAACGTCCACAGCATGGTATCCATGGTATCCAGGGTCTGCAAGGAGCACAAAAGGTTGTGGCAGTCTTTCTGCAGTCCTTCTCACGCCCGGAGATAGATCTGAACTCCCCACACCAAGGACTGCGGGTGAAGGGATGAGGGTGGGAAAGCAAAGCTGAGACGCTGCCCTGCCTTGGATCTCCAGGTTTCTCTCAGCCCACGGCAGCCAGGGAGCAGCCCAGAGGGACTAGGGACTCCTGCCGCTCAGCCAGCACTTACCTTAAAGTAGAGAGTAGTGTCCAGGTCCTGCATGTCCGGTTTTGGAGGAAGCAAGAAGACACTCCTGAAGCAGGCCTGCAAGAGGCTTTTCTTTTTGCCCTCCAACACCATCTCCACTTTGCTGCAAAGAGAGAAAGGGGCCTGTTGCACACTGGTGCTGGGCGCCTCGATGCCTTGGGCAAGTGGCCACGGACCTCTGGAGCAGGGGTCCCCGAGGGGGATGGAGGGTGTGCAGGGAGCCCTGCCAGGAGGCACCTCCTCCCTCCCCAACATGGCCTGGGCCAAAGGACAGTCCTGGCAGGCAAGCCTCCCGCTTTGGGGAAGAGCCAAGGCATGGCAGGCAGCTGCAGGATCCCTCTGGCCTCCCCTGCGCCCTCCCAATAAGCCGCGAGCAGGGCAGAGCAGAGGCCCTCTGACGGCACTACTGGACTCTGCCTAGTTGGGGGACGGGGAGAGGTGCCAGCCAAACCAGGGGCTGGGCAGCTACCTCAAGGCGGCGATGGCAAGCATGGCTTGCTGCCGCACCGCTGTGTGCAGGTGGTTCCTGGGCTCCTCTTCCAGCAGCACCTGCAGAGCACAACTGGGATGGCACCTGGCAGCCACCAGCAGCCAGTGCCAGCAGACCCAGCACCAGGCGGTGGGGCTGGCGGAGACCCTCTGCCCCTGCCCCAGCACCAAGCCCAGTGTGCCCCCTGCCACTCCCGGTGGTGGGGTCTCTGCTGGCAGGGCTTCTCAGCGGCACCGGAGTCCCCTCAGGGCAGCTCCGCGTCCACTCACACTTGTCCCTGCCCTACCCCTGCCCGTGCACTGCCCGCACACTGTGCCGGTGCCTGGGGACCTTGCCCCCATCCCCAGACCTGCCCGGTGTCCCCTCACCTTGATATTCTCTGCCAACTCAAATCTGTGGCAGAACGCATTCAGGCCCTGTGACAAGCCCTTGCGCCTGGCAGCTTTGCACAGGGTACAGATGGTCTCTAGGAACTGCATCCTCTGGGCCTCCTCCTGGCAGCCGGGGGACAGAGAGACAAACGAGGAGCGTGAGAAGGTAGACACATGGCCCTGGGGCTGCAGTGCTGTGCAGGAGACCTGGGGGGAGCAGCTCTGCCCAGCCACCAGACCCCCAGCAGCCCCGGCAGCAGGCAGCAGAGCCGGTGGCACTGTCAGGAGACGCAGGCACAGCTACCATGGAAATGGCTGCGCTTACCTTTTCTGAGCTCTTCACAAAAGCCTGGATGAACTGCATGGATTCTTTTTCCTCTTGGTACAGAGACCGCCAGCTGGACGCACCAGCGGGGGCACCTAGTAAAGGAGGAGAGCAGGGAGAGCTGTAGAGAGGGGCTGAAGGCAAATGCGAGGAGACGGAGGAGCTCTGCCCTCCGTCCAACCCCATGCCCACTCCCCTGGAGCACTCTCCCCATGGGTGTCTGGCCTGGAGGGTGCCCGGCAGATGGGCTGCGATGCTGCAGCGCAGCACAGAAAGCCACAAGTGCACCGGGCTTAGGAACTCGCTTGCAGACAGGCTGGAAAGGTCCCCGTCCCCCACCACCGCTGCCTTCTGCCAGGCCAGCTGCCTCTTGCTGCCCATAGCCCAGAGCAGGAGCCCAGTCCCCTCTGCTCTCTCCCGCCCTGGGGGAGGCTGTGCTGGGGCCAGCTCCCAGCCCCGAGCAGCATTCCACCAGTGCTGTGCTCCCCGCCCGTGGGACCCCCCCTGCCGCTGTGCCCGGGAAACAGGACCCTGGCGTCGATCAGGGTGCAGGCCCCAGCCCTGCCCAGCCCGGCGGTGCCCCTCACTTACCGGTCTGCAGCAGCCTGGGCACGCATGCCTGGTGGGGCCTTGGAGGAGAGCTGCTCTCCTGGGGAGCCCTCTTCTCCTCCCAGGCCACCCTGGGGCGGCTGGGGGGTTTCTCCGCCATCCTGCAGGACGTAGGAAAGGGCTAGGGGTGGGGAAGGGGGAAGCTTTGGCAAAATGCCTTGGCACCGCGGGGCTGCTGGGGAAAGACGTGGGCTGTGCTCAGGGGCTCCTCGCCAGCTCCACGCTCCCACCCTGTCCCGTCGCCGTCCTGCCGGACGCTGTGGGGTGGGGGGCGTGACCGCGTTGACCATATGCAGCGCTACAGGGTGTCACAGAGGCGGGTCACAAAGGGCACCACTATGACCCGCCACCCAGGCCGGGAGGGGCAGGGTGGCCTCTGGGGGGGTCACGAGGCCCACTCACCCCTGGGCACTTGCGTCCTCTTGGGGTGCCCCAAGCCCCACATTTGCCCTCCTGGTCCCTGCAGACCTCCCTGTTGCTCTCCAACTGGCCCAGAGCCCCGTGTTCACGCGTCCCAGCGTGCCCCCAGGACCTTCCCTTCCCTTCTGTGCACTCCAGAGCCCTGCTTCTCTCCCTTGGCAACGTTAGATTTAGTCAAGCTTAACACAAGTCCTAGTTTTTTGTCACTTCATCTCTTCTCTTTCTCCTACCAAACAGGAAGAGCTTATGCAGAAAAGAGGGAAAAGAAAATGAAGCATCTTCCATGGAGTTTGCCCTTTTAGGAGTTGGGAACCTTTCACAAATGGAGATTGCTCTCTTGCTGCTTTTCTCTTGGTCTGGTTTTGGACCGTGAGCGAGAAGCCCTCCTCATTGCACTGGTGCTGGCTGAGCACCATCTCCAGCGCTCCGTGGGCATCTTTGGGGCCACTTCTCCTGCCTGATGGCCTGCTCCCCCTGCCAGCTTTCAGAACGGTGGGAAGCCCATTGCTGTGCGGGCTGCACAGAAGTTTTACAATTGGAGTCTTTTGGCCTGTGGGGAATGGTAGCTCCAGGCAGGGCTGTCTTATGCTGGGTTTTTAGCAATGTGGAAACTTCTCCCCTGCAGCACAGCAGGAAATACCACTTTCTGCTTTCAGCTCGCAGCTGCATAAGAAAAGGCAAGGCTAGGATCCTAACCGAGTGTTTCTATCCCAACGGACTTTTGATGTTGCTAATGACATTTACCAATTCCTTTGGAATCTCATGCTAATCTTTCATCATTCCCGTGAGGATACAACATGGGCCGCAGCGGGGAGTTCCCCACAGATGTGACGAGATGCTCTCTTCACATTTCTACAGTTTCTGGCATCTTACAATTCACAGCCTTTCCTCCGTTCTCAAAGTCTCTTTCAGCAAAAAGCTGTTTACACCTGCTCCTCTCCTCTGATCCTTGTTTGGTGTTACAACTGTCGATGGAACGTTAACATGCTGTATTGCTTACCAGATGCTGTCAGAAGAGGAAACCGGAACAAAATATGCTCTCTTTCCTAAACTGTCTTAACATTTTCCACCAGTCCCCTCCTCTACAGACCGCCAGACAGAGAGCTTGAAGGGCGGTTCAGCAATTCTTCTTTAAACATACGGATCTCGTTGGGATCCAAAGGAAAGGTGGCTGATCTGAACAGCATCGAAGCCGCTCCTTATCTGGGCCTTTAGAGATTTCTAGAGACTTCTAAGGTGGGCAGCAGAGAGGACAAACGCTATTTGATGATGTCTGCAGTCACAGATCACAGAATCACAGAATGGTTGAGGTTGGAAGGGCTCAGCCTCCCACGCAGTAAAAAAGTGTTTTCTGATGTTCAGAGGGAACCTCCTGCATTTCGGGCTGTGCCCATTGCCTCTGGTCCTGCACCGGAAAGAGCCTGTCTCCATCCTCTTTGCAGCCTCCTTTTGGGTATTAAGACACATTGATGCGGTCCTCCCTGAGCCTCCTCTTCTCCAGGCTGAGCAGTCCCAGCTCTCAGCCTGGCCTCATAGGACAGATGAGTCCTTCAGCATCTTCCTGGCCCTTTGATGGACTCTCTCTACTATGTCCATGTCTCTCTTGTATTGGGGAGCCCAGAACTGGACACAGTGCTCCACGTGTGGCCTCACCAGTGCTGAGGACGGGGAAAGATCACCTCCCTCCACCTACTGGCAACAGTCCCACTGCTTCCACAAGCTCTCATCCACCTCTGACTTCCCTGGATTAGATCTATGCCTTTTGAATGCTTCACAAATCATCACATTACAGCGTGCAGGACTGAGCAGCTGTTCTTTTCTACACACTTCACTACAGCTCAGTGCCTGCTAAATTACATTTAAAATTTGGAAAATAGGTTGGAGTGCTGCACACCACAACTTCCCCAGGATGTATTTAAGTGAATAAAAATGGAGAAATGTTTTTGTTTCTTGTTTTAGGGGTGGTCCCTCACACACACACACACACCCCCACTAGGGTTGTACGCCTTAACGTGTGCTATTTTGGAGTAAATGGTGCGAGATTGATTTTGTGTCAAATGTCAGTAACCTGTACCTACAAGAGGCCTGATCTGCTACCTAACCCGGACAGCCAGGATTGTCAGGATGCTTTCCTACTCCTAAGTGGAAAATCAGTGGGTCAGTGCCCACAGACTCCTTCCATTGTGCCTGTCGTGTCCAGTCCTCACTTCAGCCCCTTCTTTTCATATAAAAACACCTGAAGAACCCTGTAGCATGAAAGCTGTTTCAAATCCACATGTATAATAAGGGAAAATTTGAACTGCCTTAAATGAGAGGCAGTTTTTTCCCAAAGCTTTCCAAATTGTCCAAATTCTGCTCCCACTGAAATTAATGGGGGTCTTTCTTCAGTGGGAGCAGAACTGAACAAGCCATAACACTTTGGCAAATTCTACCCCAAGCATTTTGAACTGGGAGTGTGCATATGCAATAATAATGTCACAAAATGGCTGAAAAAGACAGCTCTGCTGAATCGGCGCAGGTGGCCTGCTCCAACATTCGCTGTTCTGTCTTACCCCATGCTTGCTCAGCATGGGATGAAGATGCTATGAATTATACTTGTTTAGCTCTCTCCTTTTTGCACAGCAAAACCAAGGCCTGGTTTGGAGCAGCCGTATGGATGTACTTTTGTCGTGGGAGACTGGCCTCTGCATACTGGAGACCTTGACCGTGGATGGCATCTTCTGCATGGGGGTGACCTTGACCTTGAACGGGGATAACCACGTGACCTTGACCTAGAGCGATAGTTATGACTCTTCCCTTTGCCTCCTCATGGATACGGTGGAGATCGCGAGTTGGAAGGAGAATGGGCGCGACTCAATGACCGAGAGCAGAAGCGAGGGTGGGAAGAACTGGACCTTGACTCACAGTAGGCATACAAACTTCTAGAGTAAGATGAAGCACTACAGGGAGACCTGGACCTTAAGAAAAACACAATACCAAAAAAATAAATGAAGTTAATTCAAAACAGTCACTCTCCCCAATTTTTTTCCTCCCAAATTGCGTTTGGGTTTTTTTTTTTTTCCCCTCTCCATATGCTTAAGTCAAAGCTTCTTTCAGCTGCTGACATAACGCTACTGCAAATTGAAGAACTTGGTAACATGTCAAAGTTTCTGCTTACAAGACACAACAGCTGCTGCTTTGTTAGTGTACACACATACAGCAAGGGTAAGGCTATTTCCGCTCACTTCTACCACATGAACCACCAGAGCTGTGCATTGACTTCAGGTGGGGTAGACTGCCCTCTACTGGTAAGTCAACACGCACATCTTTGCCTACTCCGCAGCTACGGGCAGTGCAAATCAGTTTTGTTGCAGTAAGATGCAAAAAGAGCAAGTGTTCACGGCTACAGCACAGTATCAACCATCAAGAAAGCACAATTGAGCCTGAAGACAGTGAAGCTCAATTTTCAAATGCCACCTTAGTCTCTTCAACTTCACTACTTCTTTGCCAACCTGTCCAGGATGCAAAAGACATGCACTGCAATCCGACATACCCGACTATTTAACCAACACTTCTAGCCAGATGTCCTAGCAAAATTTTGCACATACCTCTAGCTCTAAGCAAGGATAGTGACCGCATGTCAGGAAAAAGCATACCGAAAAGCTGCTCAACTCAGCCTCTAGGAATTGGACTCAATGCCATGACTCTAGGAAAGATACCGACAGCATTACTAACAGAGAGCTCTCCAGACTCTTGCCCGAGTGATTTTGGGGGCTAGAGAACATCAGCAACCCTGACTGTTTTCTTCACAAGTTCTTCTTTTATTGTTTTTAAAGAACCATTTCTCATTATTCCACAGGTGTCCATTAGCATCATTCCTCCTCTCAAGGTCCTTCACCAATTTAAGGTTTCCTTACAAACAAGTCTCGTCTTTTAATTCCTAAGAAAAGTTCAACAACGTCAACAAAATACTAGCCAAAGCCACCAGTTACCAGTCCAAGTTACAATCACCTTATCTCCTCCAAAGCGCTTTGAGGTAATGGTTACAATCCAAAGAGGCAGACACAGAACATCCAGCAGCTGCACTGATTCCGTTTCTAGCCTCTCGCGGCTGTCAGGAGGTGAAGGATGTCATTGCAGAGAAGCTTTAGGAACAGAGACACCTGTTCCTTCACAACTGCTGCCAAATTATAACTGTCAGTCAACTGTCACCTCTGCCACAGTGGAGCGAGGAACCTACATAGGAAACTCCTGTCCCTGCTAATCCCTTGACTCATCCAATCCATCTAATGACAAAGAGGTGGAGTGCAAATGCTCCTGATTCTTCTAGGCAACTCGCTTCTCCGTTACGGGCGTGTAAAGCAGTGACCTGGAAAACAAACGTCTATGCTCCTTTTCAATCTTTTTATATTCCGTCCATTCCATAGCAAAATCATCCGTAAACTCATCGAGAATGGACTTTTTCTTTTCCCGGTTAAAATAAGCTTGACCTTTATTACAATCATAGTTTGACCTTTATTACAAAAAGACACCAAGAAACTAAACACGGCCAACAGGAGAAAAAGTAGACTGCATGCAAATGCAAAAGGTGAACATCCTGTTTAAGCAACACCAGTTTAGAATTCCTACAAGTTTTTGGGAAAGTTTTAGAATTACATTTGTCTTGTTTTAGTTTGGGATGTTTACCATACACAACACCAAAGTGTACTGGAAAAAAATCTTTATATGTAATTACGGTTTCCTCAAAAGGCGTTCATTTTTCAGAGTCCTCTTTTCAGTCATGTACTGGAGTTGTATTTCAACTCATCTTCCTGCAAGCACAGATCCCCTTTCTTAAAGCCAATGCAAATTAAGCCATTTCAAAATTAATTACCACTTGTATTCTCCACAACTCTCTGTGCATACTCATTTCATTCTGAATCAGCTGTTGGATAAGTTCTGTGTTACGGCCTCGTTTAACAGGTTACAAGTAGCACTATATTGAATTGCTGCAGAATACTTACAATTCGCAGCCTGGTCTGCCACCTGCTGAGCGAACCGTACTGGCTCTCATGGCATGACTTATTGGGGAGGGGAGACAAAAAAGAAAAAAAATCCCATTCAGTTTATCTGAAGATTATTCTTTTAAAGAAATTCTCAAGTTATCATTACTTACCAGCTGTGGGTCTTGATTGTCCTTGGCAGCCCAGAAGACCTGGTAATGCTGGTTGCCTTAGTACAGGAACCTGACAGCCCTTGTCAATCAATGCAAACAAACAGTTGGAAAATAAGCTCTACTCAAGTGCAAGGATCACTGCATACGTTGAAATAACACTTACCTTCTCTTCCAACAAACTGCTGACTGACAGAGAGGAAGATTTAGAAAGTTCAGCAGCAGTCACCAGAGCAGCAGGAGGTGTAACAGTCATGAGAGGTGGTGGCAGTGGCGGCTGCTGCTGCAGTTGCTGCCGAACCTGCTTCCGGAGCCTTTTTGTGTAGCCAGCTCCATTTCTGAAGTTGTTCACAGCCTGGAGGCAGGAAAGCATTTGCAAAAAGGTAATATGAAACTTCCACAGATGCAGCAACAAAAGCCTCCACGGAGTAGAATTACTTGTGTATTCCTACCAATGCTCTCAATCCTAAAAGAAACCAGCAAACAGCTATATGAACACATCAAGTTAAACGCTGACAATAATGATGGGTAACGCAGAGTATCTGTATTTCAAGTACCTCAGTGTTAACACTGAACCTGACAGTGAGGCAAGCCTGTTAAACAAAAGCGTGACCTGAATTTCCCAGATTGTCTCTCAAGACTTGTAAGCTTCTGTAACAACAGATAATGTATTTGAAAAGTACATTTAGCCTTACTCAGTTTAGCCTTGCTTAAGGAGATGTAAATTAATATTTTCTTCCCTTTCAGCTTTGTACAAATAGACTTTTCTTACAAACAGTTCACGTAAAAGCCATCGTGTTACCTGGCGCAGGAACTTGTTGGCCATTAACGCCTCAGGAGAAACAGCGGCCTGATGACACGTTGGGCAGGTATGCTCCTCAGAGTCCAGTCATGCTGTTCTAACACCTGTGTATAAGTAGAACCATCAAAATAGGTTTTAGCCAAACTAAGGACATTTTGGGCATTCTAATCACTTATAAAACCACGTCGATGATTCATGGGTGAAGACGGTCTTGAATTGAGAGCATGAGGCTAGAAATGTTCAACAGTGTAAAAAATTCATTGTATGCGGCAAATAACTCCACAGTCTTGGTATTTCACTGCTGTAACGTTTGAGGATGCAGAGTAGGCTGCGTCTTGATGTTTCCACCAGTCTTTTTTCCACTATCTAGTACAGGGAGCAGTCACCAACCTCAAGGTTAATGAAGAAAACACATCTCAAAAAACCATCAGTGGGTTTGAGTTCCGAAGGTTTTAACCAGCTCTCCCGTGCAGAAGAATGTGGAGTAAATGCCTAACTCTCCGTCTGTTGCAGACCACAGTAAGGCACCAGAGTTGGCTCTATAGTTCTGTATGAGAGAAAGGGCTGTGGACAAACTCAATGCCTTCGATAGCGAATACTGTAATCACCTGCGCACTGATGCACTCTTCTCAGACTCGTCCTTCTGCACGTCAAGAGGATGTAACTAGATAGGGAAAAAGGGAAAAAAGCTTTCTGCCTTCTTTTTTCCTTAAAGAAGAAGTTAGAGATTGGGAAAGGAACCCTTTTCCAAGCTTTGGGTTTTATCAAAGGAAGATCATAGATGGAATTCCTACCAATGGTGTGCAGGGTCATCCATAAGGAAAGCAATACAACCCATCAGCCCAGGAGTCAGACGGGTACGGAGGGAGGGCAAAAGGAAGAAGGATGACAGTACGTCAAGGGTGCAGAGAGGATAACGCCTGCTTGTCCACCTTAAAGCCAGCACCTACAGAGAGACCACCGCCATGGCCTCCATACAAGGACGCAGTCCATTCCACTTCCCACCCACCACCAAGCTCTCCTGTGTTCGCACTATACATTTTTAAGGCATTTTAAGCTCTGTGTCTAACAGAAAACACCTGGCTAAGCCTGGCTGCCATCAGGGAACACCCCAGAATTCACTCTAGATTGTCAGCACACCAACATTCAGGGACGAGCACCAGCCACGTCCGTTGCCTTTGGGCATTCACAAAATCCAAGCCTGATGGTGAAGCCGTTACTGCTTACCTGTTGCCAGCGTTAGCAGCAGAGCCCTCTGGCTCTCCAGCCCTCACTTTCCCACTTTCTATCCAGGAGTGAATGGCTTTCTCCCAGTACCTTAACGGCTCTCTTGCCCGTGCTCCTTTTCTGTCTTGCTTCCCACCATATCACTCAGGGTGGGCTTCTTGTCGTTCTACACTGAGCCCAACTTCTCAGTAGGAGGACTACACTGCTGTCCCCACGCTTACCTAGTGTAGGATACGGAAAAGAAATTAGAATGAGCAAATAGTAACTCCAGCCCCAGCCTACAGCTCTGAAGGTATAGAGCAGCCTACACTTCCATCCTGGATCTACCTTCTCTAGGATGTGTCCAGGAAGCCAAATCATCATTACCTCTAATAGAGATTGGAACTGGGGGGAAGCAGGGAGAAAGAAAAGTTCCCGAGAGTCCCTCTCCCTGGCCCGCTGATTACAGCCAGAGCCCAGCCTGGAAACGGCGAACGTCCAGGGATTCCTCCCACCCCAAAGGGGCCAGGACCAAAAGCTGCTGCTGCGCTTCAAGTATCCAGGGAACCCCATTCACAGCCCCACAAACGCTGGCGCTCTCTCTTCCTGGTGCCTCCGCACAAATGGATTAGCCCTAGAGCACCTTTCAGCAGCGCAGGACAGAGAACGTGCATTGTTGAATAACAGCTGCTGGGTTTTTATGTAAGTCAAGACCAGAAAAATGAAACTGACAGAAACAAGAGGAAGACTCATTTAAAAATACTACACGAAGTAAGGCAGGGATCTCTCCTGAATCTGTTTGGGTGGCTAACCTCTTGGCTCCCAGACTTAGGTAGAGGCCTGTGAACTAAAAGGATTTGGGTTGTTGTATTCACTAGCTTGTTTGGCTTTGTAATTATCTATCTGTGCATTTACAGTGTTCTACTACCTTATATGCTCAACATACGACTTAAAGAAGGAAGAGTATAGTGCGACCCTGATGGTCAAAAGGAAAGGAGGGACTGCTAGGAAAATCTCATTGCTAGGAAAAACTATTGTAGCAATTAGTCTCAAGAGTAGGAAATTGTATGACATTTCTTAAGATACAGCTAGTTTACGTCGTATACTGCTCAGTCATGGTTCAGTCAGCATGACTGAAGGACCCCAGCTCATTGCAAGGAGGAGAAGGACAGTCTGAAGAAGAAAGGATACCCCTGCACTACCCAGATCACGCCAGCATCCCAGCCCCTCCGACTCCTCTGGGGAACCTTCCCCTTATCTGCCATCAGAGATAGGGAACTGCAGCAAGACCGACCACCGGGACGTCTGGATCAAGAAAGATCAAGAAAGAAGCAGATGGATGATGCCGCCACAGAATGAGAGTCGCTTTGCAAAGCAGCAGCCTGCTCATGCACGCAAATGCAAGAATGCCTCTTGTAATGCTATACTTTGCATCCCGGCCTCTCTCCTCGGTCGGCACAGGCCAGTTGCCAGATTTTCCTGACAGCTCCCCATCCCGGCCGCACGGAACTGGCACCGGCACCGCTTCCACCACAGTTGGGAGCAGCGGTTCCCCCCCCCGCCGGGGCAGAGAGGGGGAGGACAAAAACGACCTAAAAGCGCCCCAAACCCCATAATCCCCACCACCAGGGCGGGAAGGGCAGCGCACACGTGTCGGCATTGCAGGGACACCAGTGCCAGCCCCATCCCTTCCCCTTCGACAGGAAATTCACCTCCCCCCAAAAATCACGCTTGGGATCGGAAATCGTGGGGATGGGAGACTGTTGGGTTAGGAAACCATGACGGGGCTGAGAATTCCTCATTGGCATGGAAAACCATCATGTGGTTTAAAAGCCATTGTGCGGGTGGGAACCCATCATTCAGGACAGGAAATCTCAGCAGGATGGGAAATCTTTGAGATGGGAAGCTGTTGTGGTAGGAAAAATCAAACCAGCGCAAGGCTGGCTGCAGCAGGTGCTGGCGGAATGATCGCCATGGGGACGAGGGCTGCTTGCCCCCAACAAACCCCACCCTGACCAAGCGCCATGGCACGTACAGCAGCAGGCTCCCGCTCCTCCCGGTGCTCCTGCCCTCCACGTAGCCCCCCAGACAGCTCTGCCCACCAATATCTCACCCCATTGCTCCTCTTCGCTTCCCCCAACAGAGAGGTTCCCTCTCTGGCTGCCGATGGCATTGGAGGTGCCCAGTGTGAGCGTCACCGCCCCAGCCATGCTGCCACCGGTCACTGCCGGCCTGCTGCCCTTCTCTGGCCCGGGGCTGCCGGTGTCCCGCAGGCCTGCTCAGGTGCACACCGTCACCTCCCAGCTGGCCCAGGCCACCGTCTGGCAGGGGGTGCTGGGGCCGCTGGGGGCCACAGGCCAGGTGGTGCAGCTCCCCGGCGTGGTGCCGCTTCCCCCTGTGGTGCAGCTCCCCCCTGTCATGCAGCTCCCCTGCGGGGTGCAGCTCCCCACCGTGGCCGCTCCTTGTCCCCCTGCCTACAGCTGGGGACAGCAGGTGGCGATGGGGACACTGGTGCCCCACCAGCCGATGGGCCCGGGGCCGTGGGCCGTGGGCCAGGGGGAGACCCTGGACCCCACAGGCCCCCCTGTGCTCCACACCCCACCCGGCAGCGCCCAGAAGCCATCGGAGGCCTCCAGCAAGGACGGGGCGGCCATCGAGGACAGTGTCCCTGCTGCCAGCCCCCGCCAGACCGCCCTGGCTCTGCCGACTGGCAGAACCACGACGAAGCCCAAAAGTGAGGTTTGGGGGGTGGCAGAGACCGTGGTCGGGTGGCCAAGCTTAGCAAACCTGGCATCGCCCTGGGGTTCGATTGGTTTTGTTTCCTTTTTCAGCAGCGGTGACCACCCCGGGGCCCCGGGGAAGCCCACGGATCTGCCCGAGCAGGGGCCAGACGCCTTCGCCGAGGCCTTTCCTGAGCAGGCAGAGGACACCACCGCCAGCCATATGCTCGCCTGGCTCGACACCACGGACAGCGAGGACTCCGTCCCCGATGTCCCCGACAGCCCCAGCTTGAGCACCTTCCTCCACGAGCTCCCCGACCTCTCCGAGTACGTGGTGGAGGGTGGCTGCCCCAAGGAGCGAGTGGTGGCAGCGGGGCTGGGGGACAGCGAGGGCACCGTCCCTGATGTCCTCCACTTTACTGCCTTCCTCAATGAGCTCCCCAACCTCCCCAAGTACGTGGCCGACGATGGCTACCCCAAGGAGCAAGCAGTGGCAGCGGGGCTGGGGGACAGCGAGGGCACCGTCCCCGATGTCCCCAGTGTCCCCGACTTGAGCACCTACCTCAACAAGCTCCCCGATTTCTTGGAGTACAGGGCATACGGCGGCAGCCCCAAAGAGAGAGCGGCAGTGGCGGGGCTGGGGGACAGCGAGGTCACTGTCAACAATGTCCCCGACTCTACCAACTTCCTCCCTGACTTCTCTGAGTATGTGGCAGAGGGCGGCTGCCCCAGTGAACGAGTGGCAGCAGCGGGGCTGGGGGACAGCGAGGACACTGTCCCTGATGGCCTTGATTTCCCCAACAGCCTCGCCAGCACTGCTCTCCTCAATGAGCTCCACGACTTCTCAGAGTACGTGGCGGACAGCGACTGCCCCCAGGACCAAGCTGTGGTGGCACGGCTAGGGGACAGCGAGGACACCATCTTGATCGCCAACGTCCCCAACTTGACCGCCGACGTCCTCAATGAGCTCCCTGACCTCTCCGAGTACGTGGCGGAGGGTGGCTGCCCCAATGAACGAGCGGTGGCGGCGGGGCTGGGGGATGGGGAGGACACCGTCCCCAATGTCCCTGTCATCCCCAGCTTGACCACCTCCCTCAACAAGCTCCCCCACCTCTTGGAGTACAGGGCAGAGGGCGGCTCCAACAAGGAACAAGTGGCAGCGGTGATGCTGGTGGACGGCAAAAACACCTTCCCTGATGGCCACGACAGCCTTGCCAGCACCGCCTGGTGCTTCAGCAAAGTCCCCGACTTCTGGGACAACGGGCTGGAGGGCAACTGCCCCAAGGACCGCCTGTCAGCAGCAATGCTGGGGGACGCCGACCCCTTCTGGGGGGGGCCGGCCTCCCCCTTGCAGGACCCCGAGGGGAAGCAGGGCGCGGTGGTGGCAGACCTCCCCACCTGGCTGCCACTGAGCCCCTCGGAGACTTCTGAGGAGAGCTCTCCGGCGACTTCAGAGGACAGTCCTGTGGAGAGACCCCACAAGGCTCCCCTGAAGGCTCTTGCGGAGACTCCCCTGCTGAGCCCCCTGCGGATCCCGTTGCTGAGTCCCCTGGCCAGCCCCCCGGCTGCCCCCCAGCGTCATCCGCCCCGCACGGCCCAACTGGTGCAGGAGGCGCTGTGGAGGCAGCCCCGGGTGCTTTTGACCCGCTTGCCACTGCCGCCGGGTGCTGCCTCCTGCCAGATGGTGCCCAGACTGGGAGAGATGGGCGGCAAGAAGGCCAAGCACCCCGCACCAGACAGCACCCCCAAGATGCAAGAGACCGCCCTGTGCAACAGCATCCCACCAAAGAAAAAGAAGGGGGTGGTTGTGCCAGGTGCCCAATAACTCAAAAACGCTGTCGGAGGGGAAGCTGGGCGGGCACGGCATGGAGTGGGCGGCAGCAGGCAGGATGCAGCAAGCGGAGAGAATCCAACAGCAACAACATGCCTGCCAAGCCATCTAGAAGCCAGAGGGATGCCGGGGGGCAAAGGCCCTTTGCACACCAGAGGGGACAGGTTTCATGCAGCCGGTCTACTGAAACCCCGCAGCACGGAGGCCTTAAACTTCTGGCTTGGAGCTCTGGCCCCGAGCCCTGCCCCGGCCCGGGGACCCTTGCCTGCCCCAGTCCCCCAGCCCCACGCGCTTTAAGCTACGGCTCCCTGCTGCCCGGGGGCTGCGATACGTTCGACGGAACGGGTGACACAGTGCTGCCGGCCGCCGGCGCCACTGGTGTCACGGCCAGGCCGCGCCCCGCGCCTCCTGGTAGCAGTGGGCTGCATGCCGCTGCAGCCCCCCAGGGCAGCCCCCAGGAGCCCCTGGGCTGGGAGGAAGCTGCGGAGCGGTGGGGGAAGGGGCAAGGCAGGGCAGATGCCCTCACCGCTCTGGTATGCGGGAACCCTCTCTGCCCACCATCACGCTGCCGGCCCCGGGCCCACCCAGCGCCACTTCCACTTCTGCTGCCTTGACACCGCGCCCCTGCCCGGCAGAGGCTGCAGCCGCGGCGCCACCTCGCCGTTCCGAAAGGAACAACCGCCCCGGTACCAGCATCCCCACCCCGGCCTGGTACCAACACCCCTGCTACCGCCAGCTCCGCCCCAGCCTGCTGCTGACAGCCCCACCGCCAGCATCCCCATCGCGGGCTCCAACCAGCGTCCCCAGGAACAGCATCCCCAGCCCGGGGTTGAGGAGGCCCCGCTACGACCTGAGGGCGCACGTGCTGACCTCCATCTCGCGTTTCCACCTGCTGGGGCAAGGACTGAAGGTGCTCGCCTGAAAGCTACTGAAATACCCAGTAGTTCAGCTCATTTCAATTGCTTAAGACAAGGCTTTTGGCTAGAACACAGTCAAGAAAATTGAAAACCAGAACTAACCTGCACTCCCTCCTTGACTGGCACCTCTTTCTTCATCACTTCTTTGCATTTCTATAGTTCCTGCGCAGTACATCTCAAGATTTTCATCATGAAAAGAAGCAAGAAAGATCAGTCACAACTATGCAGAAAACCTGCCATTCACATACACAGTGCCCACACAGGAGCATTATCAAGGCCCTGCCTAGACACAAAAGATTAAATCAATGCACCAGGGAGGAGAGAGCAGGAACAGCACTCTGGCACCCACGATGAGTAACAACAATTTCTGCTCTGCGCCGGGGCTTAGTCAAAGGGCAAGCACAGTACTGATCCAGACAGGAAACTGAGCGTATCGCTTAATCCCGGGTGCCACACGCACTGTACCTTCTTCCATCGCCTCCTGCCGACGAATTGTTTCCCAGGCTCTTCCATCTCATCGCAGCTGCACGCTGGCTCTGGGCTGATGGGGGAACTTCTCAGCGCTTTAACTTTGCTTCGCGCTTGCTACGAGCACGAGGCTTCATCCCTTTGGCTTGGCTCCCAGCAGAAGCTGGGCAAGGGGCAGGTTTGCAAGTGGCTTGATGGAACGGAGCTTGGACACCTACCAGGGACTAAAAACCAACCAAAGAAAAAGCCAGAGAAACTGTGCTAGAGAGCAGCAGAGAGAAACAACGGGGCTCAGCACTGTTTAACACGCGGGGTTTGGAATTTGGGAGACTGGAGCTCCCAACAGACTCGCCTCTTGCAATGGAACCATCCTTTAGCTCTTGAGCCTGACAGAAATATTACAGACTGCCCCCAGCTCTACACTGCAGTTGCCCCAAGCGTTTGCTTGTCCACGTCCAGTTCTCTTCCGTGCTGACAAGGTATGTTTAATCTGCAAAAGAGGCAGTCCTACAAACCGTCAGCCAAATGCCTCTTCTCTCACAGATGTGAAAACCGCAGTGAAAGACAACACAGGTACCAGGACAAGGCTTCTGCTCTGGCTTAGGTTTTAAAAAGCAAGGTCTTCCCAACCTCTCTTTTCCAGCTGCCGCCAACAGCTGCAGAAAGGGTCTGGTTTTGATCAGCTGATGATCAGTGCTAAATACCAAATCCCAGTACAGGACGTTACACCGCAGGCTGCAGATTTCCAGCCCAGCCCCAGGGACTGAATAACCTCCCTCCTGCCATTGGGCTGACGGCAGTATTGCACATCCCCTGGCTTCTCCAGCTTCTCCTTCTGCAGACCTCTCGGCTGTTAACATGCCGAACTTCCCAGCCCCCTGCGTTTTGAGAAGGCTTGGTTTGGCTTGGACTAGAGTACCAGCTAACATCTGCACTGCTGAACCCTCGTAGACCTGAGCGTGCTCCTCACAGCTCCGTACCGCTCTGCCCTGTGGGAAGTGGGGCCCAGGCTGAGCCGTGCTGCACAGATACGTGCTGGAAGGCAGCGCAATGGGAATACAGATACGAGACTGGTGGGGGAAAGGTCGAGTATCGACACTGGGAAGCGTGATGCCAGTTCAGTGTCTGCAGCAGGATCCCGGCAGCCACAGAGCTGAGCAGCGACTCTCTTTGGAGACCATGAGGCAACGGGTACCCTCACTCCCACAACCCGCTCTAGATGACATCCCACTTCTTGCATCCTTGCCCTCCCTTTCCCCTCCAGCTTTCCAGACTGTGGCAGCCGTCCTCTGAGGGTAAGACAAGAGAAAGCGCCCCTTGCTCAACCGCCACCATTGCCTCCACTGGAACCACCCTGGCTCTGCACGCAAGGACGTACGGCAGCGGCAGCAGGTCACTCCCGTTCTGCTCCCTACATCCCCCCTTGATGACTTGAAGGAAGTCTGCTCCCGGCATCTTCCTCATGCCCACCCCAGCCTCCCTCAACAAGTCCACTATCGGCCACTTCTGCTTGCGCAGGAGCTTACGCAGCGTGACAAGATCCTGGCGTGCACAAAGAAGGGGGTCCTGCCCTTCCCCCAGGGCCGTCGGCTCTCCGGTGGTGAGCACTGGAAAAGCTGGGAAAGCACCCTTACCCAGTCGCCGTGCCAGGAGGTGTGACACCATCGGGGGTAAAGCAGCGCAGCTCTACGGATCTGTTCTGCTCTCTCCAGCCTTCCTTTTCTCCTGACGGTTTCCCTCAGCAGGGTTTGTCCTCAGTTCTTGCAGATGCAAACAGAAACCCTGCCGTTATGGCTGAGGAACTAACTCACCCAGGAGCTCTTTTTCCAGAAAGGGCTACCACAGCTTGGGTGGGGGGAAAGGCAGGTATCCAACCTTGGGTCCAAGAGAGAGGCACAAGTGTTCCATGTGGGATTCAGAAAAGAAGTTAATTACCAAGGCCTGCTTCAAAACGCTCATCATCAAGGCCTGCTTAGAAGAAGCTGGTCACCAACAATTGACAGCTACCAAGGACAGAGTAGAGCTAGGAAGGAAGTGAATCGGCATGCCCGCAGAAACCAAGGACAGAGGAGAGGCCTGTAAGATAAGAAGCAATCTCTGAATGAAAGAGTGAGCTCAGAACAAAGATAATGGGCAGTCTGAACATAAACCAAGAAACTCCCTGAACACTGGCGAGTGTCAGCTGTGTCCTTAAGAAAAGGAAACAGCCAAATCAGCATGATGAGGTGGAAAAAACCAACGAGGTCAACAAGCGGAGAGTTGGAATTTGAGGAGAACGACCACTAGGGACCCCCGAAAGAATCCCCAGAATTAAACAGCACATGCTCCGGTGGGAGGGGAAATATGCTAATGATTTCTGGGAAATAATTGTAACGTTAATGACTTTCCTTGGAAAATTAAGGAATATGTACGTTTTAAGTTTGATAAATACTTTGCTGGCGTGACCTACGGCATGCACGCTGGGTAGAGATATCCCCCGTGCATCCAGCGCTGCAATAAAGAACGCCTGCTTTCTAAACGCCAAATTGGCGTTAGAAAGTTTTTGGACCGGTTGGCGGTAGCACAAGCAGCTGCCAAGGGAGCTGCCTCCAACCAGGAGCGCTCCCCATCGGCTGCTCTGACAACAACGCCCCGGCACGTGCTCCCACCTGGAGGCAGAAACAGCTCCGTGTCTGGAAATCCCCATTTATCAAAGGCTGTCGGCAGAGACGGGGCTGTCCATCAGCACCAGACCCACAGGAGGGGACAGCAAAGGCCCTGGCCACAGCATGCCTGCTCCAAAGCCTGGAGCCGCCTGGAGAGAGGAGGCCACTCTGCCTTCCCCTGGCCTGCGGACATCAAACACCCACCTCCAGCTGGCAGGGCTGGGGCTGGCGACCCTCGGGGCAGCAGCAGGAACCGCTCCCACCCTGCTGCTGGGGCTGGCCCTGGGGCTGAGCCCTCGGGCCCAGGGCTGGCGACTGGGCCCTGGCGGGGCCCGTGGGCGGTGAGGCCTCCAGGCCCCTGCCCCCAGGCCCATCCGCACTGGCAGATGCCTGCTCCCGCTCCCGCTCCTGCAGCTCCCCCGGCCCTGGCCTGGCCCTGCTCCCCCCGGGCCCCGGCTGCCCCCGGCCCAGCTCTCACCCCTTTCTCCTCAGGCCCCTGGGCCTCGGCCCCTCTGGGCCCTGCCCCACCTGGCTGTGACTGACAGCCCACCTCCGGCTCCGCTGATTGGCTCAGCCGTGGCCAATGGCACGACTGGGGGGGCCGGGCCTGCGCAGGGCGGGAGGGGAGGGGCAGGGCGAGGGGCAGGGGCGGGGGCAGGGCCGGAGGGGAGCTGCCCAGGGTGTGCTGGGCCCCGGCAAGGCTTTCCCAAACGGTGGCTCTGGCTGTGCGCCAGCCACTGCCCTGGGCAGGAGGAGCTGCGTGCCGGGAGCCGCTGGCAGCGGCCAGGCTGAGCCCAGCACCCAGGGCCTCCCTCAGGCCTCGCTGCCCCCGGGCGCTGAGGAGGAGAGGCGCCCTGTGCTGGCGCGGCCCAGGGCATCCTCCTGCGGCCAGAAGGGAGGACAGAGCCCTGTCCCTCTGCCCACAGGGGCTGACCGCTGTCCTTGGCTTCTGTCCCCGGGGGTCCCTGGTGCTGGCAGGCCCCGCGGGGCCTCGAGGCCAAGCAAATGCCGGGGCGCCAGGGGCTGCTGGGGCCCAGGGCAGCTTTGGGCCTCTCCAAAGCCGAGGCACGGCCGCCCCTTTGCTTCTGCAGATGCAGTTCTTTGCTCCTCCCTGTTAGTCTGGGAGGACTTCAGGGAAACGAGGAGGTCCCAGCACGCACCCAGGGAGGAGGACAGTGAAAAGGAGCCCTGTCAGGGTTTTTCTGCTGTTTCACATCTGAACTCGGACATCTGTGTGCATCAAAGAGCGAGGCGGGCTGAGCTGGTCTTCGGGATAACTTTCTTTTTCAGTTGCGTGCCTACCCTTTTCCTTTTCTCCACCTTTTCTTTCTTCCCCATTCCCCCCCTGTTGCATTCTCTGTTAAAGGTAATTAGGATTTGGCTTTCTGGACACATCCTCGAGTAAGTAGATACAGGAAATATACGCTGGTCTGTGCGTCCAGAGCTGTAGGCTACGGACTAGATAGATACGGGCTACGGGTACAATTAGTATTTGCTAATTGTAATTTCTTTTCCATATTCTACACTAGGTAAGCATGGGGACAGCGGTGTAGTCCTCCTGCTGAGAAGTTGGGCTCAGTATAGAATGCCAAGAAGCCCACCCTGAGTGATACGGTGGGAAGCAAGATGGAGCCATTGAAAATGAAGCCGTTTTTGCTGCTTGTGATTGGTTATCAAACCTGCAGGTTTCTTGAACTGTACCGTTAGGGTGTTGAGACGATAGAAGCGCGATGTCAGATATCAAATTTGGCTTTTTTATCTGCAAAGGGATTCTCTGAAGTGCTATGTAATTCGATATCAATATACGTTCTTACGAATTGACTAATGTTTTTTCTGTATTTATGTTGTTTTCAGAATACACCAATGATAATGCCCTCAGCACTCATCGGTCGTTGTTAGGAGAATCCCTGTTGGAGGAGTTAAAGCTCCCAGCCCACCATACGTTGTGTAAGGATCCAACAAGCATTGTATTCTTTGTCAGGGGTTTCCATGGGTTAACTTTTTTAATGGCTATTAGTTTACAGAGGCATTCCAATTGTGTCTTTCTTGTTAAAGCTGCTGTTAATTTTTGTTGTCCTGGGGTAGATTTTAATGTATCCATTTGACTCTTTCTTGCATTTGGGGAATGGGGGGGGGGGGGGCGGGATATGGCAGGTATTCCTGCGCCCCAAATCGGGGTCTTTTGCACGCTAGCTATAGAGGAGAGACCAAGGGTTGCCAGCTGGCGAACCATGCAAACAAGAAGTTCCACTCCTAAGGGATTCCTGTTAGTTTCCTAAAGACAATGTCCGGTTCAGGCAAGAAAAAACCAACACTATCCTAAAGCGTATTTCCTTTTGTGTGAGTACGATGAAGGAATAGTTAATCCTTTCCAAACTTGAAACTCAGTAAGCGGTTTCCCATGTTACCAAATGTTGCTAGTTCTCTTTCTAAGTCTGTTTTTACCCTAAGCTGGTCTCTGTGCTCCTGGTTTTAACTCTGTATTCTGTATTGCTGAGATTTATGGAGGACAGGGAATTGGGTGTACTGATTAAAATGACAGCTATTCAAATGCAATCCTGACTAGAGGATTAATGCTGTCGTTTAGGTATTCACGCAGTCCAGTTCTCTCTCAGCTACATTAGCATTGTTTGCCTGGTCCTGTTTTCCAGCCGCCTTCTAGTAATTCTGGACGCCACAGCGTTGTGCTTATAAACATGGCCTTGTTTTGGGGGTTAATTTCAATGCGTGTGCTTAGTGCTGTCTTGTCAGCGCATCCTCCATTTCTGGCTGGATGGCATCCTCTCCTGGTATTGTAACGCTGCCCTAAAAGGAGAGGAGAGATGCTGCTGGCATCAAAGCTCAAAGCAATACCTGTGTGTGGGGATAAGGAAAGAACGGCACTGCTGTTCTCACGTTGAAAATTAACCGGGCAGCTTAGCTTTCTCTTCCTTCAGCGGGAAGCATTGCAGAAAGAACCGGTAGAGTGGTTCCTGTTTGGGAATGGTGAATGTATGCTGTCGGGGTGGAGAGGCCTTCAGCAACGCGTTACTCGCCTTGTAGTATGTTCTTCAAGGGACATGGATGAAGAAATCCTTGTGTGGTAATCTCAAGTATTTCCTTGTACTTCCTCATCTGCCGGAGGTGCGTGGCTGTGATTGCCAGCCCGGTGGAGCTCTAGCAGCGTACATCCCTTTGGGTGATGTATGAATTGTTTGCTAACGACATCAATGCTTGCATGTCTGATTCAGGATGAGCAGCGTGCAGGTACAGATGAATGAGTGTGTGGAATCTCAGCAAGTTTTCAAACGTAGTAAATATTGCCTAAAATATTGTAGCATTTTCAAGATTATCTTCAAGGAAATTCTGGCAATTAAGACCTTTTTTATTGTTTTGTCACAGGGCTCCTAAATCGCACAAAAGCCCAGGAACGGCTTTCAGGTGACATACCTACTGCTATTTTTAGTCGATACAGCCTATGGAACACATGTAGTAGTTTGGCCCTTTCCTGGCCAAGTGTGGTAGATATCTGAACACAGGGCTTGGGCTCCCACAAAGAAACACTGTTCTAAAGACTCTGCTGCTGACATTTCTGTTACGTCTTGATTTTTTTCACTGAAGTAGACTTGCACTTGGACGTGTCTAGGCTATGACTGTTCTTTCTCTGACACTCAAGTACTCTATCTGGTACCTATTTGGAATACTAGGCGTATAGAGATTGGCTAAAGTGACCTTTGTGTTTTGATGGTTGATGACTGAAGAACACAAAGCTGTAGGACAGACTTCATCTTTTTGATACTGATGTAGCAGTGACAAAACACCTGAGGACTTCCTCTTGCACTGTTGTGTTCTATCTCTGTAAGTCTTAGAGTAATTTGTGACAAAGTAGAAATGTCATTGTTGGGCTTCTTTTTAGCTGCACTGCATGTACCAAGAGAGAACAGTTTCTGTGTACGCCTAAATGTCCACGTTCACTAGACTATCAGAACATAATGGTTGGATGGTCAGGTTTTTGAATCTGTTTTCACCGCTTTATGTTGGGTACAAGTGCTGTGTTTTAAGTTCTGATCACCTGTATTTTTTCTTCCAGAAGTCCAACTGAGCCACTGAGCGGAACATCAAAAGCAGTATGTGAAAACGCAGGCTTTTTGCTAGACACTGCACTTCATTCTAAACAATGTAGCCCTGTATTAATTTTCCAAACATTACCTTTATGTATTTTCCAGTAAAGGACAGCATATGTTGTGAATAGAATGGATTTGACTCAGCATAGTAAAAACTGAGTAATGCCATCGTTCGCACAGTTCTAATGTGAATACTGGTATTCGTGCCTAGGAGTGCATTGTATTTCCTATTGAATCTGCTGGAACATTGCCTGAATGACTTTGAGTTGTACAGATAATGTATGATCATTTTGAGATCACGTAGGTGCGAGGTTTGCCCAACTGAACATGGTGCCCTGCTCTGCATCTGTCTGTCTCTAGCTAGCAACATGTATGTTTGTATAGGGGGTCGTGTGCTTTTTGTTTCTTGCAATAAAAATGGATTGGAGTGTATTTTTTGCCATTTTCACCGTGTATCACTTAGCTTTTGGTTTTAAATCCGTTTTGGCCTCGTGGTTTTTGAAAATGTTATCAAAACCCACTGAGAAACCAGGATTGTTAAAGTTGGGACTGTTTCTTACTTTTGCCTTGGGGGTTCAAACAAATACCAAAACCACCATATCCCTTATGTTTGGAGGACAGTTCTGTGCAGCTGAATGATTCCTTTTCTGTGTCCTTAAATACCTGGGTATTTGTTCCTAGAGCTGTGAAATTGAAGTGCTATTGTTTGGTCCCCCTCTGGGTACATAAGTGTTTTGAATACCTTGTCGTGAATTTCAATAGCGTTGCTACGTGAAGTGGTATTCTAGAGCTGTGCATTTGATCTTTCCGCTTTACCCGATGAAGCAGTTTAACTGTTTAACAGTTTGTCTGCAAATGAAAATACCTGAAACCCAGTGTACATGCTTTGGCACAAGGTTAGAGCCTGGTGCATTTGTGGGTAAAATGCCTGTCATCTTTCTTACCTTCTGCCTGCAGTACATGTTTGGACCTCGCTGACTTCAGGGTCGCCTGCTGCTTTACTTTCCCAAAGGTGAAGCCTTTCTTCAGTCTACCACCACTTTGAATGTACCTTTGGAAAAGGGCAGCATGTTTCTTCAGGTCTGTCCTGCTGCTGGTAAAATATAAATAAGTAACCCAAGGAAATACTTATTTTGCTAGGCAACTATGCTGTGTTCGTAAAAGCATAAGCATGTGCATTTATACATGATGAGACAGTAGCTGATTAATTGACAAACTACACTGAAAAGAACTTTCCTGTAGTGATGCTTCCTTCTCAAATAAACTCCAGGGGGTTTCTTAAGTCCTTTTTAGCTGAAACTTGACAGCTTCCTTACCCCTTCGACTTTTAAGCAGTTGTGAGCCTTTGACAGGGGTCCCTCTCTGAGATATTCTGGAGCAAGAAGTCAATCTCAGGCGGGTTTAGCTGTTTTAGTTTCTTCCCGTTAACCACCTAGGCACTCTGAAGGTGTCATAGGCTTGGACTTTGGTTTGAACAAATACAAGTGACACTAGGTTGGAAATGCCTCTTTCAGTGACACTCGGAGGTTATCGTGCTGACTTTCAGAGTACAGTAGAGGTGAAGTATTGCTGTGTTTGGATTGTAGAACTTGAATCTGTGTTTAATTTTTTGGGAACAGATTGATGACTCTTCTGCATCCATTTCTCTGGCCCAGCTT
Source organism: Platalea leucorodia (assembly GCF_965183815.1). Lineage (NCBI taxonomy): Eukaryota > Metazoa > Chordata > Aves > Pelecaniformes > Threskiornithidae > Platalea > Platalea leucorodia. Next base: position 361,824 of record NC_138842.1, on the reverse strand, counting down.
ATTAAGGTATATATATCTTCTGGTCAAATACTTAAAGCCAAAAGAATCTTTGCTTTGTAGTTTTATACTGTGATCTATAGCTGGAGAACTGTTGTAATGTGAACACAACTTTAATTTACTTTTTAATATTCATGTAAAGGATTTATTTTCACTTTAAAGTGTGTGTATATTTTGATACTGTCCTGTAAAGAGGAGTTGCCAGTTTGGGAAGATAGAAGGAGGGTGCCTTCTCAGCCTCAACGTAATGTCGCAGTATAACTCATCTTCAAGACACAAAGAAGCAGCATTTCAGCAGCTGTTTCCAGTTTTTTGAACGTTTTGTTAATTTTGCATTGGAAAGAAACTAACACAGTTTTTCCATCAGAATTTAATTGGCTGTAAGTTAGGGACATTTCAGGGGGGGTTGCAGCAGCCAAAATGGAAGTGTTTCTGGAGCATGGAGAATTGCATGGCTGTTTTTGAATTTCTAGTCATTGTAGTTCTAGATCCATTGTGTGAATGTTGCACAATTTCATAAGTTGTAGTGTATATACAGTGGACAACACAATCTAATTTGTTTAAACACAGACTCTGTAAAGTGTGTAACTTCTTCCTTCTCTCCCTGCAGAAATTAAATTGTGTACATTTGGAAAAACAAAAAATCACCCCAAACCCCCGAATACTTTGTTTGGAAGGCAGCTACCAAAAGAAATTGGTCTGCATAAGTGCTGTCCCTAAACGTGTGCTTGGTTCTGTAAACCGTTTGCGTTCAAACAAGTTAGTCAAGGATCGGTAAAGTTTCCTGTAAATGGTAATGGAAAGGATTTCATAGCGGTCGATCTGGATGATGTTACAGTTGAGAACAAAAGGGTGCATAAGAATCTTTTGTCTTGCTGGGGGATTAGAAACAGCTTGATTCCTTTTAATGCTGCTGTGTCTGAAGCTGAAGTTCAGCAAGCAGAAACAACTTCCCCGACTCTTCAGCTGTGTGTCCTTTTAATGCTGCAAGATGTTAACAACAATGCTTGCATACATCTTTCTCAAAGCAATGTACAGTGGGTATCTTCTCCTTCAAATAGCCTGGGGCTTAAAAATCAGTCTAAAAATACTGGATAGTGTAGTTGTTCTCTCCACAGAGCTTCAGTCCACTTGGAAGCAAATGGGATTGGTTACAGGAGCCTTCATGTAAGGTACAAAGAGAGCCCCAGGTTTTGAGTGCCCAAGAAGGCTCTTTTCAAGGAGGTTCCCAGGCCCATAAACCCCATGCAATGGCGTAAGGACTCCCCAGAACATCTTCAGCACGGCTCTGTTTTCTATCAGCAGCTGTTTTCATGCAGCCTCAGCCAGCATTGTGCTGCTCTTTGCAGGATCGGGGGAGTGGTGTTGCCTTTGGCTGTGTGGGCTGAAATGTGTTTCGAATGTTTGTTTTAACAAGAGAGACACAGGCATACCTTTTTCTTTTTTTTCCAAAAACCCTTTAGTTACGTGAAGGAAGCCTTGGGTCCACCCCCACCATCATAGACTTGCTTTCGTTGCGGAAAACCTGTCCGCTGTATAAAGAACTGCCCAACAAGTGGGGTAAGACTGCGGGGGACTTCTGGTGTTACTTAGGTTTTAATTTTTTTTCCCTTGGCAGTTACGTAACAGAGAGATGAATACTCATATTAGGAACTGTTTCTCTTGGGGTGAAATACAGAGGTTATATGGCCATGTTGCAAAGTCCTTCAAAACTCAAGGGAAACCTGGAAGTAGAAATGAAAATGTTCTTTTTTCTAGGTCGTGGACGTTAAATATGTGCATAGCTCGCTCTCTGTGAACTTTCATGCATGTCTTTACATATTGCAGTGTTACTGGAAATGTTTCTGGTTTTCACTCTTTTTAATGAGAGTTTGTAGTGTTTCCTATGAAACCCAGATGTTTCTGTGGAGCCCACGTGTTGAATGTTTGCGTGTGTTAATTACACAAGCCTCTGGCTGAGTATTCATGCCACTGAAGGTTAGTCACTGAATGTATACGCAGGAGGCAGGAATTCACCCTTCCTATAGAGATGGTGAATATAAGTTTCTCCAGTGACTGATTCGGAGCACCGAATTAAGCTCTCGCTCTGAATTGCGCTGTGGAGGAGGAGCGGGTTTGTGCCTCTTCTCTGAGTGGCGGGTGAGCTGAGGGATATTTCACCCTTAAGGAACCTGAAGTTAAGGCAAAGAATGTCAAATGACTTCAAAACACTGCTCAAGCCTTGGGAACATCCTGGCTATATTCAGTTAGGAAAATCAGTATATTAGTCGAGCAGCCCTTACACGCTCGGTGAAAGGAGAGGATTAAAGGCTTTTGCTGCCTAAAATAATCATTGAGTCGTTCTCTTTGAAAGCTCGTGTGGCTTCTGGTTTGTGTTTCAAAGGCTAAAATCCCAAGCTTGGGAAAGGGTTCCTTTCCCTATCTCTCACTTTTTTCTTTGTCCTTCCCCACCCCCCCTCCAGGGAAGCGTATGCCAGAGGTGAGAAGCAAAAGCCTCCCTTTTTACCAGAGGAGCCGTCCTCCTCCTGAGGTGATCCTGTTCCAGAGGAGTTGTTATGGCTCATTTGTAAAGAGATAATGACTGATGCAATTGTTATTCCCTGCTGTGGAGACAGTTATTGTGACCAATCTAAGTGTTACTCCCGTGTCTGCTAGTTCAAAACATCCCAGCTGATCTTCTGAAAGCAGGAATAGGAGATAACGAAATTACTTTGTTATCAGTTCTGTGTCATACTTAAGTATACCCTGAATGGGAAAGGACTCTTCTCGTATGAAGGAAAAAAAGAAGGCAGAAAGCTTTTTTTCCCTTTTTACATATCTAGTTACATCCTCTTGATGTGCAGAAGGACGAGTCTGAGAAGAGTGCATCAGTGCGCAGGTGATTACAGTATTCGCTATCGAAGGCATTGAGTTTGTCCACAGCCCTTTCTCTCATACAAAACTAGAGAGCCAACTCTGGTGCCTTACTGTGGTCTGCAACAGACGGAGAGTTAGGCATTTACTCCACATTCTTCTGCACGGGAGAGCTGGTTAAAACCTTCGGAACTCAAACCCACTGATGGTTTTTTGAGGTGTTTTCTTCATTAACCTTGAGGTTGGTGACTGCTCCCTGTACTAGATAGTGGAAAAAAGACTGGTGGAAACATCAAGACGCAGCCTACTCTGCATCCTCAAACGTTACAGCAGTGAAATACCAAGACTGTGGAGTTATTTGCTGCATACAATTAATTTTTTACACTGTTGAACATTTCTAGCTTCATGCTCTCAATTCAAGACCGTCTTCACCCATGAATCATCGACGTGGTTTTATAAGTGATTAGAATGCCCAAAATGTCCTTAGTTTGGCTAAAACCTATTTTGATGGTTCTACTTATACACAGGTGTTAGAATAGCATTACTGGACTCTGAGGGGCATACCTGCCCAACGTGTCATCAGGCCGCTGTTTCTCCTGAGGCTGTTTCTCCTGCCTCCAGGCTGTGAACAAATTCAGAAATGGAGATGGCTACACAAAAAGGCTCCGGAAGCAGGTTCGGCAGCAGCAGCCGCCACCGCCACCACCTCTCATGACTGTTACACCTCCTGCTGCTCTGGTGACTGCCGCTGAACTTTCTAAATCTTCCTCTCTGTCAGTCAGCAGTTTGTTGGAAGAGAAGGTAAGTGTTATTTCAACGTATGCAGTGATCCTTGCACTTGAGTAGAGCTTATTTTCCAACTGTTTGTTTGCATTGATTGACAAGGGCTGGCAGGTTCCTGTACTAAGGCAACCAGCATTACCAGGTCTTCTGGGCTGCCAAGGACAATCAAGACCCACAGCTGGTAAGTAATGATAACTTGAGAATTTCTTTAAAAGAATAATCTTCAGATAAACCGAATGGGATTTTTTTTCTTTTTTGTCTCCCCTCCCCAATAAGTCATGCCATGAGAGCCAGTACAGTTCGCTCAGCAGGTGGCAGACCAGGCTGCGAATTGTAAGTATTCTGCAGCAATTCAATATAGTGCTACTTGTAACCTGTTAAACGAGGCCGTAACACAGAACTTACCCAACAGCTGATTCAGAATGAAATGAGTATGCACAGAGAGTTGTGGAGAATACAAGTGGTAATTAATTTTGAAATGGCTTAATTTGCATTGGCTTTAAGAAAGGGGATCTGTGCTTGCAGGAAGATGAGTTGAAATACAACTCCAGTACATGACTGAAAAGAGGACTCTGAAAAATGAACGCCTTTTGAGGAAACCGTAATTACATATAAAGATTTTTTTCCAGTACACTTTGGTGTTGTGTATGGTAAACATCCCAAACTAAAACAAGACAAATGTAATTCTAAAACTTTCCCGAAAACTTGTAGGAATTCTAAACTGGTGTTGCTTAAACAGGATGTTCACCTTTTGCATTTGCATGCAGTCTACTTTTTCTCCTGTTGGCCGTGTTTAGTTTCTTGGTGTCTTTTTGTAATAAAGGTCAAACTATGATTGTAATAAAGGTCAAGCTTATTTTAACCGGGAAAAGAAAAAGTCCATTCTCGATGAGTTTACGGATGATTTTGCTATGGAATGGACGGAATATAAAAAGATTGAAAAGGAGCATAGACGTTTGTTTTCCAGGTCACTGCTTTACACGCCCGTAACGGAGAAGCGAGTTGCCTAGAAGAATCAGGAGCATTTGCACTCCACCTCTTTGTCATTAGATGGATTGGATGAGTCAAGGGATTAGCAGGGACAGGAGTTTCCTATGTAGGTTCCTCGCTCCACTGTGGCAGAGGTGACAGTTGACTGACAGTTATAATTTGGCAGCAGTTGTGAAGGAACAGGTGTCTCTGTTCCTAAAGCTTCTCTGCAATGACATCCTTCACCTCCTGACAGCCGCGAGAGGCTAGAAACGGAATCAGTGCAGCTGCTGGATGTTCTGTGTCTGCCTCTTTGGATTGTAACCATTACCTCAAAGCGCTTTGGAGGAGATAAGGTGATTGTAACCTGGACTGGTAACTGGTGTCTTTGGCTAGTATTTTGTTGACGTTGTTGAACTTTTCTTAGGAATTAAAAGACGAGACTTGTTTGTAAGGAAACCTTAAATTGGTGAAGGACCTTGAGAGGAGGAATGATGCTAATGGACACCTGCGGAATAATGAGAAATGGTTCTTTAAAAACAATAAAAGAAGAACTTGTGAAGAAAACAGTCAGGGTTGCTGATGTTCTCTAGCCCCCAAAATCACTCGGGCAGGAGTCTGGAGAGCTCTCTGTTAATAATGCTGTCGGTATCTTTCCTAGAGTCATGGCATTGAGTCCAATTCCTAGAGGCTGAGTTGAGCAGCTTTTCGGTGTGATTTTTCCTGACATGCGGTCACTATCCTTGCTTAGAGCTAGAGGTATGTGCAAAATTTTGCTAGGACATCTGGCTAGAAGTGTTGGTTAAATAGTCGGGTATGTCGGATTGCAGTGCGTGTCTTTTGCATCCTGGACAGGTTGGCAAAGAAGTAGTGAAGTTGAAGAGACTAAGGTGGCATTTGAAAGTTGAGCTTCACTGTCTTCAGGCTCAATTGTGCTTTCTTGATGGTTGATACTGCGCTGTAGCCATGAAGACTTGCTCTTTTTGCATCTTACTGCAACAAAACTGATTTGCACTGCCCGTAGCTGCGGAGTAGGCAAAGATGTGCGTGTTGACGTACCAGTAGAGGGCAGTCTACCCCACCTGAAGTCAATGCACAGCTCTGGTGGTTCATGTGGTAGAAGTGAGCGGAAATAGCCTTACCCTTGCTGTATGTGTGTACACTAACAAAGCAGCAGCTGTTGTGTCTTGTAAGCAGAAACTTTGACATGTTACCAAGTTCTTCAATTTGCAGTAGCGTTATGTCAGCAGCTGAAAGAAGCTTTGACTTAAGCATATGGAGAGGAAAAAAAAAAAAAAACCCAAACGCAATTTGGGAGGAAAAAAATTGGGGAGAGTGACTGTTTTGAATTAACTTCATTTATTTTTTTGGATTTAGTGTTTTTCTTAATGTCCAGGTCTCCCTGTAGTGCTTCATCTTACTCTAGAAGTTTGTATGCCTACTGTGAGTCAAGGTCCAGTTCTTCCCACCCTCGCTTCTGCTCTCGGTCATTGAGTCGTGCCCATTTTCCTTCCTACTCGTGATCTCCACTGTAGGGAGGGAAAGAGACACTCGGGGGTTGCTGGCTCTGGCCATTTCTGTTCAGGGGTCTCCCAGGAGGGAATGTGGGGGCTCCCCGTGTTCTGCACCGGCCACAACAGCCTCCCCAGCTCCTCGTGGGGAGGGAAAGGCTTAACAAAAGAGACACCCCTTAAGTTGTTTGGGTTTTTATTTTTGTTTTTAAGGACACTAAAACAAAAATCTTGTTTTCAACAGGAAAAAAGACTGAAAGGCCCCTTACAGGTGGTGTGAAAAGCTCAGCTGGAGCTGAGCTGGAACTCCCAGCAAGTCCAGAGGATGTCTAGCTCCAGCCAGACTTTGCTACATTCCCCTCCCCTCCGAGTTCATCTTCCCGGCATTACGAAGGCAGGGACCTGCGTCTGCTGGCCCCTTCTGAGGTGCGTCCTCCTGAAGAGCTTGCAATGTACGAGCCCGTAACATTTAATGGCTGAGACGGCGGGAAGGAAAAGATGTGTTCCTTGCCTTTCCTCTGCTCGCCGTTGGGACAAGGGAAGGGAACAGGCCTGCTGTCCTGCAGCTTCTCCCGCCAGTAAGACACTCTTTACAGTTCTCAGGAGCCCCAGCAGAAGGGGGAGATGCTTAAGGGATGGCTTTGGAAAAGGAGCGAAGGAGCAGATGGCGGGCTGCCTTACCCTTCCTGCGCAGGGTCTGCCGGCCCTGCTTTTACAGTCTTGTCTCCTCCAAGGTTAGTTCGGGTTCCCATAGAGTACCTGGGAGCTCTGGTGTTGTAAGCACCCAATTCCGTCTTCGGGAACGCAGCAGGGCCTGGGATCTCTAAGACTGGGGAGTTGCTGGGTAAAAATGGCAGGTGTTTCTTTTTACCCATTCCCCCTGTGGGCTGCAGCAGTGCAGCTAGCTGGACAAAGCAGCGGCGTGAGAAGAACTGAGCCCTTTGAGGGATCGCCCATTCTGTTCCCCTCCAAAGGGAGGGTTTCAACCTTTCATTTCAATAGCTCAGCCTCGCAGCAGCGGGGATCTCCTAGAGGAGACCCCGTGGGGCCGTTCCCATCGGTTCTCGCCAGCTCTTCACTCTGCCAGAGTGGCAAGGGGCAGTCCCTGAGAGCGATGGGAGTTCAAACGTACAGCAGCAGAGCACCGGGGCCTTGTGATCGCCACTGGGTCTTCCCAAAGGCTTAGAATTAAAGGGTTTTTAAGTTGTGCAGGAATGTAAAGGCTTTGTAAACACTGCAGCCCTCCTATTGCATGTTGGCGGAGGCATGGGCAGTGATTTTGCTCTCTGTGTGTTTCTATGGCCCCTGGATGTGAAATCCTGATCCTGAGGAGCTCAGAGCAGACACCTGAAAGAACAGGTTTGTTTTTCTGCCTGAAATATATTTCAGGAATCGCTCTGAGGGATTTTTCCTTCCACCTTCATCGTCTCCACTGCCAGCTCTTCACAGTGACAATCAAGCAAAGTGGATTCAACCTGCAAGGACTAGGAGCAGAGAGGAGGCTTATTCCAGAGCAGGAGGGAGATTCCCACTAGAGCCGATGAGGTTGCCAGGGCCAGGAGGACCGTCGCAGTGCACAGCGCTGGCTGACACAAAGGACGCAGCACAGACAGCGCGAGCAAGGCTGGGAAGTGGGGTGCCAGTGCCGGGGCATCACTGCTCGGCCAGGCCCTGCCTCCTCCCAGCGCCACTCTTTCCTTTGTCACGCTGTGGGCATAGCTGGGCATAGGCAATGCCATGCCCATGGAGCAGCACGCTTGGGTGTTAAGGCTTTTTCACCCTTGGGTGTCAAGGCTTTATCTTGGGCATACGCGGCTGGAGGAGCGCCAGAAAGGAGTCCTGCCCTGTTACCTGTGACCTTCCCCCACCCAGCAGCCAACACAGCCAGCAACAAGTTTGTGTGCAAGGCCCTCCCGATGGCCAAAGAAGGATCCAAAGTCAGCTTTTGATGTCATGTGTCTGCTTTAACTGTTGATACCGAGCAGTGCCTGGATTAAAATAGAAGCGATTAAGAGAGTCAAACCCGCCTTTTTCAGGAAAAATGCAGGAAATCACAGACATTTACAAAAGTCTCTTCTGATTACTTTACACTGCAATGAGAACCATTGTGGTTAATGCTTTAAGGGACATTTAAGGGACACTTTGGGAAAAGGGGTAGAAACCGCTCTCCTGGGCACTGTCTCTCACACAGACTGGGCTAGGCTGGGCTTGGCGAGCCTGGGCGGGTCTCTGGGGCCCCAGCTTTCTCACAGTGCCGACTGTTGTGGCTGCTGCCTGTTCTTTCCTGTCCCAGGTGAGCCAGGACTGCCGATAAAGGCTTGAAATTGGCTTGCTGAGCACTTCTGCCAGCTCCCTCAGTGCCCTTGGGGGAATCCCATCCAGCCCCGTAGACTTGTGGGTGTGTAAGCGGTGTAGCAGGTTGCTGACCATTTCCCCTTGGATTATGGGGGCCTCATTCTGCTCCCCGTCCCTGTCTTGCAGCTCAGGGCACTGCGTACCCCGAGAACAACTGCTCTGACAATTAAAGACTGAGGCAAAGAAGGCAGGGAGTACCTCAGCCTTCTCCTCATCCTTTGTCACTACGTTCCCCTCGCGTCCAATAAAGGATGGAGCCTCTCCTTAGCTCTCCTTTGGTTGTTAATGTATTTCTAGGAGGAGCCAGGAGCCTTGGCCGAGGAGGATGGGGGTGGGAAGACGATAGCAATGCAGAGCTGTCGCAAGGGTAAGACATCACCACCCACAACATCTGGACTAACCTCTTGCTCCCAGAGCACTTCCAGGATACCCCACGCTGGTCCCCAGGAGGGGCCCAGCTGGCGCAGCAGCATGGGCACAGAGGCGGCAGGAGAGGCAGCCAATGACTGGCAGAGCACATCTCCTGCCCCAGCGGGTGCCATGGACACCAAGCCAGCAGCTGCTGTCCTGGCCGGAGCTCCTGAGGAAGAGGAGCACCGTGCACCTCTCCCTCCCGTGGCACAAGGAGAGGCAAAGGCACCACCAGCTTCTCCTGTCTTCAGCGAGCAGGTGCCGATGGCCTCCGAGCACAGAGGCGACGCACAGCCCTCCTCCGGCTGCAGCGATGTGCCCGAGGATGACCCAGGTATGTCCCCAAGCTGATCGCCGCCACGACGAGGGCAGGCCTGGCCCGGCCATCCCAGCGAGCGGCACCCAGGCCAGGCTGGCAGCACTGTGCGCATGGGGGCTGGCCGTGCCCCAGCCACCCTCCCTGAGGAAAGCCCTTGGTGGCGGGGGGCAGGCAGCACCTTGCCCGTCGCCCACCCAGCCCCTCGCCTACAGCTCTCCTTCTCTCACAGGCATCACCGCCCTCCCGCACACCCCGTCTCAATGGCAACGGCCCTCCCTCTTCAGGAGGGCCCTCAGGGCTCTGCGCAGGGCTTTCCGTTGTCCCTGCCTCGCAGGACAGCAAGAGCAGGAGAACCCCGCTGCCAGCGCCAGGTGGGTCCCCAGAGATGGCGGCTGGCCCTGAGCCTGCACAGCGTCCAGAGGGAGTGGCACAGGGAGGCGTGCAAGGGACGGGTGCACGGACAGTGCCCCAGGCATTCAGCTGCCCTGAGGCCATCGTGCTGCCAGCCTCCGCTCGGCCATGGACGCCGCCTGAGACCAATAAAAGACAACAATTTTCCCCCCAATGCTTGTCTGTGCCTGGTCCATCTTGGGAGAAAGAGGGGTGCAGGCAAGGCCCACGCCGGCAGGCAGAGCTGGAGAGCCCCAGTGCTCCCCCTTCTCCAGGCTGAGGAGAGCTCCCGAGCTCAGCCCTGAAAGACACAAGGGGCGCAGGGGCCGTGTCCTGGCACGGGGCCTCGCCTCTCTGAGCCCCGAGGATGGACGACACTGTGGGAGGCCTGAGGGCTCTGCCAGCAGCGGCACGGGGCTGTGCGATGCGACAGCGACAGCTGCCATGATCCTGCCAGAGGGGCCAGTGACTGACGGGGTGGCTGGAGATGGGGCTGCCCTTCTCGTGGCCCATCCCGGCTGCATGATGGAGGGGATGCAGCCCCTGCAGCACAGCTCTGACTCCTCTCAGGGCAGGATGAGGCCAGAAATATAGACTGAGCTCTGGGACCCTGACCAAGATGGCTGCAGGGGGGTGCAGCCGGGCTGTGGCCGCAGGTCGCCCACAGCTGTCCTGCAGCACCATGGCCCCGTATCCCAGGGCGCTGGGGGTTCTGCTGCCTGCAGCGGGAGAGCCCCGCTTAGGGCAGAGCACCAGGCAGGCTGGCAGCAGGGAGGGGACCCCCAGCCCAGCCCCGGAGAGCGGAGAGGTTTCCCAGGGACTCGCAGGGACAGCCTGGGCTTGGCCCCAGAGAGGGGAGCTGCTGGCCAGGGGTGGTGAGGAGCTCTCTCCTGCTGGGCATTTGATGTCCTCCCTCCTCCCAGCCCTTGGGAAGGTGGCTGTGGGGAGCCTGGCTGATGGCACCGGGCATGGCCTGGCCCTGTCCTGTGGACGCAGTGCTCTGCTCAGCCCTGGCAGCTGCTGGGATAATGGCAGGATTTGGGGGTCTGGCCAATGCTGTCGCACTGGCACATGTCAGGGGCAGAGGACAGCTGCTGCTGCTGTGGTGGGAGAAGGCCAGAGCAGCCCAGCTGCCCAAAGGGCTGGGAGCCCAGCCTCAGCAGCCCAGAGGAGGTAGGGCAGGGTGCCCCTGGGGGCACAGCTCCTCCCTCTCCACAGGGAAACTTCTCCCCTGGCTCCTGGACAAGGACGTGCAAGCCCAGGGCATGCCAGAGGTGGCCACGTCTGAACACCACGATGAAACCTCCAGGTGTGGCAGTCCAGCGGGGCAGCTGGGGCTTTGTGGCAAGGACGCCCTGGGTCAGTGTGTGCTGTGCTGCCGCGGGCTGCTGGAAAGCCTGGGCGTCAGGCAGCTCTCAGGGCAATCCTGGTTCCTTCGGGCTCTGCCTTTTCCCTTTTGCCTGCTGAGGGCAAGAGACTTCCACAGGAGGTGAACAAAGGTGAGTTCTTCTGGAGGAAAGCCCAACAGAGGGGTGAAATTCTAAAACAATAACGGGGCCAGGGTGTGCTGAGGGGTGAGCTGTCCTGCACACAGCGGCAGAGGCCCGCAACAATGCTGTCTGCTCAGCACGCTCAGGGTGCTTCCCGTATGAAGGACGCCATGGTCTTGGGCTTGCGCTTTCAGCTTTAATCAAAACGAGCCATTTTCTTCACTTCTGCCGGGCTTTGCAGGGCCAGCAGCACAGCGCCCACAGGGCCCATCCCAATGTTGGCTGCCCCCTTGGAGATCTCAGGATCAGCATGGTCTGAGCTGCCAGGGACGAGACTGAGAGTTCGGCGTCTTTCTCCAAAACCTGGAGGGCTGCAACAGAGGGAAAGAGAACAGAGCTGAAGCCCACCCATCTGCAGAGACCCCCAGGCATCCCCTCCAGGCCATGCCAGCCCCACCCATCCCTTTCCCTGGCCAGGAGGAGCGGGTGGGACAAAGGCATCAGCTGGAAGCTGCTGCTCAGGAACGCCCCTGACATCTTCCTCTGCCCTTGAAGCACTGCTCTGGAGCAGGGCAAGCCATGGCAGCACCCTGCCCAGGCTGGGGCCCCTGCCCCACCAGCCCCGGCACACACAGCACTGCCCCTACTCACCGCTGCAGAGCTCAGACAGCTTCTCCTCGCTTTGGTCCCTCCGGTGCCGCGCAGCAAGCCCTAGGCACAGAGCTGCGTCAGACCTCCCGCTCCCCAGCGTGCTCCCAGCAGCACAGCTCGCGGCTCTGCCAGCTTGGCTGCACACCCTCCTCCCCCTCAGCAGGGTGACCCCAGGGAAGGACAGTACGCGGGCAGGGTGGGACTGAGCAGGGTGGCCACCAAGCCACCCTGCGTGGGCAGGGCTGGGAGAGGGAGGCCCAGAGCCCCTGGCTGCCCAGGCCCTGCCCGGGGCAGTCGGGGCTCTGGCAGCCACAGGGCTGCCCCTTGCCGCCAGTGCAGCGGCTGGGACTGGGGCCAGGCTGCCAAAGGAGGGTCCCCAGGGGCTGTGGCTCACCAATGAACCTCACGGCCGCCTCTCGCAAGGGGACCTGAGCGTCCTTCAAGTATGGCAGGCTCTGACTCAGATAGTCTTCAACTCTGCTCCTGTCCTGCACCAGCTGGAGAGAGCACAAGGGCACGGGGCTGGCACAGGCCGGACCGGTCCCTCCTCCCAGCACCCCCGGTCCCCCTCCCACCTCAGGCCATTCCCATCTCCCAGCCAGGAGCCCTGTGGGGCTGAGGTTCAGAGACAGCCCCAGGCAGAGGCCGGTCTGGAGGTCCTGAGAGCCCTCTGTCCCACTGCCAGGGCCCAGGTGGGCTAGGGTCTCCTTCGACATCCTGAGGGCAGGGAGGGGAGAGAGGCCAGGAGAAGAGCCCTTGGGGGGCTCTGTGCCTGAGGGCAGGGAAGGCGGATGCAGCTGCAGGCCCCTTGTCCAGCCCTGGGGCTTGGGGCTTGTCCTCACCAAGCACTCCCCAATTCTGTACGTCTGCTGCGTCTGGCTCAGGCGCTTGAGCTGTTTCCACCTCAGCAGCTTTGCAGCGACGACGAGGGCTTCCTGAGAGGCCTGCAGAGGGCGACAGGGATTGGGGGGATTGTGGACAGGGAGCGGGGGGACTGTGGACAGGGATTGGGGCGCAAAGCCCTGGCCTCCAACACCTGCAGCGACAGCTGGGAAGCCTCTAGGGACTCTCATGGCCTTGCTGGCCATGGGCTGCTGCTGAGCCCTGCTGGACCAGGTAGGGCAGGTGTGGGAAATGTCTGTGCCAACTTCTCCGCCCCTCTTTGTGCTGGGGATGCCGGGACCCTTCCTCTGGGGTGCGCTGGAGGAGGGCTGAATGGGGGGAGCAGGGGTGGGGGGAACCCCACCTCCCCGTCCTCCTCTGCAGCAGGAGGCACAGAGGGAGGAGGAAGGCAGCAGTGGGACCGGTGCAGGGAAGGAGGGGAGTTCTGCCTCAGTGACTCAGGCACTTGGACCCTGGGGTGACACAGACGCCAAGAGGCCAACTGCCGGCAGCCCTGCCCCTCCCTGATACCCCTCTGTGTGGTGTCAGCACGCCCTTCCCCACATCACTGGTCATGTTTGAAATCTCTACCTTGGCCACGCTCTCCATCTGGTCACTCATGTGGAAGAACAGGGGGAGCAGGCTTTTCCGCACATTCTCCTTCATCTGCTGCTTGTTGCTCCCCACCACCATCTGTATCATGTCCTTGAAGAGGCAGATGGAGAGCTCTCGCAGCTGGCTGGACTCCTGGCAGGGAGGAGAACAGGAGGACTTCAGCAACAGCTGCTCCCTGAGCAAGGGCGTTAGCAGGGCTGATGTGAGGGGAGATGCTTTGGAGTGAGGCTCTGCGCACAGGGGCCGTGGGCCAGATCTGCAGCTGTGGCTCAATGGGCCCGGGCCCACGAAAGGCCACGCAAGAGGTTTCCATCCGGCGGTGCCTGTGCCAGCCCCCCAGCATTCGCCACCAGCCACGCCAGCTGCACCAGCGTGGAGCTCCCCAGGGACAGGCCGAGGAGGAGACTGGGCTGGCCCTCGGCAATGCCTCCGGGGCACACATCACCACCTCAGCCTCAGCGCCCTGCCACGGCACCTGGGGACAACGTCTGGTCCTGCCTGGCAGCGCAGCTGCGGGCAGCCTCAGGGATCTGTGAGCAGCTCTTGGCCTGCAGGTGCTTTGCACAGGGGCTGGGCTGGGCCCCAGCACAGGGGCTCAGGTCGCCCGGAGGCATCAACCTGTCAGCGAGAAGCCGTGCTGGGCTGCAGAGCCCAGAAGCCATCCCCAAGAGAGCCCAGGGGCGTGAGGCGGGCAACAGCCCTGCCCAAGTGCTGCCGCAGGGCTGGGCTGATGGGCAGTTGTCCTTGCAGAGGGCCCAGCAGCGGGGCTCAGGCTCCCCAGCAGCCTTACCTCATCAAAGAGCGGCGGGAGCTTCTCCACCAGCTGCAGAGCGGTCAGGCTGGCCTCCTCCCTCTTCATATGACCCATCACATTTCTGAAGAGCAGCAGGGCCTTCACCTTGTTGTCAGTGTTGGCATTCTGCTGGGTCTCCATGATGTCTGGCAGCAGGACCAGCATTTTTCTTGCCTGTAGGAAGCACGCAATTCTTTTTTTGATAAGCGGTGAAAGACCACCCTGGCAAAAATGCTCGGGCCACTAAGCACCAGCCTCCCGTCCGCCTTCCTGCCAGGCGGCACAGGAATCCCTGCAGCAGCCTGATGGCAGGTGGTGGCCATGGGCGCATGGATGGGGACACGGGGATAGCAGCCGGTAGGGAAGTTAGGTGAGGAGAACAAAGGCTCCACGTCCCCTGCTCCGCCACCTCCTTTCCCGACTGGCCCAAACAACCAGATGGCTTGGTAACCCTCTGGGCCTGCAAAGCTCCCCAGGCGGCCACCAGGCCCCTCCGTGGCAGCGCTCTGCAGACCCCCATGGCTCGTGCAACAAACAAGCCACCATGGCTTCCCTGGACTAGGCCCTGCTCACCGTCTCCGGTGTCTGCGACAGTGTGATGAGGCCTCTGAGCACCAGCGAGAGCAGCACCACGCTTGGCCGCCTCAGGTACCGCTGGACTTTGTAGAGGCTAGCAAACTCCTCTGATTTAATGTCACTGGAGGCCAGCAGCTGAAACAGAGATGGCAGTGAGAGAGTGGCAGAGCCTGCAGCGCTCCCCGCACCCTGCGGCTCCTGCTTCCCACTGGCAGCTCAGGGCAAGGGCACCAGGGCCAGACAGCCCGTCCTGGGGACAGCTCTGCCCGTGGAGGGCCGCTTGGCATCCCCATGCCCTGCGCTTCGCCGCACACCACACGGTCCTCTGTGCCGGCTCCTCCTGTCCTCTGAGCATCGGCAGCCTCTTGCTCTCACACCTCTGAGGAGCAATCCAACAGCAAGAGCGGGCACAAAGGAGGCACGACACGCGAGTGGTGACGATTGTCTTCTGTCCCCAACCTTGCAGCCTGTTCAGCCTGTGCAAAGGCCACGTCTCTGCCCCTGACCCAGCCCCTGCCCTGACCCAGCTTTCCAGTCTGCAGAGCAGGGCAGCGGGGTGCAGGCAGGGGGGAAGCAGAGAGCTGCCTAGGCAGGCAGGGGCTGCCTGGGCTTCGTGTTTGTTCACCAGGGCCCAAGCAGCGTGGGGTGGCCCTGCATGGCTGGCGCAGGGGAACCTGCTGCTGGGCAGGTCCGGGCTGGCTCTAAGGGGCTCTGTCCCTGTGTCCTGGAGGAGGTGACCCTTTGGGGGCAGATGGGAGGAGAGGGCTGTGCCAGTTTCCTGGAGAGGCAGGCACAGCCCTGAGGGTGAGCGAGGACTGCTCTGGTCACTCACAGCCAAGTGATGGATGCAGGCGTCCTCTGTGCTGGAGCTGAACACCCTGCGCAGCCGCTGGTCCTGGAGCTGGCTGAGCAGCTCCCTCAAGACCTTCTTCAAGGTGTGGGGCTGGGAAAGCATCACGTCCCACATGGCCAGAGCAGCACTGCAGGCCCAGAGCGCTCTGTCAGCAGGGCTGCCTCGGCCACCACACTGTGCCCGGGCCAGCCCCACAGGACCCAGGCTGTCCTGGCCCTTCCCAACCCCTCGCTTGGAGTGCCCGGGTCCCTGCCTGGGCAAGGAGGAGGGGGCTGAGATAGTCTTCCCCGTGGGGCAGGGAGGAACCTCGTGGCGGGGCTCCGGGCTGCCTTGGCCAGCTTTGGCTACTGCGGGCCTGGCCCATCCGCCAGGGCTGGAAAGTGGGGTGGGCTGGAGGGCCCTGCTCCTCGGGGAATGTCCTGCGCTTTCCCCTGGCTCCGGCAGCCAGAAAGTCTCCAGGCCCCTCTCCCCACACGGCACAAACCCACGGGGGCTGTTGGGCTCAGTACCTGTCACATGATGGAGAGAGCTTCAGCAGGCTCCTGGCCACTTCCCTGGGGCACTGGTCGGTCATCAGGAGAAGCAGCAAGTCCAGGCTCTGCCGGGCTGATGCCGTGCGGATGCACTCCCTGTTTTCATAGATGCACCTCACGATGCCTGGCACCTGGAGGGCACACAGGTGAGGATGGTGCTGCCACTGGAATGCAGCCATTTCCTCAGCTGCCTCTCTAACTGCTGCTCTTCCCATCCTGCTCTGCTGGCTTCAAATGGCTTCAAGGTGCCTGAGGCACCTGCATTAGGGAGGGAGGGAGGGAGGAACAGTGCTTGAAAGGGCTTAAGGACAGGGCAGCCACAGGCCGCTTACCTCTGTCAGCCAGGAGGCAGGCTCTCTCACAGCCACATCCAGGATGCTGCTCGCCTCCTCCTTGTCATAGACGCTGGAGTCTCTCATGGCCTCAATGGCCACGAGGACGACGTCTGTCTTCTCAGAAGGCTGGAGGTATTTTCCAAACGCCTATGGGAGGAAGGAAGGCGGGGAAGACATGGCACACCAAGCGCCCTGATGGTGCTGCTTAGCTGAGCAGTGAGAGCAGCTCTGGCAAGACATGGCCCGGCAGTGCTGGCAGCAGTGCCCGCAGGAAAGCTGGAAGCAGGGGCTGCACTACTGCGTGGTGGAGGAGGAGAAGAGAAGGCCCTCAGGGTGAGGCAGGAGGGTTGCGGTCCTGAGCACAGCGTGCCAGCCCTCCAGAGAACCAGGGCTTGCTGGTGGCCAGGCAGGCTGGAGATGCTGCTGGGACACTGGAGTGCAGCCCTTTCTAGTTCCTGCTCGGGGACAGCAGCAACCCTCTCACCAGGGACAGTGAGGCCATGCCAGCCTCGTCGATTCTGGATTTCTTTGCTCACACAAGTCTCCTGCTGATGCCACGCACAAGAGGCCCAGCAAGGGAAGAGCTCATTACCACTGCAATGTTGCTGGTGCTGGGCGAAGAAAGCCAGGAGGTATTCTCAGCTTCCCATTCCCTTTGACGCCGCGGATGCTCTCGATTATCCTCTGGCAGCGTCGTGCCTAAACAGGAGGGGATCACAGGCAAGTGGGTAGGACAAAGCGTCTTTGCCAACAAGCTTAGCAACTGGTGAAAAGAGCTTTGAACTAGGAATGGCTGAGGAAGGAGGTTACGACCCACAGTCAGGGGAGGAGGTGGTAGGCATGGGTATAAAGCAAAGGGTGACAACAGGCAAAGGGAACCAGAGGGACCTCAGGGACGATGGAGAAGGAGGAGAGACACCTGCCTCAAGCATATGTGTGCAAACGCTCACGGCCTGAGAAGCTCAAAGGAACTAGAACTCTGCCCGCAGTCACACAACTAACACGTTGTTGGAATAACTGAGATGCGAGGGACAGAGAAGCTGGCAGGCTTTCCTGGACAGCCTCCAGCAAGTACAAGAACGGTCCGTTGCAACACTCAGGGAAACAAGCAGGCACATGAGGAGAAGCCTGCGTGTGGAGGGACGCAGCCTACCACAGCTCCTCTTACGTTTTTGCCGCAGGATGAACCTGAAGAGGTGATGAAGAGCATCCAAAGCCCCCCAGCTGATCTCCCAGTTCGTGCAAGTGCGGCAAAGGATGAGACGCCCCAGCAGCTGTCCCAGGATGGGGATATGGATCTCTGTCTGGCAGGCACGGCTGTCATTGTCTCCTACAAAGGTGCTCCGGACCTGGGCAAGGGAGGCAGGACAGGGAGAAGGGCTGAGGGGCAGCAGCTGCGACCCAAGAGTCTGCCCAGGGAAGGATCCCCGGGGAGTCAGAGCTTTGGAGGGCCCTCCCAAAGCATCCAGCTGGGCAGCAGGGCAGGGGGAGCTGCTAGGCCTGGGCTCCCGCCATGCTCCTTGGGCAGTGCTGTCCTGCACAGGACTGGGGGCCGAGATGGCTCCTGGCAGAGAGGGAACTGGGGAGAGAAGAGCATGGGAAAAAGAAAGAAACCAAGAGCCTGGCTCCAGGGCAGAGCCTTGCTGAATGCCTCAGTCGCTGCCAGGCTTGCCTCCCAGGCATCTCTGAGCTGCAGGCTGCGCTGGTGTGCAGGCAAGGGGAGAGAGTGTGGCTGGAGGGTGTCTGGCTCCTTACCTTCACTGAGGAACAGCTGGCCAGCAAATCGCTCAGCCTCCCAATCCTCCCCACAGCCCTCTCGCATGCAGCTGCACTCTGGCAGTTGACGAAGGTCAGCAGCATCTGGGAGGAGAGAAAGTGCTCACGTGCCCCGGGAGCTGGTGCCCGCGCCAGCAGAAGCAGCACTGCTGAAGTCCTGGCTGGACTCACGCAGTCCTTGTGGCCAGGCAGGTGGGCAGATGGCACCCCCAGGGCAGTGCCTGCTCCCTTCCGTGCCCTCCCCCACAACACAGCCCTGTGTCCCCTCTCCCATGAAGGATGGGCTCTTGGGCAGGAGCCTGCCTGCGGGGTCTGCAATGGGGCAATGGGGATACGGCCCCCTGGGAAGCCAGGAGTACAGAGCTTCAGGGCTGGGCTCCCTGTGCAGGACAGGCAGGTCTCAGTGGCTCTCTGCCCCAGTCAGATCTGGGCAGGAAAGCACGAGGGACGGTGAGGCAGGGGAAGAGCAGCACCAGCTGCCACCGCTGCGCTGCCTAAGGAGAGGGCTCAAATGCCTCCCACTGCTTTGGTGCAAGGAAAGCTCTGGGGACGGAGCTGGCCCAGAAGTGCCATGGGCAAGGCACAGGAGGCCTGTGACACAGGCTGCAGAGGGGAAGTGACATTGAGTGCAGCCAGGGGACACGGGGCTCCCAGAAGAACAGCCCCTGCGAACCCCACTCTTTGCCAATGCCACACCTGTAAGATTGTCTGCAGCTCTGTGAAGCCAGAGGCAGGAGAGCTGCGCACCAACGTCCACAGCATGGTATCCATGGTATCCAGGGTCTGCAAGGAGCACAAAAGGTTGTGGCAGTCTTTCTGCAGTCCTTCTCACGCCCGGAGATAGATCTGAACTCCCCACACCAAGGACTGCGGGTGAAGGGATGAGGGTGGGAAAGCAAAGCTGAGACGCTGCCCTGCCTTGGATCTCCAGGTTTCTCTCAGCCCACGGCAGCCAGGGAGCAGCCCAGAGGGACTAGGGACTCCTGCCGCTCAGCCAGCACTTACCTTAAAGTAGAGAGTAGTGTCCAGGTCCTGCATGTCCGGTTTTGGAGGAAGCAAGAAGACACTCCTGAAGCAGGCCTGCAAGAGGCTTTTCTTTTTGCCCTCCAACACCATCTCCACTTTGCTGCAAAGAGAGAAAGGGGCCTGTTGCACACTGGTGCTGGGCGCCTCGATGCCTTGGGCAAGTGGCCACGGACCTCTGGAGCAGGGGTCCCCGAGGGGGATGGAGGGTGTGCAGGGAGCCCTGCCAGGAGGCACCTCCTCCCTCCCCAACATGGCCTGGGCCAAAGGACAGTCCTGGCAGGCAAGCCTCCCGCTTTGGGGAAGAGCCAAGGCATGGCAGGCAGCTGCAGGATCCCTCTGGCCTCCCCTGCGCCCTCCCAATAAGCCGCGAGCACGGCAGAGCAGAGGCCCTCTGACGGCACTACTGGACTCTGCCTAGTTGGGGGACGGGGAGAGGTGCCAGCCAAACCAGGGGCTGGGCAGCTACCTCAAGGCGGCGATGGCAAGCATGGCTTGCTGCCGCACCGCTGTGTGCAGGTGGTTCCTGGGCTCCTCTTCCAGCAGCACCTGCAGAGCACAACTGGGATGGCACCTGGCAGCCACCAGCAGCCAGTGCCAGCAGACCCAGCACCAGGCGGTGGGGCTGGCGGAGACCCTCTGCCCCTGCCCCAGCACCAAGCCCAGTGTGACCCCTGCCACTCCCGGTGGTGGGGTCTCTGCTGGCAGGGCTTCTCAGCGGCACCGGAGTCCCCTCAGGGCAGCTCCGCGTCCACTCACACTTGTCCCTGCCCTACCCCTGCCCGTGCACTGCCCGCACACTGTGCCGGTGCCTGGGGACCTTGCCCCCATCCCCAGACCTGCCCGGTGTCCCCTCACCTTGATATTCTCTGCCAACTCAAATCTGTGGCAGAACGCATTCAGGCCCTGTGACAAGCCCTTGCGCCTGGCAGCTTTGCACAGGGTACAGATGGTCTCTAGGAACTGCATCCTCTGGGCCTCCTCCTGGCAGCCGGGGGACAGAGAGACAAACGAGGAGCGTGAGAAGGTAGACACATGGCCCTGGGGCTGCAGTGCTGTGCAGGAGACCTGGGGGGAGCAGCTCTGCCCAGCCACCAGACCCCCAGCAGCCCCGGCAGCAGGCAGCAGAGCCGGTGGCACTGTCAGGAGACGCAGGCACAGCTACCATGGAAATGGCTGCGCTTACCTTTTCTGAGCTCTTCACAAAAGCCTGGATGAACTGCATGGATTCTTTTTCCTCTTGGTACAGAGACCGCCAGCTGGACGCACCAGCGGGGGCACCTAGTAAAGGAGGAGAGCAGGGAGAGCTGTAGAGAGGGGCTGAAGGCAAATGCGAGGAGACGGAGGAGCTCTGCCCTCCGTCCAACCCCATGCCCACTCCCCTGGAGCACTCTCCCCATGGGTGTCTGGCCTGGAGGGTGCCCGGCAGATGGGCTGCGATGCTGCAGCGCAGCACAGAAAGCCACAAGTGCACCGGGCTTAGGAACTCGCTTGCAGACAGGCTGGAAAGGTCCCCGTCCCCCACCACCGCTGCCTTCTGCCAGGCCAGCTGCCTCTTGCTGCCCATAGCCCAGAGCAGGAGCCCAGTCCCCTCTGCTCTCTCCCGCCCTGGGGGAGGCTGTGCTGGGGCCAGCTCCCAGCCCCGAGCAGCATTCCACCAGTGCTGTGCTCCCCGCCCGTGGGACCCCCCCTGCCGCTGTGCCCGGGAAACAGGACCCTGGCGTCGATCAGGGTGCAGGCCCCAGCCCTGCCCAGCCCGGCGGTGCCCCTCACTTACCGGTCTGCAGCAGCCTGGGCACGCATGCCTGGTGGGGCCTTGGAGGAGAGCTGCTCTCCTGGGGAGCCCTCTTCTCCTCCCAGGCCACCCTGGGGCGGCTGGGGGGTTTCTCCGCCATCCTGCAGGACGTAGGAAAGGGCTAGGGGTGGGGAAGGGGGAAGCTTTGGCAAAATGCCTTGGCACCGCGGGGCTGCTGGGGAAAGACGTGGGCTGTGCTCAGGGGCTCCTCGCCAGCTCCACGCTCCCACCCTGTCCCGTCGCCGTCCTGCCGGACGCTGTGGGGTGGGGGGCGTGACCGCGTTGACCATATGCAGCGCTACAGGGTGTCACAGAGGCGGGTCACAAAGGGCACCACTATGACCCGCCACCCAGGCCGGGAGGGGCAGGGTGGCCTCTGGGGGGGTCACGAGGCCCACTCACCCCTGGGCACTTGCGTCCTCTTGGGGTGCCCCAAGCCCCACATTTGCCCTCCTGGTCCCTGCAGACCTCCCTGTTGCTCTCCAACTGGCCCAGAGCCCCGTGTTCACGCGTCCCAGCGTGCCCCCAGGACCTTCCCTTCCCTTCTGTGCACTCCAGAGCCCTGCTTCTCTCCCTTGGCAACGTTAGATTTAGTCAAGCTTAACACAAGTCCTAGTTTTTTGTCACTTCATCTCTTCTCTTTCTCCTACCAAACAGGAAGAGCTTATGCAGAAAAGAGGGAAAAGAAAATGAAGCATCTTCCATGGAGTTTGCCCTTTTAGGAGTTGGGAACCTTTCACAAATGGAGATTGCTCTCTTGCTGCTTTTCTCTTGGTCTGGTTTTGGACCGTGAGCGAGAAGCCCTCCTCATTGCACTGGTGCTGGCTGAGCACCATCTCCAGCGCTCCGTGGGCATCTTTGGGGCCACTTCTCCTGCCTGATGGCCTGCTCCCCCTGCCAGCTTTCAGAACGGTGGGAAGCCCATTGCTGTGCGGGCTGCACAGAAGTTTTACAATTGGAGTCTTTTGGCCTGTGGGGAATGGTAGCTCCAGGCAGGGCTGTCTTATGCTGGGTTTTTAGCAATGTGGAAACTTCTCCCCTGCAGCACAGCAGGAAATACCACTTTCTGCTTTCAGCTCGCAGCTGCATAAGAAAAGGCAAGGCTAGGATCCTAACCGAGTGTTTCTATCCCAACGGACTTTTGATGTTGCTAATGACATTTACCAATTCCTTTGGAATCTCATGCTAATCTTTCATCATTCCCGTGAGGATACAACATGGGCCGCAGCGGGGAGTTCCCCACAGATGTGACGAGATGCTCTCTTCACATTTCTACAGTTTCTGGCATCTTACAATTCACAGCCTTTCCTCCGTTCTCAAAGTCTCTTTCAGCAAAAAGCTGTTTACACCTGCTCCTCTCCTCTGATCCTTGTTTGGTGTTACAACTGTCGATGGAACGTTAACATGCTGTATTGCTTACCAGATGCTGTCAGAAGAGGAAACCGGAACAAAATATGCTCTCTTTCCTAAACTGTCTTAACATTTTCCACCAGTCCCCTCCTCTACAGACCGCCAGACAGAGAGCTTGAAGGGCGGTTCAGCAATTCTTCTTTAAACATACGGATCTCGTTGGGATCCAAAGGAAAGGTGGCTGATCTGAACAGCATCGAAGCCGCTCCTTATCTGGGCCTTTAGAGATTTCTAGAGACTTCTAAGGTGGGCAGCAGAGAGGACAAACGCTATTTGATGATGTCTGCAGTCACAGATCACAGAATCACAGAATGGTTGAGGTTGGAAGGGCTCAGCCTCCCACGCAGTAAAAAAGTGTTTTCTGATGTTCAGAGGGAACCTCCTGCATTTCGGGCTGTGCCCATTGCCTCTGGTCCTGCACTGGAAAGAGCCTGTCTCCATCCTCTTTGCAGCCTCCTTTTGGGTATTAAGACACATTGATGCGGTCCTCCCTGAGCCTCCTCTTCTCCAGGCTGAGCAGTCCCAGCTCTCAGCCTGGCCTCATAGGACAGATGAGTCCTTCAGCATCTTCCTGGCCCTTTGATGGACTCTCTCTACTATGTCCATGTCTCTCTTGTATTGGGGAGCCCAGAACTGGACACAGTGCTCCACGTGTGGCCTCACCAGTGCTGAGGACGGGGAAAGATCACCTCCCTCCACCTACTGGCAACAGTCCCACTGCTTCCACAAGCTCTCATCCACCTCTGACTTCCCTGGATTAGATCTATGCCTTTTGAATGCTTCACAAATCATCACATTACAGCGTGCAGGACTGAGCAGCTGTTCTTTTCTACACACTTCACTACAGCTCAGTGCCTACTAAATTACATTTAAAATTTGGAAAATAGGTTGGAGTGCTGCACACCACAACTTCCCCAGGATGTATTTAAGTGAATAAAAATGGAGAAATGTTTTTGTTTCTTGTTTTAGGGGTGGTCCCTCACACACACACACACACCCCCACTAGGGTTGTACGCCTTAACGTGTGCTATTTTGGAGTAAATGGTGCGAGATTGATTTTGTGTCAAATGTCAGTAACCTGTACCTACAAGAGGCCTGATCTGCTACCTAACCCGGACAGCCAGGATTGTCAGGATGCTTTCCTACTCCTAAGTGGAAAATCAGTGGGTCAGTGCCCACAGACTCCTTCCATTGTGCCTGTCGTGTCCAGTCCTCACTTCAGCCCCTTCTTTTCATATAAAAACACCTGAAGAACCCTGTAGCATGAAAGCTGTTTCAAATCCACATGTATAATAAGGGAAAATTTGAACTGCCTTAAATGAGAGGCAGTTTTTTCCCAAAGCTTTCCAAATTGTCCAAATTCTGCTCCCACTGAAATTAATGGGGGTCTTTCTTCAGTGGGAGCAGAACTGAACAAGCCATAACACTTTGGCAAATTCTACCCCAAGCATTTTGAACTGGGAGTGTGCATATGCAATAATAATGTCACAAAATGGCTGAAAAAGACAGCTCTGCTGAATCGGCGCAGGTGGCCTGCTCCAACATTCGCTGTTCTGTCTTACCCCATGCTTGCTCAGCATGGGATGAAGATGCTATGAATTATACTTGTTTAGCTCTCTCCTTTTTGCACAGCAAAACCAAGGCCTGGTTTGGAGCAGCCGTATGGATGTACTTTTGTCGTGGGAGACTGGCCTCTGCATACTGGAGACCTTGACCGTGGATGGCATCTTCTGCATGGGGGTGACCTTGACCTTGAACGGGGATAACCACGTGACCTTGACCTAGAGCGATAGTTATGACTCTTCCCTTTGCCTCCTCATGGATACGGTGGAGATCGCGAGTTGGAAGGAGAATGGGCGCGACTCAATGACCGAGAGCAGAAGCGAGGGTGGGAAGAACTGGACCTTGACTCACAGTAGGCATACAAACTTCTAGAGTAAGATGAAGCAC
The DNA here is from genome assembly GCF_965183815.1 of Platalea leucorodia. Classification (NCBI taxonomy): domain Eukaryota; kingdom Metazoa; phylum Chordata; class Aves; order Pelecaniformes; family Threskiornithidae; genus Platalea; species Platalea leucorodia. The sequence goes on along the minus strand of NC_138842.1, from coordinate 337,554 downwards.
TACAGGGAGACCTGGACCTTAAGAAAAACACAATACCAAAAAAATAAATGAAGTTAATTCAAAACAGTCACTCTCCCCAATTTTTTTCCTCCCAAATTGCGTTTGGGTTTTTTTTTTTTTCCCCTCTCCATATGCTTAAGTCAAAGCTTCTTTCAGCTGCTGACATAACGCTACTGCAAATTGAAGAACTTGGTAACATGTCAAAGTTTCTGCTTACAAGACACAACAGCTGCTGCTTTGTTAGTGTACACACATACAGCAAGGGTAAGGCTATTTCCGCTCACTTCTACCACATGAACCACCAGAGCTGTGCATTGACTTCAGGTGGGGTAGACTGCCCTCTACTGGTAAGTCAACACGCACATCTTTGCCTACTCCGCAGCTACGGGCAGTGCAAATCAGTTTTGTTGCAGTAAGATGCAAAAAGAGCAAGTGTTCACGGCTACAGCACAGTATCAACCATCAAGAAAGCACAATTGAGCCTGAAGACAGTGAAGCTCAATTTTCAAATGCCACCTTAGTCTCTTCAACTTCACTACTTCTTTGCCAACCTGTCCAGGATGCAAAAGACATGCACTGCAATCCGACATACCCGACTATTTAACCAACACTTCTAGCCAGATGTCCTAGCAAAATTTTGCACATACCTCTAGCTCTAAGCAAGGATAGTGACCGCATGTCAGGAAAAAGCATACCGAAAAGCTGCTCAACTCAGCCTCTAGGAATTGGACTCAATGCCATGACTCTAGGAAAGATACCGACAGCATTACTAACAGAGAGCTCTCCAGACTCTTGCCCGAGTGATTTTGGGGGCTAGAGAACATCAGCAACCCTGACTGTTTTCTTCACAAGTTCTTCTTTTATTGTTTTTAAAGAACCATTTCTCATTATTCCACAGGTGTCCATTAGCATCATTCCTCCTCTCAAGGTCCTTCACCAATTTAAGGTTTCCTTACAAACAAGTCTCGTCTTTTAATTCCTAAGAAAAGTTCAACAACGTCAACAAAATACTAGCCAAAGCCACCAGTTACCAGTCCAAGTTACAATCACCTTATCTCCTCCAAAGCGCTTTGAGGTAATGGTTACAATCCAAAGAGGCAGACACAGAACATCCAGCAGCTGCACTGATTCCGTTTCTAGCCTCTCGCGGCTGTCAGGAGGTGAAGGATGTCATTGCAGAGAAGCTTTAGGAACAGAGACACCTGTTCCTTCACAACTGCTGCCAAATTATAACTGTCAGTCAACTGTCACCTCTGCCACAGTGGAGCGAGGAACCTACATAGGAAACTCCTGTCCCTGCTAATCCCTTGACTCATCCAATCCATCTAATGACAAAGAGGTGGAGTGCAAATGCTCCTGATTCTTCTAGGCAACTCGCTTCTCCGTTACGGGCGTGTAAAGCAGTGACCTGGAAAACAAACGTCTATGCTCCTTTTCAATCTTTTTATATTCCGTCCATTCCATAGCAAAATCATCCGTAAACTCATCGAGAATGGACTTTTTCTTTTCCCGGTTAAAATAAGCTTGACCTTTATTACAATCATAGTTTGACCTTTATTACAAAAAGACACCAAGAAACTAAACACGGCCAACAGGAGAAAAAGTAGACTGCATGCAAATGCAAAAGGTGAACATCCTGTTTAAGCAACACCAGTTTAGAATTCCTACAAGTTTTTGGGAAAGTTTTAGAATTACATTTGTCTTGTTTTAGTTTGGGATGTTTACCATACACAACACCAAAGTGTACTGGAAAAAAATCTTTATATGTAATTACGGTTTCCTCAAAAGGCGTTCATTTTTCAGAGTCCTCTTTTCAGTCATGTACTGGAGTTGTATTTCAACTCATCTTCCTGCAAGCACAGATCCCCTTTCTTAAAGCCAATGCAAATTAAGCCATTTCAAAATTAATTACCACTTGTATTCTCCACAACTCTCTGTGCATACTCATTTCATTCTGAATCAGCTGTTGGATAAGTTCTGTGTTACGGCCTCGTTTAACAGGTTACAAGTAGCACTATATTGAATTGCTGCAGAATACTTACAATTCGCAGCCTGGTCTGCCACCTGCTGAGCGAACCGTACTGGCTCTCATGGCATGACTTATTGGGGAGGGGAGACAAAAAAGAAAAAAAATCCCATTCAGTTTATCTGAAGATTATTCTTTTAAAGAAATTCTCAAGTTATCATTACTTACCAGCTGTGGGTCTTGATTGTCCTTGGCGGCCCAGAAGACCTGGTAATGCTGGTTGCCTTAGTACAGGAACCTGACAGCCCTTGTCAATCAATGCAAACAAACAGTTGGAAAATAAGCTCTACTCAAGTGCAAGGATCACTGCATACGTTGAAATAACACTTACCTTCTCTTCCAACAAACTGCTGACTGACAGAGAGGAAGATTTAGAAAGTTCAGCAGCAGTCACCAGAGCAGCAGGAGGTGTAACAGTCATGAGAGGTGGTGGCAGTGGCGGCTGCTGCTGCAGTTGCTGCCGAACCTGCTTCCGGAGCCTTTTTGTGTAGCCAGCTCCATTTCTGAAGTTGTTCACAGCCTGGAGGCAGGAAAGCATTTGCAAAAAGGTAATATGAAACTTCCACAGATGCAGCAACAAAAGCCTCCACGGAGTAGAATTACTTGTGTATTCCTACCAATGCTCTCAATCCTAAAAGAAACCAGCAAACAGCTATATGAACACATCAAGTTAAACGCTGACAATAATGATGGGTAACGCAGAGTATCTGTATTTCAAGTACCTCAGTGTTAACACTGAACCTGACAGTGAGGCAAGCCTGTTAAACAAAAGCGTGACCTGAATTTCCCAGATTGTCTCTCAAGACTTGTAAGCTTCTGTAACAACAGATAATGTATTTGAAAAGTACATTTAGCCTTACTCAGTTTAGCCTTGCTTAAGGAGATGTAAATTAATATTTTCTTCCCTTTCAGCTTTGTACAAATAGACTTTTCTTACAAACAGTTCACGTAAAAGCCATCGTGTTACCTGGCGCAGGAACTTGTTGGCCATTAACGCCTCAGGAGAAACAGCGGCCTGATGACACGTTGGGCAGGTATGCTCCTCAGAGTCCAGTCATGCTGTTCTAACACCTGTGTATAAGTAGAACCATCAAAATAGGTTTTAGCCAAACTAAGGACATTTTGGGCATTCTAATCACTTATAAAACCACGTCGATGATTCATGGGTGAAGACGGTCTTGAATTGAGAGCATGAGGCTAGAAATGTTCAACAGTGTAAAAAATTCATTGTATGCGGCAAATAACTCCACAGTCTTGGTATTTCACTGCTGTAACGTTTGAGGATGCAGAGTAGGCTGCGTCTTGATGTTTCCACCAGTCTTTTTTCCACTATCTAGTACAGGGAGCAGTCACCAACCTCAAGGTTAATGAAGAAAACACATCTCAAAAAACCATCAGTGGGTTTGAGTTCCGAAGGTTTTAACCAGCTCTCCCGTGCAGAAGAATGTGGAGTAAATGCCTAACTCTCCGTCTGTTGCAGACCACAGTAAGGCACCAGAGTTGGCTCTATAGTTCTGTATGAGAGAAAGGGCTGTGGACAAACTCAATGCCTTCGATAGCGAATACTGTAATCACCTGCGCACTGATGCACTCTTCTCAGACTCGTCCTTCTGCACGTCAAGAGGATGTAACTAGATAGGGAAAAAGGGAAAAAAGCTTTCTGCCTTCTTTTTTCCTTAAAGAAGAAGTTAGAGATTGGGAAAGGAACCCTTTTCCAAGCTTTGGGTTTTATCAAAGGAAGATCATAGATGGAATTCCTACCAATGGTGTGCAGGGTCATCCATAAGGAAAGCAATACAACCCATCAGCCCAGGAGTCAGACGGGTACGGAGGGAGGGCAAAAGGAAGAAGGATGACAGTACGTCAAGGGTGCAGAGAGGATAACGCCTGCTTGTCCACCTTAAAGCCAGCACCTACAGAGAGACCACCGCCATGGCCTCCATACAAGGACGCAGTCCATTCCACTTCCCACCCACCACCAAGCTCTCCTGTGTTCGCACTATACATTTTTAAGGCATTTTAAGCTCTGTGTCTAACAGAAAACACCTGGCTAAGCCTGGCTGCCATCAGGGAACACCCCAGAATTCACTCTAGATTGTCAGCACACCAACATTCAGGGACGAGCACCAGCCACGTCCGTTGCCTTTGGGCATTCACAAAATCCAAGCCTGATGGTGAAGCCGTTACTGCTTACCTGTTGCCAGCGTTAGCAGCAGAGCCCTCTGGCTCTCCAGCCCTCACTTTCCCACTTTCTATCCAGGAGTGAATGGCTTTCTCCCAGTACCTTAACGGCTCTCTTGCCCGTGCTCCTTTTCTGTCTTGCTTCCCACCATATCACTCAGGGTGGGCTTCTTGTCGTTCTACACTGAGCCCAACTTCTCAGTAGGAGGACTACACTGCTGTCCCCACGCTTACCTAGTGTAGGATACGGAAAAGAAATTAGAATGAGCAAATAGTAACTCCAGCCCCAGCCTACAGCTCTGAAGGTATAGAGCAGCCTACACTTCCATCCTGGATCTACCTTCTCTAGGATGTGTCCAGGAAGCCAAATCATCATTACCTCTAATAGAGATTGGAACTGGGGGGAAGCAGGGAGAAAGAAAAGTTCCCGAGAGTCCCTCTCCCTGGCCCGCTGATTACAGCCAGAGCCCAGCCTGGAAACGGCGAACGTCCAGGGATTCCTCCCACCCCAAAGGGGCCAGGACCAAAAGCTGCTGCTGCGCTTCAAGTATCCAGGGAACCCCATTCACAGCCCCACAAACGCTGGCGCTCTCTCTTCCTGGTGCCTCCGCACAAATGGATTAGCCCTAGAGCACCTTTCAGCAGCGCAGGACAGAGAACGTGCATTGTTGAATAACAGCTGCTGGGTTTTTATGTAAGTCAAGACCAGAAAAATGAAACTGACAGAAACAAGAGGAAGACTCATTTAAAAATACTACACGAAGTAAGGCAGGGATCTCTCCTGAATCTGTTTGGGTGGCTAACCTCTTGGCTCCCAGACTTAGGTAGAGGCCTGTGAACTAAAAGGATTTGGGTTGTTGTATTCACTAGCTTGTTTGGCTTTGTAATTATCTATCTGTGCATTTACAGTGTTCTACTACCTTATATGCTCAACATACGACTTAAAGAAGGAAGAGTATAGTGCGACCCTGATGGTCAAAAGGAAAGGAGGGACTGCTAGGAAAATCTCATTGCTAGGAAAAACTATTGTAGCAATTAGTCTCAAGAGTAGGAAATTGTATGACATTTCTTAAGATACAGCTAGTTTACGTCGTATACTGCTCAGTCATGGTTCAGTCAGCATGACTGAAGGACCCCAGCTCATTGCAAGGAGGAGAAGGACAGTCTGAAGAAGAAAGGATACCCCTGCACTACCCAGATCACGCCAGCATCCCAGCCCCTCCGACTCCTCTGGGGAACCTTCCCCTTATCTGCCATCAGAGATAGGGAACTGCAGCAAGACCGACCACCGGGACGTCTGGATCAAGAAAGATCAAGAAAGAAGCAGATGGATGATGCCGCCACAGAATGAGAGTCGCTTTGCAAAGCAGCAGCCTGCTCATGCACGCAAATGCAAGAATGCCTCTTGTAATGCTATACTTTGCATCCCGGCCTCTCTCCTCGGTCGGCACAGGCCAGTTGCCAGATTTTCCTGACAGCTCCCCATCCCGGCCGCACGGAACTGGCACCGGCACCGCTTCCACCACAGTTGGGAGCAGCGGTTCCCCCCCCCGCCGGGGCAGAGAGGGGGAGGACAAAAACGACCTAAAAGCGCCCCAAACCCCATAATCCCCACCACCAGGGCGGGAAGGGCAGCGCACACGTGTCGGCATTGCAGGGACACCAGTGCCAGCCCCATCCCTTCCCCTTCGACAGGAAATTCACCTCCCCCCAAAAATCACGCTTGGGATCGGAAATCGTGGGGATGGGAGACTGTTGGGTTAGGAAACCATGACGGGGCTGAGAATTCCTCATTGGCATGGAAAACCATCATGTGGTTTAAAAGCCATTGTGCGGGTGGGAACCCATCATTCAGGACAGGAAATCTCAGCAGGATGGGAAATCTTTGAGATGGGAAGCTGTTGTGGTAGGAAAAATCAAACCAGCGCAAGGCTGGCTGCAGCAGGTGCTGGCGGAATGATCGCCATGGGGACGAGGGCTGCTTGCCCCCAACAAACCCCACCCTGACCAAGCGCCATGGCACGTACAGCAGCAGGCTCCCGCTCCTCCCGGTGCTCCTGCCCTCCACGTAGCCCCCCAGACAGCTCTGCCCACCAATATCTCACCCCATTGCTCCTCTTCGCTTCCCCCAACAGAGAGGTTCCCTCTCTGGCTGCCGATGGCATTGGAGGTGCCCAGTGTGAGCGTCACCGCCCCAGCCATGCTGCCACCGGTCACTGCCGGCCTGCTGCCCTTCTCTGGCCCGGGGCTGCCGGTGTCCCGCAGGCCTGCTCAGGTGCACACCGTCACCTCCCAGCTGGCCCAGGCCACCGTCTGGCAGGGGGTGCTGGGGCCGCTGGGGGCCACAGGCCAGGTGGTGCAGCTCCCCGGCGTGGTGCCGCTTCCCCCTGTGGTGCAGCTCCCCCCTGTCATGCAGCTCCCCTGCGGGGTGCAGCTCCCCACCGTGGCCGCTCCTTGTCCCCCTGCCTACAGCTGGGGACAGCAGGTGGCGATGGGGACACTGGTGCCCCACCAGCCGATGGGCCCGGGGCCGTGGGCCGTGGGCCAGGGGGAGACCCTGGACCCCACAGGCCCCCCTGTGCTCCACACCCCACCCGGCAGCGCCCAGAAGCCATCGGAGGCCTCCAGCAAGGACGGGGCGGCCATCGAGGACAGTGTCCCTGCTGCCAGCCCCCGCCAGACCGCCCTGGCTCTGCCGACTGGCAGAACCACGACGAAGCCCAAAAGTGAGGTTTGGGGGGTGGCAGAGACCGTGGTCGGGTGGCCAAGCTTAGCAAACCTGGCATCGCCCTGGGGTTCGATTGGTTTTGTTTCCTTTTTCAGCAGCGGTGACCACCCCGGGGCCCCGGGGAAGCCCACGGATCTGCCCGAGCAGGGGCCAGACGCCTTCGCCGAGGCCTTTCCTGAGCAGGCAGAGGACACCACCGCCAGCCATATGCTCGCCTGGCTCGACACCACGGACAGCGAGGACTCCGTCCCCGATGTCCCCAACAGCCCCAGCTTGAGCACCTTCCTCCACGAGCTCCCCGACCTCTCCGAGTACGTGGTGGAGGGCAGCTGCCCCAAGGAGCGAGCGGTGGCAGCGGGGCTGGGGGACAGCGAGGGCACCGTCCCCGATGTCCTCCACTTTACTGCCTTCCTCAATGAGCTCCCCAACCTCCCCAAGTACGTGGCGGACGATGGCTACCCCAAGGAGCAAGCAGTGGCAGCGGGGCTGGGGGACAGCGAGGGCACCGTCCCCGATGTCCCCAGTGTCCCCGACTTGAGCACCTACCTCAACAAGCTCCCCGATTTCTTGGAGTACAGGGCATACGGCGGCAGCCCCAAAGAGAGAACGGCAGTGGCGGGGCTGGGGGACAGCGAGGTCACTGTCAACAATGTCCCCGACTCTACCAACTTCCTCCCTGACTTCTCTGAGTATGTGGCAGAGGGCAGCTGCCCCAGTGAACGAGTGGCAGCAGCGGGGCTGGGGGACAGCGAGGACACTGTCCCTGATGGCCTTGATTTCCCCAACAGCCTCGCCAGCACTGCTCTCCTCAATGAGCTCCACGACTTCTCAGAGTACGTGGCGGACAGCGACTGCCCCCAGGACCAAGCTGTGGTGGCACGGCTAGGGGACAGCGAGGACACCATCTTGATCGCCAACGTCCCCAACTTGACCGCCGATGTCCTCAATGAGCTCCCTGACCTCTCCGAGTACGTGGCGGAGGGTGGCTGCCCCAATGAACGAGCGGTGGTGGCGGGGCTGGGGGATGGGGAGGACACCGTCCCCAATGTCCCTGTCATCCCCAGCTTGACCACCTCCCTCAACAAGCTCCCCCACCTCTTGGAGTACAGGGCAGAGGGCGGCTCCAACAAGGAGCAAGTGGCAGCGGTGATGCTGGTGGACGGCAAAAACACCTTCCCTGATGGCCACGACAGCCTTGCCAGCACCGCCTGGTGCTTCAGCAAAGTCCCCGACTTCTGGGACAACGGGCTGGAGGGCAACTGCCCCAAGGACCGCCTGTCAGCAGCAATGCTGGGGGACGCCGACCCCTTCTGGGGGGGGCCGGCCTCCCCCTTGCAGGACCCCGAGGGGAAGCAGGGCGCGGTGGTGGCAGACCTCCCCACCTGGCTGCCACTGAGCCCCTCGGAGACTTCTGAGGAGAGCTCTCCGGCGACTTCAGAGGACAGTCCTGTGGAGAGACCCCACAAGGCTCCCCTGTAGGCTCTTGCGGAGACTCCCCTGCTGAGCCCCCTGCGGATCCCGTTGCTGAGTCCCCTGGCCAGCCCCCCGGCTGCCCCCCAGCGTCATCCGCCCCGCACGGCCCAACTGGTGCAGGAGGCGCTGTGGAGGCAGCCCCGGGTGCTTTTGACCCGCTTGCCACTGCCGCCGGGTGCTGCCTCCTGCCAGATGGTGCCCAGACTGGGAGAGATGGGCGGCAAGAAGGCCAAGCACCCCGCACCAGACAGCACCCCCAAGATGCAAGAGACCGCCCTGCGCAACAGCATCCCACCAAAGAAAAAGAAGAGGGTGGTTGTGCCAGGTGCCCAATAACTCAAAAACGCTGTCGAAGTGGGAAGCTGGGCGGGCACGGCATGGAGTGGGCGGCAGCAGGCAGCAGGCAGGATGCAGCAAGCGGAGAGAATCCAACAGCAACAACGTGCCTGCCAAGCCATCTAGAAGCCAGAGGGATGCCGGGGGGCAAAGGCCCTTTGCACACCAGAGGGGACAGGTTTCATGCAGCCGGTCTACTGAAACCCCGCAGCACGGAGGCCTTAAACTTCTGGCTTGGAGCTCTGGCCCCGAGCCCTGCCCCGGCCCGGGGACCCTTGCCTGCCCCAGTCCCCCAGCCCCACGCGCTTTAAGCTACGGCTCCCTGCTGCCCGGGGGCTGCGATACGTTCGACGGAACGGGTGACACAGTGCTGCCGGCCGCCGGCGCCACTGGTGTCACGGCCAGGCCGCGCCCCGCGCCTCCTGGCAGCAGTGGGCTGCATGCCGCTGCAGCCCCCCAGGGCAGCCCCCAGGAGCCCCTGGGCTGGGAGGAAGCTGCGGAGCGGTGGGGGAAGGGGCAAGGCAGGGCAGATGCCCTCACCGCTCTGGTATGCGGGAACCCTCTCTGCCCACCATCACGCTGCCGGCCCCGGGCCCACCCAGCGCCACTTCCACTTCTGCTGCCTTGACACCGCGCCCCTGCCCGGCAGAGGCTGCAGCCGCGGCGCCACCTCGCCGTTCCGAAAGGAACAACCGCCCCGGTACCAGCATCCCCACCCCGGCCTGGTACCAACACCCCTGCTACCGCCAGCTCCGCCCCAGCCTGCTGCTGACAGCCCCACCGCCAGCATCCCCATCGCGGGCTCCAACCAGCGTCCCCAGGAACAGCATCCCCAGCCCGGGGTTGAGGAGGCCCCGCTACGACCTGAGGGCGCACGTGCTGACCTCCATCTCGCGTTTCCACCTGCTGGGGCAAGGACTGAAGGTGCTCGCCTGAAAGCTACTGAAATACCCAGTAGTTCAGCTCATTTCAATTGCTTAAGACAAGGCTTTTGGCTAGAACACAGTCAAGAAAATTGAAAACCAGAACTAACCTGCACTCCCTCCTTGACTGGCACCTCTTTCTTCATCACTTCTTTGCATTTCTATAGTTCCTGCGCAGTACATCTCAAGATTTTCCTCATGAAAAGAAGCAAGAAAGATCAGTCACAACTATGCAGAAAACCTGCCATTCACATACACAGTGCCCACACAGGAGCATTATCAAGGCCCTGCCTAGACACAAAAGATTAAATCAATGCACCAGGGAGGAGAGAGCAGGAACAGCACTCTGGCACCCACGATGAGTAACAACAATTTCTGCTCTGCGCCGGGGCTTAGTCAAAGGGCAAGCACAGTACTGATCCAGACAGGAAACTGAGCGTATCGCTTAATCCCGGGTGCCACACGCACTGTACCTTCTTCCATCGCCTCCTGCCGACGAATTGTTTCCCAGGCTCTTCCATCTCATCGCAGCTGCACGCTGGCTCTGGGCTGATGGGGGAACTTCTCAGCGCTTTAACTTTGCTTCGCGCTTGCTACGAGCACGAGGCTTCATCCCTTTGGCTTGGCTCCCAGCAGAAGCTGGGCAAGGGGCAGGTTTGCAAGTGGCTTGATGGAACGGAGCTTGGACACCTACCAGGGACTAAAAACCAACCAAAGAAAAAGCCAGAGAAACTGTGCTAGAGAGCAGCAGAGAGAAACAACGGGGCTCAGCACTGTTTAACACGCGGGGTTTGGAATTTGGGAGACTGGAGCTCCCAACAGACTCGCCTCTTGCAATGGAACCATCCTTTAGCTCTTGAGCCTGACAGAAATATTACAGACTGCCCCCAGCTCTACACTGCAGTTGCCCCAAGCGTTTGCTTGTCCACGTCCAGTTCTCTTCCGTGCTGACAAGGTATGTTTAATCTGCAAAAGAGGCAGTCCTACAAACCGTCAGCCAAATGCCTCTTCTCTCACAGATGTGAAAACCGCAGTGAAAGACAACACAGGTACCAGGACAAGGCTTCTGCTCTGGCTTAGGTTTTAAAAAGCAAGGTCTTCCCAACGTCTCTTTTCCAGCTGCCGCCAACAGCTGCAGAAAGGGTCTGGTTTTGATCAGCTGATGATCAGTGCTAACTACCAAATCCCAGTACAGGACGTTACACCGCAGGCTGCAGATTTCCAGCCCAGCCCCAGGGACTGAATAACCTCCCTCCTGCCATTGGGCTGACGGCAGTATTGCACATCCCCTGGCTTCTCCAGCTTCTCCTTCTGCAGACCTCTCGGCTGTTAACATGCCGAACTTCCCAGCCCCCTGCGTTTTGAGAAGGCTTGGTTTGGCTTGGACTAGAGTACCAGCTAACATCTGCACTGCTGAACCCTCGTAGACCTGAGCGTGCTCCTCACAGCTCCGTACCGCTCTGCCCTGTGGGAAGTGGGGCCCAGGCTGAGCCGTGCTGCACAGATACGTGCTGGAAGGCAGCGCAATGGGAATACAGATACGAGACTGGTGGGGGAAAGGTCGAGTATCGACACTGGGAAGCGTGATGCCAGTTCAGTGTCTGCAGCAGGATCCCGGCAGCCACAGAGCTGAGCAGCGACTCTCTTTGGAGACCATGAGGCAACGGGTACCCTCACTCCCACAACCCGCTCTAGATGACATCCCACTTCTTGCATCCTTGCCCTCCCTTTCCCCTCCAGCTTTCCAGACTGTGGCAGCCGTCCTCTGAGGGTAAGACAAGAGAAAGCGCCCCTTGCTCAACCGCCACCATTGCCTCCACTGGAACCACCCTGGCTCTGCACGCAAGGACGTACGGCAGCGGCAGCAGGTCACTCCCGTTCTGCTCCCTACATCCCCCCTTGATGACTTGAAGGAAGTCTGCTCCCGGCATCTTCCTCATGCCCACCCCAGCCTCCCTCAACAAGTCCACTATCGGCCACTTCTGCTTGCGCAGGAGCTTACGCAGCGTGACAAGATCCTGGCGTGCACAAAGAAGGGGGTCCTGCCCTTCCCCCAGGGCCGTCGGCTCTCCGGTGGTGAGCACTGGAAAAGCTGGGAAAGCACCCTTACCCAGTCGCCGTGCCAGGAGGTGTGACACCATCGGGGGTAAAGCAGCGCAGCTCTACGGATCTGTTCTGCTCTCTCCAGCCTTCCTTTTCTCCTGACGGTTTCCCTCAGCAGGGTTTGTCCTCAGTTCTTGCAGATGCAAACAGAAACCCTGCCGTTATGGCTGAGGAACTAACTCACCCAGGAGCTCTTTTTCCAGAAAGGGCTACCACAGCTTGGGTGGGGGGAAAGGCAGGTATCCAACCTTGGGTCCAAGAGAGAGGCACAAGTGTTCCATGTGGGATTCAGAAAAGAAGTTAATTACCAAGGCCTGCTTCAAAACGCTCATCATCAAGGCCTGCTTAGAAGAAGCTGGTCACCAACAATTGACAGCTACCAAGGACAGAGTAGAGCTAGGAAGGAAGTGAATCGGCATGCCCGCAGAAACCAAGGACAGAGGAGAGGCCTGTAAGATAAGAAGCACTCTCTGAATGAAAGAGTGAGCTCAGAACAAAGATAATGGGCAGTCTGAACATAAACCAAGAAACTCCCTGAACACTGGCGAGTGTCAGCTGTGTCCTTAAGAAAAGGAAACAGCCAAATCAGCATGATGAGGTGGAAAAAACCAACGAGGTCAACAAGCGGAGAGTTGGAATTTGAGGAGAACGACCACTAGGGACCCCCGAAAGAATCCCCAGAATTAAACAGCACATGCTCCGGTGGGAGGGGAAATATGCTAATGATTTCTGGGAAATAATTGTAACGTTAATGACTTTCCTTGGAAAATTAAGGAATATGTACGTTTTAAGTTTGATAAATACTTTGCTGGCGTGACCTACGGCATGCACGCTGGGTAGAGATATCCCCCATGCATCCAGCGCTGCAATAAAGAACGCCTGCTTTCTAAACGCCAAATTGGCGTTAGAAAGTTTTTGGACCGGTTGGCGGTAGCACAAGCAGCTGCCAAGGGAGCTGCCTCCAACCAGGAGCGCTCCCCATCGGCTGCTCTGACAACAACGCCCCGGCACGTGCTCCCACCTGGAGGCAGAAACAGCTCCGTGTCTGGAAATCCCCATTTATCAAAGGCTGTCGGCAGAGACGGGGCTGTCCATCAGCACCAGACCCACAGGAGGGGACAGCAAAGGCCCTGGCCACAGCATGCCTGCTCCAAAGCCTGGAGCCGCCTGGAGAGAGGAGGCCACTCTGCCTTCCCCTGGCCTGCGGACATCAAACACCCACCTCCAGCTGGCAGGGCTGGGGCTGGCGACCCTCGGGGCAGCAGCAGGAACCGCTCCCACCCTGCTGCTGGGGCTGGCCCTGGGGCTGAGCCCTCGGGCCCAGGGCTGGCGACTGGGCCCTGGCGGGGCCCGTGGGCGGTGAGGCCTCCAGGCCCCTGCCCCCAGGCCCATCCGCACTGGCAGATGCCTGCTCCCGCTCCCGCTCCTGCAGCTCCCCCGGCCCTGGCCTGGCCCTGCTCCCCCCGGGCCCCGGCTGCCCCCGGCCCAGCTCTCACCCCTTTCTCCTCAGGCCCCTGGGCCTCGGCCCCTCTGGGCCCTGCCCCACCTGGCTGTGACTGACAGCCCACCTCCGGCTCCGCTGATTGGCTCAGCCGTGGCCAATGGCGCGGCTGGGGGGGCCGGGCCTGCACAGGGCGGGAGGGGAGGGGCAGGGCGAGGGGCAGGGGCGGGGGCAGGGCCGGAGGGGAGCTGCCCAGGGTGTGCTGGGCCCCGGCAAGGCTTTCCCAAACAGTGGCTCTGGCTGTGCGCCAGCCACTGCCCTGGGCAGGAGGAGCTGCGTGCCGGGAGCCGCTGGCAGCGGCCAGGCTGAGCCCAGCACCCAGGGCCTCCCTCAGGCCTCGCTGCCCCCGGGCGCTGAGGAGGAGAGGCGCCCTGTGCTGGCGCGGCCCAGGGCATCCTCCTGCGGCCAGAAGGGAGGACAGAGCCCTGTCCCTCTGCCCACAGGGGCTGACCGCTGTCCTTGGCTTCTGTCCCCGGGGGTCCCTGGTGCTGGCAGGCCCCGCGGGGCCTCGGGGCCAAGCAAATGCCGGGGCGCCAGGGGCTGCTGGGGCCCAGGGCAGCTTTGGGCCTCTCCAAAGCCGAGGCACGGCCGCCCCTTTGCTTCTGCAGATGCAGTTCTTTGCTCCTCCCTGTTAGTCTGGGAGGACTTCAGGGAAACGAGGAGGTCCCAGCACGCACCCAGGGAGGAGGACAGTGAAAAGGAGCCCTGTCAGGGTTTTTCTGCTGTTTCACATCTGAACTCGGACATCTGTGTGCATCAAAGAGCGAGGCGGGCTGAGCTGGTCTTCGGGATAACTTTCTTTTTCAGTTGCGTGCCTACCCTTTTCCTTTTCTCCACCTTTTCTTTCTTCCCCATTCCCCCCCTGTTGCATTCTCTGTTAAAGGTAATTAGGATTTGGCTTTCTGGACACATCCTCGAGTAAGTAGATACAGGAAATATAGGCTGGTCTGTGCGTCCAGAGCTGTAGGCTACGGACTAGATAGATACGGGCTACGGGTACAATTAGTATTTGCTAATTGTAATTTCTTTTCCATATTCTACACTAGGTAAGCATGGGGACAGCGGTGTAGTCCTCCTGCTGAGAAGTTGGGCTCAGTATAGAATGCCAAGAAGCCCACCCTGAGTGATACGGTGGGAAGCAAGATGGAGCCATTGAAAATGAAGCCGTTTTTGCTGCTTGTGATTGGTTATCAAACCTGCAGGTTTCTTGAACTGTACCGTTAGGGTGTTGAGACGATAGAAGCGCGATGTCAGATATCAAATTTGGCTTTTTTATCTGCAAAGGGATTCTCTGAAGTGCTATGTAATTCGATATCAATATACGTTCTTACGAATTGACTAATGTTTTTTCTGTATTTATGTTGTTTTCAGAATACACCAATGATAATGCCCTCAGCACTCATCGGTCGTTGTTAGGAGAATCCCTGTTGGAGGAGTTAAAGCTCCCAGCCCACCATACGTTGTGTAAGGATCCAACAAGCATTGTATTCTTTGTCAGGGGTTTCCATGGGTTAACTTTTTTAATGGCTATTAGTTTAGAGAGGCATTCCAATTGTGTCTTTCTTGTTAAAGCTGCTGTTAATTTTTGTTGTCCTGGGGTAGATTTTAATGTATCCATTTGACTCTTTCTTGCATTTGGGGAATGGGGGGGGGGGGGGGGCGGGATATGGCAGGTATTCCTGCGCCCCAAATCGGGGTCTTTTGCACGCTAGCTATAGAGGAGAGACCAAGGGTTGCCAGCTGGCGAACCATGCAAACAAGAAGTTCCACTCCTAAGGGATTCCTGTTAGTTTCCTAAAGACAATGTCCGGTTCAGGCAAGAAAAAACCAACACTATCCTAAAGCGTATTTCCTTTTGTGTGAGTACGATGAAGGAATAGTTAATCCTTTCCAAACTTGAAATTCAGTAAGCGGTTTCCCATGTTACCAAATGTTGCTAGTTCTCTTTCTAAGTCTGTTTTTACCCTAAGCTGGTCTCTGTGCTCCTGGTTTTAACTCTGTATTCTGTATTGCTGAGATTTATGGAGGACAGGGAATTGGGTGTACTGATTAAAATGACAGCTATTCAAATGCAATCCTGACTAGAGGATTAATGCTGTCGTTTAGGTATTCACGCAGTCCAGTTCTCTCTCAGCTACATTAGCATTGTTTGCCTGGTCCTGTTTTCCAGCCGCCTTCTAGTAATTCTGGACGCCACAGCGTTGTGCTTATAAACATGGCCTTGTTTTGGGGGTTAATTTCAATGCGTGTGCTTAGTGCTGTCTTGTCAGCGCATCCTCCATTTCTGGCTGGATGGCATCCTCTCCTGGTATTGTAACGCTGCCCTAAAAGGAGAGGAGAGATGCTGCTGGCATCAAAGCTCAAAGCAATACCTGTGTGTGGGGATAAGGAAAGAACGGCACTGCTGTTCTCACGTTGAAAATTAACCGGGCAGCTTAGCTTTCTCTTCCTTCAGCGGGAAGCATTGCAGAAAGAACCGGTAGAGTGGTTCCTGTTTGGGAATGGTGAATGTATGCTGTCGGGGTGGAGAGGCCTTCAGCAACGCGTTACTCGCCTTGTAGTATGTTCTTCAAGGGACATGGATGAAGAAATCCTTGTGTGGTAATCTCAAGTATTTCCTTGTACTTCCTCATCTGCCGGAGGTGCGTGGCTGTGATTGCCAGCCCGGTGGAGCTCTAGCAGCGTACATCCCTTTGGGTGATGTATGAATTGTTTGCTAACGACATCAATGCTTGCATGTCTGATTCAGGATGAGCAGCGTGCAGGTACAGATGAATGTGTGTGGAATCTCAGCAAGTTTTCAAATGTAGTAAATATTGCCTAGAATATTGTAGCATTTTCAAGATTATCTTCAAGGAAATTCTGGCAATTAAGACCTTTTTTATTGTTTTGTCACAGGGCTCCTAAATCGCACAAAAGCCCAGGAACTGCTTTCAGGTGACATACCTACTGCTATTTTTAGTCGATACAGCCTATGGAACACATGTAGTAGTTTGGCCCTTTCCTGGCCAAGTGTGGTAGATATCTGAACACAGGGCTTGGGCTCCCACAAAGAAACACTGTTCTAAAGACTCTGCTGCTGACATTTCTGTTACGTCTTGATTTTTGTCACTGAAGTAGACTTGCACTTGGACGTGTCTAGGCTATGACTGTTCTTTCTCTGACACTCAAGTACTCTATCTGGTACCTATTTGGAATACTAGGGGTATAGAGATTGGCTAAAGTGACCTTTGTGTTTTGATGGTTGATGACTGAAGAACACAAAGCTGTAGGACAGACTTCATCTTTTTGATACTGATGTAGCAGTGACAAAATACCTGAGGACTTCCTCTTGCACTGTTGTGTTCTATCTCTGTAAGTCTTAGAGTAATTTGTGACAAAGTAGAAATGTCATTGTTGGGCTTCTTTTTAGCTGCACTGCATGTACCAAGAGAGAACAGTTTCTGTGTACGACTAAATGTCCACGTTCACTAGACTATCAGAACATAATGGTTGGATGGTCAGGTTTTCGAATCTGTTTTCACCGCTTTATGTTGGGTACAAGTGCTGTGTTTTAAGTTCTGATCACCTGTATTTCTTCTTCCAGAAGTCCAACTGAGCCACTGAGCGGAACATCAAAAGCAGTATGTGAAAACGCAGGCTTTTTGCTAGACACTGCACTTCATTCTAAACAATGTAGCCCTGTATTAATTTTCCAAACATTACCTTTATGTATTTTCCAGTAAAGGACAGCATATGTTGTGAATAGAATGGATTTGACTCAGCATAGTAAAAACTGAGTAATGCCATCGTTCGCACAGTTCTAATGTGAATACTGGTATTTGTGCCTAGGAGTGCATTGTATTTCCTATTGAATCTGCTGGAACATTGCCTGAATGACTTTGAGTTGTACAGATAATGTATGATCACTTTGAGATCACGTAGGTGTGAGGTTTGCCCAACTGAACATGGAGACCTGTTCTACATCTGTCTGTCTCTAGCTAGCAACATGTATGTTTGTAATAGGGGGTCGTGTGCTTTTTGTTTCTTGCAATAAAAATGGATTGGAGTGTATTTTTTGCCATTTTCACCGTGTATCACTTAGCTTTTGGTTTTAAATCCGTTTTGGCCTCATGGTTTTTGAAAATGTTATCAAAACCCGCTGAGAAACCAGGATTGTTAAAGTTGGGACTGTTTCTTACTTTTGCCTTGGGGGTTCAAACAAATACCAAAACCACCATATCCCTTATGTTTGGAGGACAGTTCTGTGCAGCTGAATGATTCCTTTTCTGTGTCCTTAAATACCTGGGTATTTGTTCCTAGAGCTGTGAAATTGAAGTGCTATTGTTTGGTCCCCCTCTGGGTACATAAGTGTTTTGAATACCTTGTCGTGAATTTCAATAGCGTTGCTATGTGAAGTAGTATTCTAGAGCTGTGCATTTGATCTTTCCGCTTACCCCATGAAGCAGTTTAACTGTTTAACAGTTTGTCTGCAAATGAAAATACCTGAAACCCAGTGTACACGGTTTGGCACAAGGTTAGAGCCTGGTGCATTTGTGGGTAAAATGCCTGTCATCTTTCTTACCTTCTGCCTGCAGTACATGTTTGGAGCTCGGTGACTTCAGGGTCGCCTGCTGCTTTACTTTCCCAAAGGTGAAGCCTTTCTTCAGTCTAGCACCACTTTGAATGTACCTTTGGAAAAGGGGCAGCATGTTTCTTCAGGTCTGTCCTGCTGCTGGTAAAATATAAATAAGTAACCCAAGGAAATACTTATTTTGCCAGGCAACTATGCTGTGTTCGTAAAAGCATAAGCATGTGCATTTATACATGATGAGACAGTAGCTGATTAATTGACAAACTACACTGAAAAGAACTTTCCTGTAGTGATGCTTCCTTCTCAAATAAACTCCAGGGGGTTTCTTAAGTCCTTTTTAGCTGAAACTTGACAGCTTCCTTACCCCTTCGACTTTTAAGCAGTTGTGAGCCTTTGACAGGGGTCCCTCTCTGAGATATTCTGGAGCAAGAAGTCAATCTCAGGCGGGTTTGGCTGTTTTAGTTTCTTCCCGTTAACCACCTAGGCACTCTGAAGGTGTCATAGGCTTGGACTTTGGTTTGAAGAAATACAAGTGACACTAGGTTGGAAATGCCTCTTTCAGTGACACTCGGAGGTTATTGTGCTGACTTTCAGAGTACAGTAGAGGTGAAGTATTGCTGTGTTTGGACTGTAGAACTTGAATCTGTGTTTAATTTTTTGGGAACAGATTGATGACTCTTCTGCATCCATTTCTCTGGCCCAGCTTATTAAGGTATATATATCTTCTGGTCAAATACTTAAAGCCAAAAGAATCTTTCTTTGTAGTTTTATACTGTGATCTATAGCTGGAGAACTGTTGTAATGTGAACACAACTTTAATTTACTTTTTAATAATCATGTAAAGGATTTATTTTCACTTTGAAATGTATGTATATCTAGTATCAGTGAGCAGTCACCAACCTCAAGGTTAATGAAGAAAACACATCTCAAAAAACCATCAGTGGGTTTGAGTTCCGAACTCATCTTTCTGCAAGCACAGATCCCCTTTCTTAAAGCCAATGCAAATTAAGCCATTTCAAAATTAATTACCACTTGTATTCTCCACAACTCTCTGTGCATACTCATTTCATTCTGAATCAGCTGTTGGGTAAGTTCTGTGTTACGGCCTCGTTTAACAGGTTACAAGTAGCACTATATTGAATTTCTGCAGAATACTTACAATTCGCAGCCTGGTCTGCCACCTGCTGAGCGAACCGTACTGGCTCTCATGGCATGAGCTATTGGGGAGGAGAGACAAAAAAAAAAAAAATCCCATTCAGTTTATCTGAAGATTATTCTTTTAAAGAAATTCTCAAGTTATCATTACTTACCAGCTGTGGGTCTTGATTGTCCTTGGCGGCCCAGAAGACTTGGTAATGCTGGTTGCCTTAGTACAGGAACCTGCCAGCCCTTGTCAATCAATGCAAACAAACAGTTGGAAAATAAGCTCTACTCAAGTGCAAGGATCACTGCATACGTTGAAATAACACTTACCTTCTCTTCCAACAAACTGCTGACTGACAGAGAGGAAGATTTAGAAAGTTCAGCAGCAGTCACCAGAGCAGCAGGAGGTGTAACAGTCATGAGAGGTGGTGCAGGTGGTGGCAGTGGTGGCTGCTGCTGCTGTTGCTGCCGAACCTGCTTCCGGAGCCTTTTTGTGTAGCCAGCTCCATTTCTGAAGTTGTTCACAGCCTGGAGGCAGGAGAAACAGCCTGGAGGCAGGAGAAACAGCGGCCTGATGACACGTTGGGCAGGTATGCCCCTCAGAGTCCAGTAATGCTGTTCTAACACCTGTGTATAAGTAGAACCATCAAAATAGGTTTTAGCCAAACTAAGGACATTTTGGGCATTCTATTCAGTTATAAAACCATGTCGATGATTCATGGGTGAAGACGGTCTTGAATTGAGAGCATGAGGCTAGAAATGTTCAACAGTGTAAAAAATTCATTGTATGCAGCAAATAACTCCACAGTCTTGGTATTTCACTGCTGTAACGTTTGAGGATGCAGCGTAGGCTGTGTCTTGATGTTTCCACCAGTCTTTTTTCCACTATCTAATACAGGGAGCAGTCACCAACCTCGAGGTTAATGAAGAAAACACATCTCAAAAAACCATCAGTGGGTTTGAGTTCCGAAGGTTTTAACCAGCTCTCCCGTGCAGAAGAATGTGGAGTAAATGCCTAACTCTCCGTCTGTTGCAGACCACAGTAAGGCACCAGAGTTGGCTCTCTAGTTTTGTATGAGAGAAAGGGCTGTGGACAAACTCAATGCCTTCGATAGCGAATACTGTAATCACCTGCGCACTGATACACTCTTCTCAGACTCGTCCTTCTGCACATCAAGAGGATGTAACTAGATATGTAAAAAGGGAAAAAAGCTTTCTGCCCTCTTTTTTTCCTTCATACGAGAAGAGTCCTTTCCCATTCAGGGTATACTTAAGTATGACACAGAACTGGTAACAAAGTAATTTCGTTATCTCCTATTCCTGCTTTCAGAAGATCAGCTGGGATGTTTTGAACTAGCAGACAGGGGAGTAACACTTAGATTGGTCACAATAACTGTCTCCACAGCAGGGAATAACAATTGCATCAGTCATTATCTCTTTACAAATGAGCCATAACAACTCCTCTGGAACAGGATCACCTGAGGAGGAGGACGGCTCCTCTGGTAAAAAGGGAGGCTTTTGCTTCTCGCCTCTGGCATACGCTTCCCTGGAGGGGGGTGGGGAAGGACAAAGAAAAACGTTAGAGATGGGGAAAGGAACCCTTTCCCAAGCTTGGGATTTTATCAAAGGAAGATAATAGATGGAATTCCTCTCCCTCCACATTAGCCTTCTAAAAGGTAGGCATTCCGTTTAAACTACTTTTCTATAGCCACAAGACTAGAAGAGGGAGGGGGGAACAAGTTTCCTTCTGCAGAACTCTCCCATTCATTGGATCAGCTAAGAAATCAGCTCCGACTAGAACAATAATAATTTTGACAGCTAGAAATCAGGTGAAATGAATCCCACCTCTCCTTTGCCAGAGGCTAAATGTAAATTGCAGCCTCAGGATAAAGGGAGTCTCCGAGGAATTACAGTTTAGAGATGGAAGAAGTCTATCTTACAGCTTCTACAAAAGGAGAGCCATGGCAGAAGGACAGACGTGCTACCAAGTGCATTTTAAAACAGCCCCTCTGGTCAGCACACGGTAGCATTTTCTTAGTTTATCGCAAGAGGAAAACATCGGTCTGTTTCACCCATGGGATTTGATAACAATCAGAGGGGGAGGAAATCTCAGTCCAACGGCGATTTGTCAGATTTGGCAAGAAGCCTTTGAAACACAAACCAGAAGCCACACGAGCTTTCAAAGAGAACGACTCCACTGTAAACACGACTGAAATGTTTTGCAGAAAAAATGCAGATTCTTAGCACAGCACAAGTTTAACCAGCTCCCAGGGGCATGAACGGTAGGGCCACCCTATTTTAATCTTAGAAAGTATCACAGAGTTTAAGGTTCCGATACAATGGCAATGCTTCCTCCCCCGTCATTACAGATGCTGGCCAACTCGCGTGCATTGCCCCTCAGACATTTCGGCATGGTTTCTCTCATTCGCTTTTTGCTCCGTCCCATTAATTCCATACTTACGCATTAATAGTTGGTATTGCATATCTTGCAATACCAAGCTGACCAGCGTTGGTCAGCATAGCGCCCTTTGTATGGGGATCTTTCACCTCCATCATGAAACTCCTTGGGATTCCGGTGCTCTTTTTAATTCTGGAAACAAACAGACGCAACATTTTTGTCCTGTTGAGAAAAGAAATGCAGACATAGCTCCTCTTAAGACTCACACTTAAAAGTCATTTCAATGATTATTTTAGGCAGCAAAAGCCTTGAATCCTCTCCTTTCACCAAGCGTGTAAGGGCTGCTCGACAGATTTTCCTAACTGAATATAGCCAGGATGTTCCAAAGGCTTGAGCAGTGTTTTGAAGTCATTTGACATTCTTTGCCTTAACTTCAGGTTCCTTAAGGGTGAAATATCCCTCAGCTCACCCGCCACTCAGAGAAGAGGCACAAACCCGCTCCTCCTCCACAGCGCAATTCAGAGCGAGAGCTTAATTCGGTGCTCCGAATCAGTCACTGGAGAAACTTATATTCACCATCTCTATAGGAAGGGTGAATTCCTGCCTCCTGCGTATACATTCAGTGACTAACCTTCAGTGGCATGAATACTCAGCCAGAGGCTTGTGTAATTAAAACACGCAAACATTCAACACATGGGCTCCACAGAAACATCTGGGTTTCATAGGAAACACTACAAACTCTCATTAAAAAACAGTGAAAACCAGAAACATTTCCAGTAACACTGCAATATGTAAAGACATGCATGAAAGTTCACAGAGAGCGAGCTATGCACATATTTAACGTCCACGACCTAGAAAAAAGAACATTTTCATTTCTACTTCCAGGTTTCCCTTGAGTTTTGAAGGACTTTGCAACATGGCCATATAACCTCTGTATTTCACCCCAAGAGAAACAGTTCCTAATATGAGTATTCATCTCTCCGTTACGTAACTGCCAAGGGAAAAAAAATTAAAAACTAAGTAACACCAGAAGTCCCCCGCAGTCTTACCCCACTTGTTGGGCAGTTCTTTATACAGTGGACAGGTTTTCCGCAACGAAAGCAAGTCTATGATGGTGGGGGTGGACCCAAGGCTTCCTTCACGTAACTAAAGGGTTTTTGGAAAAAAAAGAAAAAGGTATGCCTGTGTCTCTCTTGTTAAAACAAACATTCGAAACACATTTCAGCCCACACAGCCAAAGGCAACACCACTCCCCCGATCCTGCAAAGAGCAGCACAACGCTGGCTGAGGCTGCATGAAAACAGCTGCTGATAGAAAACAGAGCCATGCTGAAGATGTTCTGGGGAGTCCTTACACCATTGCATGGGGTTTATGGGCCTGGGAACCTCCTTGAAAAAAGCCTTCTTGGGCACTCAAAACCTGGGGCTCTCTTTGTACCTTACATGAAGGCTCCTGTAACCAATCCCATTTGCTTCCAAGTGGACTGAAGCTCTGTGGAGAAAAAAATTACACTATCCAGTATTTTTAGACTGATTTTTAAGCCCCAGGCTATTTGAAGGAGAAGATACCCACTGTACATTGCTTTGAGAAAGATGTATGCAAGCATTGTTATTAACATTTTGCAGCATTAAAAGGACACACAGCTGAAGAGTCAGGGAACTTGTTTCTGCTTGCTGAACTTCAGCTTCAGACACAGCAGCATTAAAAGGAATCAAGCCGTTTCTAATCCCCCAGCAAGACAAAAGATTCTTATGCACCCTTTTGTTCTCAACTGTAACATCATCCAGATCGACCGCTATGAAATCCTTTCCATTACCATTTACAGGAAACTTTACCGATCCTTGACTAACTTGTTTGAACGCAAACGGTTTACGGAACCAAGCACACGTTTAGGGACAGCACTTATGCAGACCAATTTCTTTTGGTAGCTGCCTTCCAAACAAAGTATTCGGGGGTTTGGGGTGATTTTTTGTTTTTCCAAATGTACACAATTTAATTTCTGCAGGGAGAGAAGGAAGAAGTTACACACTTTACAGAGTCTGTGTTTAAACAAATTAGATTGTGTTGTCCACTGTATATACACTACAACTTATGAAATTGTGCAACATTCACACAATGGATCTAGAACTACAATGACTAGAAACTCAAAAACAACCATGCAATTCTCCATGCTCCTTCCCCACCCCCCTCCAGGGAAGCGTATGCCAGAGGCGAGAAGCAAAAGCCTCCCTTTTTACCAGAGGAGCCGTCCTCCTCCTCAGGTGATCCTGTTCCAGAGGAGTTGTTATGGCTCATTTGTAAAGAGATAATGACTGATGCAATTGTTATTCCCTGCTGTGGAGACAGTTATTGTGACCAATCTAAGTGTTACTCCCCTGTCTGCTAGTTCAAAACATCCCAGCTGATCTTCTGAAAGCAGGAATAGGAGATAACGAAATTACTTTGTTACCAGTTCTGTGTCATACTTAAGTATACCCTGAATGGGAAAGGACTCTTCTCGTATGAAGGAAAAAAAGAGGGCAGAAAGCTTTTTTCCCTTTTTACATATCTAGTTACATCCTCTTGATGTGCAGAAGGACGAGTCTGAGAAGAGTGTATCAGTGCGCAGGTGATTACAGTATTCGCTATCGAAGGCATTGAGTTTGTCCACAGCCCTTTCTCTCATACAAAACTAGAGAGCCAACTCTGGTGCCTTACTGTGGTCTGCAACAGACGGAGAGTTAGGCATTTACTCCACATTCTTCTGCACGGGAGAGCTGGTTAAAACCTTCGGAACTCAAACCCACTGATGGTTTTTTGAGATGTGTTTTCTTCATTAACCTCGAGGTTGGTGACTGCTCCCTGTATTAGATAGTGGAAAAAAGACTGGTGGAAACATCAAGACACAGCCTACGCTGCATCCTCAAACGTTACAGCAGTGAAATACCAAGACTGTGGAGTTATTTGCTGCATACAATGAATTTTTTACACTGTTGAACATTTCTAGCCTCATGCTCTCAATTCAAGACCGTCTTCACCCATGAATCATCGACATGGTTTTATAACTGAATAGAATGCCCAAAATGTCCTTAGTTTGGCTAAAACCTATTTTGATGGTTCTACTTATACACAGGTGTTAGAACAGCATTACTGGACTCTGAGGGGCATACCTGCCCAACGTGTCATCAGGCCGCTGTTTCTCCTGCCTCCAGGCTGTTTCTCCTGCCTCCAGGCTGTGAACAACTTCAGAAATGGAGCTGGCTACACAAAAAGGCTCCGGAAGCAGGTTCGGCAGCAACAGCAGCAGCAGCCACCACTGCCACCACCTGCACCACCTCTCATGACTGTTACACCTCCTGCTGCTCTGGTGACTGCTGCTGAACTTTCTAAATCTTCCTCTCTGTCAGTCAGCAGTTTGTTGGAAGAGAAGGTAAGTGTTATTTCAACGTATGCAGTGATCCTTGCACTTGAGTAGAGCTTATTTTCCAACTGTTTGTTTGCATTGATTGACAAGGGCTGGCAGGTTCCTGTACTAAGGCAACCAGCATTACCAAGTCTTCTGGGCCGCCAAGGACAATCAAGACCCACAGCTGGTAAGTAATGATAACTTGAGAATTTCTTTAAAAGAATAATCTTCAGATAAACTGAATGGGATTTTTTTTTTTTTTGTCTCTCCTCCCCAATAGCTCATGCCATGAGAGCCAGTACGGTTCGCTCAGCAGGTGGCAGACCAGGCTGCGAATTGTAAGTATTCTGCAGAAATTCAATATAGTGCTACTTGTAACCTGTTAAACGAGGCCGTAACACAGAACTTACCCAACAGCTGATTCAGAATGAAATGAGTATGCACAGAGAGTTGTGGAGAATACAAGTGGTAATTAATTTTGAAATGGCTTAATTTGCATTGGCTTTAAGAAAGGGGATCTGTGCTTGCAGAAAGATGAGTTCGGAACTCAAACCCACTGATGGTTTTTTGAGATGTGTTTTCTTCATTAACCTTGAGGTTGGTGACTGCTCACTGATACTAGATATACATACATTTCAAAGTGAAAATAAATCCTTTACATGATTATTAAAAAGTAAATTAAAGTTGTGTTCACATTACAACAGTTCTCCAGCTATAGATCACAGTATAAAACTACAAAGAAAGATTCTTTTGGCTTTAAGTATTTGACCAGAAGATATATATACCTTAATAAGCTGGGCCAGAGAAATGGATGCAGAAGAGTCATCAATCTGTTCCCAAAAAATTAAACACAGATTCAAGTTCTACAGTCCAAACACAGCAATACTTCACCTCTACTGTACTCTGAAAGTCAGCACAATAACCTCCGAGTGTCACTGAAAGAGGCATTTCCAACCTAGTGTCACTTGTATTTCTTCAAACCAAAGTCCAAGCCTATGACTTGGACTTCAGAGTGCCTAGGTGGTTAACGGGAAGAAACTAAAACAGCCAAACCCGCCTGAGATTGACTTCTTGCTCCAGAATATCTCAGAGAGGGACCCCTGTCAAAGGCTCACAACTGCTTAAAAGTCGAAGGGGTAAGGAAGCTGTCAAGTTTCAGCTAAAAAGGACTTAAGAAACCCCCTGGAGTTTATTTGAGAAGGAAGCATCACTACAGGAAAGTTCTTTTCAGTGTAGTTTGTCAATTAATCAGCTACTGTCTCATCATGTATAAATGCACATGCTTATGCTTTTACGAACACAGCATAGTTGCCTGGCAAAATAAGTATTTCCTTGGGTTACTTATTTATATTTTACCAGCAGCAGGACAGACCTGAAGAAACATGCTGCCCCTTTTCCAAAGGTACATTCAAAGTGGTGCTAGACTGAAGAAAGGCTTCACCTTTGGGAAAGTAAAGCAGCAGGCGACCCTGAAGTCACCGAGCTCCAAACATGTACTGCAGGCAGAAGGTAAGAAAGATGACAGGCATTTTACCCACAAATGCACCAGGCTCTAACCTTGTGCCAAAGCATGTACACTGGGTTTCAGGTATTTTCATTTGCAGACAAACTGTTAAACAGTTAAACTGCTTCATCGGGTAAGCGGAAAGATCAAATGCACAGCTCTAGAATACCACTTCACATAGCAACGCTATTGAAATTCACGACAAGGTATTCAAAACACTTATGTACCCAGAGGGGGACCAAACAATAGCACTTCAATTTCACAGCTCTAGGAACAAATACCCAGGTATTTAAGGACACAGAAAAGGAATCATTCAGCTGCACAGAACTGTCCTCCAAACATAAGGGATATGGTGGTTTTGGTATTTGTTTGAACCCCCAAGGCAAAAGTAAGAAACAGTCCCAACTTTAACAATCCTGGTTTCTCAGCGGGTTTTGATAATATTTTCAAAAACCATGAGGCCAAAACGGATTTAAAACCAAAAGCTAAGTGATACACGGTGAAAATGGCAAAAAATACACTCCAATCCATTTTTATTGCAAGAAACAAAAAGCACACGACCCCCTATACAAACATACATGTTGCTAGCTAGAGACAGACAGATGCAGAGCAGGGCACCATGTTCAGTTGGGCAAACCTCGCACCTACGTGATCTCAAAATGATCATACATTATCTGTACAACTCAAAGTCATTCAGGCAATGTTCCAGCAGATTCAATAGGAAATACAATGCACTCCTAGGCACGAATACCAGTATTCACATTAGAACTGTGCGAACGATGGCATTACTCAGTTTTTACTATGCTGAGTCAAATCCATTCTATTCACAACATATGCTGTCCTTTACTGGAAAATACATAAAGGTAATGTTTGGAAAATTAATACAGGGCTACATTGTTTAGAATGAAGTGCAGTGTCTAGCAAAAAGCCTGCGTTTTCACATACTGCTTTTGATGTTCCGCTCAGTGGCTCAGTTGGACTTCTGGAAGAAGAAATACAGGTGATCAGAACTTAAAACACAGCACTTGTACCCAACATAAAGCGGTGAAAACAGATTCGAAAACCTGACCATCCAACCATTATGTTCTGATAGTCTAGTGAACGTGGACATTTAGGCGTACACAGAAACTGTTCTCTCTTGGTACATGCAGTGCAGCTAAAAAGAAGCCCAACAATGACATTTCTACTTTGTCACAAATTACTCTAAGACTTACAGAGATAGAACACAACAGTGCAAGAGGAAGTCCTCAGGTGTTTTATCACTGCTACATCAGTATCAAAAAGATGAAGTCTGTCCTACAGCTTTGTGTTCTTCAGTCATCAACCATCAAAACACAAAGGTCACTTTAGCCAATCTCTATACCCCTAGTATTCCAAATAGGTACCAGATAGAGTACTTGAGTGTCAGAGAAAGAACAGTCATAGCCTAGACACGTCCAAGTGCAAGTCTACTTCAGTGACAAAAATCAAGACGTAACAGAAATGTCAGCAGCAGAGTCTTTAGAACGGTGTTTCTTTGTGGGAGCCCAAGCCCTGTGTTCAGATATCTACCACACTTGGCCAGGAAAGGGCCAAACTACTACATGTGTTCCATAGGCTGTATCGACTAAAAATAGCAGTAGGTATGTCACCTGAAAGCAGTTCCTGGGCTTTTGTGCGATTTAGGAGCCCTGTGACAAAACAATAAAAAAGGTCTTAATTGCCAGAATTTCCTTGAAGATAATCTTGAAAATGCTACAATATTCTAGGCAATATTTACTACGTTTGAAAACTTGCTGAGATTCCACACACTCATTCATCTGTACCTGCACGCTGCTCATCCTGAATCAGACATGCAAGCATTGATGTCGTTAGCAAACAATTCATACATCACCCAAAGGGATGTACGCTGCTAGAGCTCCACCGGGCTGGCAATCACAGCCACGCACCTCCGGCAGATGAGGAAGTACAAGGAAATACTTGAGATTACCACACAAGGATTTCTTCATCCATGTCCCTTGAAGAACATACTACAAGGCGAGTAACGCGTTGCTGAAGGCCTCTCCACCCCGACAGCATACATTCACCATTCCCAAACAGGAACCACTCTACCGGTTCTTTCTGCAATGCTTCCCGCTGAAGGAAGAGAAAGCTAAGCTGCCCGGTTAATTTTCAACGTGAGAACAGCAGTGCCGTTCTTTCCTTATCCCCACACACAGGTATTGCTTTGAGCTTTGATGCCAGCAGCATCTCTCCTCTCCTTTTAGGGCAGCGTTACAATACCAGGAGAGGATGCCATCCAGCCAGAAACGGAGGATGCGCTGACAAGACAGCACTAAGCACACGCATTGAAATTAACCCCCAAAACAAGGCCATGTTTATAAGCACAACGCTGTGGCATCCAGAATTACTAGAAGGCGGCTGGAAAACAGGACCAGGCAAACAATGCTAATGTAGCTGAGAGAGAACTGGACTGCGTGAATACCTAAACGACAGCATTAATCCTCTAGTCAGGATTGCATTTTAATAGCTGTCATTTTAATCAGTACACCCAATTCCCTGTCCTCCATAAATCTCAGCAATACAGAATACAGAGTTAAAACCAGGAGCACAGAGACCAGCTTAGGGTAAAAACAGACTTAGAAAGAGAACTAGCAACATTTGGTAACATGGGAAACCGCTTACTGAGTTTCAAGTTTGGAAAGGATTAACTATTCCTTCATCGTACTCACACAAAAGGAAATACGCTTTAGGATAGTGTTGGTTTTTTCTTGCCTGAACCGGACATTGTCTTTAGGAAACTAACAGGAATCCCTTAGGAGTGGAACTTCTTGTTTGCATGGTTCAGCAGCTGGCAACCCTTGGTCTCTCCTCTATAGCTAGCATGCAAAAGACCCCGATTTGGGGCGCAGGAATACCTGCCATATCCCGCCCCCCACCCCCCGCCCTTCCCCAAATGCAAGAAAGAGTCAAACGGATACATTAAAATCTACCCCAGGACAACAAAAATTAACAGCAGCTTTAACAAGAAAGACACAATTGGAATGCCTCTGTAAACTAATAGCCATTAAAAAAGTTAACCCATGGAAACCCCTGACAAAGAATACAATGCTTGTTGGATCCTTACACAACGTATGGTGGGCTGGGAGCTTTAACTCCTCCAACAGGGATTCTCCTAACAACGACCGATGAGTGCTGAGGGCATTATCATTGGTGTATTCTGAAAACAACATAAATACAGAAAAAACATTAGTCAATTCGTAAGAACGTATATTGATATCGAATTACATAGCACTTCAGAGAATCCCTTTGCAGATAAAAAAGCCAAATTTGATATCTGACATCGCGCTTCTATCGTCTCAACACCCTAACGGTACAGTTCAAGAAACCTGCAGGTTTGATAACCAATCACAAGCAGCAAAAACGGCTTCATTTTCAATGGCTCCATCTTGCTTCCCACCGTATCACTCAGGGTGGGCTTCTTGGCATTCTATACTGAGCCCAACTTCTCAGCAGGAGGACTACACCGCTGTCCCCATGCTTACCTAGTGTAGACTATGGAAAAGAAATTACAATTAGCAAATACTAATTGTACCCGTAGCCCGTATCTATCTAGTCCGTAGCCTACGGCTCTGGACGCACAGACCAGCCTATATTTCCTGTATCTACTTACTCGAGGATGTGTCCAGAAAGCCAAATCCTAATTACCTTTAACAGAGAATGCAACAGGGGGGGAATGGGGAAGAAAGAAAAGGTGGAGAAAAGGAAAAGGGTAGGCACGCAACTGAAAAAGAAAGTTATCCCGAAGACCAGCTCAGCCTGCCTCGCTCTTTGATGCACACAGATGTCCGAGTTCAGATGTGAAACAGCAGAAAAACCCTGACAGGGCTCCTTTTCACTGTCCTCCTCCCTGGGTGCGTGCTGGGACCTCCTCGTTTCCCTGAAGTCCTCCCAGACTAACAGGGAGGAGCAAAGAACTGCATCTGCAGAAGCAAAGGGGCGGCCGTGCCTCGGCTTTGGAGAGGCCCAAAGCTGCCCTGGGCCCCAGCAGCCCCTGGCGCCCCGGCATTTGCTTGGCCCCGAGGCCCCGCGGGGCCTGCCAGCACCAGGGACCCCCGGGGACAGAAGCCAAGGACAGCGGTCAGCCCCTGTGGGCAGAGGGACAGGGCTCTGTCCTCCCTTCTGGCCGAGGCCTGAGGGAGGCCCTGGGTGCTGGGCTCAGCCTGGCCGCTGCCAGCGGCTCCCGGCACGCAGCTCCTCCTGCCCAGGGCGGTGGCTGGCGCACAGCCAGAGCCACCGTTTGGGAAAGCCTTGCCGGGGCCCAGCACACCCTGGGCAGCTCCCCTCCGGCCCTGCCCCCGCCCCTGCCCCTCGCCCTGCCCCTCCCCTCCCGCCCTGCACAGGCCCGGCCCCCCCAGCTGCGCCATTGGCCACGGCTGAGCCAATCAGCGGAGCCGGAGGTGGGCTGTCAGTCACAGCCAGGTGGGGCAGGGCCCAGAGGGGGCGAGGCCCAGGGGCCTGAGGAGAAAGGGGTGAGAGCTGGGCCGGGGGCAGCCGGGGCCCGGGGGGAGCAGGGCCAGGCCAGGGCCGGGGGAGCTGCAGGAGCGGGAGCGGGAGCAGGCATCTGCCAGTGCGGATGGGCCTGGGGGCAGGGGCCTGGAGGCCTCACCGCCCACGGGCCCCGCCAGGGCCCAGTCGCCAGCCCTGGGCCCGAGGGCTCAGCCCCAGGGCCAGCCCCAGCAGCAGGGTGGGAGCGGTTCCTGCTGCTGCCCCGAGGGTTGCCAGCCCCAGCCCTGCCAGCTGGAGGTGGGTGTTTGATGTCCGCAGGCCAGGGGAAGGCAGAGTGGCCTCCTCTCTCCAGGCGGCTCCAGGCTTTGGAGCAGGCATGCTGTGGCCAGGGCCTTTGCTGTCCCCTCCTGTGGGTCTGGTGCTGATGGACAGCCCCGTCTCTGCCGACAGCCTTTGATAAATGGGGATTTCCAGACACGGAGCTGTTTCTGCCTCCAGGTGGGAGCACGTGCCGGGGCGTTGTTGTCAGAGCAGCCGATGGGGAGCGCTCCTGGTTGGAGGCAGCTCCCTTGGCAGCTGCTTGTGCTACCGCCAACCGGTCCAAAAACTTTCTAACGCCAATTTGGCGTTTAGAAAGCAGGCGTTCTTTATTGCAGCGCTGGATGCACGGGGGATATCTCTACCCAGCGTGCATGCCGTAGGTCACGCCAGCAAAGTATTTATCAAACTTAAAACGTACATATTCCTTAATTTTCCAAGGAAAGTCATTAACGTTACAATTATTTCCCAGAAATCATTAGCATATTTCCCCTCCCACCGGAGCATGTGCTGTTTAATTCTGGGGATTCTTTCGGGGGTCCCTAGTGGTCGTTCTCCTCAAATTCCAACTCTCCGCTTGTTGACCTCGTTGGTTTTTTCCACCTCATCATGCTGATTTGGCTGTTTCCTTTTCTTAAGGACACAGCTGACACTCGCCAGTGTTCAGGGAGTTTCTTGGTTTATGTTCAGACTGCCCATTATCTTTGTTCTGAGCTCACTCTTTCATTCAGAGAGTGCTTCTTATCTTACAGGCCTCTCCTCTGTCCTTGGTTTCTGCGGGCATGCCGATTCACTTCCTTCCTAGCTCTACTCTGTCCTTGGTAGCTGTCAATTGTTGGTGACCAGCTTCTTCTAAGCAGGCCTTGATGATGAGCGTTTTGAAGCAGGCCTTGGTAATTAACTTCTTTTCTGAATCCCACATGGAACACTTGTGCCTCTCTCTTGGACCCAAGGTTGGATACCTGCCTTTCCCCCCACCCAAGCTGTGGTAGCCCTTTCTGGAAAAAGAGCTCCTGGGTGAGTTAGTTCCTCAGCCATAACGGCAGGGTTTCTGTTTGCATCTGCAAGAACTGAGGACAAACCCTGCTGAGGGAAACCGTCAGGAGAAAAGGAAGGCTGGAGAGAGCAGAACAGATCCGTAGAGCTGCGCTGCTTTACCCCCGATGGTGTCACACCTCCTGGCACGGCGACTGGGTAAGGGTGCTTTCCCAGCTTTTCCAGTGCTCACCACCGGAGAGCCGACGGCCCTGGGGGAAGGGCAGGACCCCCTTCTTTGTGCACGCCAGGATCTTGTCACGCTGCGTAAGCTCCTGCGCAAGCAGAAGTGGCCGATAGTGGACTTGTTGAGGGAGGCTGGGGTGGGCATGAGGAAGATGCCGGGAGCAGACTTCCTTCAAGTCATCAAGGGGGGATGTAGGGAGCAGAACGGGAGTGACCTGCTGCCGCTGCCGTACGTCCTTGCGTGCAGAGCCAGGGTGGTTCCAGTGGAGGCAATGGTGGCGGTTGAGCAAGGGGCGCTTTCTCTTGTCTTACCCTCAGAGGACGGCTGCCACAGTCTGGAAAGCTGGAGGGGAAAGGGAGGGCAAGGATGCAAGAAGTGGGATGTCATCTAGAGCGGGTTGTGGGAGTGAGGGTACCCGTTGCCTCATGGTCTCCAAAGAGAGTCGCTGCTCAGCTCTGTGGCTGCCGGGATCCTGCTGCAGACACTGAACTGGCATCACGCTTCCCAGTGTCGATACTCGACCTTTCCCCCACCAGTCTCGTATCTGTAT
This sequence comes from Platalea leucorodia, assembly GCF_965183815.1. NCBI lineage: Eukaryota > Metazoa > Chordata > Aves > Pelecaniformes > Threskiornithidae > Platalea > Platalea leucorodia. Next base: position 304,702 of record NC_138842.1, on the reverse strand, counting down.
TCCCATTGCGCTGCCTTCCAGCACGTATCTGTGCAGCACGGCTCAGCCTGGGCCCCACTTCCCACAGGGCAGAGCGGTACGGAGCTGTGAGGAGCACGCTCAGGTCTACGAGGGTTCAGCAGTGCAGATGTTAGCTGGTACTCTAGTCCAAGCCAAACCAAGCCTTCTCAAAACGCAGGGGGCTGGGAAGTTCGGCATGTTAACAGCCGAGAGGTCTGCAGAAGGAGAAGCTGGAGAAGCCAGGGGATGTGCAATACTGCCGTCAGCCCAATGGCAGGAGGGAGGTTATTCAGTCCCTGGGGCTGGGCTGGAAATCTGCAGCCTGCGGTGTAACGTCCTGTACTGGGATTTGGTAGTTAGCACTGATCATCAGCTGATCAAAACCAGACCCTTTCTGCAGCTGTTGGCGGCAGCTGGAAAAGAGAGGTTGGGAAGACCTTGCTTTTTAAAACCTAAGCCAGAGCAGAAGCCTTGTCCTGGTACCTGTGTTGTCTTTCACTGTGAGAGAAGAGGCATTTGGCTGACGGTTTGTAGGACTGCCTCTTTTGCAGATTAAACATACCTTGTCAGCATGGAAGAGAACTGGACACGGACAAGCAAACGCTTGGAGCAACTGCAGTGTAGAGCTGTGGGCACTCTATAATATTTCTGTCAGGCTCAAGAGCTAAAGGATGGTTCCATTGCAAGAGGCGAGTCTGTTGGGAGCTCCAGTCTCCCAAATTCCAAACCCCGCGTGTTAAACAGTGCTGAGCCCCGTTGTTTCTCTCTGCTGCTCTCTAGCACAGTTTCTCTGGCTTTTTCTTTGGTTGGTTTTTAGTCCCTGGTAGGTGTCCAAGCTCCGTTCCATCAAGCCACTTGCAAACCTGCCCCTTGCCCAGCTTCTGCTGGGGGCCAAGCCAAAGGGATGAAGCCTCGTGCTCGTAGCAAGCGCGAAGCAAAGTTAAAGCGCTGAGAAGTTCCCCCATCAGCCCAGAGCCAGCGTGCAGCTGCGATGAGATGGAAGAGCCTGGGAAACAATTCGTCGGCAGGAGGCGATGGAAGAAGGTACAGTGCGTGTGGCACCCGGGATTAAGCGATACGCTCAGTTTCCTGTCTGGATCAGTACTGTGCTTGCCCTTTGACTAAGCCCCGGCGCAGAGCAGAAATTGTTGTTACTCATCGTGGGTGCCAGAGTGCTGTTCCTGCTCTCTCCTCCCTGGTGCATTGATTTAATCTTTTGTGTCTAGGCAGGGCCTTGATAATGCTCCTGTGTGGGCACTGTGTATGTGAATGGCAGGTTTTCTGCATAGTTGTGACTGATCTTTCTTGCTTCTTTTCATGAGGAAAATCTTGAGATGTACTGCGCAGGAACTATAGAAATGCAAAGAAGTGATGAAGAAAGAGGTGCCAGTCAAGGAGGGAGTGCAGGTTAGTTCTGGTTTTCAATTTTCTTGACTGTGTTCTAGCCAAAAGCCTTAAGCAATTGAAATGAGCTGAACTACTGGGTATTTCAGTAGCTTTCAGGCGAGCACCTTCAGTCCTTGCCCCAGCAGGTGGAAACACGAGATGGAGGTCAGCATGTGTGCCCTCAGGTCGTAGCGGGGCCTCCTCAACCCCGGGCTGGGGATGCTGTTCCTGGGGACGCTGGTTGGAGCCCGCGATGGGGATGCTGGCGGTGGGGCTGTCAGCAGCAGGCTGGGGCGGAGCTGGCGGTAGCAGGGGTGTTGGTACCAGGCCGGGGTGGGGATGCTGGTACCGGGGCGGTTGTTCCTTTCGGAACGGCGAGGTGGCGCCGCGGCTGCAGCCTCTGCCGGGCAGGGGCGCGGTGTCAAGGCAGCAGAAGTGGAAGTGGCGCTGGGTGGGCCCGGGGCCGGCAGCGTGATGGTGGGCAGAGAGGGTTCCCGCATACCAGAGCGGTGAGGGCATCTGCCCTGCCTTGCCCCTTCCCCCACCGCTCCGCAGCTTCCTCCCAGCCCAGGGGCTCCTGGGGGCTGCCCTGGGGGGCTGCAGCGGCATGCAGCCCACTGCTGCCAGGAGGCGCGGGGCGCGGCCTGGCCGTGACACCAGTGGCGCCGGTGGCCGGCAGCACTGTGTCACCCGTTCCGTCGAACGTATCGCAGCCCCCGGGCAGCAGGGAGCCGTAGCTTAAAGCGCGTGGGGCTGGGAGACTGGGGCAGGCAAGGGTCCCCGGGCCGGGGCAGGGCTCGGGGCCAGAGCCCCAAGCCAGAAGTTTAAGGCCTCCGTGCTGCGGGGTTTCAGTAGACCGGCTGCATGAAACCTGTCCCCTCTGGTGTGCAAAGGGCCTTTGCCCCCCGGCATCCCTCTGGCTTCTAGATGGCTTGGCAGGCACGTTGTTGCTGTTGGATTCTCTCCGCTTGCTGCATCCTGCCTGCTGCCTGCTGCCGCCCACTCCATGCCGTGCCTGCCCAGCTTCCCCTCCGACAGCGTTTTTGAGTTATTGGGCACCTGCCACAACCACCCTCTTCTTCTTTTTCTTTGGTGGGATGCTGTTGCGCAGGGCGGTCTCTTGCGTCTTGGGGGTGCTGGCTGGTGCGGGGCGCTTGGCCTTCTTGCCGCCCATCTCTCCCAGTCTGGGCACCATCTGGCAGGAGGCAGCACCCGGCGGCAGTGGCAAGCGGGTCAAAAGCACCCGGGGCTGCCTCCACAGCGCCTCCTGCACCAGTTGGGCCGTGCGGGGCGGATGACGCTGGGGGGCAGCCGGGGGGCTGGCCAGGGGACTCAGCAACGGGATCCGCAGGGGGCTCAGCAGGGGAGTCTCTGCAAGAGCTTTCAGGGGAGCCTTGTGGGGACTCTCCACAGGACTGTCCTCTGAAGTCGCCGGAGAGCTCTCCTCAGAAGTCTCCGAGGGGCTCAGTGGCAGCCAGGTGGGGAGGTCTGCCACCACCGCGCCCTGCTTCCCCTCGGGGTCCTGCAAGGGGGAGGCCGGCCCCCCCCAGAAGGGATCGCCGTCCCCCAGCATTGCCACTGCCAGGCAGTCCTTGGGGCAGTTGCCCTCCAGCCCGTTGTCCCAGAAGTCGGGGACTTTGCTGAAGCACCAGGCGGTGCTGGCAAGGCTGTCGTGGCCATCAGGGAAGGTGTTTTTGCCGTCCACCAGCATCACCGCTGCCACTTGCTCCTTGTTGGAGCCGCCCTCTGCCCTGTACTCCAAGAGGTGGGGGAGCTTGTTGAGGGAGGTGGTCAAGCTGGGGATGACAGGGACATTGGGGACGGTGTCCTCCCCATCCCCCAGCCCCGCCGCCACCGCTCGCTCCTTGGGGCAGCCGCCCTCCGCCACGTACTCGGAGAGGTCGGGAGCTCGTGGAGGAAGGTGCTCAAGCTGGGGCTGTCGGGGACATCGGGGACGGAGTCCTCGCTGTCCGTGGTGTCAAGCCAGGCGAGCATACGGCTGGCGGTGGTGTCCTCTGCCTGCTCAGGAAAGGCCTCGGCGAAGGCATCTGGCCTCTGCTCGGGCAGATCCGCGGTCTCCCCCGGGGCCCCGGGGTGGTCACCGCTGCTGAAAAAGGAAAGAAAACCAATCGAACCCCAGGGCGATGCCAGGTTTGCTGAGCTTGGCCACCCGACCACGGTCTCTGCCACCCCCCTAAACCTCACTTTTGGGCTTCGTCGTGGTTCTGCCAGTCGGCAGAGCCAGGGCGGTCTGGCGGGGGCTGGCAGCAGGGACACTGTCCTCGATGGCCGCCCCGTCCTTGCTGGAGGCCTCCGATGGCTTCTGGGTGCTGCCGGGTGGGGTGTGGAGCACAGGGGGGCCTGTGGGGTCCAGGGTCTCCCCCTGGCCCACGGCCCCGGGCCCATCGGCTGGTGGGGCACCAGTGTCCCCATCGCCACCTGCTGTCCCCAGCCGTAGGCAGGGGGACAAGGAGCGGCCACGGTGGGGAGCTGCACCCCACAGGGGAGCTGCATGACAGGGGGGAGCTGCACCACAGGGGGAAGCGGCACCACGCCGGGGAGCTGCACCACCTGGCCTGGGGCCCCCAGCGGCCCCGGCACCCCCTGCCAGACGGTGGCCTGGGCCAGCTGGGAGGTGACGGTGTGCACCTGAGCAGGCCTGCGGGACACCGGCAGCCCCGGGCCAGAGAAGGGCAGCAGGCCGGCAGTGACCGGTGGCAGCATGGCTGGGGCGGTGACGCTCACACTGGGCACCTCCAATGGCATCGGCAGCCGGAGAGGGAACCTCTCTGTTGGGGGAAGCAAAGAGGACCGATGGGGTGAGATATTGGTGGGCAGAGCCGTCTGGGGGGCTACGTGGAGGGCAGGAGCACCGGGAGGAGCGGGAGCCTGCTGCTGTACGTGCCATGGCGCTTGGTCAGGGTGGGGTTTGTTGGGGGCAAGCAGCCCTCGTCCCCATGGCGATCATTCCGCCAGCACCTGCTGCAGCCAGCCTTGCGCTGGTTTGATTTTTCCTACCACAACAGCTTCCCATCTCAAAGATTTCCCATCCTGCTGAGATTTCCTGTCCTGAATGATGGGTTCCCACCCGCACAATGGCTTTTAAACCGCATGATGGTTTTCCATGCCAATGAGGAATTCTCAGCCCCGTCATGGTTTCCTAACCCAACAGTCTCCCATCCCCACGATTTCCGATCCCAAGCGTGATTTTTGGGGGGAGGTGAATTTCCTGTCCAAGGGGAAGGGATGGGGCTGGCACTGGTGTCCCTGCAATGCCGACACGTGTGTGCTGCCCTTCCCGCCCCGGTGGTGGGGACTATGGGGGTTGGGGCGCTTTTGGGTTGTTTTTGTCCTCCCCCGCTCTGCCCCGGCGGGGGGGGGAACCACTGCTCCCAACTGTGCTGGAAGCGGTGCCGGTGCCAGTTCCGTGTGGCCGGGATGGGGAGCTGTCAGGAAAATCTGGCAACTGGCCTGTGCCGACAGAGGAGAGAGGCCGGGATGCAAAGTATAGCATTACAAGAGGCATTCTTGCATTTGCGTGCATGAGCTGTCTCATTAAAACGGGGGCACCCGGAATGCGGTCTTGCACATGGTTCTCACACCTTTCAAGCATTCAGGTGCAGTGCGATTTGACCGAGCGCTACTTAGCACGCACACACAGGCTGCTGCTTTGCAAAGCGACTCTCATTCTGTGGCGGCATCATCCATCTGCTTCTTTCTTGATCTTTCTTGATCCAGACGTCCCGGTGGTCGGTCTTGCTGCAGTTCCCTATCTCTGATGGCAGATAAGGGGAAGGTTCCCCAGAGGAGTCGGAGGGGCTGGGATGCTGGCGTGATCTGGGTAGTGCAGGGGTATCCTTTCTTCTTCAGACTGTCCTTCTCCTCCTTGCAATGAGCTGGGGTCCTTCAGTCATGCTGACTGAACCATGACTGAGCAGTATACGACGTAAACTAGCTGTATCTTAAGAAATGTCATACAATTTCCTACTCTTGAGACTAATTGCTACAATAGTTTTTCCTAGCAATGAGATTTTCCTAGCAGTCCCTCCTTTCCTTTTGACCATCAGGGTCGCACTATACTCTTCCTTCTTTAAGTAAGTCGTATGTTGAGCATATAAGGTAGTAGAACACTGTAAACGCACAGATAGATAATTACAAAGCCAAACAAGCTAGTGAATACAACAACCCAAATCCTTTTAGTTCACAGGCCTCTACCTAAGTCTGGGAGCCAAGAGGTTAGCCACCCAAACAGATTCAGGAGAGATCCCTGCCTTACTTCGTGTAGTATTTTTAAATGAGTCTTCCTCTTGTTTCTGTCAGTTTCATTTTTCTGGTCTTGACTTACATAAAAACCCAGCAGCTGTTATTCAACAATGCACATTCTCTGTCCTGTGCTGCTGAAAGGTGCTCTAGGGCTAATCCATTTGTGCGGAGGCACCAGGAAGAGAGAGCGCCAGCGTTTGTGGGGCTGTGAATGGGGTTCCCTGGATACTTGAAGCGCAGCAGCAGCTTTTGGTCCTGGCCCCTTTGGGGTGGGAGGAATCCCTGGACGTTCGCCGTTTCCAGGCTGGGCTCTGGCTGTAATCAGCGGGCCAGGGAGAGGGACTCTCGGGAACTTTTCTTTCTCCCTGCTTCCCCCCAGTTCCAATCTCTATTAGAGGTAATGATGATTTGGCTTCCTGGACACATCCTAGAGAAGGTAGATCCAGGATGGAAGTGTAGGCTGCTCTATACCTTCAGAGCTGTAGGCTGGGGCTGGAGTTACTATTTGCTCATTCTAATTTCTTTTCCGTATCCTACACTAGGTAAGCGTGGGGACAGCAGTGTAGTCCTCCTACTGAGAAGTTGGGCTCAGTGTAGAACGACAAGAAGCCCACCCTGAGTGATATGGTGGGAAGCAAGACAGAAAAGGAGCACGGGCAAGAGAGCCGTTAAGGTACTGGGAGAAAGCCATTCACTCCTGGATAGAAAGTGGGGAAGTGAGGGCTGGAGAGCCAGAGGGCTCTGCTGCTAACGCTGGCAACAGGTAAGCAGTAACGGCTTCACCATCAGGCTTGGATTTTGTGAATGCCCAAAGGCAACGGACGTGGCTGGTGCTCGTCCCTGAATGTTGGTGTGCTGACAATCTAGAGTGAATTCTGGGGTGTTCCCTGATGGCAGCCAGGCTTAGCCAGGTGTTTTCTGTTAGACACAGAGCTTAAAATGCCTTAAAAATGTATAGTGCGAACACAGGAGAGCTTGGTGGTGGGTGGGAAGTGGAATGGACTGCGTCCTTGTATGGAGGCCATGGCGGTGGTCTCTCTGTAGGTGCTGGCTTTAAGGTGGACAAGCAGGCGTTATCCTCTCTGCACCCTTGACGTACTGTCATCCTTCTTCCTTTTGCCCTCCCTCCGTACCCGTCTGACTCCTGGGCTGATGGGTTGTATTGCTTTCCTTATGGATGACCCTGCACACCATTGGTAGGAATTCCATCTATGATCTTCCTTTGATAAAACCCAAAGCTTGGAAAAGGGTTCCTTTCCCAATCTCTAACTTTTTCTTTAAGGAAAAAAGAAGGCAGAAAGCTTTTTTCCCTTTTTCCCTATCTAGTTACATCCTCTTGACGTGCAGAAGGACGAGTCTGAGAAGAGTGCATCAGTGCGCAGGTGATTACAGTATTCGCTATCGAAGGCATTGAGTTTGTCCACAGCCCTTTCTCTCATACAAAACTAGAGAGCCAACTCTGGTGCCTTACTGTGGTCTGCAGCAGACGGAGAGTTAGGCATTTAATCCACATTCTTCTGCACGGGAGAGCTGGTTAAAACCTTCGGAACTCAAACCCACTGATGGTTTTTTGAGATGTGTTTTCTTCATTAACCTTGAGGTTGGTGACTGCTCCCTGTACTAGATAGTGGAAAAAAGACTGGTGGAAACATCAAGACGCAGCCTACTCTGCATCCTCAAACGTTACAGCAGTGAAATACCAAGACTGTGGAGTTATTTGCCGCATACAATGACTTTTTTACACTGTTGAACATTTCTAGCCTCGTGCTCTCAATTCAAGACCATCTTCACCCATGAATCATCGACGTGGTTTTATAACTGATTAGAATGCCCAAAATGTCCTTAGTTTGGCTAAAACCTATTTTGATGGTTCTACTTATACACAGGTGTTAGAACAGCATTACTGGACTCTGAGGAGCATACCTGCCCAACGTGTCATCAGGCCGCTGTTTCTCCTGAGGCGTTAATGGCCAACAAGTTCCTGCGCCAGGTAACACGATGGCTTTTATGTGAACTGTTTGTAAGAAAAGTCTATTTGTACAAAGCTGAAAGGGAAGAAAATATTAATTTACATCTCCTTAAGCAAGGCTAAACTGAGTAAGGCTAAATGTACTTTTCAAATACATTATCTGTTGTTACAGAAGCTTACAAGTCTTGAGAGACAATCTGGGAAATTCAGGTCACGCTTTTGTTTAACAGGCTTTTAGTATTCTGCAGCAATTCAATATAGTGCTACTTGTAACCTGTTAAACGAGGCTGTAACACAGAACTTACCCAACAGCTGATTCAGAATGAAATGAGTATGCACAGAGAGTTGTGGAGAATACAAGTGGTAATTAATTTTGAAATGGCTTAATTTGCATTGGCTTTAAGAAAGGGGATCTGTGCTTGCAGGAAGATGAGTTGAAATACAACTCCAGTACATGACTGAAAAGAGGACTCTGAAAAATGAACGCCTTTTGAGGAAACCGTAATTACATATAAAGATTTTTTTCCAGTACACTTTGTTGTTGTGTAAGGTAAACATCGCAAACTAAAACAAGACAAATGTAATTCTAAAACTTTCCCGAAAACTTGTAGGAATTCTAAACTGGTGTTGCTTAAACAGGATGTTCACCTTTTGCATTTGCATGCAGTCTACTTTTTCTCCTGTTGGCCGTGTTTAGTTTCTTGGTGTCTTTTTGTAATAAAGGTCAAACTATGATTGTAATAAAGGTCAAGCTTATTTTAACCGGGAAAAGAAAAAGTCCATTCTCAATGAGTTTACGGATGATTTTGCTACGGAATGGACGGAATATAAAAAGATTGAAAAGGAGCATAGACGTTTGTTTTCCAGGTCACTGCTTTACACGCCCGTAACGGAGAAGCGAGTTGCCTGGAAGAATCAGGAGCATTTGCACTCCACCTCTTTGTCATTAGATGGATTGGATGAGTCAAGGGATTAGCAGGGACAGGAGTTTCCTATGTAGGTTCCTCGCTCCACTGTGGCAGAGGTGACAGTTGACTGACAGTTATAATTTGGCAGCAGTTGTGAAGGAACAGGTGTCTCTGTTCCTAAAGCTTCTCTGCAATGACATCCTTCACCTCCTGACAGCCGCGAGAGGCTAGAAATGGAATCAGTGCAGCTGCTGGATGTTCTGTGTCTGCCTCTTTGGATTGTAACCATTACCTCAAAGCGCTTTGGAGGAGATAAGGTGATTGTAACCTGGACTGGTAACTGGTGGCTTTGGCTAGTATTTTGTTGACGTTGTTGAACTTTTCTTAGGAATTAAAAGATGAGACTTGTTTGTAAGGAAACCTTAAATTGGTGAAGGACCTTGAGAGGAGGAATGATGCTAATGGACACCTGCGGAATAATGAGAAATGGTTCTTTAAAAACAATAAAAGAAGAACTTGTGAAGAAAACAGTCAGGGTTGCTGATGTTCTCTAGCCCCCAAAATCACTCGGGCAGGAGTCTGGAGAGCTCTCTGTTAGTAATGCTGTCGGTATCTTTCCTAGAGTCATGGCATTGAGTCCAATTCCTAGAGGCTGAGTTGAGCAGCTTTTCGGTATGCTTTTTCCTGACATGCGGTCACTATCCTTGCTTAGAGCTAGAGGTATGTGCAAAATTTTGCTAGGACATCTGGCTAGAAGTGTTGGTTAAATAGTCGGGTATGTCGGATTGCAGTGCATGTCTTTTGCATCCTGGACAGGTTGGCAAAGAAGTAGTGAAGTTGAAGAGACTAAGGTGGCATTTGAAAATTGAGCTTCACTGTCTTCAGGCTCAATTGTGCTTTCTTGATGGTTGATACTGCGCTGTAGCCATGAAGACTTGCTCTTTTTGCATCTTACTGCAACAAAACTGATTTGCACTGCCCGTAGCTGCGGAGTAGGCAAAGATGTGCGTGTTGACGTACCAGTAGAGGGCAGTCTACCCCACCTGAAATCAATGCACAGCTCTGGTGGCTGAGCCCTTCCAACCTCAACCATTCTGTGATTCTGTGATCTGTGACTGCAGACATCATCAAATAGCGTTTGTCCTCTCTGCTGCCCACCTTAGAAGTCTCTAGAAATCTCTAAAGGCCCAGATAAGGAGCGGCTTCGATGCTGTTCAGATCAGCCACCTTTCCTTTGGATCCCAACGAGATCCGTATGTTTAAAGAAGAAGAATTGCTGAACCGCCCTTCAAGCTCTCTGTCTGGCGGCCTGTAGAGGAGGGGACTGGTGGAAAATGTTAAGACAGTTTAGGAAAGAGAGCATATTTTGTTCCGGTTTCCTCTTCTGATAGCATCTGGTAAGCAATACAGCATGTTAACGTTCCATCGACAGTTGTAACACCAAACAAGGATCAGAGGAGAGGAGCAGGTGTAAACAGCTTTTTGCTGAAAGAGACTTTGAGAACGGAGGAAAGGCTGTGAATTGTAAGATGCCAGAAACTGTAGAAATGTGAAGAGAGCATCTCGTCACATCTGTGGTGAACTCCCTGCTGCGGCCCATGTTGTATCCTCACGGGAATGATGAAAGATTAGCATGAGATTCCAAAGGAATTGGTAAATGTCATTAGCAACATCAAAAGTCCGTTGGGATAGAAACACTCGGTTAGGATCCTAGCCTTGCCTTTTCTTATGCAGCTGCGAGCTGAAAGCAGAAAGTGGTATTTCCTGCTGTGCTGCAGGGGAGAAGTTTCCACATTGCTAAAAACCCAGCATAAGACAGCCCTGCCTGGAGCTACCATTCCCCACAGGCCAAAAGACTCCAATTGTAAAACTTCTGTGCAGCCCGCACAGCAATGGGCTTCCCACCGTTCTGAAAGCTGGGAGGGGGAGCAGGCCATCAGGCAGGAGAAGTGGCCCCGAAGATGCCCATGGAGCGTTGGAGATGGTGCTCAGCCAGCACCAGCGCAATGAGGAGGGCTTCTCGCTCACGGTCCAAAACCAGACCAAGAGAAAAGCAGCAAGAGAGCAATCTCCATTTGTGAAAGGTTCCCAACTCCTAAAAGGGCAAACTCCGTGGAAGATGCTTCATTTTCTTTTCCCTCTTTTCTGCATAAGCTCTTCCTGTTTGGTAGGAGGAGGAGAAGAGATGAAGCGACAAAAACTAGGACTTGTGTTAAGCTTGACTAAATCTGACATTGCCAAGGGAGAGAAGCAGGGCTCTGGAGTGCACAGAAGGGAAGGGAAGGGAAGGGAAGGGAAGGGAAGGGAAGGGAAGGGAAGGGAAGGGAAGGGAAGGGAAGGGAAGGGAAGGGAAGGGAAGGGAAGGGAAGGGAAGGGAAGGGAAGGGAAGGGAAGGGAAGGGAAGGGAAGGGAAGGTCCTGGGGGCACGCTGGGACGCGTGAACACGGGGCTCTGGGCCAGTTGGAGAGCAACAGGGAGGTCTGCAGGGACCAGGAGGGCAAATGTGGGGCTTGGGGCACCCCAAGAGGATGCAAGTGCCCAGGGGTGAGTGGGCCTCGTGACCCCCCCCAGAGGCCACCCTGCCCCTCCCGGCCTGGGTGGCGGGTCATAGTGGTGCCCTTTGTGACCCGCCTCTGTGACACCCTGTAGCGCTGCATATGGTCAACGCGGTCACGCCCCCCACCCCACAGCGTCCGGCAGGACGGCGACGGGACAGGGTGGGAGCGTGGAGCTGGCGAGGAGCCCCTGAGCACAGCCCACGTCTTTCCCCAGCAGCCCCGCGGTGCCAAGGCATTTTGCCAAAGCTTCCCCCTTCCCCACCCCTAGCCCTTTCCTACGTCCTGCAGGATGGCGGAGAAACCCCCCAGCCGCCCCAGGGTGGCCTGGGAGGAGAAGAGGGCTCCCCAGGAGAGCAGCTCTCCTCCAAGGCCCCACCAGGCATGCGTGCCCAGGCTGCTGCAGACCGGTAAGTGAGGGGCACCGCCGGGCTGGGCAGGGCTGGGGCCTGCACCCTGATCGACGCCAGGGTCCTGTTTCCCGGGCACAGCGGCAGGGGGGGTCCCACGGGCGGGGAGCACGGCACTGGTGGAATGCTGCTCGGGGCTGGGAGCTGGCCCCAGCACAGCCTCCCCCAGGGCGGGAGAGAGCAGAGGGGACTGGGCTCCTGCTCTGGGCTATGGGCAGCAAGAGGCAGCTGGCCTGGCAGAAGGCAGCGGTGGTGGGGGACGGGGACCTTTCCAGCCTGTCTGCAAGCGAGTTCCTAAGCCCGGTGCACTTGTGGCTTTCTGTGCCGCACTGCGCTGCAGCATCGCAGCCCATCTGCCGGGCACCCTCCAGGCCAGACACCCATGGGGAGAGTGCTCCAGGGGAGTGGGCATGGGGTTGGACAGAGGGCAGAGCTCCTCCATCTCCTCGCATTTGCCTTCAGCCCCTCTCTACAGCCCTCCCTGCTCTCCTCCTTTACTAGGTGCCCCCGCTGGTGCGTCCAGCTGGCGGTCTCTGTACCAAGAGGAAAAAGAATCCATGCAGTTCATCCAGGCTTTTGTGAAGAGCTCAGAAAAGGTAAGCGCAGCCATTTCCATGGTAGCTGTGCCTGCGTCTCCTGACAGTGCCACCGGCTCTGCTGCCTGCTGCCGGGGCTGCTGGGGGTCTGGTGGCTGGGCAGAGCTGCTCCCCCCAGGTCTCCTGCACAGCACTGCAGCCCCAGGGCCATGTGTCTACCTTCTCACGCTCCTCGTTTGTCTCTCTGTCCCCCGGCTGCCAGGAGGAGGCCCAGAGGATGCAGTTCCTAGAGACCATCTGTACCCTGTGCAAAGCTGCCAGGCACAAGGGCTTGTCACAGGGCCTGAATGCGTTCTGCCACAGATTTGAGTTGGCAGAGAATATCAAGGTGAGGGGACACCGGGCAGGTCTGGGGACGGGGGCAAGGTCCCCGGGCACCGGCACAGTGTGCGGGCGGTGCACGGGCAGGGGTAGGGCAGGGACAAGTGTGAGTGGACACGGAACTGCCCTGAGGGGACTCCGGTGACGCTGAGAAGCCCTGCCAGCAGAGACCCCACCACCGGGAGTGGCAGGGGGCACGCTGGGCTTGGTGCTGGGGTGGGGGCAGAGGGTCTCCGCCAGCCCCACCGCCTGGTGCTGGGTCTGCTGGCACTGGCTGCTGGTGGCTGCCAGGTGCCATCCCAGTTGTGCTCTGCAGGTGCTGCTGGAAGAGGAGCCCAGGAACCACCTGCACACAGCGGTGCGGCAGCAAGCCATGCTTGCCATCGCCGCCTTGAGGTAGCTGCCCAGCCCCTGGTTTGGCTGGCACCTCTCCCCGTCCCCCAACCAGGCAGAGTCCAGTAGTGCCGTCAGAGGGCCTCTGCTCTGCCCTGCTCGCGGCTTGTTGGGAGGGCGCAGGGGAGGCCAGAGGGATCCTGCAGCTGCCTGCCATGCCTTGGCTCTTCCCCAAAGCGGGAGGCTTGCCTGCCAGGACTGTCCTTTGGCCCAGGCCGTGTTGGGGAGGGAGGAGGTGCCTCCTGGCAGGGCTCCCTGCACACCCTCCATCCCCCTCGGGGACCCCTGCTCCAGAGGTCCGTGGCCACTTGCCCAAGGCATCGAGGCGCCCAGCACCAGTGTGCAACAGGCCCCTCTCTCTCTTTGCAGCAAAGTGGAGATGGTGTTGGAGGGCAAAAAGAAAAGCCTCTTGCAGGCCTGCTTCAGGAGTGTCTTCTTGCTTCCTCCAAAACCGGACATGCAGGACCTGGACACTACTCTCTACTTTAAGGTAAGTGCTGGCTGAGCGGCAGGAGTCCCTAGTCCCTCTGGGCTGCTCCCTGGCCGCCGTGTGCTGAGAGAAACCCGGAGATCCAAGGCAGGGCAGCGTCTCAGCTTTGCTTTCCCACCCTCATCCCTTCACCCGCAGTCCTTGGTGTGGGGAGTTCAGATCTATCTCCGGGCGTGAGAAGGACTGCAGAAAGACTGCCACAACCTTTTGTGCTCCTTGCAGACCCTGGATACCATGGATACCATGCTGTGGACGTTGGTGCGCAGCTCTCCTGCCTCTGGCTTCACAGAGCTGCAGACAATCTTACAGGTGTGGGCATTGGCAAAGAGTGGGGTTCGCAGGGGCTGTTCTTCTGGGAGCCCCGTGTCCCCTGGCTGCACTCAGTGTCACTTCCCCTCTGCAGCCTCCTCCTGTGTCACAGGCCTCCTGTGCCTTGCCCATGGCACTTCTGGGCCAGCTCCGTCCCCAGAGCTTTCCTTGCACCAAAGCAGTGGGAGGCATTTGAGCCCTCTCCTTAGGCAGCGCAGCGGTGGCAGCTGGTGCTGCTCTTCCCCTGCCTCACCGTCCCTCGTGCTTTCCTGCCCAGATCTGACTGGGGCAGAGAGCCACTGAGACCTGCCTGTCCTGCACAGGGAGCCCAGCCCTGAAGCTCTGTACTCCTGGCTTCCCAGGGGGCCGTATCCCCATTGCCCCATTGCAGACCCCGCAGGCAGGCTCCTGCCCAAGAGCCCATCCTTCATGGGAGAGGGGACACAGGGCTGTGTTGTGGGGGAGGGCACGGAAGGGAGCAGGCACTGCCCTGGGGGTGCCATCTGCCCACCTGCCTGGCCACAAGGACTGCGTGAGTCCAGCCAGGACTTCAGCAGTGCTGCTTCTGCTGGCGCGGGCACCAGCTCCCGGGGCACGTGAGCACCTTCTCTCCTCCCAGATGCTGCTGACCTTCGTCAACTGCCAGAGTGCAGCTGCGTGCGAGAGGGCTGTGGGGAGGATTGGGAGGCTGAGCGATTTGCTGGCCAGCTGTTCCTCAGTGAAGGTGTCCTGGTTTCAGCTGGGATAGAGTTAATTTTCTTCTTAGTAGCTGGTAGAGTGCTGTGTTTTGAATTTAGGATGAGAATAATGTTGATAAGACACTGATGTTTTGGTTCTTGCTGAGTAGAGTTTACACTAGTCAAGGACTTTTTAGCTTCTTGTGCTCTGCCAGGTGCATAAGAAGCTGGGAGGGAGCATAGCTAGGACAGCTGACCCAGACTGGCCAAAGGGCTATTCCATACCATATGACATCATGCTCAGTATATAAGCTGGGGGAAGAAGAAGGAAGGGGGGGACATTGGGTGTGATGGCGTTTGTCTTCCCAAGTAACCGTTACGCGTGATGGAGCCCTGCTTTCCTGGAGATGGCTGAACACCTGCCTGCCGATGGGAAGTAGTGAATGAATTCCTTGCTTTGCTTTGCTTGTGCGTGTGGCTTTTGCTTTACCTATTAAACTGTCTTTATCTCAACCCATGAGTTTTCTCACTTTTACTCTTCCGATTCTCTCCCCCATCCCACCGGGGGGGAGTGAGCGAGCGGCTGTGTGGTGCTTAGTTGCTGGCTGGGGTTAAACCACGACAGTCCTTTTTGGCGCCCAACGTGGGGCTCGAAGGGTTTGAGATAATGACAGATTTAATTGGAATGTGCTAGACTGAATTTATAGCTGTTAGTGCTGTTTAGGTATGAATCAGCAGGCTTCTGTACTTGCCATGGGGCTTGCTTGCCTTACTGTATATTAGAGTATAGTGCTCGTTAGTGGCTGCTTTTTGCTTTTGCTACTTGCTGAACTGCTTATCATCTTACTGTGCTGTGCCTGGGAACATTTTGATAACAACAACGGCCATGCCCTGGGCTGGCAGATGGCCAGGGCATTGCTGCTGTTTCTGCGCTGCTGTACTGGACAGGCTGGAACTCCAGTGTGAACTCGAGTCAAAGGGACTGTGACCTGTGGATGAGTCCATGTGGGAGCAGGACACCCCAAAGCGCCTGTGGACGTGGATAAGCCCATACCAGAGCAGGTATGTCTCGAAGAGTCTGTGGCCATGGTTATGTCTGTGCCACAGCAGGTATACTTCTTGAAGGGATTGTGGCCCAAGGATAAGTCCACGCTGGAGAGGGTACACCTCGAAGCATCTGTGGCTGTGGATAAGTCCGTGCTGCAGCAGGTACACCTTGAAGCATCAGTGGCTGTGCATGAGGTCATGCTGGAGCACCTCAAAGCGTGTGGCCATGGGTAAGGCCATGGTGGAGCAAGTTTACTTCTGAAGAGACTGTGGCTGCGGGTAAGGCCATGGTGGAGCAAGTTTACTTCTGAAGAGACTGTGGCTGCGGGTAAGGCCATGGTGGAGCAAGTTTACTTCTGAAGAGACTGTGGCTGCGGGCAAGGCCACGCTGGAGCAGGTATATCTCTGAAAGCATTGTGGCCCATGGAGAAGGTCATGTGGGAACAGGTGCACCTCTAAGTGACTGTGGCTGTGGATAAATCCATGCCACAGCAGGTATACCCCTGGAGAGACTGTGGCTCATAGACAAGGCTCCACTTGGAGCAGGTAAACCCCTAAGGGACTACAGTCTGTGGATAAGTCCAAGCCGAAGCAGGGGCAAGGGGAGGAGTCCATTGCAGTGTTAAGCCCAATGGTCTGGTCCAAAGGGGCCAGGGGTGGAGACTGTAATGGAAATACCTTTAAATTGTTGTAACCCAGGATTTGAGTTGCATGTTATGAGAATTACTATAACAGGAACCCCTTGTTGCTAGCCAGGCTAGGAGCAAGGGGAGGAGTTCATTGCAATGTTAATCCTGGCCCAAAGTGGCCAGGGGTGGAGATTGTAATGGAAATACCTTTAAATTGTTGTAACCCATGATCTGAGTTGCATGTTATAGGAATTACCATAGCAGGAACCACCTGAACAAATGGAGGAGAAGCCTTACAAGAAGCAGTGCAAGTGCAGCAGTAACCCGACCTGAGCTGGCTTTGGTGCCCAATAACTCCACGCAACACACCACCTCTCCTGTCCTGAGTGATCACCATCACCGATGGAGCCCAGTCACGGACTAAATGAACCCAATGGACATTATGTGGACATTTGTGGATGTTTATGGACATTTTACAGACATTTTACAGGAGTGGTCCATAGAATAAGTGGGGTGGTGGTTAATGAGGATGTATTGGATAATGTGGGACCTGAGCATGACGTAAATGGTATGGAATAAGGGGTGGATACTGTCCTGGTTTCAGCTGGGATAGAGTTAATTTTCTTCTTAGTAGCTGGTAGAGTGCTGTGTTTTGAATTTAGGATGAGAATAATGTTGATAAGACACTGATGTTTTGGTTCTTGCTGAGTAGAGTTTACACTAGTCAAGGACTTTTTAGCTTCTTGTGCTCTGCCAGGTGCATAAGAAGCTGGGAGGGAGCATAGCTAGGACAGCTGACCCAGACTGGCCAAAGGGCTATTCCATACCATATGACATCATGCTCAGTATATAAGCTGGGGGAAGAAGAAGGAAGGGGGGGACATTGGGTGTGATGGCGTTTGTCTTCCCAAGTAACCGTTACGCGTGATGGAGCCCTGCTTTCCTGGAGATGGCTGAACACCTGCCTGCCGATGGGAAGTAGTGAATGAATTCCTTGCTTTGCTTTGCTTGTGCGTGTGGCTTTTGCTTTACCTATTAAACTGTCTTTATCTCAACCCATGAGTTTTCTCACTTTTACTCTTCCGATTCTCTCCCCCATCCCACCGGGGGGGAGTGAGCGAGCGGCTGTGTGGTGCTTAGTTGCTGGCTGGGGTTAAACCACGACAGAAGGTAAGGAGCCAGACACCCTCCAGCCACACTCTCTCCGCTTGCCTGCACACCAGCGCAGCCTGCAGCTCAGAGATGCCTGCGAGGCAAGCCTGGCAGCGACTGAGGCATTCAGCAAGGCTCTGCCCTGGAGCCAGGCTCTTGGTTTCTTTCTTTTTCCCATGCTCTTCTCTCCCCAGTTCCCTCTCTGCCAGGAGCCATCTCGGCCCCCAGTCCTGTGCAGGACAGCACTGCCCAAGGAGCATGGCGGGAGCCCAGGCCTAGCAGCTCCCCCTGCCCTGCTGCCCAGCTGGATGCTTTGGGAGGGCCCTCCAAAGCTCTGACTCCCCGGGGATCCTTCCCTGGGCAGACTCTTGGGTCGCAGCTGCTGCCCCTCAGCCCTTCTCCCTGTCCTGCCTCCCTTGCCCAGGTCCGGAGCACCTTTGTAGGAGACGATGACAGCCGTGCCTGCCAGACAGAGATCCGTATCCCCATCCTGGGGCAGCTGCTGGGGCGTCTCATCCTTTGCCGCACTTGCACGAACTGGGAGATCAGCTGGGGGGCTTTGGATGCTCTTCATCACCTCTTCAGGTTCATCCTGCGGCAAAAACGTAAGAGGAGCTGTGGTGGGCTGCGTCCCTCCACACACAGGCATCTCCTCATGTGCCTGCTTGTTTCCCTGAGTGTTGCAACGGACCGTTCTTGTACTTGCTGGAGGCTGTCCAGGAAAGCCTGCCAGCTTCTCTGTCCCTCGCATCTCAGTTATTCCAACAACGTGTTAGTTGTGTGACTGCGGGCAGAGTTCTAGTTCCTTTGAGCTTCTCAGGCCGTGAGCGTTTGCACACATATGCTTGAGGCAGGTGTCTCTCCTCCTTCTCCATCGTCCCTGAGGTCCCTCTGGTTCCCTTTGCCTGTTGTCACCCTTTGCTTTATACCCATGCCTACCACCTCCTCCCCTGACTGTGGGTCGTAACCTCCTTCCTCAGCCATTCCTAGTTCAAAGCTCTTTTCACCATTTGCTAAGCTTGTTGGCAAAGACGCTTTGTCCTACCCACTTGCCTGTGATCCCCTCCTGTTTAGGCACGACGCTGCCAGAGGATAATCGAGAGCATCCGCGGCGTCAAAGGGAATGGGAAGCTGAGAACACCTCCTGGCTTTCTTCGCCCAGCACCAGCAACATTGCAGTGGTAATGAGCTCTTCCCTTGCTGGGCCTCTTGTGCGTGGCATCAGCAGGAGACCCGTGTGAGCAAAGAGATCCAGAATCGACGAGGCTGGCATGGCCTCACTGTCCCTGGTGAGAGGGTTGCTGCTGTCCCCGAGCAGGGACTAGAAAGGGCTGCACTCCAGTGTCCCAGCAGCATCTCCAGCCCGCCTGGCCACCAGCAAGCCCTGGTTCTCTGGAGGGCTGGCACGCTGTGCTCAGGACCGCAACCCTCCTGCCTCACCCTGAGGGCCCTCTCTTCTCCTCCTCCACCACGCAGTAGTGCAGCCCCTGCTTCCAGCTTTCCTGCAGGCACCGCTGCCAGCACTGCCGGGCCATGTCTTGCCAGAGCTGCTCTCACTGCTCAGCTAAGCAGCACCATCAGGGCGCTTGGTGTGCCATGTCTTCCCCGCCTTCCTTCCTCCCATAGGCATTTGGAAAATACCTCCAGCCTTCTGAGAAGACAGACGTCGTCCTCGTGGCCATTGAGGCCATGAGAGACTCCAGCGTCTATGACAAGGAGGAGGCGAGCAGCATCCTGGATGTGGCTGTGAGAGAGCCTGCCTCCTGGCTGACAGAAGTAAGCAGCCTGTGGCTGCCCTGCCCTTAAGCCCTTTCAGGCCCTGTCCCTTCCTCCCTAATGCAGGTGCCCCAGGCACCTTGAAGCCATTTGAAGCCAGCAGAGCAGGATGGGAAGAGCAGCAGTTTGAGAGGCAGCTGCATTCCAGTGGCAGCACCATCCTCACCTGTGTGCCCTCCAGGTGCCAGGCATCGTGAGGTGCATCTATGAAAACAGGGAGTGCATCCGCACGGCATCAGCCCGGCAGAGCCTGGACTTGCTGCTTCTCCTGATGACCGACCAGTGCCCCAGGGAAGTGGCCAGGAGCCTGCTGAAGCTCTCTCCATCATGTGACAGGTACTGAGCCCAACAGCCCCCGCGGGCTTGTGCCGTGTGGGGAGAGGGGCCTGGAGACTTTCTGGCTGCCGGAGCCAGGGGAAAGCGCAGGACATTCCCCGAGGAGCAGGGCCCTCCAGCCCACCCCACTTTCCAGCCCTGGCGGGTGGGCCAGGCCCGCAGTAGCCAAAGCTGGCCAAGGCAGCCCGGAGCCCCGCCACGAGGTTCCTCCCTGCCCCACGGGGAAGACTATCTCAGCCCCCTCCTCCTTGCCCAGGCAGGGACCCGGGCACTCCAAGCGAGGGGTCGGGAAGGGCCAGGACAGCCTGGGTCCTGTGGGGCTGGCCCGGGCACAGTGTGGTGGTCGAGGCAGCCCTGCTGACAGAGCGCTCTGGGCCTGCAGTGCTGCTCTGGCCATGTGGGACGTGATGCTTTCCCAGCCCCACACCTTGAAGAAGGTCTTGAGGGAGCTGCTCAGCCAGCTCCAGGACCAGCGGCTGCGCAGGGTGTTCAGCTCCAGCACAGAGGACGCCTGCATCCATCACTTGGCTGTGAGTGACCAGAGCAGTCCTCGCTCACCCTCAGGGCTGTGCCTGCCTCTCCAGGAAACTGGCACAGCCCTCTCCTCCCATCTGCCCCCAAAGGGTCACCTCCTCCAGGACACAGGGACAGAGCCCCTTAGGGCCAGCAGGGACCTGCCCAGCAGCAGGTTCCCCTGCGCCAGCCATGCAGGGCCACCCCACGCTGCTTGGGCCCTGGTGCACAAACACGAAGCCCAGGCAGCCCCTGCCTGCCTAGGCAGCTCTCTGCTTCCCCCCTGCCTGCACCCCGCTGCCCTGCTCTGCAGACTGGAAAGCTGGGTCAGGGCAGGGGCTGGGTCAGGGGCAGAGACGTGGCCTTTGCACAGGCTGAACAGGCTGCAAGGTTGGGGACAGAAGACAATCGTCACCACTCGCGTGTCGTGCCTCCTTTGTGCCCGCTCTTGCTGTTGGATTGCTCCTCAGAGGTGTGAGAGCAAGAGGCTGCCGATGCTCAGAGGACAGGAGGAGCCGGCACAGAGGACCGTGTGGTGTGCGGCGAAGCGCAGGGCATGGGGATGCCAAGCGGCCCTCCACGGGCAGAGCTGTCCCCAGGACGGGCTGTCTGGCCCTGGTGCCCTTGCCCTGAGCTGCCAGTGGGAAGCAGGAGCCGCAGGGTGCGGGGAGCGCTGCAGGCTCTGCCACTCTCTCACTGCCATCTCTGTTTCAGCTGCTGGCCTCCAGTGACATTAAATCAGAGGAGTTTGCTAGCCTCTACAAAGTCCAGCGGTACCTGAGGCGGCCAAGCGTGGTGCTGCTCTCGCTGGTGCTCAGAGGCCTCATCACACTGTCGCAGACACCGGAGACGGTGAGCAGGGCCTAGTCCAGGGAAGCCATGGTGGCTTGTTTGTTGCACGAGCCATGGGGGTCTGCAGAGCGCTGCCACGGAGGGGCCTGGTGGCCGCCTGGGGAGCTTTGCAGGCCCAGAGGGTTACCAAGCCATCTGGTTGTTTGGGCCAGTCGGGAAAGGAGGTGGCGGAGCAGGGGACGTGGAGCCTTTGTTCTCCTCACCTAACTTCCCTACCGGCTGCTATCCCCGTGTCCCCATCCATGCGCCCATGGCCACCACCTGCCATCAGGCTGCTGCAGGGATTCCTGTGCCGCCTGGCAGGAAGGCGGACGGGAGGCTGGTGCTTAGTGGCCCGAGCATTTTTGCCAGGGTGGTCTTTCACCGCTTATCAAAAAAAGAATTGCGTGCTTCCTACAGGCAAGAAAAATGCTGGTCCTGCTGCCAGACATCATGGAGACCCAGCAGAATGCCAACACTTGTGATGGGTCATATGAAGAGGGAGGAGGCCAGCCTGACCGCTCTGCAGCTGGTGGAGAAGCTCCCGCCGCTCTTTGATGAGGTAAGGCTGCTGGGGAGCCTGAGCCCCGCTGCTGGGCCCTCTGCAAGGACAACTGCCCATCAGCCCAGCCCTGCGGCAGCACTTGGGCAGGGCTGTTGCCCGCCTCACGCCCCTGGGCTCTCTTGGGGATGGCTTCTGGGCTCTGCAGCCCAGCACGGCTTCTCGCTGACAGGTTGATGCCTCCGGGCGACCTGAGCCCCTGTGCTGGGGCCCAGCCCAGCCCCTGTGCAAAGCACCTGCAGGCCAAGAGCTGCTCACAGATCCCTGAGGCTGCCCGCAGCTGCGCTGCCAGGCAGGACCAGACGTTGTCCCCAGGTGCCGTGGCAGGGCGCTGAGGCTGAGGTGGTGATGTGTGCCCCGGAGGCATTGCCGAGGGCCAGCCCAGTCTCCTCCTCGGCCTGTCCCTGGGGAGCTCCACGCTGGTGCAGCTGGCGTGGCTGGTGGCGAATGCTGGGGGGCTGGCACAGGCACCGCCGGATGGAAACCTCTTGCGTGGCCTTTCGTGGGCCCGGGCCCATTGAGCCACAGCTGCAGATCTGGCCCACGGCCCCTGTGCGCAGAGCCTCACTCCAAAGCATCTCCCCTCACATCAGCCCTGCTAACGCCCTTGCTCAGGGAGCAGCTGTTGCTGAAGTCCTCCTGTTCTCCTCCCTGCCAGGAGTCCAGCCAGCTGCGAGAGCTCTCCATCTGCCTCTTCAAGGACATGATACAGATGGTGGTGGGGAGCAACAAGCAGCAGATGAAGGAGAATGTGCGGAAAAGCCTGCTCCCCCTGTTCTTCCACATGAGTGACCAGATGGAGAGCGTGGCCAAGGTAGAGATTTCAAACATGACCAGTGATGTGGGGAAGGGCGTGCTGACACCACACAGAGGGGTATCAGGGAGGGGCAGGGCTGCCGGCAGTTGGCCTCTTGGCGTCTGTGTCACCCCAGGGTCCAAGTGCCTGAGTCACTGAGGCAGAACTCCCCTCCTTCCCTGCACCGGTCCCACTGCTGCCTTCCTCCTCCCTCTGTGCCTCCTGCTGCAGAGGAGGACGGGGAGGTGGGGTTCCCCCCACCCCTGCTCCCCCCATTCAGCCCTCCTCCAGCGCACCCCAGAGGAAGGGTCCCGGCATCCCCAGCGCGAGGAGGGGCGGAGAAGTTGGCACAGACATTTCCCACACCTGCCCTACCTGGTCCAGCAGGGCTCAGCAGCAGCCCATGGCCAGCAAGGCCATGAGAGTCCCTAGAGGCTTCCCAGCTGTCGCTGCAGGTGTTGGAGGCCAGGGCTTTGCGCCCCAATCCCTGTCCACAGTCCCCCCGCTCCCTGTCCACAATCCCCCCAATCCCTGTCGCCCTCTGCAGGCCTCTCAGGAAGCCCTCGTCGTCGCTGCAAAGCTGCTGAGGTGGAAACAGCTCAAGCGCCTGAGCCAGACGCAGCAGACGTACAGAATTGGGGAGTGCTTGGTGAGGACAAGCCCCAAGCCCCAGGGCTGGACAAGGGGCCTGCAGCTGCATCCGCCTTCCCTGCCCTCAGGCACAGAGCCCCCCAAGGGCTCTTCTCCTGGCCTCTCTCCCCTCCCTGCCCTCAGGATGTCGAAGGAGACCCTAGCCCACCTGGGCCCTGGCAGTGGGACAGAGGGCTCTCAGGACCTCCAGACCGGCCTCTGCCTGGGGCTGTCTCTGAACCTCAGCCCCACAGGGCTCCTGGCTGGGAGATGGGAATGGCCTGAGGTGGGAGGGGGACCGGGGGTGCTGGGAGGAGGGACCGGTCCGGCCTGTGCCAGCCCCGTGCCCTTGTGCTCTCTCCAGCTGGTGCAGGACAGGAGCAGAGTTGAAGACTATCTGAGTCAGAGCCTGCCATACTTGAAGGACGCTCAGGTCCCCTTGCGAGAGGCGGCCGTGAGGTTCATTGGTGAGCCACAGCCCCTGGGGACCCTCCTTTGGCAGCCTGGCCCCAGTCCCAGCCGCTGCACTGGCGGCAAGGGGCAGCCCTGTGGCTGCCAGAGCCCCGACTGCCCCGGGCAGGGCCTGGGCAGCCAGGGGCTCTGGGCCTCCCTCTCCCAGCCCTGCCCACGCAGGGTGGCTTGGTGGCCGCCCTGCTCAGTCCCACCCTGCCCGCGTACTGTCCTTCCCTGGGGTCACCCTGCTGAGGGGGAGGAGGGTGTGCAGCCAAGCTGGCAGAGCCGCGAGCTGTGCTGCTGGGAGCACGCTGGGGAGCGGGGAGGTCTGACGCAGCTCTGTGCCTAGGGCTTGCTGCGCGGCACCGGAGGGACCAAAGCGAGGAGAAGCTGTCTGAGCTCTGCAGCGGTGAGTAGGGGCAGTGCTGTGTGTGCCGGGGCTGGTGGGGCAGGCGGCCCCAGCCTGGGCAGGGTGCTGCCATGGCTTGCCCTGCTCCAGAGCAGCGCTTCAAGGGCAGAGGAAGATGTCAGGGGCGTTCCTGAGCAGCAGCTTCCAGCTGATGCCTTTGTCCCACCCGCTCCTCCTGGCCAGGGAAAGGGATGGGTGGGGCTGGCCATTGGCCTGGAGGGGATGCCTGGGGGTCTCTGCAGATGGGTGGGGCTTCAGCTCTGTTCTCTTTCCCTCTGTTGCAGCCCTCCAGGTTTTGGAGAGGACGCCGAACTCTCAGTCTCGTCCCCTGGCAGCTCAGACATGCTGATCCTGAGATCTCCAAGGGAGCAGCCAACATTTGGGATGGGCCCTGTGGGCGCTGTGCTGCTGGCCCTGCAAAGCCCGGCAGAAGTGAAGAAAATGGCTCGTTTTGATTAAAGCTGAAAGCGCAAGCCCAAGCCTTGGCGTCCTTCATACGGAGCACCTGAGCGTGCTGAGGCAGACAGCATTGTTGCGGGCCTCTGCCGCTGTGTTGGGCCAGGTCACCGCTGAGCAGCACACAGCTCACCCTTAGTCACCCCCTGTTCGTGTTTTTGCTTTGTGGTTCTCCTTGGCTTTCTCCTGAGAACTCACCTTTGTTCACCTCCTGTGGAAGTCTCTTGCCTCAGCAGGCAAAAGGGAAAAAGGCAGAGGCCCTAAAGGATACAGGAGTTGTGCCTGAGAGCTGCCTGACGCCCAGGCTTTCCAGCAGGCCGCGGCAGCACAGCACACACTGACCCAGGGTCGTCCTTGCTGGGGCCACAAAGCCCCAGCTGCCCGCTGGACTGCCACACCTGGAGGGTTTCATCGTGGTGTTCTGACGGTCCTTGCAGCCGGCTTTCCTGTGGCCAGGTGAGGCATGTCCCAGTGAGGACTGTGCCCCAGGGCAGCCCTGCCCTACCTCCTCTGGGCTGCTGAGCTGGAGGAGCCCAGCTTCCTTGGGGGCAGGCAGGGCTGCCTACCTCCCTGGGCTGCTGAGGCTGGGCTCTCCAGCACACTGGCATGCACTGGCAGGCAGCCAGCTGCCTCTGACAGGTGTGCCAGTGCGACAGGCATTGGCCAGACCCCCCAAATCCTGCGCCGTTATCCCAGGCAGCTGCCAGGGTGGCTGAGCAGAGCACTGCGTCCACAGGACAGGGCCAGGCCATGCCCGGGTGCCATCAGCCAGGCTCCCCACAGCCACCTCCCCAAGGGCTGGGAGGAGGAGGGAGGACATCAAATGCCCAGCAGGAGAGAGCTCCTCACCACATTCTGGCCAGCAGCTCCTGCCTACCCTGCTCCTGGGGCAAGCCGGCTGTCCCTGGAATCCACTCTCCGCTATCCTGGGCTGGCTGGCTGGGGGTCCCTCCTGCTGCCAGCCTGCCTGCTGGTGGCTTGCCTAGCGGGGGCTCTCGAGCACGCTGCAGAGCAACCCCCAGCGCCTGGATACGAGGGCCATGGTGGCTGCAGGACAGCTGTGGGCGACCTGCGGCCACAGCCCGGCTGCACCCCCCTGCAGCAATCTTGGTCAGGGTCCCAGAGCTCAGTCTATATTTCTGGCCTCATCCTGCCCTGAGAGGAGTCAGAGCTGTGCTGCAGGGGCTGCATCCCCTCCATCATGCAGCCGGGATGGGCCACGAGAAGGGCAGCCCCATCTCCAGCCACCCCGTCAGTCACTGGCCCCTCTGGCAGGATCATGGCAGCTGTCGCTGTCGCATCGCACAGCCCCGTGCCGCTGCTGGCAGAGCCCTCAGGCCTCCCACAGTGTCGTCCATCCTCGGGGCTCAGAGAGGCGAGGCCCCGTGCCAGGACACGGCCCCTGCGCCCCTTGTGTCTTTCAGGGCTGAGCTCGGGAGCTCTCCTCAGCCTGGAGAAGGGGGAGCACTGGGGCTCTCCAGCTCTGCCTGCCGGCGTGGGCCTTGCCTGCACCCCTCTTTCTCCCAAGATGGACCAGGCACAGACAAGCACTGGGGGAAAATTGTTGTCTTTTATTGGTCTCAGGCGGCGTCTATGGCCGAGCGGAGGCTGGCAGCACGATGGCCTCAGGGCAGCTGAATGCCTGGGGCACTGTCCGTGCACCCGTCCCTTGCACGCCTCCCTGTGCCACTCCCTCTGGATGCTGTGCAGGCTCAGGGCCAGCCGCCATCTCTGGGGACCCACCTGGCGCTGGCAGCGGGGTTCTCCTGCTCTTGCTGTCCTGCGAGGCAGGGACAACGGAAAGCCCTGCGCAGAGCCCTGAGGGCCCTCCTGAAGAGGGAGGGCCGTTGCCGTCGAGACGGGGTGTGCGGGAGGGCGGTGATGCCTGTGAGAGAAGGAGAGCTGTAGGCGAGGGGCTGGGTGGGCGACGGACAAGCTGCTGCCTGCCCCCCGCCACCAAGGGCTTTCCTCAGGGAGGGTGGCTGGGGCACGGCCAGCCCCCATGCGCACAGTGCTGCCAGCCTGGCCTGGGTGCCGCTCGCTGGGATGGCCGGGCCAGGCCTGCCCTCGTCGTGGCGGCGATCGGCTTGGGGACATACCTGGGTCATCCTTGGGCACATCCCTGCAGCCGGAGGAGGGCTGTGCGTCGCCTCTGTGCTCGGAGGCCATTGGCACGGGGAGAGCAGGAGCGCAGACCTGCTCGCTGAAGACAGGAGAAGCTGGTGGTGCCTTTGCCTCTCCTTGTGCCACGGGAGGGAGAGGTGCACGGTGCTCCTCTTCCTCAGGAGCTCCGGCCAGGACAGAAGCTGCTGGCTTGGTGTCCATGGCACCCGCTGGGGCAGGAGATGTGCTCTGCCAGTCACTGGCTGCCTCTCCTGCCGCCTCTGTGCCCATGCTGCTGCGCCAGCTGGGCCCCTCCTGGGGACCAGCGTGGGGTGTCCTGGAAGTGCTCTGGGAGCAAGAGGTTGGTCCAGATGTTGTGGGTGGTGATGTCTTCCCCTTGCGACAGCTCTGCATTGCTATCGTCTTCCCACCCCCTCCTCCTCGGCCAAGGCTGCTGGCTCCTCCTAGAAATACATTAACAACCAAAGGAGAGCTAAGGAGAGGCTCCATCCTTTATTGGACGCGAGGGGAACGTAGTGACAAAGGATGAGGAGAAGGCTGAGGTACTCCCTGCCTTCTTTGCCTCAGTCTTTAATTGTCAGAGCAGTTGTTCTCGGGGTACGCAGTGCCCTGAGCTGCAAGACAGGGACGGGGAGCAGAATGAGGCCCCCATAATCCAAGGGGAAATGGTCAGCAACCTGCTACACCGCTTACACACCCACAAGTCTACGGGGCCGGATGGGATCCCCCCAAGGGCACTGAGGGAGCTGGCAGAAGTGCTCAGCAAGCCAATTTCAAGCCTTTATCGGCAGTCCTGGCTCACCTGGGACAGGAAAGAACAGGCAGCAGCCACAACAGTCGGCACCGCGGGAAAGCTGGGGCCCCAGAGACCCGCCCAGGCTCGCCAAGCCCAGCCTAGCCCAGTCTGTGTGAGAGACAGTGCCCAGGAGAGCGGTTTCTACCCCTTTTCCCAAAGTGTCCCTTAAATGTCCCTTAAAGCATTAACCACAGTGGTACTCGTTGCAGTGTAAAGTAATCAGAAGAGACTTTTGTAAATGTCTGTGATTTCCTGCATTTTTCCTGAAAAAGGCGGGTTTGACTCTCTTAATCGCTTCTATTTTAATCCAGGCACTGCTCAGTATCAACAGTTAAAGCAGACACATGACATCAAAAGCTGACTTTGGATCCTTCTTTGGCCATCGGGAGGGCCTTGCACACAAACTTGTTGCTGGCTGTGTTGGCCGCTGGGTGGGGGAAGGTCACAGGTAACAGGGCAGGACTCCTTTCTGGCGCTCCTCCAGCCGCGTATGCCCAAGATAAAGCCTTGACACCCAAGGGTGAAAAAGCCTTAACACCCAAGCGTGCTGCTCCATGGGCATGGCATTGCCTATGCCCAGCTATGCCCATAGCGTGACAAAGGTAAGAGTGGCGCTGGGAGGAGGCAGGGCCTGGCTGAGCAGTGATGCCCCGGCACCGGCACCCCACTTCCCAGCCTTGCTCGCGCCGTCTGTGCTGCGTCCTTTGTGTCAGCCAGCGCTGTGCACTGCGACGGTCCTCCTGGCCCTGGCAACCTCATCGGCTCTAGTGGGAATCTCCCTCCTGCTCTGGAATAAGCCTCCTCTCTGCTCCTAGTCCTTGCAGGTTGAATCCACTTTGCTTGATTGTCACTGTGAAGAGCTGGCAGTGGAGACGATGAAGGTGGAAGGAAAAATCCCTCAGAGCAATTCCTGAAATATATTTCAGGCAGAAAAACAAACCTGTTCTTTCAGGTGTCTGCTCTGAGCTCCTCAGGATTAGGATTTCACATCCAGGGGCCATAGAAACACACAGAGAGCAAAATCACTGCCCATGCCTCCGCCAACGTGCAATAGGAGGGCTGCAGTGTTTACAAAGCCTTTACATTCCTGCACAACTTAAAAACCCTTTAATTCTAAGCCTTTGGGAAGACCCAGTGGCGATCACAAGGCCCCGGTGCTCTGCTGCTGTACGTTTGAACTCCCATCGCTCTCAGGGACTGCCCCTTGCCAATCTGGCAGAGTGAAGAGCTGGCGAGAACCGATGGGAACGGCCCCACGGGGTCTCCTCTAGGAGATCCCCGCTGCTGCGAGGCTGAGCTATTGAAATGAAAGGTTGAAGCCCTCCCCTTTGGAGGGGAACGGAATGGGCGATCCCTCAAAGGGCTCAGTTCTTCTCACGCCACTGCTTTGTCCAGCTAGCTGCACTGCTGCAGCCCACAGGGGGAATAGGTAAAAAGAAACACCTGCCATTTTTACCCAGCAACTCCCCAGTCTTAGAGATCCCAGGCCCTGCTGCGTTCCCGAAGACGGAATTGGGTGCTTACAACACCAGAGCTCCCAGGTACTCTATGGGAACCCGAACTAACCTTGGAGGAGACAAGACTGTAAAAGCAGGACCGGCAGACCCTGCGCAGGAAGGGTAAGGCAGCCCGCCATCTGCTCCTTCGCTCCTTTTCCAAAGCCATCCCTTAAGCATCTCCCCCTTCCGCTGGGGCTCCTGGGAACTGTAAAGAGTGTCTTACTGGCGGGAGAAGCTGCAGGACAGCAGGCCTGCTCCCTTCCCTTGTCCCAACGGTGAGCAGAGGAAAGGCAAGGAACACATCTTTTCCTTCCCGCTGTCTCAGCCATTAAATGTTACGGGCTCGTACATTGCAAGCTCTTCAGGAGGACGCACCTCAGAAGGGGCCAGCAGACGCAGGTCCCTGCCTTCGTAATGCCGGGAAGATGAACTCGGAGGGGAGGGGAATGTAGCAAAGTCTGGCTGGAGCTAGACATCCTCTGGACTTGCTGGGAGTTCCAGCTCAGCTCCAGCTGAGCTTTTCACACCACCTGTAAGGGGCCTTTCAGTCTTTTTTCCTGTTGAAAACAAGATTTTTGTTTTAGTGTCCTTAAAAACAAACAAAAAAACCCAAACAACTTAAGGGGTGTCTCTTTTGTTAAGCCTTTCCCTCCCCAGGAGGAGCTGGGGAGGCTGTTGTGGCCGGTGCAGAACACGGGGAGCCCCCACATTCCCTCCTGGGAGACCCCTGAACAGAAATGGCCAGAGCCAGCAACCCCCGAGTGTCTCTTTCCCTCCCTACAGTGGAGATCACGAGTAGGAAGGAAAATGGGCACGACTCAATGACCGAGAGCAGAAGCGAGGGTGGGAAGAACTGGACCTTGACTCACAGTAGGCATACAAACTTCTAGAGTAAGATGAAGCACCACAGGGAGACCTGGACCTTAAGAAAAACACTAAATCCAAAAAAATAAATGAAGTTAATTCAAAACAGTCACTCTCCCCAATTTTTTTCCTCCCAAATTGCGTTTGGTTGTGGTTTGTTTTTTTTTTTTTCTCTCCATATGCTTAAGTCAAAGCTTCTTTCAGCTGCTGACATAACGCTACCGCAAATTGAAGAACTTGGTAACATGTCAAAGTTTCTGCTTACAAGACACAACAGCTGCTGCTTTGTTAGTGTAAACACATACAGCCTCTAGGAATTGGACTCAATGCCATGACTCTAGGAAAGATACCGACAGCATTACTAACAGAGAGCTCTCCAGACTCCTGCCCGAGTGATTTTGGGGGCTACAGAACATCAGCTACCCTGACTGTTTTCTTCACAAGTTCTTCTTTTATTGTTTTTAAAGAACCATTTCTCATTATTCTGCAGGTGTCCATTAGCATCATTCCTCCTCTCAAGGTCCTTCACCAATTTAAGGTTTCCTTACAAACAAGTCTCATCTTTTAATTCCTAAGAAAAGTTCAACAACGTCAACAAAATACTAGCCAAAGCCACCAGTTACCAGTCCAGGTTACAATCACCTTATCTCCTCCAAAGCGCTTTGAGGTAATGGTTACAATCCAAAGAGGCAGACACAGAACATCCAGCAGCTGCACTGATTCCGTTTCTAGCCTCTCGCGGCTGTCAGGAGGTGAAGGATGTTATTGCAGAGAAGCTTTAGGAACAGAGACACCTGTTCCTTCACAACTGCTGCCAAATTATAACTGTCAGTCAACTGTCATCTCTGCCACAGTGGAGCGAGGAACCTACATAGGAAACTCCTGTCCCTGCTAATCCCTTGACTCATCCAATCCATCTAATGACAAAGAGGTGGAGTGCAAATGCTCCTGATTCTTCCAGGCAACTCGCTTCTCCGTTACGGGCGTGTAAAGCAGTGACCTGGAAAACGAACGTCTATGCTCCTTTTCAATCTTTTTATATTCCATCCATTCCGTAGCAAAATCATCCGTAAACTCATCGAGAATGGACTTTTTCTTTTCCCGGTTAAAATAAGCTTGACCTTTATTACAATCATAGTTTGACCTTTATTACAAAAAGACACCAAGAAACTAAACACGGCCAACAGGAGAAAAAGTAGACTGCATGCAAATGCAAAAGGTGAACATCCTGTTTAAGCAACACCAGTTTAGAATTCCTACAAGTTTTCGGGAAAGTTTTAGAATTACATTTGTCTTGTTTTAGTTTGCGATGTTTACCTTACACAACAACAAAGTGTACTGGAAAAAAAATCTTTATATGTAATTACGGTTTCCTCAAAAGGTGTTCATTTTTAAGAGTCCTCTTTTCAGTCATGTACTGGAGTTGTATTTCAACTCATCTTCCTGCAAGCACAGATCCCCTTTCTTAAAGCCAATGCAAATTAAGCCATTTCAAAATTAATTACCACTTGTATTCTCCACAACTCTCTGTGCATACTCATTTCATTCTGAATCAGCTGTTGGGTAAGTTCTGTGTTACGGCCTCGTTTAACAGGTTACAAGTAGCACTATATTGAATTTCTGCAGAATACTTACAATTCGCAGCCTGGTCTGCCACCTGCTGAGCGAACCGTACTGGCTCTCATGGCATGAGCTATTGGGGAGGAGAGACAAAAAAAAAAAAAATCCCATTCAGTTTATCTGAAGATTATTCTTTTAAAGAAATTCTCAAGTTATCATTACTTACCAGCTGTGGGTCTTGATTGTCCTTGGCGGCCCAGAAGACTTGGTAATGCTGGTTGCCTTAGTACAGGAACCTGCCAGCCCTTGTCAATCAATGCAAACAAACAGTTGGAAAATAAGCTCTACTCAAGTGCAAGGATCACTGCATACGTTGAAATAACACTTACCTTCTCTTCCAACAAACTGCTGACTGACAGAGAGGAAGATTTAGAAAGTTCAGCAGCAGTCACCAGAGCAGCAGGAGGTGTAACAGTCATGAGAGGTGGTGCAGGTGGTGGCAGTGGTGGCTGCTGCTGCTGTTGCTGCCGAACCTGCTTCCGGAGCCTTTTTGTGTAGCCATCTCCATTTCTGAAGTTGTTCACAGCCTGGAGGCAGGAGAAACAGCCTGGAGGCAGGAGAAACAGCGGCCTGATGACACGTTGGGCAGGTATGCCCCTCAGAGTCCAGTAATGCTGTTCTAACACCTGTGTATAAGTAGAACCATCAAAATAGGTTTTAGCCAAACTAAGGACATTTTGGGCATTCTATTCAGTTATAAAACCATGTCGATGATTCATGGGTGAAGACGGTCTTGAATTGAGAGCATGAGGCTAGAAATGTTCAACAGTGTAAAAAATTCATTGTATGCAGCAAATAACTCCACAGTCTTGGTATTTCACTGCTGTAACGTTTGAGGATGCAGCGTAGGCTGTGTCTTGATGTTTCCACCAGTCTTTTTTCCACTATCTAATACAGGGAGCAGTCACCAACCTCGAGGTTAATGAAGAAAACACATCTCAAAAAACCATCAGTGGGTTTGAGTTCCGAAGGTTTTAACCAGCTCTCCCGTGCAGAAGAATGTGGAGTAAATGCCTAACTCTCCGTCTGTTGCAGACCACAGTAAGGCACCAGAGTTGGCTCTCTAGTTTTGTATGAGAGAAAGGGCTGTGGACAAACTCAATGCCTTCGATAGCGAATACTGTAATCACCTGCGCACTGATACACTCTTCTCAGACTCGTCCTTCTGCACATCAAGAGGATGTAACTAGATATGTAAAAAGGGAAAAAAGCTTTCTGCCCTCTTTTTTTCCTTCATACGAGAAGAGTCCTTTCCCATTCAGGGTATACTTAAGTATGACACAGAACTGGTAACAAAGTAATTTCGTTATCTCCTATTCCTGCTTTCAGAAGATCAGCTGGGATGTTTTGAACTAGCAGACAGGGGAGTAACACTTAGATTGGTCACAATAACTGTCTCCACAGCAGGGAATAACAATTGCATCAGTCATTATCTCTTTACAAATGAGCCATAACAACTCCTCTGGAACAGGATCACCTGAGGAGGAGGACGGCTCCTCTGGTAAAAAGGGAGGCTTTTGCTTCTCGCCTCTGGCATACGCTTCCCTGGAGGGGGGTGGGGAAGGAGCATGGAGAATTGCATGGTTGTTTTTGAGTTTCTAGTCATTGTAGTTCTAGATCCATTGTGTGAATGTTGCACAATTTCATAAGTTGTAGTGTATATACAGTGGACAACACAATCTAATTTGTTTAAACACAGACTCTGTAAAGTGTGTAACTTCTTCCTTCTCTCCCTGCAGAAATTAAATTGTGTACATTTGGAAAAACAAAAAATCACCCCAAACCCCCGAATACTTTGTTTGGAAGGCAGCTACCAAAAGAAATTGGTCTGCATAAGTGCTGTCCCTAAACGTGTGCTTGGTTCCGTAAACCGTTTGCGTTCAAACAAGTTAGTCAAGGATCGGTAAAGTTTCCTGTAAATGGTAATGGAAAGGATTTCATAGCGGTCGATCTGGATGATGTTACAGTTGAGAACAAAAGGGTGCATAAGAATCTTTTGTCTTGCTGGGGGATTAGAAACGGCTTGATTCCTTTTAATGCTGCTGTGTCTGAAGCTGAAGTTCAGCAAGCAGAAACAAGTTCCCTGACTCTTCAGCTGTGTGTCCTTTTAATGCTGCAAAATGTTAACAACAATGCTTGCATACATCTTTCTCAAAGCAATGTACAGTGGGTATCTTCTCCTTCAAATAGCCTGGGGCTTAAAAATCAGTCTAAAAATACTGGATAGTGTAATTGTTCTCTCCACAGAGCTTCAGTCCACTTGGAAGCAAGTGGGATTGGTTACAGGAGCCTTCATGTAAGGTACAAAGAGAGCCCCAGGTTTTGAGTGCCCAAGAAGGCTCTTTTCAAGGAGGTTCCCAGGCCCATAAACCCCATGCAATGGCGTAAGGACTCCCCAGAACATCTTCAGCACGGCTCTGTTTTCTATCAGCAGCTGTTTTCATGCAGCCTCAGCCAGCATTGTGCTGCTCTTTGCAGGATCGGGGGAGTGGTGTTGCCTTTGGCTGTGTGGGCTGAAATGTGTTTCGAATGTTTGTTTTAACAAGAGAGACACAGGCAGACCTTTTTCTTTTTTTTCCAAAAACCCTTTAGTTACGTGAAGGAAGCCTTGGGTCCACCCCCACCATCATAGACTTGCTTTCGTTGCGGAAAACCTGTCCACTGTATAAAGAACTGCCCAACAAATGGGGTAAGACTGCGGGGGACTTCTGGTGTTACTTAGTTTTTAATTTTTTTTCCCTTGGCAGTTACGTAACGGAGAGATGAATACTCATATTAGGAACTGTTTCTCTTGGGGTGAAATACAGAGGTTATATGGCCATGTTGCAAAGTCCTTCAAAACTCAAGGGAAACCTGGAAGTAGAAATGAAAATGTTCTTTTTTCTAGGTCGTGGACGTTAAATATGTGCATAGCTCGCTCTCTGTGAACTTTCATGCATGTCTTTACATATTGCAGTGTTACTGGAAATGTTTCTGGTTTTCACTGTTTTTTAATGAGAGTTTGTAGTGTTTCCTATGAAACCCAGATGTTTCTGTGGAGCCCACGTGTTGAATGTTTGCGTGTGTTAATTACACAAGCCTCTGGCTGAGTATTCATGCCACTGAAGGTTAGTCACTGAATGTATACGCAGGAGGCAGGAATTCACCCTTCCTATAGAGATGGTGAATATAAGTTTCTCCAGTGACTGATTCGGAGCACCGAATTAAGCTCTCGCTCTGAATTGCGCTGTGGAGGAGGAGCGGGTTTGTGCCTCTTCTCTGAGTGGCGGGTGAGCTGAGGGATATTTCACCCTTAAGGAACCTGAAGTTAAGGCAAAGAATGTCAAATGACTTCAAAACACTGCTCAAGCCTTTGGAACATCCTGGCTATATTCAGTTAGGAAAATCAGTCGAGCAGCCCTTACACGCTCGGTGAAAGGAGAGGATTAAAGGCTTTTGCTGCCTAAAATAATCATTGAAATGACTTTCAAGTGTGAGTCTTAAGAGGAGCTATGTCTGCATTTCTTTTCTCAACAGGACAAAAATGTTGCGTCTGTTTGTTTCCAGAATTAAAAAGAGCACCGGAATCCCAAGGAGTTTCATGATGGAGGTGAAAGATCCCCATACAAAGGGCGCTATGCTGACCAACGCTGCAAGATATGCAATACCAACTATTAATGCGTAAGTATGGAATTAATGGGACGGAGCAAAAAGCGAATGAGAGAAACCATGCCGAAATGTCTGAGGGGCAATGCACGCGAGTTGGCCAGCATCTGTAATGACG
The DNA here is from genome assembly GCF_965183815.1 of Platalea leucorodia. Classification (NCBI taxonomy): domain Eukaryota; kingdom Metazoa; phylum Chordata; class Aves; order Pelecaniformes; family Threskiornithidae; genus Platalea; species Platalea leucorodia. The sequence continues at coordinate 270,169 of NC_138842.1, read as the reverse complement.
GGGGAGGAAGCATTGCCATTGTATCGGAACCTTAAACTCTGTGATACTTTCTAAGATTAAAATAGGGTGGCCCTACCGTTCATGCCCCTGGGAGCTGGTTAAACTTGTGCTGTGCTAAGAATCTGCATTTTTTCTGCAAAACATTTCAGTCGTGTTTACAGTGGAGTCGTTCTCTTTGAAAGCTCGTGTGGCTTCTGGTTTGTGTTTCAAAGGCTTCTTGCCAAATCTGACAAATCGCCGTTGGACTGAGATTTCCTCCCCCTCTGATTGTTATCAAATCCCATGGGTGAAACAGACCGATGTTTTCCTCTTGCGATAAACTAAGAAAATGCTACCGTGTGCTGACCAGAGGGGCTGTTTTAAAATGCACTTGGTAGCACGTCTGTCCTTCTGCCATGGCTCTCCTTTTGTAGAAGCTGTAAGATAGACTTCTTCCATCTCTAAACTGTAATTCCTCGGAGACTCCCTTTATCCTGAGGCTGCAATTTACATTTAGCCTCTGGCAAAGGAGAGGTGGGATTCATTTCACCTGATTTCTAGCTGTCAAAATTATTATTGTTCTAGTCGGAGCTGATTTCTTAGCTGATCCAATGAATGGGAGAGTTCTGCAGAAGGAAACTTGTTCCCCCCTCCCTCTTCTAGTCTTGTGGCTATAGAAAAGCAGTTTAAACGGAATGCCTACCTTTTAGAAGGCTAATGTGGAGGGAGAGGAATTCCATCTATTATCTTCCTTTGATAAAATCCCAAGCTTGGGAAAGGGTTCCTTTCCCCATCTCTAACGTTTTTCTTTGTCCTTCCCCACCCCCCTCCAGGGAAGCGTATGCCAGAGGCGAGAAGCAAAAGCCTCCCTTTTTACCAGAGGAGCCGTCCTCCTCCTCAGGTGATCCTGTTCCAGAGGAGTTGTTATGGCTCATTTGTAAAGAGATAATGACTGATGCAATTGTTATTCCCTGCTGTGGAGACAGTTATTGTGACCAATCTAAGTGTTACTCCCCTGTCTGCTAGTTCAAAACATCCCAGCTGATCTTCTGAAAGCAGGAATAGGAGATAACGAAATTACTTTGTTACCAGTTCTGTGTCATACTTAAGTATACCCTGAATGGGAAAGGACTCTTCTCGTATGAAGGAAAAAAAGAGGGCAGAAAGCTTTTTTCCCTTTTTACATATCTAGTTACATCCTCTTGATGTGCAGAAGGACGATTCTGAGAAGAGTGTATCAGTGCGCAGGTGATTACAGTATTCGCTATCGAAGGCATTGAGTTTGTCCACAGCCCTTTCTCTCATACAAAACTAGAGAGCCAACTCTGGTGCCTTACTGTGGTCTGCAACAGACGGAGAGTTAGGCATTTACTCCACATTCTTCTGCACGGGAGAGCTGGTTAAAACCTTCGGAACTCAAACCCACTGATGGTTTTTTGAGATGTGTTTTCTTCATTAACCTCGAGGTTGGTGACTGCTCCCTGTATTAGATAGTGGAAAAAAGACTGGTGGAAACATCAAGACACAGCCTACGCTGCATCCTCAAACGTTACAGCAGTGAAATACCAAGACTGTGGAGTTATTTGCTGCATACAATGAATTTTTTACACTGTTGAACATTTCTAGCCTCATGCTCTCAATTCAAGACCGTCTTCACCCATGAATCATCGACATGGTTTTATAACTGAATAGAATGCCCAAAATGTCCTTAGTTTGGCTAAAACCTATTTTGATGGTTCTACTTATACACAGGTGTTAGAACAGCATTACTGGACTCTGAGGGGCATACCTGCCCAACGTGTCATCAGGCCGCTGTTTCTCCTGCCTCCAGGCTGTTTCTCCTGCCTCCAGGCTGTGAACAACTTCAGAAATGGAGATGGCTACACAAAAAGGCTCCGGAAGCAGGTTCGGCAGCAACAGCAGCAGCAGCCACCACTGCCACCACCTGCACCACCTCTCATGACTGTTACACCTCCTGCTGCTCTGGTGACTGCTGCTGAACTTTCTAAATCTTCCTCTCTGTCAGTCAGCAGTTTGTTGGAAGAGAAGGTAAGTGTTATTTCAACGTATGCAGTGATCCTTGCACTTGAGTAGAGCTTATTTTCCAACTGTTTGTTTGCATTGATTGACAAGGGCTGGCAGGTTCCTGTACTAAGGCAACCAGCATTACCAAGTCTTCTGGGCCGCCAAGGACAATCAAGACCCACAGCTGGTAAGTAATGATAACTTGAGAATTTCTTTAAAAGAATAATCTTCAGATAAACTGAATGGGATTTTTTTTTTTTTTGTCTCTCCTCCCCAATAGCTCATGCCATGAGAGCCAGTACGGTTCGCTCAGCAGGTGGCAGACCAGGCTGCGAATTGTAAGTATTCTGCAGAAATTCAATATAGTGCTACTTGTAACCTGTTAAACGAGGCCGTAACACAGAACTTACCCAACAGCTGATTCAGAATGAAATGAGTATGCACAGAGAGTTGTGGAGAATACAAGTGGTAATTAATTTTGAAATGGCTTAATTTGCATTGGCTTTAAGAAAGGGGATCTGTGCTTGCAGGAAGATGAGTTGAAATACAACTCCAGTACATGACTGAAAAGAGGACTCTTAAAAATGAACACCTTTTGAGGAAACCGTAATTACATATAAAGATTTTTTTTCCAGTACACTTTGTTGTTGTGTAAGGTAAACATCGCAAACTAAAACAAGACAAATGTAATTCTAAAACTTTCCCGAAAACTTGTAGGAATTCTAAACTGGTGTTGCTTAAACAGGATGTTCACCTTTTGCATTTGCATGCAGTCTACTTTTTCTCCTGTTGGCCGTGTTTAGTTTCTTGGTGTCTTTTTGTAATAAAGGTCAAACTATGATTGTAATAAAGGTCAAGCTTATTTTAACCGGGAAAAGAAAAAGTCCATTCTCGATGAGTTTACGGATGATTTTGCTACGGAATGGATGGAATATAAAAAGATTGAAAAGGAGCATAGACGTTCGTTTTCCAGGTCACTGCTTTACACGCCCGTAACGGAGAAGCGAGTTGCCTGGAAGAATCAGGAGCATTTGCACTCCACCTCTTTGTCATTAGATGGATTGGATGAGTCAAGGGATTAGCAGGGACAGGAGTTTCCTATGTAGGTTCCTCGCTCCACTGTGGCAGAGATGACAGTTGACTGACAGTTATAATTTGGCAGCAGTTGTGAAGGAACAGGTGTCTCTGTTCCTAAAGCTTCTCTGCAATAACATCCTTCACCTCCTGACAGCCGCGAGAGGCTAGAAACGGAATCAGTGCAGCTGCTGGATGTTCTGTGTCTGCCTCTTTGGATTGTAACCATTACCTCAAAGCGCTTTGGAGGAGATAAGGTGATTGTAACCTGGACTGGTAACTGGTGGCTTTGGCTAGTATTTTGTTGACGTTGTTGAACTTTTCTTAGGAATTAAAAGATGAGACTTGTTTGTAAGGAAACCTTAAATTGGTGAAGGACCTTGAGAGGAGGAATGATGCTAATGGACACCTGCAGAATAATGAGAAATGGTTCTTTAAAAACAATAAAAGAAGAACTTGTGAAGAAAACAGTCAGGGTAGCTGATGTTCTGTAGCCCCCAAAATCACTCGGGCAGGAGTCTGGAGAGCTCTCTGTTAGTAATGCTGTCGGTATCTTTCCTAGAGTCATGGCATTGAGTCCAATTCCTAGAGGCTGTATGTGTTTACACTAACAAAGCAGCAGCTGTTGTGTCTTGTAAGCAGAAACTTTGACATGTTACCAAGTTCTTCAATTTGCGGTAGCGTTATGTCAGCAGCTGAAAGAAGCTTTGACTTAAGCATATGGAGAGAAAAAAAAAAAAACAAACCACAACCAAACGCAATTTGGGAGGAAAAAAATTGGGGAGAGTGACTGTTTTGAATTAACTTCATTTATTTTTTTGGATTTAGTGTTTTTCTTAAGGTCCAGGTCTCCCTGTGGTGCTTCATCTTACTCTAGAAGTTTGTATGCCTACTGTGAGTCAAGGTCCAGTTCTTCCCACCCTCGCTTCTGCTCTCGGTCATTGAGTCGTGCCCATTTTCCTTCCTACTCGTGATCTCCACTGTAGGGAGGGAAAGAGACACTCGGGGGTTGCTGGCTCTGGCCATTTCTGTTCAGGGGTCTCCCAGGAGGGAATGTGGGGGCTCCCCGTGTTCTGCACCGGCCACAACAGCCTCCCCAGCTCCTCCTGGGGAGGGAAAGGCTTAACAAAAGAGACACCCCTTAAGTTGTTTGGGTTTTTTTGTTTGTTTTTAAGGACACTAAAACAAAAATCTTGTTTTCAACAGGAAAAAAGACTGAAAGGCCCCTTACAGGTGGTGTGAAAAGCTCAGCTGGAGCTGAGCTGGAACTCCCAGCAAGTCCAGAGGATGTCTAGCTCCAGCCAGACTTTGCTACATTCCCCTCCCCTCCGAGTTCATCTTCCCGGCATTACGAAGGCAGGGACCTGCGTCTGCTGGCCCCTTCTGAGGTGCGTCCTCCTGAAGAGCTTGCAATGTACGAGCCCGTAACATTTAATGGCTGAGACAGCGGGAAGGAAAAGATGTGTTCCTTGCCTTTCCTCTGCTCACCGTTGGGACAAGGGAAGGGAGCAGGCCTGCTGTCCTGCAGCTTCTCCCGCCAGTAAGACACTCTTTACAGTTCCCAGGAGCCCCAGCGGAAGGGGGAGATGCTTAAGGGATGGCTTTGGAAAAGGAGCGAAGGAGCAGATGGCGGGCTGCCTTACCCTTCCTGCGCAGGGTCTGCCGGTCCTGCTTTTACAGTCTTGTCTCCTCCAAGGTTAGTTCGGGTTCCCATAGAGTACCTGGGAGCTCTGGTGTTGTAAGCACCCAATTCCGTCTTCGGGAACGCAGCAGGGCCTGGGATCTCTAAGACTGGGGAGTTGCTGGGTAAAAATGGCAGGTGTTTCTTTTTACCTATTCCCCCTGTGGGCTGCAGCAGTGCAGCTAGCTGGACAAAGCAGTGGCGTGAGAAGAACTGAGCCCTTTGAGGGATCGCCCATTCCGTTCCCCTCCAAAGGGGAGGGCTTCAACCTTTCATTTCAATAGCTCAGCCTCGCAGCAGCGGGGATCTCCTAGAGGAGACCCCGTGGGGCCGTTCCCATCGGTTCTCGCCAGCTCTTCACTCTGCCAGATTGGCAAGGGGCAGTCCCTGAGAGCGATGGGAGTTCAAACGTACAGCAGCAGAGCACCGGGGCCTTGTGATCGCCACTGGGTCTTCCCAAAGGCTTAGAATTAAAGGGTTTTTAAGTTGTGCAGGAATGTAAAGGCTTTGTAAACACTGCAGCCCTCCTATTGCACGTTGGCGGAGGCATGGGCAGTGATTTTGCTCTCTGTGTGTTTCTATGGCCCCTGGATGTGAAATCCTAATCCTGAGGAGCTCAGAGCAGACACCTGAAAGAACAGGTTTGTTTTTCTGCCTGAAATATATTTCAGGAATTGCTCTGAGGGATTTTTCCTTCCACCTTCATCGTCTCCACTGCCAGCTCTTCACAGTGACAATCAAGCAAAGTGGATTCAACCTGCAAGGACTAGGAGCAGAGAGGAGGCTTATTCCAGAGCAGGAGGGAGATTCCCACTAGAGCCGATGAGGTTGCCAGGGCCAGGAGGACCGTCGCAGTGCACAGCGCTGGCTGACACAAAGGACGCAGCACAGACGGCGCGAGCAAGGCTGGGAAGTGGGGTGCCGGTGCCGGGGCATCACTGCTCAGCCAGGCCCTGCCTCCTCCCAGCGCCACTCTTACCTTTGTCACGCTATGGGCATAGCTGGGCATAGGCAATGCCATGCCCATGGAGCAGCACGCTTGGGTGTTAAGGCTTTTTCACCCTTGGGTGTCAAGGCTTTATCTTGGGCATACGCGGCTGGAGGAGCGCCAGAAAGGAGTCCTGCCCTGTTACCTGTGACCTTCCCCCACCCAGCGGCCAACACAGCCAGCAACAAGTTTGTGTGCAAGGCCCTCCCGATGGCCAAAGAAGGATCCAAAGTCAGCTTTTGATGTCATGTGTCTGCTTTAACTGTTGATACTGAGCAGTGCCTGGATTAAAATAGAAGCGATTAAGAGAGTCAAACCCGCCTTTTTCAGGAAAAATGCAGGAAATCACAGACATTTACAAAAGTCTCTTCTGATTACTTTACACTGCAACGAGTACCACTGTGGTTAATGCTTTAAGGGACATTTAAGGGACACTTTGGGAAAAGGGGTAGAAACCGCTCTCCTGGGCACTGTCTCTCACACAGACTGGGCTAGGCTGGGCTTGGCGAGCCTGGGCGGGTCTCTGGGGCCCCAGCTTTCCCGCGGTGCCGACTGTTGTGGCTGCTGCCTGTTCTTTCCTGTCCCAGGTGAGCCAGGACTGCCGATAAAGGCTTGAAATTGGCTTGCTGAGCACTTCTGCCAGCTCCCTCAGTGCCCTTGGGGGGATCCCATCCGGCCCCGTAGACTTGTGGGTGTGTAAGCGGTGTAGCAGGTTGCTGACCATTTCCCCTTGGATTATGGGGGCCTCATTCTGCTCCCCGTCCCTGTCTTGCAGCTCAGGGCACTGCGTACCCCGAGAACAACTGCTCTGACAATTAAAGACTGAGGCAAAGAAGGCAGGGAGTACCTCAGCCTTCTCCTCATCCTTTGTCACTACGTTCCCCTCGCGTCCAATAAAGGATGGAGCCTCTCCTTAGCTCTCCTTTGGTTGTTAATGTATTTCTAGGAGGAGCCAGCAGCCTTGGCCGAGGAGGAGGGGGTGGGAAGACGATAGCAATGCAGAGCTGTCGCAAGGGGAAGACATCACCACCCACAACATCTGGACCAACCTCTTGCTCCCAGAGCACTTCCAGGACACCCCACGCTGGTCCCCAGGAGGGGCCCAGCTGGCGCAGCAGCATGGGCACAGAGGCGGCAGGAGAGGCAGCCAGTGACTGGCAGAGCACATCTCCTGCCCCAGCGGGTGCCATGGACACCAAGCCAGCAGCTTCTGTCCTGGCCGGAGCTCCTGAGGAAGAGGAGCACCGTGCACCTCTCCCTCCCGTGGCACAAGGAGAGGCAAAGGCACCACCAGCTTCTCCTGTCTTCAGCGAGCAGGTCTGCGCTCCTGCTCTCCCCGTGCCAATGGCCTCCGAGCACAGAGGCGACGCACAGCCCTCCTCCGGCTGCAGGGATGTGCCCAAGGATGACCCAGGTATGTCCCCAAGCCGATCGCCGCCACGACGAGGGCAGGCCTGGCCCGGCCATCCCAGCGAGCGGCACCCAGGCCAGGCTGGCAGCACTGTGCGCATGGGGGCTGGCCGTGCCCCAGCCACCCTCCCTGAGGAAAGCCCTTGGTGGCGGGGGGCAGGCAGCAGCTTGTCCGTCGCCCACCCAGCCCCTCGCCTACAGCTCTCCTTCTCTCACAGGCATCACCGCCCTCCCGCACACCCCGTCTCGACGGCAACGGCCCTCCCTCTTCAGGAGGGCCCTCAGGGCTCTGCGCAGGGCTTTCCGTTGTCCCTGCCTCGCAGGACAGCAAGAGCAGGAGAACCCCGCTGCCAGCGCCAGGTGGGTCCCCAGAGATGGCAGCTGGCCCTGAGCCTGCACAGCGTCCAGAGGCATGCAAGTGGCACAGGGAGGCATGCAAGGGATGGGTGCATGGACAGCGCCCCAGGCATTCAGCTGCCCTGAGGCCATGGTGCTGCCAGCCTCTGCTCGGCCATGGACGCCGCCTGAGACCAATAAAAGACAACAATTTTCCCCCCAATGCTTGTCTGTGCCTGGTCCATCTTGGGAGAAAGAGGGGTGCAGGCAAGGCCCACGCCGGCAGGCAGAGCTGGAGAGCCCCAGTGCTCCCCCTTCTCCAGGCTGAGGAGAGCTCCCGAGCTCAGCCCTGAAAGACACAAGGGGCGCAGGGGCCGTGTCCTGGCACGGGGCCTCGCCTCTCTGAGCCCCTAGGATGGACGACACTGTGGGAGGCCTGAGGGCTCTGCCAGCAGCAGCACGGGGCTGTGCGATGCGACAGCGACAGCTGCCGTGATCCTGCCAGAGGGGCCAGTGACTGACGGGGTGGCTGGAGATGGGGCTGCCCTTCTCGTGGCCCATCCCGGCTGCGTGATGGAGGGGATGCAGCCCCTGCAGCACAGCTCTGACTCCTCTCAGGGCAGGATGAGGCCAGAAATATAGACTGAGCTCTGGGACCCTGACCAAGATGGCTGCAGGGGGGTGCAGCCGGGCTGTGGCCGCAGGCCGCCCACAGCTGTCCTGCAGCACCATGGCCCCGTATCCCAGGGCGCTGGGTGCGGAGCGGGGTTCTGCTGCCTGCAGCGGGAGAGCCCCGCTGAGGGCAGAGACCTGCACCAGGCACGCTGGCAGCAGGGAGGGGACCCCCAGCCCAGCCACGGAGAGCAGAGAGGTTTCCCAGGGACTCGCAGGGACGGCCTGGGCTTGGCCCCAGAGAGAGGAGCTGCTGGCCAGGGGTGGTAAGGAGCTCTCTCCTGCTGGGCATTTGATGTCCTCCCTCCTCCCAGCCCTTGGGGAGGTGGCTGTGGGGAGCCTGGCTGATGGCACCGGGCATGGCCTGGCCCTGTCCTGCGGATGCAGTGCTCTGCTCAGCCCTGGCAGCTGCTGGGATAACGGCGGGATTTGGGGTCTGGCCAATGCTGTCGCACTGGCGAGAGCGACGTGTCAGGGGCAGAGGACAGCTGCTGCTGCTGTGGTGGGAGAAGGCCAGAGCAGCCCAGCTGCCCAAAGGGCTGGGAGCCCAGCCTCAGCAGCCCAGAGGAGGTAGGGCAGGGTGCCCCTGGGGGCACAGCTCCTCCCTCTCCACAGGGAAACTTCTCCCCTGGCTCCTGGACAAGGACGTGTAAGCCCAGGGCATGCCAGAGGTGGCCACGTCTGAACACCACGATGAAACCTCCAGGTGTGGCAGTCCAGCGGGGCAGCTGGGGCTTTGTGGCCCCAGCAAGGACGCCCTGGGTCAGTGTGTGCTGTGCTGCCGCGGGCTGCTGGAAAGCCTGGGCGTCAGGCAGCTCTCAGGGCAATCCTGGTTCCTTCGGGCTCTGCCTTTTCCCTTTTGCCTGCTGAGGGCAAGAGACTTCCACAGGAGGTGAACAAAGGTGAGTTCTTCTGGAGGAAAGCCCAACAGAGGGGTGAAATTCTAAAACAATAACGGGGCCAGGGTGTGCTGAGGGGTGAGCTGTCCTGCACACAGCGGCAGAGGCCCGCAACAATGCTGTCTGCTCAGCACGCTCAGGGTGCTTCCTGTATGAAGGACGCCATGGTCTTGGGCTTGCGCTTTCAGCTTTAATCAAAACGAGCCATTTTCTTCACTTCTGCCGGGCTTTGCAGGGCCAGCAGCACAGCGCCCACAGGGCCCATCCCAATGTTGGCTGCTCCCTTGGAGATCTCAGGATCAGCATGGTCTGAGCTGCCAGGGACGAGACTGAGAGTTCGGCGTCTTTCTCCAAAACCTGGAGGGCTGCAACAGAGGGAAAGAGAACAGAGCTGAAGCCCACCCATCTGCAGAGACCCCCAGGCATCCCCTCCAGGCCATGCCAGCCCCACCCATCCCTTTCCCTGGCCAGGAGGAGCGGGTGGGACAAAGGCATCAGCTGGAAGCTGCTGCTCAGGAATGCCCCTGACATCTTCCTCTGCCCTTGAAGCGCTGCTCTGGAGCAGGGCAAGCCATGGCAGCACCCTGCCCAGGCTGGGGCCCCTGCCCCACCAGCCCCGGCACACACAGCACTGCCCCTACTCACCGCTGCAGAGCTCAGACAGCTTCTCCTCGCTTTGGTCCCTCCGGTGCCGCGCAGCAAGCCCTAGGCACAGAGCTGCGTCAGACCTCCTGCTCCCCAGCGTGCTCCCAGCAGCACAGCTCGCGGCTCTGCCAGTTTGGCTGCACACCCTCAGCAGGGTGACCCCAGGGAAGGACAGTGCGTGGGCAGGGCTGGGAGAGGGAGGCCCAGAGCCCCTGGCTGCCCAGGCCCTGCCCGGGGCAGTCAGGGCTCTGGCAGCCACAGGGCTGCCCCTTGCCGCCAGTGCAGCGGCTGGGACTGGGGCCAGGCTGCCAAAGGAGGGTCCCCAGGGGCTGTGGCTCACCAATGAACCTCACGGCCGCCTCTCGCAAGGGGACCTGAGCGTCCTTCAAGTATGGCAGGCTCTGACTCAGATAGTCTTCAACTCTGCTCCTGTCCTGCACCAGCTGGAGAGAGCACAAGGGCACGGGGCTGGCACAGGCCCTCCCCACTCTCGGCCGGACCGGTCCCTCCTCCCAGCACCCCCGGTCCCCCTCCCACCTCAGGCCATTCCCATCTCCCAGCCAGGAGCCCTGTGGGGCTGAGGTTCAGAGACAGCCCCAGGCAGAGGCCGGTCTGGAGGTCCTGAGAGCCCTCTGTCCCACTGCCAGGGCCCAGGTGGGCTAGGGTCTCCTTCGACATCCTGAGGGCGGGGAGGGGAGAGAGGCCAGGAGAAGAGCCCTTGGGGGGCTCTGTGCCTGAGGGCAGGGAAGGCGGATGCAGCTGCATGCCCCTTGGCCAGCCCTGGGGCTTGGGGCTTGTCCTCACCAAGCACTCCCCAATTCTGTACGTCTGCTGCGTCTGGCTCAGGCGCTTGAGCTGTTTCCACCTCAGCAGCTTTGCAGCAACGACTAGGGCTTCCTGAGAGGCCTGCAGAGGGGGACAGGGATTGGGGGGATTGTGGACAGGGAGCGGGGGGGCTGTGGACAGGGATTGGGGCTCAAAGCCCTGGCCTCCAACACCTGCAGCAACAGCTGGGAAGCCTCTAGGGACTCTCATGGCCTTGCTGGCCATGGGCTGCTGCTGAGCCCTGCTGGACCAGGTAGGGCAGGTGTGGGAAATGTCTGTGCCAACTTCTCCGCCCCTCCTCGCGCTGGGGATGCCGGGACCCTTCCTCTGGGGTGCGCTGGAGGAGGGCTGAATGGGGGGAGCAGGGGTGGGGGGGACCCCACCTCCCCGTCCTCCTCTGCAGCAGGAGGCACAGAGGGAGGAGGAAGGCAGCAGTGGGACCGGTGCAGGGAAGGAGGGGAGTTCTGCCTCAGTGACTCAGGCACTTGGACCCTGGGGTGACACAGACGCCAAGAGGCCAACTGCCGGCAGCCCTGCCCCTCCCTGATACCCCTCTGTGTGGTGTCAGCACGCCCTTCCCCACATCACTGGTCATGTTTGAAATCTCTACCTTGGCCACGCTCTCCATCTGGTCACTCATGCGGAAGAACAGGGGGAGCAGGCTTTTCCGCACATTCTCCTTCATCTGCTGCTTGTTGCTCCCCACCACCATCTGTATCATGTCCTTGAAGAGGCAGATGGAGAGCTCTCGCAGCTGGCTGGACTCCTGGCAGAAAGGAGAACAGGAGGACTTCAGCAACAGCTGCTCCCTGAGCAAGGGCGTTAGCAGGGCTGATGTGAGGGGAGATGCTTTGGAGTGAGGCTCTGCGCACAGGGGCCGTGGGCCAGATCTGCAGCTGTGGCTCAATGGGCCCGGGCCCACGAAAGGCCACGCAAGAGGTTTCCATCCGGCGGTGCCTGTGCCAGCCCCCCAGCATTCACCACCAGCCACGCCAGCTGCACCAGCGTGGAGCTCCCCAGGGACAGGCCGAGGAGGAGACTGGGCTGGCCCTCGGCAATGCCTCCGGGGCACACATCACCGCCTCAGCCTCAGCCCCCTGCCACGGCACCTGGGGAAAACGTCTGGTCCTGCCTGGCAGCGCAGCTGCGGGCAGCCTCAGGGATCTGTGAGCAGCTCTTGGCCTGCAGGTGCTTTGCACAGGGGCTGGGCTGGGCCCCAGCACAGGGGCTCAGGTCGCCCGGAGGCATCAACCTGTCAGCGAGAAGCCATGCTGGGCTGCAGAGCCCAGAAGCCATCCCCAAGAGAGCCCAGGGGCGTGAGGCGGGGAACAGCCCTGCCCAAGTGCTGCCGCAGGGCTGGGCTGATGGGCAGTTGTCCTTGCAGAGGGCCCAGCAGCGGGGCTCAGGCTCCCCAGCAGCCTTACCTCATCAAAGAGCGGCGGGAGCTTCTCCACCAGCTGCAGAGCGGTCAGGCTGGCCTCCTCCCTCTTCATATGACCCATCACATTTCTGAAGAGCAGCAGGGCCTTCACCTTGTTGTCAGTGTTGGCATTCTGCTGGGTCTCCATGATGTCTGGCAGCAGGACCAGCATTTTTCTTGCCTGTAGGAAGCACGCAATTCTTTTTTTGATAAGCGGTGAAAGACCACCCTGGCAAAAATGCTCTGGCCACTAAGCACCAGCCTCCCGTCCGCCTTCCTGCCAGGCGGCACAGGAATCCCTGCAGCAGCCTGATGGCAGGCGGTGGCCATGGGCGCATGGATGGGGACACGGGGATAGCAGCCGGTAGGGAAGTTAGGTGAGGAGAACAAAGGCTCCACGTCCCCTGCTCCGCCACCTCCTTTCCCAACTGGCCCAAACAACCAGATGGCTTGGTAACCCTCTGGGCCTGCAAAGCTCCCCAGGCGGCCACCAGGCCCCTCCGTGGCAGTGCTCTGCAGACCCCCATGGCTCGTGCAACAAACAAGCCACCATGGCTTCCCTGGACTAGGCCCTGCTCACCGTCTCAGGTGTCTGCGACAGTGTGATGAGGCCTCTGAGCACCAGCGAGAGCAGCACCACGCTTGGCCGCCTCAGATACCGCTGGACTTTGTAGAGGCTAGCAAACTCCTCTGATTTAATGTCACTGGAGGCCAGCAGCTGAAACAGAGATGGCAGTGAGAGAGTGGCAGAGCCTGCAGCGCTCCCCGCACCCTGCGGCTCCTGCGTCCCACTGGCAGCTCAGGGCAAGGGCACCAGGGCCAGACAGCCCGTCCTGGGGACAGCTCTGCCCGTGGAGGGCCGCTTGGCATCCCCGTGCCCTGCGCTTCGCCGCACACCACACGGTCCTCTGTGCTGGCTCCTCCTGTCCTCTGAGCATCGGCAGCCTCTTGCTCTCACGCCTCTGAGGAGCAATCCAACAGCAAGAGCGGGCACAAAGGAGGCACGACACGCGAGTGGTGACGATTGTCTTCTGTCCCCAACCTTGCAGCCTGTTCAGCCTGTGCAAAGGCCACGTCTCTGCCCCTGACCCAGCCCCTGCCCTGACCCAGCTTTCCAGTCTGCAGAGCAGGGCAGCGGGGTGCAGGCAGGGGGGAAGCAGAGAGCTGCCTAGGCAGGCAGGGGCTGCCTGGGCTTTGTGTTTGTTCACCAGGGCCCAAGCAGTGTGGGGTGGCCCTGCATGGCTGGCACAGGGGAACCTGCTGCTGGGCAGGTCCCTGCTGGCCCTAAGGGGCTCTGTCCCTGTGTCCTGGAGGAGGTGACCGTTTGGGGGCAGATGGGAGGAGAGGGCTGTGCCAGTTTCCTGGAGAGGCAGGCACAGCCCTGAGGGTGAGCGAGGACTGCTCTGGTCACTCACAGCCAAGTGATGGATGCAGGCGTCCTCTGTGCTGGAGCTGAACACCCTGCGCAGCCGCTGGTCCTGGAGCTGGCTGAGCAGCTCCCTCAAGACCTTCTTCAAGGTGTGGGGCTGGGAAAGCATCACGTCCCACATGGCCAGAGCAGCACTGCAGGCCCAGAGCGCTCTGTCAGCAGGGCTGCCTCGACCACCACGCTGTGCCCGGGCCAGCCCCACAGGACCCAGGCTGTCCTGGCCCTTCCTGACCCCTCGCTTGGAGTGCCCGGGTCCCTGCCTGGGCAAGGAGGAGGGGGCTGAGATAGTCTTCCCTGTGGGGCAGGGAGGAACCTCGTGGCGGGGCTCCGGGCTGCCTTGGCCAGCTTTGGCTACTGCGGGCCTGGCCCACCCGCCAGGGCTGGAAAGTGGGGTGGGCTGGAGGGCCCTGCTCCTCGGGGAATGTCCTGAGCTTTCCCCTGGCTCCGGCAGCCAGAAAGTCTCCAGGCCCCTCTCCCCACACGGCACAAGCCCACGGGGGCTGTTGGGCTCAGTACCTGTCACATGATGGAGAGAGCTTCAGCAGGCTCCTGACCACTTCCCTGGGGCACTGGTCGGTCATCAGGAGAAGCAGCAAGTCCAGGCTCTGCCGGGCTGATGCCGTGCGGATGCACTCCCTGTTTTCATAGATGCACCTCACGATGCCTGGCACCTGGAGGGCACACAGGTGAGGATGGTGCTGCCACTGGAATGCAGCCATTTCCTCAGCTGCCTCTCAAACTGCTGCTCTTCCCATCCTGCTCTGCTAGCTTCAAATGGCTTCAAGGTGCCTGGGGCACCTGCATTAGGGAGGGAGGGAGGAAGGGACAGGGCCTGAAAGGGCTTAAGGGCAGGGCAGCCACAGGCTGCTTACTTCTGTCAGCCAGGAGGCAGGCTCTCTCACAGCCACATCCAGGATGCTGCTCGCCTCCTCCTTGTCATAGACGCTGGAGTCTCTCATGGCCTCAATGGCTACGAGGACGACGTCTGTCTTCTCAGAAGGCTGGAGGTATTTTCCAAATGCCTATGGGAGGAAGGAAGGCGGGGAAGACATGGCACACCAAGCGCCCTGATGGTGCTGCTTAGCTGAGCAGTGAGAGCAGCTCTGGCAAGACATGGCCCGGCAGTGCTGGCAGCGGTGCCCGCAAGAAAGCTGGAAGCAGGGGCTGCACTACTGCGTGGTGGAGGAGGAGAAGAGAGGGCCCTCAGGGTGAGGCAGGAGGGTTGCGGTCGTGAGCACAGCGTGCCAGCCCTCCAGAGAACCAGGGCTTGCTGGTGGCCAGGCAGGCTGGAGATGCTGCTGGGACACTGGAGTGCAGCCCTTTCTAGTCCCTGCTCGGGGACAGCAGCAACCCTCTCACCAGGGACAGTGAGGCCATGCCAGCCTCGTCGATTCTGGATCTCTTTGCTCACACGGGTCTCCTGCTGATGCCACGCACAAGAGGCCCAGCAAGGGAAGAGCTCATTACCACTGCAATGTTGCTGGTGCTGGGCGAAGAAAGCCAGGAGGTATTCTCAGCTTCCCATTCCCTTTGACGCCGCGGATGCTCTCGATTATCCTCTGGCAGCGTCGTGCCTAAACAGGAGGGGATCACATGCAAGTGGGTAGGACAAAGCATCTTTGCCAACAAGCTTAGCAACTGGTGAAAAGAGCTTTGAACTAGGAATGGCTGAGGAAGGAGGTTACGACCCACAGTCAGGGGAGGAGGTGGTAGGCATGGGTATAAAGCAAAGGGTGACGACAGGCGAAGGGAACCAGAGGGACCTCAGGGACGATGGAGAAGGAGGAGAGACACCTGCCTCAAGTGTATGTGTGCAAACGCTCACGGCCTGGGAAGCTCAAAGGAACTAGAACTCTGCCCGCAGTCACACAACTAACACGTTGTTGGAATAACTGAGATGCGAGGGACAGAGAAGCTGGCAGGCTTTCCTGGACAGCCTCCAGCAAGTACAAGAACGGTCCGTTGCAACACTCAGGGAAACAAGCAGGCACATGAGGAGATGCCTGTGTGTGGAGGGACGCAGCCCACCACAGCTCCTCTTACGTTTTTGCCGCAGGATGAACCTGAAGAGGTGATGAAGAGCATCCAAAGCCCCCCAGCTGATCTCCCAGTTCGTGCAAGTGCGGCAAAGGATGAGACGCCCCAGCAGCTGCCCCAGGATGGGGATACGGATCTCTGTCTGGCAGGCACAGCTGTCATCGTCTCCTACAAAGGTGCTCCGGACCTGGGCAAGGGAGGCAGGACAGGGAGAAGGGCTGAGGGGCAGCAGCTGCGACCCAAGAGTCTGCCCAGGGAAGGATCCCCGGGGAGTCAGAGCTTTGGAGGGCCCTCCCAAAGCATCCAGCTGGGCAGCAGGGCAGGGGGAGCTGCTAGGCCTGGGCTCCCGCCATGCTCCTTGGGCAGTGCTGTCCTGCACAGGACTGGGGGCCGAGATGGCTCCTGGCAGAGAGGGAACTGGGGAGAGAAGAGCATGGGAAAAAGAAAGAAACCAAGAGCCTGGCTCCAGGGCAGAGCCTTGCTGAATGCCTCAGTCGCTGCCAGGCTTGCCTCGCAGGCATCTCTGAGCTGCAGGCTGCGCTGGTGTGCAGGCAAGCGGAGAGAGTGTGGCTGGAGGGTGTCTGGCTCCTTACCTTCACTGAGGAACAGCTGGCCAGCAAATCGCTCAGCCTCCCAATCCTCCCCACAGCCCTCTCGCACGCAGCTGCACTCTGGCAGTTGACGAAGGTCAGCAGCATCTGGGAGGAGAGAAGGTGCTCACGTGCCCCGGGAGCTGGTGCCCGCGCCAGCAGAAGCAGCACTGCTGAAGTCCTGGCTGGACTCACGCAGTCCTTGTGGCCAGGCAGGTGGGCAGATGGCACCCCCAGGGCAGTGCCTGCTCCCTTCCGTGCCCTCCCCCACAACACAGCCCTGTGTCCCCTCTCCCATGAAGGATGGGCTCTTGGGCAGGAGCCTGCCTGCGGGGTCTGCAATGGGGCAATGGGGATACGGCCCCCTGGGAAGCCAGGAGTACAGAGCTTCAGGGCTGGGCTCCCTGTGCAGGACAGGCAGGTCTCAGTGGCTCTCTGCCCCAGTCAGATCTGGGCAGGAAAGCACGAGGGACGGTGAGGCAGGGGAAGAGCAGCACCAGCTGCCACCGCTGCGCTGCCTAAGGAGAGGGCTCAAATGCCTCCCACTGCTTTGGTGCAAGGAAAGCTCTGGGGACGGAGCTGGCCCAGAAGTGCCATGGGCAAGGCACAGGAGGCCTGTGACACAGGAGGAGGCTGCAGAGGGGAAGTGACACTGAGTGCAGCCAGGGGACATGGGGCTCCCAGAAGAACAGCCCCTGCGAACCCCACTCTTTGCCAATGCCACACCTGTAAGATTGTCTGCAGCTCTGTGAAGCCAGAGGCAGGAGAGCTGCGCACCAACGTCCACAGCATGGTATCCATGGTATCCAGGGTCTGCAAGGAGCACAAAAGGTTGTGGCAGTCTTTCTGCAGTCCTTCTCACGCCCGGAGATGGATCTGAACTCCCCACACCAAGGACTGCGGGTGAAGGGATGAGGGTGGGAAAGCAAAGCTGAGACGCTGCCCTGCCTTGGATCTCCGGGTTTCTCTCAGCACACGGCGGCCAGGGAGCAGCCCAGAGGGACTAGGGACTCCTGCCGCTCAGCCAGCACTTACCTTAAAGTAGAGAGTAGTGTCCAGGTCCTGCATGTCCGGTTTTGGAGGAAGCAAGAAGACACTCCTGAAGCAGGCCTGCAAGAGGCTTTTCTTTTTGCCCTCCAACACCATCTCCACTTTGCTGCAAAGAGAGAGAGGGGCCTGTTGCACACTGGTGCTGGGCGCCTCGATGCCTTGGGCAAGTGGCCACGGACCTCTGGAGCAGGGGTCCCCGAGGGGGATGGAGGGTGTGCAGGGAGCCCTGCCAGGAGGCACCTCCTCCCTCCCCAACACGGCCTGGGCCAAAGGACAGTCCTGGCAGGCAAGCCTCCCGCTTTGGGGAAGAGCCAAGGCATGGCAGGCAGCTGCAGGATCCCTCTGGCCTCCCCTGCGCCCTCCCAATAAGCCGCGAGCACGGCAGAGCAGAGGCCCTCTGACGGCACTACTGGACTCTGCCTAGTTGGGGGACGGGGAGAGGTGCCAGCCAAACCAGGGGCTGGGCAGCTACCTCAAGGCGGCGATGGCAAGCATGGCTTGCTGCCGCACCGCTGTGTGCAGGTGGTTCCTGGGCTCCTCTTCCAGCAGCACCTGCAGAGCACAACTGGGATGGTACCTGGCAGCCACCAGCAGCCAGTGCCAGCAGACCCAGCACCAGGCGGTGGGGCTGGCGGAGACCCTCTGCCCCCACCCCAGCACCAAGCCCAGCGTGCCCCCTGCCACTCCCGGTGGTGGGGTCTCTGCTGGCAGGGCTTCTCAGCGTCACCGGAGTCCCCTCAGGGCAGTTCCGTGTCCACTCACACTTGTCCCTGCCCTACCCCTGCCCGTGCACCGCCCGCACACTGTGCCGGTGCCCGGGGACCTTGCCCCCGTCCCCAGACCTGCCCGGTGTCCCCTCACCTTGATATTCTCTGCCAACTCAAATCTGTGGCAGAACGCATTCAGGCCCTGTGACAAGCCCTTGCGCCTGGCAGCTTTGCACAGGGTACAGATGGTCTCTAGGAACTGCATCCTCTGGGCCTCCTCCTGGCAGCCGGGGGACAGAGAGACAAACGAGGAGCGTGAGAAGGTAGACACATGGCCCTGGGGCTGCAGTGCTGTGCAGGAGACCTGGGGGGAGCAGCTCTGCCCAGCCACCAGACCCCCAGCAGCCCCGGCAGCAGGCAGCAGAGCCGGTGGCACTGTCAGGAGACACAGGCACAGCTACCATGGAAATGGCTGCGCTTACCTTTTCTGAGCTCTTCACAAAAGCCTGGATGAACTGCATGGATTCTTTTTCCTCTTGGTACAGAGACCGCCAGCTGGACGCACCAGCGGGGGCACCTAGTAAAGGAGGAGAGCAGGGAGGGCTGTAGAGAGGGGCTGAAGGCAAATGCGAGGAGACGGAGGAGCTCTGCCCTCCGTCCAACCCCATGCCCACTCCCCTGGAGCACTCTCCCCATGGGTGTCTGGCCTGGAGGGTGCCCGGCAGATGGGCTGCGATGCTGCAGCGCAGTGCGGCACAGAAAGCCACAAGTGCACCGGGCTTAGGAACTCGCTTGCAGACAGGCTGGAAAGTCCCCATCCCCCACCACCGCTGCCTTCTGCCAGGCCAGCTGCCTCTTGCTGCCCATAGCCCAGAGCAGGAGCTCTGTCCCCTCTGCTCTCTCCCGCCCTGGGGGAAGCTGTGCTGGGGCCAGCTCCCAGCCCCGAGCAGCATTCCACCAGTGCCGTGCTCCCCGCCCGTGGGACCTCCCCCCCGCCGCTGTGCCCGGGAAACAGGACCCTGGTGTCGATCAGGGTGCAGGCCCCAGCCCTGCCCAGCCCGGCGGTGCCCCTCACTTACCGGTCTGCAGCAGCCTGGGCACGCATGCCTGGTGGGGCCTTGGAGGAGAGCTGCTCTCCTGGGGAGCCCTCTTCTCCTCCCAGGCCACCCTGGGGCGGCTGGGGGGTTTCTCCGCCATCCTGCAGGACGTAGGAAAGGGCTAGGGGTGGGGAAGGGGGAAGCTTTGGCAAAATGCCTTGGCACCGCGGGGCTGCTGGGGAAAGACGTGGGCTGTGCTCAGGGGCTCCTCGCCAGCTCCACGCTCCCACCCTGTCCCGTCGCCGTCCTGCCGGACGCTGTGGGGTGGGGGGCGTGACCGCGTTGACCATATGCAGCGCTACAGGGTGTCACAGAGGCGGGTCACAAAGGGCACCACTATGACCCGCCACCCAGGCCGGGAGGGGCAGGGTGGCCTCTGGGGGGGTCACGAGGCCCACTCACCCCTGGGCACTTGCGTCCTCTTGGGGTGCCCCAAGCCCCACATTTGCCCTCCTGGTCCCTGCAGACCTCCCTGTTGCTCTCCAACTGGCCCAGAGCCCCGTGTTCACGCGTCCCAGCGTGCCCCCAGGACCTTCCCTTCCCTTCTGTGCACTCCAGAGCCCTGCTTCTCTCCCTTGGCAACGTTAGATTTAGTCAAGCTTAACACAAGTCCTAGTTTTTTGTCACTTCATCTCTTCTCTTCCTCCTACCAAACAGGAAGAGCTTATGCAGAAAAGAGGGAAAAAAAAATGAAGCATCTTCCACGGAGTTTGCCCTTTTAGGAGTTGGGAACCTTTCACAAATGGAGATTGCTCTCTTGCTGCTTTTCTCTTGGTCTGGTTTTGGACCGTGAGCGAGAAGCCCTCCTCATTGCACTGGTGCTGGCTGAGCACCATCTCCAACGCTCCATGGGCATCTTCGGGGCCACTTCTCCTGCCTGATGGCCTGCTCCCCCTCCCAGCTTTCAGAACGGTGGGAAGCCCATTGCTGTGCGGGCTGCACAGAAGTTTTACAATTGGAGTCTTTTGGCCTGTGGGGAACGGTAGCTCCAGGCAGGGCTGTCTTATGCTGGGTTTTTAGCAATGTGGAAACTTCTCCCCTGCAGCACAGCAGGAAATACCACTTTCTGCTTTCAGCTCGCAGCTGCATAAGAAAAGGCAAGGCTAGGATCCTAACCGAGTGTTTCTATCCCAATGGACTTTTGATGTTGCTAATGACATTTACCAATTCCTTTGGAATCTCATGCTAATCTTTCATCATTCCTGTGAGGATACGACACTGGCCGCAGCGGGGAGTTCACCACAGATGTGACGAGATGCTCTCTTCACATTTCTACAGTTTCTGGCACCTTACAATTCACAGCCTTTCCTCCGTTCTCAAAGTCTCTTTCAGCAAAAAGCTGACAGCCCTTGTCAATCAATACAAAAGAACAGTTGGAAAATAAGCTCTACTCAAGTGCAAGGATCACTGCATACGTTGAAATAACACTTACCTTCTCTTCCAACAAACTGCTGACTGACAGAGAGGAAGATTTAGAAAGTTCAGCAGCAGTCACCAGAGCAGCAGGAGGTGTAACAGTCATGAGAGGTGGTGCAGGTGGTGGCGGTGGCGGCTGCTGCTGCTGTTGCTGCCGAACCTGCTTCCGGAGCCTTTTTGTGTAGCCAGCTCCATTTCTGAAGTTGTTCACAGCCTGGAGGCAGGAAAGCATTTGCAAAAAGGTAATATGAAACTTCCATAGATGCAGCAACAAAAGCCTCCACGGAGTAGAATTACTTGTGTGTTCCTACCAATGCTCTCAATCCTAAAAGAAACCAGCAAACAGCTATATGAACACATCACGTTAAATGCTGACATTAACGATGGGTAACGCAGAGTATCTGTATTTCAAGTACCTCAGTGTTAACACTGAACCTGACAGTGAGGCAAGCCTGTTAAACAAAAGCGTGACCTGAATTTCCCAGATTGTCTCTCAAGACTTGTAAGCTTCTGTAACAACAGATAATGTATTTGAAAAGTACATTTAGCCTTACTCAATTTAGCCTTGCTTAAGGAGATGTAAATTAATATTTTCTTCCCTTTCAGCTTTGTACAAGTAGACTTTTCTTACAAACAGTTCACGTAAAAGCCATCGTGTTACCTGGCGCAGGAACTTGTTGGCAATTAACGCCTCAGGAGAAACAGCGGCCTGATGACACGTTGGGCAGGTATGCCCCTCAGAGTCCAGTAATGCTGTTCTAACACCTGTGTATAAGTAGAACCATCAAAATAGATTTTAGCCAAACTAAGGACATTTTGGGCATTCTAATCACTTATAAAACCACGTCGATGATTCATGGGTGAAGACGGTCTTGAATTGAGAGCATGAGGCTAGAAATGTTCAACAGTGTAAAAAATTCATTGTATGCGGCAAATAACTCCACAGTCTTGGTATTTCACTGCTGTAACGTTTGAGGATGCAGCGTAGGCTGTGTCTTGATGTTTCCACCAGTCTTTTTTCCACTATCTAGTACAGGGAGCAGTCACCAACCTCGAGGTTAATGAAGAAAACACATCTCAAAAAACCATCAGTGGGTTTGAGTTCCGAAGGTTTTAACCAGCTCTCCTGTGCAGAAGAATGTGGAGTAAATGCCTAACTCTCCGTCTGTTGCAGACCACAGTAAGGCACCAGAGTTGGCTCTATAGTTTTGTATGAGAGAAAGGGCTGTGGACAAACTCAATGCCTTCGATAGCGAATACTGTAATCACCTGCGCACTGATGCACTCTTCTCAGACTCGTCCTTCTGCACGTCAAGAGGATGTAACTAGATAGGGAAAAAGGGAAAAAAGCTTTCTGCCTTCTTTTTTCCTGAAAGAAAAAGTTAGAGATTGGGAAAGGAACCCTTTTCCAAGCTTTGGATTTTATCAAAGGAAGATCATAGATGGAATTCCTACCAATGGTGTGCAGGGTCATCCATAAGGAAAGCAATACAACCCATCAGCCCAGGAGTCAGATGGGTACGGAGGGAGGGCAAAAGGAAGAAGGATGACAGTACGTCAGGTGTGCAGAGAGGATAACGCCTGCTTGTCCACCTTAAAGCCAGCACCTACAGAGAGACCACCGCCATGGCCTCTATACAAGGACGCAGTCCATTCCACTTCCCACCCACCACCAAGCTCTCCTGTGTTCGCACTATACATTTTTAAGACATTTTAAGCTCTGTGTCTAACAGAAAACACCTGGCTAAGCCTGGCTGCCATCAGGGAACACCCCAGAATTCACTCTAGATTGTCAGCACACCAACATTCAGGGACGAGCACCAGCCACGTCCGTTGCCTTTGGGCATTCACAAAATCCAAGCCTGATGGTGAAGCCGTTACTGCTTACCTGTTGCCAGCGTTAGCAGCAGAGCCCTCTGGCTCTCCAGCCCTCACTTTCCCACTTTCTATCCAGGAGTGAATGGCTTTCTTCCACTACCTTAACAGCTCTCTTGCCCGTGCTCCTTTTCTGTCTTGCTTCCCACCATATCACTCAGGGTGGGCTTCTTGTCGTTCTACACTGAGCCCAACTTCTCAGTAGGAGGACTACACTGCTGTCCCCACGCTTACCTAGTGTAGGATACGGAAAAGAAATTAGAATGAGCAAATAGTAACTCCAGCCCCAGCCTACAGCTCTGAAGGTATAGAGCAGCCTACACTTCCATCCTGGATCTACCTTCTCTAGGATGTGTCCAGGAAGCCAAATCATCATTACCTCTAATAGAGATTGGAACTGGGGGGAAGCAGGGAGAAAGAAAAGTTCCCGAGAGTCCCTCTCCCTGGCCCGCTGATTACAGCCAGAGCCCAGCCTGGAAACGGCGAACGTCCAGGGATTCCTCCCACCCCAAAGGGGCCAGGACCAAAAGCTGCTGCTGCGCTTCAAGTATCCAGGGAACCCCATTCACAGCCCCACAAACGCTGGCGCTCTCTCTTCCTGGTGCCTCCGCACAAATGGATTAGCCCTAGAGCACCTTTCAGCAGCGCAGGACAGAGAACGTGCATTGTTGAATAACAGCTGCTGGGTTTTTATGTAAGTCAAGACCAGAAAAATGAAACTGACAGAAACAAGAGGAAGACTCATTTAAAAATACTACACGAAGTAAGGCAGGGATCTCTCCTGAATCTGTTTGGGTGGCTAACCTCTTGGCTCCCAGACTTAGGTAGAGGCCTGTGAACTAAAAGGATTTGGGTTGTTGTATTCACTAGCTTGTTTGGCTTTGTAATTATCTATCTGTGCGTTTACAGTGTTCTACTACCTTATATGCTCAACATACGACTTACTTAAAGAAGGAAGAGTATAGTGCGACCCTGATGGTCAAAAGGAAAGGAGGGACTGCTAGGAAAATCTCATTGCTAGGAAAAACTATTGTAGCAATTAGTCTCAAGAGTAGGAAATTGTATGACGTTTCTTAAGATACAGCTAGTTTACGTCGTATACTGCTCAGTCATGGTTCAGTCAGCATGACTGAAGGACCCCAGCTCATTGCAAGGAGGAGAAGGACAGTCTGAAGAAGAAAGGATACCCCTGCACTACCCAGATCACGCCAGCATCCCAGCCCCTCCGACTCCTCTGGGGAACCTTCCCCTTATCTGCCATCAGAGATAGGGAACTGCAGCAAGACCGACCGCCGGGACGTCTGGATCAAGAAAGATCAAGAAAGAAGCAGATGGATGATGCCGCCACAGAATGAGAGTCGCTTTGCAAAGCAGCAGCCTGTGTGTGCGTGCTAAGTAGCGCTCGGTCAAATCGCGCTGCACCTGAATGCTTGAAAGGTGTAAGAACCATGTGTAAGACCGCATTCCGGGTGCCCCCGTTTTAATGAGACAGCTCATGCACGCAAATGCAGGAATGCCTCTTGTAATGCTATACTTTGCATCCCGGCCTCTCTCCTCTGTCGGCACAGGCCAGTTGCCAGATTTTCCTGACAGCTCCCCATCCCGGCCGCATGGAACTGGCACCGGCACCGCTTCCACCACAGTTGGGAGCAGCGGTTCCCCCCCCCGCCGGGGCAGAGAGGGGGAGGACAAAAACGACCTAAAAGCGCCCCAAACCCCATAATCCCCACCACCGGGGCCGGATGGGCAGCACACACGTGTCGGCATTGCAGGGACACCAGTGCCAGTCCCATCCCTTCCCCTTGGACAGGAAATTCACCTCCCCCCAAAAATCACGCTTGGGATCGGAAATCGTGGGGATGGGAGACCGTTGGGTTAGGAAACCATGACGGGACTGAGAAATCCTCATTGGCATGGAAAACCATCATGCAGTTTAAAAGCCATTGTGCGGGTGGGAACCCATCATTCAGGACAGGAAATCTCAGCAGGATGGGAAATCTTTGAGATGGGAAGCTGTTGTGGTAGGAAAAATCAAACCAGCGCAAGGCTGGCTGCAGCAGGTGCTGGCGGAATGATCGCCATGGGGACGAGGGCTGCTTGCCCCCAACAAACCCCACCCTGACCAAGCGCCATGGCACGTACAGCAGCAGGCTCCCGCTCCTCCCGGTGCTCCTGCCCTCCACGTAGCCCCCCAGACAGCTCTGCCCACCAATATCTCACCCCATTGCTCCTCTTCGCTTCCCCCAACAGAGAGGTTCCCTCTCTGGCTGCTGATGCCATTGGAGGTGCCCAGTGTGAGCGTCACCGCCCCAGCCATGCTGCCACCGGTCACTGCCGGCCTGCTGCCCTTCTCTGGCCCGGGGCTGCCGGTGTCCCGCAGGCCTGCTCAGGTGCACACCGTCACCTCCCAGCTGGCCCAGGCCACCGTCTGGCAGGGGGTGCCGGGGCCGCTGGGGGCCCCAGGCCAGGTGGTGCAGCTTCCCGGCGTGGTGCCGCTTCCCCCTGTGGTGCAGCTCCCCCCTGTCATGCAGCTCCCCTGCGGGGTGCAGCTCCCCACCGTGGCCGCTCCTTGTCCCCCTGCCTACGGCTGGGGACAGCAGGTGGCGATGGGGACACTGGTGCCCCACCAGCCGATGGGCCCGGGGCCGTGGGCCGTGGGCCAGGGGGAGACCCTGGACCCCACAGGTCCCCCTGTGCTCCACACCCCACCCGGCAGCGCCCAGAAGCCATCAGAGGCCTCCAGCAAGGACAGGGCGGCCATCGAGGACAGTGTCCCTGCTGCCAGCCCCCGCCAGACCGCCCTGGCTCTGCCGACTGGCAGAACCACGACGAAGCCCAAAAGTGAGGTTTGGGGGGTGGCAGAGCCCGTGGTCGGGTGGCCAAGCTTAGCAAAGCTGGCATCGCCCCGGGGTTCGATTGGTTTTGTTTCCTTTTTCAGCAGCGGTGACCACCCCGGGGGCCCCGGGGAAGCCCGCGGATCTGCCCGAGCAGGGGCCAGATGCCTTCGCCGAGGCCTTTCCTGAGCAGGCAGAGGACACCACCGCCAGCCATATGCTCGCCTGGCTCGACACCACGGACAGCGAGGACTCCGTCCCCGATGTCCCCAACAGCCCCAGCTTGAGCACCTTCCTCCACGAGCTTCCCGACCTCTCTGAGTACGTGGCGGAGGGTGGCTGCCCCAAGGAGCGAGTGGTGGCAGCGGGGCTGGGGGACAGCGAGGGCACCGTCCCCGATGTCCTCCACTTTACTGCCTTCCTCAATGAGCTCCCCAACCTCCCCAAGTACGTGGCCGACGATGGCTACCCCAAGGAGCAAGCAGTGGCAGCGGGGCTGGGGGACAGCGAGGGCACCGTCCCCGATGTCCCCAGTGTCCCCGACTTGAGCACCTACCTCAACAAGCTCCCCGATTTCTTGGAGTACAGGGCATACGGCGGCAGCCCCAAAGAGAGAGCGGCAGTGGCGGGGCTGGGGGACAGCGAGGTCACTGTCAACAATGTCCCCGACTCTACCAACTTCCTCCCTGACTTCTCTGAGTATGTGGCAGAGGGCGGCTGCCCCAGTGAACGAGTGGCAGCAGCGGGGCTGGGGGACAGCGAGGACACTGTCCCTGATGGCCTTGATTTCCCCAACAGCCTCGCCAGCACTGCTCTCCTCAATGAGCTCCACGACTTCTCAGAGTACGTGGCGGACAGCGACTGCCCCCAGGACCAAGCTGTGGTGGCGCGGCTAGGGGACAGCGAGGACACCATCTTGACCACCAACGTCCCCAACTTGACCGCCGACGTCCTCAATGAGCTCCCTGACCTCTCCGAGTACGTGGCGGAGGGTGGCTGCCCCAATGAACGAGCGGTGGTGGCGGGGCTGGGGGATGGGGAGGACACCGTCCCCAATGTCCCTGTCATCCCCAGCTTGACCACCTCCCTCAACAAGCTCCCCCACCTCTTGGAGTACAGGGCAGAGGGCGGCTCCAACAAGGAGCAAGTGGCAGCGGTGATGCTGGTGGATGGCAAAAACACCTTCCCTGATGGCCCCGACAGCCTTGCCAGCACCGCCTGGTGCTTCAGCGAAGTCCCCGACTTCTGGGACAACGGGCTGGAGGGCAACTGCCCCAAGGACTGCCTGGCAGTGGCAATGCTGGGGGACGGCGATCCCTTCTGGGGGGGGCCGGCCTCCCCCTTGCAGGACCCTGAGGGGAAGCAGGGCGCGGTGGTGGCAGACCTCCCCACCTGGCTGCCACTGAGCCCCTCGGAGACTTCTGAGGAGAGCTCTCCGGCGACTTCAGAGGACAGTCCTGTGGAGAGCCCCCACAAGGCTCCCCTGAAGGCTCTTGCGGAGACTCCCCTGCTGAGCCCCCTGCGGATCCCGTGGCTGAGTCCCCTGGCCAGCCCCCTGGCTGCCCCCCAGCGTCATCTGCCCCGCACGGCCCAACTGGTGCAGGAGGCGCTGTGGAGGCAGCCCCAGGTGCTTTTGACCCGCTTGCCACTGCCGCCGGGTGCTGCCTCCTGCCAGATGGTGCCCAGACTGGGAGAGATGGGCGGCAAGAAGGCCAAGCGCCCCGCACCAGCCAGCGCTCCCAAGACGCAAGAGACCGCCCTGCGCGACAGCATCCCACCAAAGAAAAAGAAGAAGAGGGTGGTTGTGCCAGGTGCCCAATAACTCAAAAACACTGTCGGAGGGGAAGCTGGGCGGGCACGGCACGGAGTGGGTGGCAGCAGGCAGCAGGCAGGATGCAGCAAGCGGAGAGAATCCAACAGCAACAACGTGCCTGCCAAGCCATCTAGAAGCCAGAGGGATGCCGGGGGGCAAAGGCCCTTCGCACACCAGAGGGGACAGGTTTCATGCAGCCGGTCTACTGAAACCCCGCAGCACGGAGGCCTTAAACTTCTGGCTTGGAGCTCTGGCCCCGAGCCCTGCCCCGGCCCGGGGACCCTTGCCTGCCCCAGTCCCCCAGCCCCACGCGCTTTAAGCTACGGCTCCCTGCTGCCCGGCGGCTGCGATACGTTCGACGGAACGGGTGACACAGTGCTGCCGGCCGCCGGCGCCACTGGTGTCACGGCCAGGCCGCGCCCCGCATGCCGCTGCAGCCCCCTGGGGCAGCCCCCAGGAGCCCCTGGGCTGGGAGGAAGCTGCGGAGCGGTGGGGGAAGGGGCAAGGCAGGGCAGATGCCCTCACCGCTCTGGTATGCGGGAACCCTCTCTGCCCACCATCACGCTGCCGGCCCCGGGCCCACCCAGCGCCACTTCCACTTCTGCTGCCTTGACACCGCGCCCCTGCCCGGCAGAGGCTGCAGCCGCGGCACCACCTCGCCGTTCCGAAAGGAACAACCGCCCCGGTACCAGCATCCCCACCCCGGCCTGGTACCAACACCTCTGCTACCGCCAGCTCCGCCCCAGCCTGCTGCTGACAGCCCCACCGCCAGCATCCCCATCGCGGGCTCCAACCAGCGTCCCCAGGAACAGCATCCCCCGCCCGGGGTTGAGGAGGCCCCGCTACGACCTGAGGGCGCACGTGCTGACCTCCATCTCGCGTTTCCACCTGCTGGGGCAAGGACTGAAGGTGCTCGCCTGAAAGCTACTGAAATACCCAGTAGTTCAGCTCATTTCCATTGCTTAAGACAAGGCTTTTGGCTAGAACACAGTCAAGAAAATTGAAAACCAGAACTAACCTGCACTCCCTCCTTGACTGGCACCTCTTTCTTCATCACTTCTTTGCATTTCTATAGTTCCTGCGCAGTACATCTCAAGATTTTCCTCATGAAAAGAAGCAAGAAAGATCAGTCACAACTATGCAGAAAACCTGCCATTCACATACACAGTGCCCACACAGGAGCA
The DNA here is from genome assembly GCF_965183815.1 of Platalea leucorodia. Taxonomy (NCBI): domain Eukaryota; kingdom Metazoa; phylum Chordata; class Aves; order Pelecaniformes; family Threskiornithidae; genus Platalea; species Platalea leucorodia. The sequence continues at coordinate 242,183 of NC_138842.1, read as the reverse complement.
TTATCAAGGCCCTGCCTAGACACAAAAGATTAAATCAATGCACCAGGGAGGAGAGAGCAGGAACAGCACTCTGGCACCCACGATGAGTAACAACAATTTCTGCTCTGCGCCGGGGCTTAGTCAAAGGGCAAGCACAGTACTGATCCAGACAGGAAACTGAGCGTATCGCTTAATCCCGGGTGCCACACGCACTGTACCTTCTTCCATCGCCTCCTGCCGACGAATTGTTTCCCAGGCTCTTCCATCTCATCGCAGCTGCACGCTGGCTCTGGGCTGATGGGGGAACTTCTCAGCGCTTTAACTTTGCTTCGCGCTTGCTACGAGCACGAGGCTTCATCCCTTTGGCTTGGCCCCCAGCAGAAGCTGGGCAAGGGGCAGGTTTGCAAGTGGCTTGATGGAACGGAGCTTGGACACCTACCAGGGACTAAAAACCAACCAAAGAAAAAGCCAGAGAAACTGTGCTAGAGAGCAGCAGAGAGAAACAACGGGGCTCAGCACTGTTTAACACGCGGGGTTTGGAATTTGGGAGACTGGAGCTCCCAACAGACTCGCCTCTTGCAATGGAACCATCCTTTAGCTCTTGAGCCTGACAGAAATATTACAGACTGCCCCCAGCTCTACACTGCAGTTGCCCCAAGCGTTTGCTTGTCCACGTCCAGTTCTCTTCCGTGCTGACAAGGTATGTTTAATCTGCAAAAGAGGCAGTCCTACAAACCGTCAGCCAAATGCCTCTTCTCTCACAGATGTGAAAACCGCAGTGAAAGACAACACAGGTACCAGGACAAGGCTTCTGCTCTGGCTTAGGTTTTAAAAAGCAAGGTCTTCCCAACCTCTCTTTTCCAGCTGCCGCCAACAGCTGCAGAAAGGGTCTGGTTTTGATCAGCTGATGATCAGTGCTAACTACCAAATCCCAGTACAGGACGTTACACCGCAGGCTGCAGATTTCCAGCCCAGCCCCAGGGACTGAATAACCTCCCTCCTGCCATTGGGCTGACGGCAGTATTGCACATCCCCTGGCTTCTCCAGCTTCTCCTTCTGCAGACCTCTCGGCTGTTAACATGCCGAACTTCCCAGCCCCCTGCGTTTTGAGAAGGCTTGGTTTGGCTTGGACTAGAGTACCAGCTAACATCTGCACTGCTGAACCCTCGTAGACCTGAGCGTGCTCCTCACAGCTCCGTACCGCTCTGCCCTGTGGGAAGTGGGGCCCAGGCTGAGCCGTGCTGCACAGATACGTGCTGGAAGGCAGCGCAATGGGAATACAGATACGAGACTGGTGGGGGAAAGGTCGAGTATCGACACTGGGAAGCGTGATGCCAGTTCAGTGTCTGCAGCAGGATCCCGGCAGCCACAGAGCTGAGCAGCGACTCTCTTTGGAGACCATGAGGCAACGGGTACCCTCACTCCCACAACCCGCTCTAGATGACATCCCACTTCTTGCATCCTTGCCCTCCCTTTCCCCTCCAGCTTTCCAGACTGCGGCAGCTGTCCTCTGAGGGTAAGACAAGAGAAAGCGCCCCTTGCTGAACTGCCACCATTGCCTCCACTGGAACCACCCTGGCTCTGCACGCAAGGACGTACGGCAGCGGCAGCAGGTCACTCCCGTTCTGCTCCCTACATCCCTCCTTGATGACTTGAAGGAAGTCTGCTCCCGGCATCTTCCTCATGCCCACCCCAGCCTCCCTCAACAAGTCCACTATTGGCCACTTCTGCTTGCGCAGGAGCTTACGCAGCGTGACAAGATCCTGGCGTGCACAAAGAAGGGGGTCCTGCCCTTCCCCCAGGGCCGTCGGCTCTCCGGTGGTGAGCACTGGAAAAGCTGGGAAAGCACCCTTACCCAGTCGCCGTGCCAGGAGGTGTGACACCATCGGGGGTAAAGCAGCGCAGCTCTACGGATCTGTTCTGCTCTCTCCAGCCTTCCTTTTCTCCTGACGGTTTCCCTCAGCAGGGTTTGTCCTCAGTTCTTGCAGATGCAAACAGAAACCCTGCCGTTATGGCTGAGGAACTAACTCACCCAGGAGCTCTTTTTCCAGAAAGGGCTACCACAGCTTGGGTGGGGGGAAAGGCAGGTATCCAACCTTGGGTCCAAGAGAGAGGCACAAGTGTTCCATGTGGGATTCAGAAAAGAAGTTAATTACCAAGGCCTGCTTCAAAACGCTCATCATCAAGGCCTGCTTAGAAGAAGCTGGTCACCAACAATTGACAGCTACCAAGGACAGAGTAGAGCTAGGAAGGAAGTGAATCGGCATGCCCGCAGAAACCAAGGACAGAGGAGAGGCCTGTAAGATAAGAAGCACTCTCTGAATGAAAGAGTGAGCTCAGAACAAAGATAATGGGCAGTCTGAACATAAACCAAGAAACTCCCTGAACACTGGCGAGTGTCAGCTGTGTCCTTAAGAAAAGGAAACAGCCAAATCAGCATGATGAGGTGGAAAAAACCAACGAGGTCAACAAGCGGAGAGTTGGAATTTGAGGAGAACGACCACTAGGGACCCCCGAAAGAATCCCCAGAATTAAACAGCACATGCTCCGGTGGGAGGGGAAATATGCTAATGATTTCTGGGAAATAATTGTAACGTTAATGACTTTCCTTGGAAAATTAAGGAATATGTACGTTTTAAGTTTGATAAATACTTTGCTGGCGTGACCTACGGCATGCACGCTGGGTAGAGATATCCCCCGTGCATCCAGCGCTGCAATAAAGAACGCCTGCTTTCTAAACGCCAAATTGGCGTTAGAAAGTTTTTGGACCGGTTGGCGGTAGCACAAGCAGCTGCCAAGGGAGCTGCCTCCAACCAGGAGCGCTCCCCATCGGCTGCTCTGACAACAACGCCCCGGCGCGTGCTCCCACCAGGAGGCAGAAACAGCTCCGTGTCTGGAAATCCCCATTTATCAAAGGCTGTCGGCAGAGACGGGGCTGTCCATCAGCACCAGACCCACAGGAGGGGACAGCAAAGGCCCTGGCCACAGCATGCCTGCTCCAAAGCCTGGAGCCGCCTGGAGAGAGGAGGCCACTCTGCCTTCCCCTGGCCTGCGGACATCAAACACCCACCTCCAGCTGGCAGGGCTGGGGCTGGCAACCCTCGGGGCAGCAGCAGGAACCGCTCCCACCCTGCTGCTGGGGCTGGCCCTGGGGCTGAGCCCTCGGGCCCAGGGCTGGCGACTGGGCCCTGGCGGGGCCCGTGGGCGGTGAGGCCTCCAGGCCCCTGCCCCCAGGCCCATCCGCACTGGCAGATGCCTGCTCCCGCTCCCGCTCCTGCAGCTCCCCCGGCCCTGGCCTGGCCCTGCTCCCCCCGGGCCCCGGCTGCCCCCGGCCCAGCTCTCACCCCTTTCTCCTCAGGCCCCTGGGCCTCGCCCCCTCTGGGCCCTGCCCCACCTGGCTGTGACTGACAGCCCACCTCCGGCTCCGCTGATTGGCTCAGCCGTGGCCAATGGCGCGGCTGGGGGGGCCGGGCCTGCACAGGGAGGGAGGGGAGGGGCAGGGCGAGAGGCAGGGGCAGGGGCAGGGCCGGAGGGGAGCTGCCCAGGGTGTGCTGGGCCCCGGCAAGGCTTTCCCAAACAGTGGCTCTGGCTGTGCGCCAGCCACCGCCCTGGGCAGGAGGAGCTGCGTGCCGGGAGCCGCTGGCAGCGGCCAGGCTGAGCCCAGCACCCAGGGCCTCCCTCAGGCCTCGCTGCCCCCGGGCGCTGAGGAGGAGAGGCGCCCTGTGCTGGCGCGGCCCAGGGCATCCTCCTGCGGCCAGAAGGGAGGACAGAGCCCTGTCCCTCTGCCCACAGGGGCTGACCGCTGTCCTTGGCTTCTGTCCCCGGGGGTCCCTGGTGCTGGCAGGCCCCGCGGGGCCTCGGGGCCAAGCAAATGCCGGGGCGCCAGGGGCTGCTGGGGCCCAGGGCGGCTTTGGGCCTCTCCAAAGCCGAGGCACGGCCGCCCCTTTGCTTCTGCAGATGCAGTTCTTTGCTCCTCCCTGTTAGTCTGGGAGGACTTCAGGGAAACGAGGAGGTCCCAGCACGCACCCAGGGAGGAGGACAGTGAAAAGGAGCTCTGTCAGGGTTTTTCTGCTGTTTCACATCTGAACTCGGACATCTGTGTGCATCAAAGAGCGAGGCGGGCTGAGCTGGTCTTCGGGATAACTTTCTTTTTCAGTTGCGTGCCTACCCTTTTCCTTTTCTCCACCTTTTCTTTCTTCCCCATTCCCCCCCTGTTGCATTCTCTGTTAAAGGTAATTAGGATTTGGCTTTCTGGACACATCCTCGAGTAAGTAGATACAGGAAATATAGGCTGGTCTGTGCGTCCAGAGCTGTAGGCTATGGACTAGATAGATACGGGCTACAGGTGGAATTACTATTTGCTAATTGTAATTTCTTTTCCATATTCTACACTAGGTAAGCATGGGGACAGCGGTGTAGTCCTCCTGCTGAGAAGTTGGGCTCAGTATAGAATGCCAAGAAGCCCACCCTGAGTGATACGGTGGGAAGCAAGATGGAGCCATTGAAAATGAAGCCGTTTTTGCTGCTTGTGATTGGTTATCAAACCTGCAGGTTTCTTGAACTGTACCATTAGGGTGTTGAGACGATAGAAGCGCGATGTCAGATATCAAATTTGGCTTTTTTATCTGCAAAGGGATTCTCTGAAGTGCTATGTAATTCGATATCAATATACGTTCTTACGAATTGACTAATGTTTTTTCTGTATTTATGTTGTTTTCAGAATACACCAATGATAATGCCCTCAGCACTCATCGGTCGTTGTTAGGAGAATCCCTGTTGGAGGAGTTAAAGCTCCCAGCCCACCATACGTTGTGTAAGGATCCAACAAGCATTGTATTCTTTGTCAGGGGTTTCCATGGGTTAACTTTTTTAATGGCTATTAGTTTAGAGAGGCATTCCAATTGTGTCTTTCTTGTCAAAGCTGCTGTTAATTTTTGTTGTCCTGGGGTAGATTTTAATGTATCCGTTTGACTCTTTCTTGCATTTGGGGAATGGGGGGGGGGGGGGGGGCGGGATATGGCAGGTATTCCTGCGCCCCAAATCGGGGTCTTTTGCATGCTAGCTATAGAGGAGAGACCAAGGGCTACCAGCTGCTGAACCATGCAAACAAGAAGTTCCACTCCTAAGGGATTCCTGTTAGTTTCCTAAAGACAATGTCCGGTTCAGGCAAGATAAAACCAACACTATCCTAAAGCGTATTTCCTTTTATGTGAGTACGATGAAGGAATAGTTAATCCTTTCCAAACTTGAAACTCAGTAAGCGGTTTCCCATGTTACCAAATGTTGCTAGTTCTCTTTCTAAGTCTGTTTTTACCCTAAGCTGGTCTCTGTGCTCCTGGTTTTAACTCTGTATTCTGTATTGCTGAGATTTATGGAGGACAGGGAATTGGGTGTACTGATTAAAATGACAGCTATTCAAATGCAATCCTGACTAGAGGATTAATGCTGTCGTTTAGGTATTCACGCATCCAGTTCTCTCTCAGCTACATTAGCATTGTTTGCCTGGTCCTGTTTTCCAGCCGCCTTCTAGTAATTCTGGACGCCACAGCGTTGTGCTTATAAACAGGGCCTTGTTTTGGGGGTTAATTTCAATGCGTGTGCTTAGTGCTGTCTTGTCAGCGCATCCTCCGTTTCTGGCTGGATGGCATCCTCTCCTGGTATTGTAACGCTGCCCTAAAAGGAGAGGAGAGATGCTGCTGGCATCAAAGCTCAAAGCAATACCTGTGTGTGGGGATAAGGAAAGAACGGCACTGCTGTTCTCACGTTGAAAATTAACCGGGCAGCTTAGCTTTCTCTTCCTTCAGCGGGAAGCATTGCAGAAAGAACCGGTAGAGTGGTTCCTGTTTGGGAATGGTGAATGTATGCTGTCGGGGTGGAGAGGCCTTCAGCAACGCGTTACTCGCCTTGTAGTATGTTCTTCAAGGGACATGGATGAAGAAATCCTTGTGTGGTAATCTCAAGTATTTCCTTGTACTTCCTCATCTGCCAGAGGTGCGTGGCTGTGATTGCCAGCCCGGTGGAGCTCTAGCAGCGTACATCCCTTTGGGTGATGTATGAATTGTTTGCTAACGACATCAATGCTTGCATGTCTGATTCAGGATGAGCAGCGTGCAGGTACAGATGAATGAGTGTGTGGAATCTCAGCAAGTTTTCAAACGTAGTAAATATTGCCTAGAATATTGTAGCATTTTCAAGATTATCTTCAAGGAAATTCTGGCAATTAAGACCTTTTTTATTGTTTTGTCACAGGGCTCCTAAATCGCACAAAAGCCCAGGAACTGCTTTCAGGTGACATACCTACTGCTATTTTTAGTCGATACAGCCTATGGAACACATGTAGTAGTTTGGCCCTTTCCTGGCCAAGTGTGGTAGATATCTGAACACAGGGCTTGGGCTCCCACAAAGAAACACCGTTCTAAAGACTCTGCTGCTGACATTTCTGTTACGTCTTGATTTTTGTCACTGAAGTAGACTTGCACTTGGACGTGTCTAGGCTATGACTGTTCTTTCTCTGACACTCAAGTACTCTATCTGGTACCTATTTGGAATACTAGGCGTATAGAGATTGGCTAAAGTGACCTTTGTGTTTTGATGGTTGATGATTGAAGAACACAAAGCTGTAGGACAGACTTCATCTTTTTGATACTGATGTAGCAGTGACAAAATACCCTCTTGCATTGTTGTGTTCTATCTCTGTAAGTCTTAGAGTAATTTGTGACAAAGTAGAAATGTCATTGTTGGGCTTCTTTTTAGCTGCACTGCATGTACCAAGAGAGAACAGTTTCTGTGTACGCCTAAATGTCCACGTTCACTAGACTATCAGAACATAATGGTTGGATGGTCAGGTTTTCGAATCTGTTTTCACCGCTTTATGTTGGGTACAAGTGCTGTGTTTTAAGTTCTGATCACCTGTATTTCTTCTTCCAGAAGTCCAACTGAGCCACTGAGCGGAACATCAAAAGCAGTATGTAAAAAAGCAGGCTTTTTGCTAGACACTGCACTTCATTCTAAACAATGTAGCCCTGTATTAATTTTCCAAACATTACCTTTATGTATTTTCCAGTAAAGGACAGCATATGTTGTGAATAGAATGGATTTGACTCAGCATAGTAAAAACTGAGTAATGCCATCGTTCGCACAGTTCTAATGTGAATACTGGTATTTGTGCCTAGGAGTGCATTGTATTTCCTATTGAATCTGCTGGAACATTGCCTGAATGACTTTGAGTTGTACAGATAATGTATGATCATTTTGAGATCACGTAGGTGCGAGGTTTGCCCAACTGAACATGGAGCCCTGCTCTGCATCTGTCTGTCTCTAGCTAGCAACATGTATGTTTGTATAGGGGGTCGTGTGCTTTTTGTTTCTTGCAATAAAAATGGATTGGAGTGTATTTTTTGCCATTTTCACCGCGTATCACTTAGCTTTTGGTTTTAAATCCGTTTTGGCCTCGTGGTTTTTGAAAATGTTATCAAAACCCACTGAGAAACCAGGATTGTTAAAGTTGGGACTGTTTCTTACTTTTGCCTTGGGGGTTCAAACAAATACCAAAACCACCATATCCCTTATGTTTGGAGGACAGTTCTGTGCAGCTGAATGATTCCTTTTCGTGTCCTTAAATACCTGGGTATTTGTTCCTAGAGCTGTGAAATTGAAGTGCTATTGTTTGGTCCCCCTCTGGGTACATAAGTGTTTTGAATACCTTGTCGTGAATTTCAATAGCGTTGCTACGTGAAGTGGTATTCTAGAGCTCTGTATTTGATCTTTCCGCTTACCCGATGAAGCAGTTTAACTGTTTAACAGTTTGTCTGCAAATGAAAATACCTGAAACCCAGTGTACACGGTTTGACACAAGGTTAGAGCCTGGTGCATTTGTGGGTAAAATGCCTGTCATTTTTCCTGCTTTCTGCCTGCAGTACATATTTGGAGCTCGGTGACTTCAGGGTCGCCTGCTGCTTTACTTTCCTAAAGGTGAAGCCTTTCTTCAGTCTACCACCACTTTGAATGTACCTTTGGAAAAGGGGCAGCATGTTTCTTCAGGTCTGTCCTGCTGCTGGTAAAATATAAATAAGTAACCCAAGGAAATACTTATTTTGCCAGGCAACTATGCTGTGTTCGTAAAAGCATAAGCATGTGCATTTATACATGATGAGACAGTAGCTGATTAATTGACAAACTACACTGAAAAGAAGTTTCCCGTAGTGATGCTTCCTTCTCAAATAAACTCCAGGGGTTTTTTTAAGTCCTTTTTAGCTGAAACTTGACAGCTTCCTTACCCCTTCGACTTTTAAGCAGTTGTGAGCCTTTGACAGGGGTCCCTCTCTGAGATATTCTGGAGCAAGAAGTCAATCTCAGGCGGGTTTGGCTGTTTTAGTTTCTTCCCGTTAACCACCTAGGCACTCTGAAGGTGTCATAGGCTTGGACTTTGGTTTGAAGAAATACAAGTGACACTAGGTTGGAAATGCCTCTTTCAGTGACACTCGGAGGTTATCGTGCTGACTTTCAGAGTACAGTAGAGGTGAAGTATTGCTGTGTTTGGATTGTAGAACTTGAATCTGTGTTTAATTTTTTGGGAACAGATTGATGACTCTTCTGCATCCATTTCTCTGGCCCAGCTTATTAAGGTATATAGATCTTCTGGTCAAATACTTAAAGCCAAAAGAATCTTTGCTTTGTAGTTTTATACTGTGATCTATAGCTGGAGAACTGTTGTAATGTGAACACAACTTTAATTTACTTTTTAATATTCATGTAAAGGATTTATTTTCACTTTACAGTGTGTGTATATTTTGATACTGTCCTGTAAAGAGGAGTTGCCAGTTTGGGAAGGCAGAAGGAGAGTGCCTTCTCAGCCTCAACGTAATGTCGCAGTATAACTCATCTTCAAGACACAAAGAAGCAGCATTTCAGCAGCTGTTTCCAGTTTTTTGAACGTTTTGTTAATTTTGCATTGGAAAGAAACTAACACAGTTTTTCCATCAGAATTTAATTGGCTGTAAGTTAGGGACATTTCAGGGGGGGTTGCAGCAGCCAAAATGGAAGCGTTTCTGGAGCATGGAGAATTGCATGGCTGTTTTTGAATTTCTAGTCATTGTAGTTCTAGATCCATTGTGTGAATGTTGCACAATTTCATAAGTTGTAGTATATATACAGTGGACAACACAATCTAATTTGTTTAAACACAGACTCTGTAAAGTGTGTAACTTCTTCCTTCTCTCCCTGCAGAAATTAAATTGTGTACATTTGGAAAAACAAAAAATCACCCCAAACCCCCGAATACTTTGTTTGGAAGGCAGCTACCAAAAGAAATTGGTCTGCATAAGTGCTGTCCCTAAACGTGTGCTTGGTTCCGTAAACCGTTTGCGTTCAAACAAGTTAGTCAAGGATCGGTAAAGTTTCCTGTAAATGGTAATGGAAAGGATTTCATAGCGGTCGATCTGGATGATGTTACAGTTGAGAACAAAAGGGTGCATAAGAATCTTTTGTCTTGCTGGGGGATTAGAAACAGCTTGATTCCTTTTAATGCTGCTGTGTCTGAAGCTGAAGTTCAGCAAGCAGAAACAAGTTCCCTGACTCTTCAGCTGTGTGTCCTTTTAATGCTGCAAAATGTTAACAACAATGCTTGCATACATCTTTCTCAAAGCAATGTACAGTGGGTATCTTCTCCTTCAAATAGCCTGGGGCTTAAAAATCAGTCTAAAAATACTGGATAGTGTAATTGTTCTCTCCACAGAGCTTCAGTCCACTTGGAAGCAAGTGGGATTGGTTACAGGAGCCTTCATGTAAGGTACAAAGAGAGCCCCAGGTTTTGAGTGCCCAAGAAGGCTCTTTTCAAGGAGGTTCCCAGGCCCATAAACCCCATGCAATGGCGTAAGGACTCCCCAGAACATCTTCAGCACGGCTCTGTTTTCTATCAGCAGCTGTTTTCATGCAGCCTCAGCCAGCATTGTGCTGCTCTTTGCAGGATCGGGGGAGTGGTGTTGCCTTTGGCTGTGTGGGCTGAAATGTGTTTCGAATGTTTGTTTTAACAAGAGAGACACAGGCATACCTTTTTCTTTTTTTTCCAAAAACCCTTTAGTTACGTGAAGGAAGCCTTGGGTCCACCCCCACCATCATAGACTTGCTTTCGTTGCGGAAAACCTGTCCACTGTATAAAGAACTGCCCAACAAATGGGGTAAGACTGCGGGGGACTTCTGGTGTTACTTAGTTTTTAATTTTTTTTCCCTTGGCAGTTACGTAACGGAGAGATGAATACTCATATTAGGAACTGTTTCTCTTGGGGTGAAATACAGAGGTTATATGGCCATGTTGCAAAGTCCTTCAAAACTCAAGGGAAACCTGGAAGTAGAAATGAAAATGTTCTTTTTTCTAGGTCGTGGACGTTAAATATGTGCATAGCTCGCTCTCTGTGAACTTTCATGCATGTCTTTACATATTGCAGTGTTACTGGAAATGTTTCTGGTTTTCACTGTTTTTTAATGAGAGTTTGTAGTGTTTCCTATGAAACCCAGATGTTTCTGTGGAGCCCACGTGTTGAATGTTTGCGTGTGTTAATTACACAAGCCTCTGGCTGAGTATTCATGCCACTGAAGGTTAGTCACTGAATGTATACGCAGGAGGCAGGAATTCACCCTTCCTATAGAGATGGTGAATATAAGTTTCTCCAGTGACTGATTCGGAGCACCGAATTAAGCTCTCGCTCTGAATTGCGCTGTGGAGGAGGAGCGGGTTTGTGCCTCTTCTCTGAGTGGCGGGTGAGCTGAGGGATATTTCACCCTTAAGGAACCTGAAGTTAAGGCAAAGAATGTCAAATGACTTCAAAACACTGCTCAAGCCTTTGGAACATCCTGGCTATATTCAGTTAGGAAAATCAGTCGAGCAGCCCTTACACGCTCGGTGAAAGGAGAGGATTAAAGGCTTTTGCTGCCTAAAATAATCATTGAAATGACTTTCAAGTGTGAGTCTTAAGAGGAGCTATGTCTGCATTTCTTTTCTCAACAGGACAAAAATGTTGCGTCTGTTTGTTTCCAGAATTAAAAAGAGCACCGGAATCCCAAGGAGTTTCATGATGGAGGTGAAAGATCCCCATACAAAGGGCGCTATGCTGACCAACGCTGCAAGATATGCAATACCAACTATTAATGCGTAAGTATGGAATTAATGGGACGGAGCAAAAAGCGAATGAGAGAAACCATGCCGAAATGTCTGAGGGGCAATGCACGCGAGTTGGCCAGCATCTGTAATGACGGGGGAGGAAGCATTGCCATTGTATCGGAACCTTAAACTCTGTGATACTTTCTAAGATTAAAATAGGGTGGCCCTACCGTTCATGCCCCTGGGAGCTGGTTAAATTTGTGCTGTGCTAAGAATCTGCATTTTTTCTGCAAAACATTTCAGTCGTGTTTACAGTGGAGTCGTTCTCTTTGAAAGCTCGTGTGGCTTCTGGTTTGTGTTTCAAAGGCTAAAATCCCAAGCTTGGGAAAGGGTTCCTTTCCCCATCTCTCACTTTTTTCTTTGTCCTTCCCCACCCCCCCTCCAGGGAAGCGTATGCCAGAGGCGAGAAGCAAAAGCCTCCCTTTTTACCAGAGGAGCCGTCCTCCTCCTCAGATGATCCTGTTCCAGAGGAGTTGTTATGGCTCATTTGTAAAGAGATAATGACTGACGCAGTTGTTATTCCCTGCTGTGGAGACAGTTATTGTGACGAATCTAAGTGTTACTCCCGTGTCTGCTAGTTCAAAACATCCCAGCTGATCTTCTGAAAGCAGGAATAGGAGATAACGAAATTACTTTGTTACCAGTTCTGTGTCATACTTAAGTATACCCTGAATGGGAAAGGACTCTTCTCGTATGAAGGAAAAAAAGAAGGCAGAAAGCTTTTTTCCCTTTTTCCCTATCTAGTTACATCCTCTTGACGTGCAGAAGGACGAGTCTGAGAAGAGTGCATCAGTGCGCAGGTGATTACAGTATTCGCTATCGAAGGCATTGAGTTTGTCCACAGCCCTTTCTCTCATACTGAACTATAGAGCCAATTCTGGTGCCTTACTGTGGTCTGCAACAGACGGAGAGTTAGGCATTTACTCCACATTCTTCTGCACGGGAGAGCTGGTTAAAACCTTCGGAACTCAAACCCACTGATGGTTTTTTGAGATGTGTTTTCTTCATTAACCTCGAGGTTGGTGACTGCTCCCTGTACTAGATAGTGGAAAAAAGACTGGTGGAAACATCAAGACACAGCCTACGCTGCATCCTCAAACGTTACAGCAGTGAAATACCAAGACTGTGGAGTTATTTGCCGCATACAATGAATTTTTTACACTGTTGAACATTTCTAGCCTCATGCTCTCAATTCAAGACCGTCTTCACCCATGAATCATCGACGTGGTTTTATAAGTGATTAGAATGCCCAAAATGTCCTTAGTTTGGCTAAAACCTATTTTGATGGTTCTACTTATACACAGGTGTTAGAACAGCATTACTGGACTCTGAGGGGCATACCTGCCCAACGTGTCATCAGGCCACTGTTTCTCCTGAGGCGTTAATGGCCAACAAGCTCCTGCGCCAGGTAACACGATGGCTTTTATGTAAACTGTTTGTAAGAAAAGTCTATTTGTACAAAGCTGAAAGGGAAGAAAATATTAATTTACATCTCCTTAAGCAAGGCTAATCTGAGTAAGGCTAAATGTACTTTTCAAATACATTATCTGTTGTTACAGAAGCTTACAATCTGGGAAATTCAGGTCACGCATTTGTTTAACAGGCTTTTAGTATTCTGCAGCAATTCAATATAGTGCTACTTGTAACCTGTTAAACGAGGCCGTAACACAGAACTTACCCAACAGCTGATTCAGAATGAAATGAGTATGCACAGAGAGTTGTGGAGAATACAAGTGGTAATTAATTTTGAAATGGCTTAATTTGCATTGGCTTTAAGAAAGGGGATCTGTGCTTGCAGGAAGATGAGTTGAAATACAACTCCAGTACATGACTGAAAAGAGGACTCTTAAAAATGAACACCTTTTGAGGAAACCGTAATTACATATAAAGATTTTTTTTCCAGTACACTTTGTTGTTGTGTAAGGTAAACATCGCAAACTAAAACAAGACAAATGTAATTCTAAAACTTTCCCGAAAACTTGTAGGAATTCTAAACTGGTGTTGCTTAAACAGGATGTTCACCTTTTGCATTTGCATGCAGTCTACTTTTTCTCCTGTTGGCCGTGTTTAGTTTCTTGGTGTCTTTTTGTAATAAAGGTCAAACTATGATTGTAATAAAGGTCAAGCTTATTTTAACCGGGAAAAGAAAAAGTCCATTCTCGATGAGTTTACGGATGATTTTGCTACGGAATGGATGGAATATAAAAAGATTGAAAAGGAGCATAGACGTTTGTTTTCCAGGTCACTGCTTTACACGCCCGTAACGGAGAAGCGAGTTGCCTGGAAGAATCAGGAGCATTTGCACTCCACCTCTTTGTCATTAGATGGATTGGATGAGTCAAGGGATTAGCAGGGACAGGAGTTTCCTATGTAGGTTCCTCGCTCCACTGTGGCAGAGGTGACAGTTGACTGACAGTTATAATTTGGCAGCAGTTGTGAAGGAACAGGTGTCTCTGTTCCTAAAGCTTCTCTGCAATAACATCCTTCACCTCCTGACAGCCGCGAGAGGCTAGAAACGGAATCAGTGCAGCTGCTGGATGTTCTGTGTCTGCCTCTTTGGATTGTAACCATTACCTCAAAGCGCTTTGGAGGAGATAAGGTGATTGTAACCTGGACTGGTAACTGGTGGCTTTGGCTAGTATTTTGTTGACGTTGTTGAACTTTTCTTAGGAATTAAAAGATGAGACTTGTTTGTAAGGAAACCTTAAATTGGTGAAGGACCTTGAGAGGAGGAATGATGCTAATGGACACCTGCGGAATAATGAGAAATGGTTCTTTAAAAAAAATGAAAGAAGAACTTGTGAAGAAAACAGTCAGGGTTGCTGATGTTCTCTAGCCCCCAAAATCACTCGGGCAGGAGTCTGGAGAGCTCTCTGTTAGTAATGCTGTCGGTATCTTTCCTAGAGTCATGGCATTGAGTCCAATTCCTAGAGGCCGAGTTGAGCAGCTTTTCGGTATGCTTTTTCCTGACATGCGGTCACTATCCTTGCTTAGAGCTAGAGGTATGTGCAAAATTTTGCTAGGACATCTGGCTAGAAGTGTTGGTTAAATAGTCGGGTATGTCGGATTGCAGTGCGTGTCTTTTGCATCCTGGACAGGTTGGCAAAGAAGTAGTGAAGTTGAAGAGACTAAGGTGGCATTTGAAAATTGAGCTTCACTGTCTTCAGGCTCAATTGTGCTTTCTTGATGGTTGATACTGCGCTGTAGCCATGAAGACTTGCTCTTTTTGCATCTTACTGCAACAAAACTGATTTGCACTGCCCGTAGCTGCGGAGTAGGCAAAGATGTGCGTGTTGACGTACCAGTAGAGGGCAGTCTACCCCACCTGAAATCAATGCACAGCTCTGGTGGTTCATGTGGTAGAAGTGAGCGGAAATAGCCTTACCCTTGCTGTATGTGTGTACACTAACAAAGCAGCAGCTGTTGTGTCTTGTAAGCAGAAACTTTGACATGTTACCAAGTTCTTCAATTTGCGGTAGCGTTATGTCAGCAGCTGAAAGAAGCTTTGACTTAAGCATATGGAGAGGAAAAAAAAAAAAAAAACCCAAACGCAATTTGGGAGGAAAAAAATTGGGGAGAGTGACTGTTTTGAATTAACTTCATTTATTTTTTTGGTATTGTGTTTTTCTTAAGGTCCAGGTCTCCCTGTAGTGCTTCATCTTACTCTAGAAGTTTGTATGCCTACTGTGAGTCAAGGTCCAGTTCTTCCCACCCTCGCTTCTGCTCTCGGTCATTGAGTCGCGCCCATTCTCCTTCCAACTCGCCATCTCCACCGTATCCATGAGGAGGCAAAGGGAAGAGTCATAACTATCGCTCTAGGTCAAGGTCACGTGGTTATCCCCGTTCAAGGTCAAGGTCACCCCCATGCAGAAGATGCCATCCACGGTCAAGGTCTCCAGTATGCAGAGGCCAGTCTCCCACGACAAAAGTACATCCATACGGCTGCTCCAAACCAGGCCTTGGTTTTGCTGTGCAAAAAGGAGAGAGCTAAACAAGTATAATTCATAGCATCTTCATCCCATGCTGAGCAAGCATGGGGTAAGACAGAACAGCGAATGTTGGAGCAGGCCACCTGCGCCGATTCAGCAGAGCTGTCTTTTTCAGCCATTTTGTGACATTATTATTGCATATGCACACTCCCAGTTCAAAATGCTTGGGGTAGAATTTGCCAAAGTGTTATGGCTTGTTCAGTTCTGCTCCCACTGAAGAAAGACCCCCATTAATTTCAGTGGGAGCAGAATTTGGACAATTTGGAAAGCTTTGGGAAAAAACTGCCTCTCATTTAAGGCAGTTCAAATTTTCCCTTATTATACATGTGGATTTGAAACAGCTTTCATGCTACAGGGTTCTTCAGGTGTTTTTATATGAAAAGAAGGGGCTGAAGTGAGGACTGGACACGACAGGCACAATGGAAGGAGTCTGTGGGCACTGACCCACTGATTTTCCACTTAGGAGTAGGAAAGCATCCTGACAATCCTGGCTGTCCGGGTTAGGTAGCAGATCAGGCCTCTTGTAGGTACAGGTTACTGACATTTGACACAAAATCAATCTCGCACCATTTACTCCAAAATAGCACACGTTAAGGCGTACAACCCTAGTGGGGGGGGTGTGTGTGTGTGTGAGGGACCACCCCTAAAACAAGAAACAAAAACATTTCTCCATTTTTATTCACTTAAATACATCCTGGGGAAGTTGTGGTGTGCAGCACTCCAACCTATTTTCCAAATTTTAAATGTAATTTAGTAGGCACTGAGCTGTAGTGAAGTGTGTAGAAAAGAACAGCTGCTCAGTCCTGCACGCTGTAATGTGATGATTTGTGAAGCATTCAAAAGGCATAGATCTAATCCAGGGAAGTCAGAGGTGGATGAGAGCTTGTGGAAGCAGTGGGACTGTTGCCAGTAGGTGGAGGGAGGTGATCTTTCCCCGTCCTCAGCACTGGTGAGGCCACACGTGGAGCACTGTGTCCAGTTCTGGGCTCCCCAATACAAGAGAGACATGGACATAGTAGAGAGAGTCCATCAAAGGGCCAGGAAGATGCTGAAGGACTCATCTGTCCTATGAGGCCAGGCTGAGAGCTGGGACTGCTCAGCCTGGAGAAGAGGAGGCTCAGGGAGGACCGCATCAATGTGTCTTAATACCCAAAAGGAGGCTGCAAAGAGGATGGAGACAGGCTCTTTCCGGTGCAGGACCAGAGGCAATGGGCACAGCCCGAAATGCAGGAGGTTCCCTCTGAACATCAGAAAACACTTTTTTACTGCGTGGGAGGCTGAGCCCTTCCAACCTCAACCATTCTGTGATTCTGTGATCTGTGACTGCAGACATCATCAAATAGCGTTTGTCCTCTCTGCTGCCCACCTTAGAAGTCTCTAGAGATCTCTAAAGGCCCAGATAAGGAGCGGCTTCGATGCTGTTCAGATCAGCCACCTTTCCTTTGGATCCCAACGAGATCCGTATGTTTAAAGAAGAAGAATTGCTGAACCGCCCTTCAAGCTCTCTGTCTGGCGGCCTGTAGAGGAGGGGACTGGTGGAAAATGTTAAGACAGTTTAGGAAAGAGAGCGTATTTTGTTCCGGTTTCCTCTTCTGATAGCATCTGGTAAGCAATACAGCATGTTAACGTTCCATCGACAGTTGTAACACCAAACAAGGATCAGAGGAGAGGAGCAGGTGTAAACAGCTTTTTGCTGAAAGAGACTTTGAGAACAGAGGAAAGGCTGTGAATTGTAAGATGCCAGAAACTGTAGAAATGTGAAGAGAGCATCTCGTCACATCTGTGGTGAACTCCCTGCTGCGGCCCATGTTGTATCCTCACGGGAATGATGAAAGATTAGCATGAGATTCCAAAGGAATTGGTAAATGTCATTAGCAACATCAAAAGTCCGTTGGGATAGAAACACTCGGTTAGGATCCTAGCCTTGCCTTTTCTTATGCAGCTGCGAGCTGAAAGCAGAAAGTGGTATTTCCTGCTGTGCTGCAGGGGAGAAGTTTCCACATTGCTAAAAACCCAGCATAAGACAGCCCTGCCTGGAGCTACCGTTCCCCACAGGCCAAAAGACTCCAATTGTAAAACTTCTGTGCAGCCCGCACAGCAATGGGCTTCCCACCGTTCTGAAAGCTGGGAGGGGGAGCAGGCCATCAGGCAGGAGAAGTGGCCCCGAAGATGCCCATGGAGCGTTGGAGATGGTGCTCAGCCAGCACCAGCGCAATGAGGAGGGCTTCTCGCTCACGGTCCAAAACCAGACCAAGAGAAAAGCAGCAAGAGAGCAATCTCCATTTGTGAAAGGTTCCCAACTCCTAAAAGGGCAAACTCCGTGGAAGATGCTTCATTTTCTTTTCCCTCTTTTCTGCATCAGCTCTTCCTGTTTGGTAGGAGGAAGAGAAGAGATGAAGTGACAAAAAACTAGGACTTGTGTTAAGCTTGACTAAATCTAACGTTGCCAAGGGAGAGAAGCAGGGCTCTGGAGTGCACAGAAGGGAAGGGAAGGTCCTGGGGGCACGCTGGGACGCGTGAACACGGGGCTCTGGGCCAGTTGGAGAGCAACAGGGAGGTCTGCAGGGACCAGGAGGGCAAATGTGGGGCTTGGGGCACCCCAAGAGGACGCAAGTGCCCAGGGGTGAGTGGGCCTCGTGACCCCCCCAGAGGCCACCCTGCCCCTCCCGGCCTGGGTGGCGGGTCATAGTGGTGCCCTTTGTGACCCGCCTCTGTGACACCCTGTAGCGCTGCATATGGTCAACGCGGTCACGCCCCCCACCCCACAGCGTCCGGCAGGACGGCGACGGGACAGGGTGGGAGCGTGGAGCTGGCGAGGAGCCCCTGAGCACAGCCCACGTCTTTCCCCAGCAGCCCCGCGGTGCCAAGGCATTTTGCCAAAGCTTCCCCCTTCCCCACCCCTAGCCCTTTCCTACGTCCTGCAGGATGGCGGAGAAACCCCCCAGCCGCCCCAGGGTGGCCTGGGAGGAGAAGAGGGCTCCCCAGGAGAGCAGCTCTCCTCCAAGGGCCCACCAGGCATGCGTGCCCAGGCTGCTGCAGACCGGTAAGTGAGGGGCAACGCCGGGCTGGGCAGGGCTGGGGCCTGCACCCTGATCGACGCCAGGGTCCTGTTTCCCGGGCACAGCGGCAGGGGGGGTCCCACGGGCGGGGAGCACAGCACTGGTGGAATGCTGCTCGGGGCTGGGAGCTGGCCCCAGCACAGCCTCCCCCAGGGCGGGAGAGAGCAGAGGGGACTGGGCTCCTGCTCTGGGCTATGGGCAGCAAGAGGCAGCTGGCCTGGCAGAAGGCAGCGGTGGTGGGGGATGGGACCTTTCCAGCCTGTCTGCAAGCGAGTTCCTAAGCCCGGTGCACTTGTGGCTTTCTGTGCCGCACTGCGCTGCAGCATCGCAGCCCATCTGCCGGGCACCCTCCAGGCCAGACACCCATGGGGAGAGTGCTCCAGGGGAGTGGGCATGGGGTTGGACGGAGGGCAGAGCTCCTCCGTCTCCTCACATTTGCCTTCAGCCCCTCTCTACAGCCCTCCCTGCTCTCCTCCTTTACTAGGTGCCCCTGCTGGTGCGTCCAGCTGGCGATCTCTGTACCAAGAGGAAAAAGAATCCATGCAGTTCATCCAGGCTTTTGTGAAGAGCTCAGAAAAGGTAAGCGCAGCCATTTCCATGGTAGCTGTGCCTGTGTCTCCTGACAGTGCCACCGGCTCTGCTGCCTGCTGCCAGGGCTGCTGGGGGTCTGGTGGCTGGGCAGAGCTGCTCCCCCCAGGTCTCCTGCACAGCACTGCAGCCCCAGGGCCATGTGTCTACCTTCTCACGCTCCTCGTTTGTCTCTCTGTCCCCCGGCTGCCAGGAGGAGGCCCAGAGGATGCAGTTCCTAGAGACCATCTGTACCCTGTGCAAAGCTGCCAGGCGCAAGGGCTTGTCACAGGGCCTGAATGCGTTCTGCCACAGATTTGAGTTGGCAGAGAATATCAAGGTGAGGGGACACCGGGCAGGTCTGGGGACGGGGGCAAGGTCCCCGGGCACCGGCACAGTGTGCGGGCAGTGCACGGGCAGGGGTAGGGCAGGGACAAGTGTGAGTGGACACGGAACTGCCCTGAGGGGACTCCGGTGCCGCTGAGAAGCCCTGCCAGAAGAGACCCCACCACCGGGAGTGGCAGGGGGCACG
This sequence comes from Platalea leucorodia, assembly GCF_965183815.1. Taxonomy (NCBI): domain Eukaryota; kingdom Metazoa; phylum Chordata; class Aves; order Pelecaniformes; family Threskiornithidae; genus Platalea; species Platalea leucorodia. The sequence goes on along the minus strand of NC_138842.1, from coordinate 222,902 downwards.
CTGGGCTTGGTGCTGGGGTGGGGGCAGAGGGTCTCCGCCAGCCCCACCGCCTGGTGCTGGGTCTGCTGGCACTGGCTGCTGGTGGCTGCCAGGTACCATCCCAGTTGTGCTCTGCAGGTGCTGCTGGAAGAGGAGCCCAGGAACCACCTGCACACAGCGGTGCGGCAGCAAGCCATGCTTGCCATCGCCGCCTTGAGGTAGCTGCCCAGCCCCTGGTTTGGCTGGCACCTCTCCCCGTCCCCCAACTAGGCAGAGTCCAGTAGTGCCGTCAGAGGGCCTCTGCTCTGCCGTGCTCGCGGCTTATTGGGAGGGCGCAGGGGAGGCCAGAGGGATCTTGCAGCTGCCTGCCATGCCTTGGCTCTTCCCCAAAGCGGGAGGCTTGCCTGCCAGGACTGTCCTTTGGCCCAGGCCATGTTGGGGAGGGAGGAGGTGCCTCCTGGCAGGGCTCCCTGCACACCCTCCATCCCCCTCGGGGACCCCTGCTCCAGAGGTCCGTGGCCACTTGCCCAAGGCATCGAGGCGCCCAGCACCAGTGTGCAACAGGCCCCTTTCTCTCTTTGCAGCAAAGTGGAGATGGTGTTGGAGGGCAAAAAGAAAAGCCTCTTGCAGGCCTGCTTCAGGAGTGTCTTCTTGCTTCCTCCAAAACCGGACATGCAGGACCTGGACACTACTCTCTACTTTAAGGTAAGTGCTGGCTGAGCGGCAGGAGTCCCTAGTCCCTCTGGGCTGCTCCCTGGCCGCCGTGGGCTGAGAGAAACCTGGAGATCCAAGGCAGGGCAGCGTCTCAGCTTTGCTTTCCCACCCTCATCCCTTCACCCGCAGTCCTTGGTGTGGGGAGTTCAGATCTATCTCCGGGCGTGAGAAGGACTGCAGAAAGACTGCCACAACCTTTTGTGCTCCTTGCAGACCCTGGATACCATGGATACCATGCTGTGGACGTTGGTGCGCAGCTCTCCTGCCTCTGGCTTCACAGAGCTGCAGACAATCTTACAGGTGTGGCGTTGGCAAAGAGTGGGGTTCGCAGGGGCTGTTCTTCTGGGAGCCCCATGTCCCCTGGCTGCACTCAATGTCACTTCCCCTCTGCAGCCTCCTCCTGTGTCACAGGCCTCCTGTGCCTTGCCCATGGCACTTCTGGGCCAGCTCCGTCCCCAGAGCTTTCCTTGCACCAAAGCAGTGGGAGGCATTTGAGCCCTCTCCTTAGGCAGCGCAGCGGTGGCAGCTGGTGCTGCTCTTCCCCTGCCTCACCGTCCCTCGTGCTTTCCTGCCCAGATCTGACTGGGGCAGAGAGCCACTGAGACCTGCCTGTCCTGCACAGGGAGCCCAGCCCTGAAGCTCTGTACTCCTGGCTTCCCAGGGGGCCGTATCCCCATTGCCCCATTGCAGACCCCGCAGGCAGGCTCCTGCCCAAGAGCCCATCCTTCATGGGAGAGGGGACACAGGGCTGTGTTGTGGGGGAGGGCACGGAAGGGAGCAGGCACTGCCCTGGGGGTGCCATCTGCCCACCTGCCTGGCCACAAGGACTGCGTGAGTCCAGCCAGGACTTCAGCAGTGCTGCTTCTGCTGGCGCGGGCACCAGCTCCCGGGGCACGTGAGCACTTTCTCTCCTCCCAGATGCTGCTGACCTTCGTCAACTGCCAGAGTGCAGCTGCGTGCGAGAGGGCTGTGGGGAGGATTGGGAGGCTGAGCGATTTGCTGGCCAGCTGTTCCTCAGTGAAGGTAAGGAGCCAGACACCCTCCAGCCACGCTCTCTCCGCTTGCCTGCACACCAGCGCAGCCTGCAGCTCAGAGATGCCTGCGAGGCAAGCCTGGCAGCGACTGAGGCATTCAGCAAGGCTCTGCCCTGGAGCCAGGCTCTTGGTTTCTTTCTTTTTCCCATGCTCTTCTCTCCCCAGTTCCCTCTCTGCCAGGAGCCATCTCGGCCCCCAGTCCTGTGCAGGACAGCACTGCCCAAGGAGCATGGCGGGAGCCCAGGCCTAGCAGCTCCCCCTGCCCTGCTGCCCAGCTGGCTGCTTTGGGAGGGCCCTCCAAAGCTCTGACTCCCCGGGGATCCTTCCCTGGGCAGACTCTTGGGTCGCAGCTGCTGCCCCTCAGCCCTTCTCCCTGTCCTGCCTCCCTTGCCCAGGTCCGGAGCACCTTTGTAGGAGACGATGACAGCCGTGCCTGCCAGACAGAGATCCGTATCCCCATCCTGGGGCAGCTGCTGGGGCGTCTCATCCTTTGCCGCACTTGCACGAACTGGGAGATCAGCTGGGGGGCTTTGGATGCTCTTCATCACCTCTTCAGGTTCATCCTGCGGCAAAAACGTAAGAGGAGCTGTGGTAGGCTGCGTCCCTCCACACGCAGGCTTCTCCTCAGATGCCTGCTTGTTTCCCTGAGTGTTGCAACGGACCGTTCTTGTACTTGCTGGAGGCTGTCCAGGAAAGCCTGCCAGCTTCTCTGTCCCTCGCATCTCAGTTATTCCAACAACGTGTTAGTTGTGTGACTGCGGGCAGAGTTCTAGTTCCTTTGAGCTTCCCAGGCCGTGAGTGTTTGCACACATACGCTTGAGGCAGGTGTCTCTCCTCCTTCTCCATCATCCCTGAGGTCCCTCTGGTTCCCTTCGCCTGTCGTCACCCTTTGCTTTATACCCATGCCTACCACCTCCTCCCCTGACTGTGGGTCGTAACCTCCTTCCTCAGCCATTCCTAGTTCAAAGCTCTTTTCACCAGTTGCTAAGCTTGTTGGCAAAGACGCTTTGTCCTACCCACTTGCCTGTGATCCCTTCCTGTTTAGGCACGACGCTGCCAGAGGATAATCGAGAGCATCCGCGGCGTCAAAGGGAATGGGAAGCTGAGAATACCTCCTGGCTTTCTTCGCCCAGCACCAGCAACATTGCAGTGGTAATGAGCTCTTCCCTTGCTGGGCCTCTTGTGCGTGGCATCAGCAAGAGACTTGTGTGAGCAAAGAAATCCAGAATCGACGAGGCTGGCATGGCCTCACTGTCCCTGGTGAGAGGGTTGCTGCTGTCCCCGAGCAGGGACTAGAAAGGGCTGCACTCCAGTGTCCCAGCAGCATCTCCAGCCTGCCTGGCCACCAGCAAGCCCTGGTGACCGGCACGCTGTGCCCTCTCTGGAGGGCCGTCACGCTGTGCTCAGGACCGCAGCCCTCCTGCCTCACCCTGAGGGCCTTCTCTTCTCCTCCTCCACCACGCAGTAGTGCAGCCCCTGCTTCCAGCTTTCCTGCGGGCACCGCTGCCAGCACTGCCGGGCCACGTCTTGCCAGAGCTGCTCTCACTGCTCAGCTAAGCAGCACCATCAGGGCGCTCGGTGTGCCATGTCTTCCCCACCTTCCTTCCTCCCATAGGCGTTTGGAAAATACCTCCAGCCTTCTGAGAAGACAGACGTCGTCCTCGTGGCCATTGAGGCCATGAGAGACTCCAGCGTCTATGACAAGGAGGAGGCGAGCAGCATCCTGGATGTGGCTGTGAGAGAGCCTGCCTCCTGGCTGACAGAAGTAAGCGGCCTGTGGCTGCCCTGCCCTTAAGCCCTTTCAGGCCCTGTCCCTTCCTCCCTAATGCAGGTGCCTCAGGCACCTTGAAGCCATTTGAAGCCAGCAGAGCAGGATGGGAAGAGCAGCAGTTTGAGAGGCAGCTGAGGAAATGGCTGCATTCTAGTGGCAGCACCATCCTCACCTGTGTGCCCTCCAGGTGCCAGGCATCGTGAGGTGCATCTATGAAAACAGGGAGTGCATCCGCACGGCATCAGCCCGGCTGAGCCTGGACTTGCTGCTTCTCCTGATGACCGACCAGTGCCCCAGGGAAGTGGTCAGGAGCCTGCTGAAGCTCTCTCCATCATGTGACAGGTACTGAGCCCAACAGCCCCCGTGGGCTTGTGCCGTGTGGGGAGAGGGGCCTGGAGACTTTCTGGCTGCCGGAGCCAGGGGAAAGCTCAGGACATTCCCCGAGGAGCAGGGCCCTCCAGCCCACCCCACTTTCCAGCCCTGGCGGGTGGGCCAGGCCCGCAGTAGCCAAAGCTGGCCAAGGCAGCCCGGAGCCCCGCCACGAGGTTCCTCCCTGCCCCACGGGGAAGACTATCTCAGCCCCCTCCTCCTTGCCCAGGCAGGGACCCGGGCACTCCAAGCGAGGGGTCGGGAAGGGCCAGGACAGCCTGGGTCCTGTGGGGCTGGCCCGGGCACAGTGTGGTGGTCGAGGCAGCCCTGCTGACAGAGCGCTCTGGGCCTGCAGTGCTGCTCTGGCCATGTGGGACGTGATGCTTTCCCAGCCCCACACCTTGAAGAAGGTCTTGAGGGAGCTGCTCAGCCAGCTCCAGGACCAGCGGCTGCGCAGGGTGTTCAGCTCCAGCACAGAGGACGCCTGCATCCATCACTTGGCTGTGAGTGACCAGAGCAGTCCTCGCTCACCCTCAGGGCTGTGCCTGCCTCTCCAGGAAACTGGCACAGCCCTCTCCTCCCATCTGCCCCCAAACGGTCACCTCCTCCAGGACACAGGGACAGAGCCCCTTAGGGCCAGCAGGGACCTGCCCAGCAGCAGGTTCCCCTGCGCCAGCCATGCAGGGCCACCCCACGCTGCTTGGGCCCTGGTGCACAAACACGAAGCTCAGGCAGCCCCTGCCTGCCTAGGCAGCTCTCTGCTTCCCCCCGCCTGCACCCCGCTGCCCTGCTCTGCAGACTGGAAAGCTGGGTCAGGGCAGGGGCTGGGTCAGGGGCAGAGACGTGGCCTTTGCACAGGCTGAACAGGCTGCAAGGCTGGGGACAGAAGACAATCGTCACCACTCGCGTGTCGTGCCTCCTTTGTGCCCGCTCTTGCTGTTGGATTGCTCCTCAGAGGCGTGAGAGCAAGAGGCTGCCGATGCTCAGAGGACAGGAGGAGCCGGCACAGAGGACCGTGTGGTGTGCGGCGAAGCGCAGGGCACGGGGATGCCAAGCGGCCCTCCACGGGCAGAGCTGCCCCCAGGACGGGCTGTCTGGCCCTGGTGCCCTTGCCCTGAGCTGCCAGTGGGACGCAGGAGCCGCAGGGTGCGGGGAGCGCTGCAGGCTCTGCCACTCTCTCACTGCCATCTCTGTTTCAGCTGCTGGCCTCCAGTGACATTAAATCAGAGGAGTTTGCTAGCCTCTACAAAGTCCAGCGGTACCTGAGGCGGCCAAGCGTGGTGCTGCTCTCGCTGGTGCTCAGAGGCCTCATCACACTGTCGCAGACACCGGAGACGGTGAGCAGGGCCTAGTCCAGGGAAGCCATGGTGGCTTGTTTGTTGCACGAGCCATGGGGGTCTGCAGAGCGCTGCCACGGAGGGGCCTGGTGGCCGCCTGGGGAGCTTTGCAGGCCCAGAGGGTTACCAAGCCATCTGGGCGTTTGGGCCAGTCGGGAAAGGAGGTGGCGGAGCAGGGGACGTGGAGCCTTTGTTCTCCTGCCCTAATTTCCCTACCTGCTGCTATCCCCGTGTCCCCATCCATGCGCCCATGGCCACCGCCTGCCATCAGGCTGCTGCAGGGATTCCTGTGCCGCCTGGCAGGAAGGCGGACGGGAGGCTGGTGCTTAGTGGCCCGAGCATTTTTGCCAGGGTGGTCTTTCACCGCTTATCAAAAAAAGAATTGCGTGCTTCCTACAGGCAAGAAAAATGCTGGTCCTGCTGCCAGACATCATGGAGACCCAGCAGAATGCCAACACTGACAACAAGGTGAAGGCCCTGCTGCTCTTCAGAAATGTGATGGGTCATATGAAGAGGGAGGAGGCCAGCCTGACCGCTCTGCAGCTGGTGGAGAAGCTCCCGCCGCTCTTTGATGAGGTAAGGCTGCTGGGGAGCCTGAGCCCCGCTGCTGGGCCCTCTGCAAGGACAACTGCCCATCAGCCCAGCCCTGCGGCAGCACTTGGGCAGGGCTGTTCCCCGCCTCACGCCCCTGGGCTCTCTTGGGGATGGCTTCTGGGCTCTGCAGCCCAGCACGGCTTCTCGCTGACAGGTTGATGCCTCCGGGCGACCTGAGCCCCTGTGCTGGGGCCCAGCCCAGCCCCTGTGCAAAGCACCTGCAGGCCAAGAGCTGCTCACAGATCCCTGAGGCTGCCCGCAGCTGCGCTGCCAGGCAGGACCAGACGTTGTCCCCAGGTGCCGTGGCAGGGGGCTGAGGCTGAGGCGGTGATGTGTGCCCCGGAGGCATTGCCGAGGGCCAGCCCAGTCTCCTCCTCGGCCTGTCCCTGGGGAGCTCCACGCTGGTGCAGCTGGCGTGGCTGGTGGCGAACGCTGGGGGGCTGGCACAGGCACCGCCGGATGGAAACCTCTTGCGTGGCCTTTCGTGGGCCCGGGCCCATTGAGCCACAGCTGCAGATCTGGCCCACGGCCCCTGTGCGCAGAGCCTCACTCCAAAGCATCTCCCCTCACATCAGCCCTGCTAACGCCCTTGCTCAGGGAGCAGCTGTTGCTGAAGTCCTCCTGTTCTCCTCCCTGCCAGGAGTCCAGCCAGCTGCGAGAGCTCTCCATCTGCCTCTTCAAGGACATGATACAGATGGTGGTGGGGAGCAACAAGCAGCAGATGAAGGAGAATGTGCGGAAAAGCCTGCTCCCCCTGTTCTTCCGCATGAGTGACCAGATGGAGAGCGTGGCCAAGGTAGAGATTTCAAACATGACCAGTGATGTGGGGAAGGGCGTGCTGACACCACACAGAGGGGTATCAGGGAGGGGCAGGGCTGCCGGCAGTTGGCCTCTTGGCGTCTGTGTCACCCCAGGGTCCAAGTGCCTGAGTCACTGAGGCAGAACTCCCCTCCTTCCCTGCACCGGTCCCACTGCTGCCTTCCTCCTCCCTCTGTGCCTCCTGCTGCAGAGGAGGACGGGGAGGTGGGGTTCCCCCACCCCTGCTCCCCCCATTCAGCCCTCCTCCAGCGCACCCCAGAGGAAGGGTCCCGGCATCCCCAGCGCGAGGAGGGGCGGAGAAGTTGGCACAGACATTTCCCACACCTGCCCTACCTGGTCCAGCAGGGCTCAGCAGCAGCCCATGGCCAGCAAGGCCATGAGAGTCCCTAGAGGCTTCCCAGCTGTTGCTGCAGGTGTTGGAGGCCAGGGCTTTGAGCCCCAATCCCTGTCCACAGTCCCCCCGCTCCCTGTCCACAATCCCCCCAATCCCTGTCGCCCTCTGCAGGCCTCTCAGGAAGCCCTCGTCATCGCTGCAAAGCTGCTGAGGTGGAAACAGCTCAAGCGCCTGAGCCAGACGCAGCAGACGTACAGAATTGGGGAGTGCTTGGTGAGGACAAGCCCCAAGCCCCAGGGCTGGCCAAGGGGCATGCAGCTGCATCCGCCTTCCCTGCCCTCAGGCACAGAGCCCCCCAGGGGCTCTTCTCCTGGCCTCTCTCCCCTCCCCGCCCTCAGGATGTCGAAGGAGACCCTAGCCCACCTGGGCCCTGGCAGTGGGACAGAGGGCTCTCAGGACCTCCAGACTGGCCTCTGCCTGGGGCTGTCTCTGAACCTCAGCCCCACAGGGCTCCTGGCTGGGAGATGGGAATGGCCTGAGGTGGGAGGGGGACCGGGGGTGCTGGGAGGAGGGACCGGTCCGGCCGAGAGTGGGGAGGGCCTGTGCCAGCCCCGTGCCCTTGTGCTCTCTCCAGCTGGTGCAGGACAGGAGCAGAGTTGAAGACTATCTGAGTCAGAGCCTGCCATACTTGAAGGACGCTCAGGTCCCCTTGCGAGAGGCGGCCGTGAGGTTCATTGGTGAGCCACAGCCCCTGGGGACCCTCCTTTGGCAGCCTGGCCCCAGTCCCAGCTGCTGCACTGGCGGCAAGGGGCAGCCCTGTGGCTGCCAGAGCCCCGACTGCCCCGGGCAGGGCCTGGGCAGCCAGGGGCTCTGGGCCTCCCTCTCCCAGCCCTGCCCACGCAGGGTGGCTTGGTGGCCGCCCTGCTCAGTCCCACCCTGCCCGCGTACTGTCCTTCCCTGGGGTCACCCTGCTGAGGGGGAGGAGGGTGCGCAGCCAAACTGGCAGAGCCACGAGCTGTGCTGCTGGGAGCACGCTGGGGAGCGGGAGGTCTGACGCAGCTCTGTGCCTAGGGCTTGCTGCGCGGCACTGGAAGGACCAAAGCGAGGAGAAGCTGTCTGAGCTCTGCAGCAGTGAGTAGGGGCAGTGCTGTGTGTGCCGGGGCTGGTGGGGCAGGGGCCCCAGCCTGGGCAGGGTGCTGCCATGGCTTGCCCTGCTCCAGAGCAGCGCTTCAAGGGCAGAGGAAGATGTCAGGGGCGTTCCTGAGCAGCAGCTTCCAGCTGATGCCTTTGTCCCACCCGCTCCTCCTGGCCAGGGAAAGGGATGGGTGGGGCTGGCATGGCCTGGAGGGGATGCCTGGGGGTCTCTGCAGATGGGTGGGCTTCAGCTCTGTTCTCTTTCCCTCTGTTGCAGCCCTCCAGGTTTTGGAGAAAGACGCCGAACTCTCAGTCTCGTCCCTGGCAGCTCAGACCATGCTGATCCTGAGATCTCCAAGGGAGCAGCCAACATTGGGATGGGCCCTGTGGGCGCTGTGCTGCTGGCCCTGCAAAGCCCGGCAGAAGTGAAGAAAATGGCTCGTTTTGATTAAAGCTGAAAGCGCAAGCCCAAGACCATGGCGTCCTTCATACGGGAAGCACCCTGAGCGTGCTGAGCAGACAGCATTGTTGCGGGCCTCTGCCGCTGTGTGCAGGACAGCTCACCCCTCAGCACACCCTGGCCCCGTTATTGTTTTAGAATTTCACCCCTCTGTTGGGCTTTCCTCCAGAAGAACTCACCTTTGTTCACCTCCTATGGAAGTCTCTTGCCCTCAGCAGGCAAAAGGGAAAAGGCAGAGCCCAGAGGAACCAGGATTGCCCTGAGAGCTGCCTGACGCCCAGGCTTTCCAGCAGCCCGCGGCAGCACAGCACACACTGACCCAGGGCGTCCTTGCTGGGGCCACAAAGCCCCAGCTGCCCCGCTGGACTGCCACACCTGGAGGTTTCATCGTGGTGTTCAGACGTGGCCACCTCTGGCATGCCCTGGGCTTGCACGTCCTTGTCCAGGAGCCAGGGGAGAAGTTTCCCTGTGGAGAGGGAGGAGCTGTGCCCCCAGGGGCACCCTGCCCTACCTCCTCTGGGCTGCTGAGGCTGGGCTCCCAGCCCTCTGGGCAGCTGGGCTGCTCTGGCCTTCTCCCACCACAGCAGCAGCAGCTGTCCTCTGCCCCTGACACGTCGCTCTCGCCAGTGCGACAGCATTGGCCAGACCCCAAATCCCGCCGTTATCCCAGCAGCTGCCAGGGCTGAGCAGAGCACTGCATCTGCAGGACAGGGCCAGGCCATGCCCGGTGCCATCAGCCAGGCTCCCCACAGCCACCTCCCCAAGGGCTGGGAGGAGGGAGGACATCAAATGCCCAGCAGGAGAGAGCTCCTTACCACCCCTGGCCAGCAGCTCCTCTCTCTGGGGCCAAGCCCAGGCCGTCCCTGCGAGTCCCTGGGAAACCTCTCTGCTCTCCGTGGCTGGGCTGGGGGTCCCCTCCCTGCTGCCAGCGTGCCTGGTGCAGGTCTCTGCCCTCAGCGGGGCTCTCCCGCTGCAGGCAGCAGAACCCCGCTCCGCACCCAGCGCCCTGGGATACGGGGCCATGGTGCTGCAGGACAGCTGTGGGCGGCCTGCGGCCACAGCCCGGCTGCACCCCCCTGCAGCCATCTTGGTCATGGTCCCAGAGCTCAGTCTATATTTCTGGCCTCATCCTGCCCTGAGAGGAGTCAGAGCTGTGCTGCGGGGGCTGCATCCCCTCCATCACGCAGCCGGGATGGGCCACGAGAAGGGCAGCCCCATCTCCAGCCACCCCGTCAGTCACTGGCCCCTCTGGCAGGATCATGGCAGCTGTCGCTGTCGCATCGCACAGCCCCGTGCCGCTGCTGGCAGAGCCCTCAGGCCTCCCACAGAGTCGTCCATCCTCGGGGCTCAGAGAGGCGAGGCCCCGTGCCAGGACACGGCCCCTGCGCCCCTTGTGTCTTTCAGGGCTGAGCTCGGGAGCTCTCCTCAGCCTGGAGAAGGGGGAGCATTGGGGCTCTCCAGCTCTGCCTGCCGGCGTGGGCCTTGCCTGCACCCCTCTTTCTCCCAAGATGGACCAGGCACAGACAAGCATTGGGGGGAAAATTGTTGTCTTTTATTGGTCTCAGGCGGCGTCCATGGCCGAGCGGAGGCTGGCAGCACGATGGCCTCAGGGCAGCTGAATGCCTGGGGCACTGTCCGTGCACCCGTCCCTTGCATGCCTCCCTGTGCCACTCCCTCTGGACGCTGTGCAGGCTCAGGGCCAGCCGCCATCTCTGGGGACCCACCTGGCGCTGGCAGCGGGGTTCTCCTGCTCTTGCTGTCCTGCGAGGCAGGGACAACGGAAAGCCCTGCGCAGAGCCCTGAGGGCCCTCCTGAAGAGGGAGGGCCGTTGCCGTCGAGACGGGGTGTGCGGGAGGGCGGTGATGCCTGTGAGAGAAGGAGAGCTGTAGGCGAGGGGCTGGGTGGGCGACGGGCAAGCTGCTGCCTGCCCCCCGCCACCAAGGGCTTTCCTCAGGGAGGGTGGCTGGGGCACGGCCAGCCCCCATGCGCACAGTGCTGCCAGCCTGGCCTGGGTGCCGCTCGCTGGGATGGCCGGGCCAGGCCTGCCCTCGTCGTGGCGGCGATCGGCTTGGGGACATACCTGGGTCATCCTTGGGCACATCCCTGCAGCCGGAGGAGGGCTGTGCGTCGCCTCTGTGCTCGGAGGCCATTGGCACGGGGAGAGCAGGAGCGCAGACCTGCTCGCTGAAGACAGGAGAAGCTGGTGGTGCCTTTGCCTCTCCTTGTGCCATGGGAGGGAGAGGTGCACGGTGCTCCTCTTCCTCAGGAGCTCCGGCCAGGACAGAAGCTGCTGGCTTGGTGTCCATGGCACCCGCTGGGGCAGGAGATGTGCTCTGCCAGTCACTGGCTGCCTCTCCTGCCGCCTCTGTGCCCATGCTGCTGCGCCAGCTGGGCCCCTCCTGGGGACCAGCGTGGGGTGTCCTGGAAGTGCTCTGGGAGCAAGAGGTTAGTCCAGATGTTGTGGGTGGTGATGTCTTCCCCTTGCGACAGCTCTGCATTGCTATCGTCTTCCCACCCCCATCCTCCTCGGCCAAGGCTGCTGGCTCCTCCTAGAAATACATTAACAACCAAAGGAGAGCTAAGGAGAGGCTCCATCCTTTATTGGACGCGAGGGGAACGTAGTGACAAAGGATGAGGAGAAGGCTGAGGTACTCCCTGCCTTCTTTGCCTCAGTCTTTAATTGTCAGAGCAGTTGTTCTCGGGGTACGCAGTGCCCTGAGCTGCAAGACAGGGACGGGGAGCAGAATGAGGCCCCCATAATCCAAGGGGAAATGGTCAGCAACCTGCTACACCGCTTACACACCCACAAGTCTACGGGGCCGGATGGGATCCCCCCAAGGGCACTGAGGGAGCTGGCAGAAGTGCTCAGCAAGCCAATTTCAAGCCTTTATCGGCAGTCATGGCTCACCTGGGACAGGAAAGAACAGGCAGCAGCCACAACAGTCGGCACCGCGGGAAAGCTGGGGCCCCAGAGACCCGCCCAGGCTCGCCAAGCCCAGCCTAGCCCAGTCTGTGTGAGAGACAGTGCCCAGGAGAGCGGTTTCTACCCCTTTTCCCAAAGTGTCCCTTAAATGTCCCTTAAAGCATTAACCACAGTGGTACTCGTTGCAGTGTAAAGTAATCAGAAGAGACTTTTGTAAATGTCTGTGATTTCCTGCATTTTTCCTGAAAAAGGCGGGTTTGACTCTCTTAATCGCTTCTATTTTAATCCAGGCACTGCTCAGTATCAACAGTTAAAGCAGACACATGACATCAAAAGCTGACTTTGGATCCTTCTTTGGCCATCGGGAGGGCCTTGCACACAAACTTGTTGCTGGCTGTGTTGGCCGCTGGGTGGGGGAAGGTCACAGGTAACAGGGCAGGACTCCTTTCTGGCGCTCCTCCAGCCGCGTATGCCCAAGATAAAGCCTTGACACCCAAGGGTGAAAAAGCCTTAACACCCAAGCGTGCTGCTCCATGGGCATGGCATTGCCTATGCCCAGCTATGCCCATAGCGTGACAAAGGTAAGAGTGGCGCTGGGAGGAGGCAGGGCCTGGCTGAGCAGTGATGCCCCGGCACCGGCACCCCACTTCCCAGCCTTGCTCGCGCCGTCTGTGCTGCGTCCTTTTCCTTCCCGCTGTCTCAGCCATTAAATGTTACGGGCTCGTACATTGCAAGCTCTTCAGGAGGATGCACCTCAGAAGGGGCCAGCAGACGCAGGTCCCTGCCTTTGTAATGCCGGGAAGATGAACTCGGAGGGGAGGGGAATGTAGCAAAGTCTGGCTGGAGCTAGACATCCTCTGGACTTGCTGGGAGTTCCAGCTCAGCTCCAGCTGAGCTTTTCACACCACCTGTAAGGGGCCTTTCAGTCTTTTTTTCCTGTTGAAAACAAGATTTTTGTTTTAGTGTCCTTAAAAACAAAAATAAAAACCCAAACAACTTAAGGGGTGTCTCTTTTGTTAAGCCTTTCCCTCCCCACGAGGAGCTGGGGAGGCTGTTGTGGCCGGTGCAGAACACGGGGAGCCCCCACATTCCCTCCTGGGAGACCCCTGAACAGAAATGGCCAGAGCCAGCAACCCCCGAGTGTCTCTTTCCCTCCCTACAGTGGAGATCACGAGTAGGAAGGAAAATGGGCACGACTCAATGACCGAGAGCAGAAGCGAGGGTGGGAAGAACTGGACCTTGACTCACAGTAGGCATACAAACTTCTAGAGTAAGATGAAGCACTACAGGGAGACCTGGACCTTAAGAAAAACACTAAATCCAAAAAAAATAAATGAAGTTAATTCAAAACAGTCACTCTCCCCAATTTTTTTCCTCCCAAATTGCATTTGGTTGTGGTTTGGTTTTTTTTTTCTCTCCATATGCTTAAGTCAAAGCTTCTTTCAGCTGCTGACATAACGCTACTGCAAATTGAAGAACTTGGTAACATGTCAAAGTTTCTGCTTACAAGACACAACAGCTGCTGCTTTGTTAGTGTACACACATACAGCAAGGGTAAGGCTATTTCCGCTCACTTCTACCACATGAACCACCAGAGCTGTGCATTGATTTCAGGTGGGGTAGACTGCCCTCTACTGGTACGTCAACACGCACATCTTTGCCTACTCCGCAGCTACGGGCAGTGCAAATCAGTTTTGTTGCAGTAAGATGCAAAAAGAGCAAGTCTTCATGGCTACAGCGCAGTATCAACCATCAAGAAAGCACAATTGAGCCTGAAGACAGTGAAGCTCAATTTTCAAATGCCACCTTAGTCTCTTCAACTTCACTACTTCTTTGCCAACCTGTCCAGGATGCAAAAGACTTGCACTGCAATCCGACATACCCGACTATTTAACCAACACTTCTAGCCAGATGTCCTAGCAAAATTTTGCACATACCTCTAGCTCTAAGCAAGGATAGTGACCGCATGTCAGGAAAAAGCATACCGAAAAGCTGCTCAACTCAGCCTCTAGGACTTGGACTCAATGCCATGACCCTAGGAAAGATACCGACAGCATTACTAACAGAGAGCTCTCCAGACTCCTGCCCGAGTGATTTTGGGGGCTACAGAACATCAGCTACCCTGACTGTTTTCTTCACAAGTTCTTCTTTTATTGTTTTTAAAGAACCATTTCTCATTATTCCGCAGGTGTCCATTAGCATCATTCCTCCTCTCAAGGTCCTTCACCAATTTAAGGTTTCCTTACAAACAAGTCTCATCTTTTAATTCCTAAGAAAAGTTCAACAACGTCAACAAAATACTAGCCAAAGCCACCAGTTACCAGTCCAGGTTACAATCACCTTATCTCCTCCAAAGCGCTTTGAGGTAATGGTTACAATCCAAAGAGGCAGACACAGAACATCCAGCAGCTGCACTGATTCCGTTTCTAGCCTCTCGTGGCTGTCAGGAGGTGAAGGATGTTATTGCAGAGAAGCTTTAGGAACAGAGACACCTGTTCCTTCACAACTGCTGCCAAATTATAACTGTCAGTCAACTGTCACCTCTGCCACAGTGGAGCGAGGAACCTACATAGGAAACTCCTGTCCCTGCTAATCCCTTGACTCATCCAATCCATCTAATGACAAAGAGGTGGAGTGCAAATGCTCCTGATTCTTCCAGGCAACTCGCTTCTCCGTTACGGGCGTGTAAAGCAGTGACCTGGAAAACGAACGTCTATGCTCCTTTTCAATCTTTTTATATTCCGTCCATTCCGTAGCAAAATCATCCGTAAACTCATCGAGAATGGACTTTTTCTTTTCCCGGTTAAAATAAGCTTGACCTTTATTACAATCATAGTTTGACCTTTATTACAAAAAGACACCAAGAAACTAAACACGGCCAACAGGAGAAAAAGTAGACTGCATGCAAATGCAAAAGGTGAACATCCTGTTCAAGCAACACCAGTTTAGAATTCCTACAAGTTTTTGGGAAAGTTTTAGAATTACATTTGTCTTGTTTTAGTTTGGGATGTTTACCATACACAACAACAAAGCGTATTGGAAAAAAATCTTTATATGTAATTACGGTTTCCTCAAAAGGCATTCATTTTTCAGAGTCCTCTTTTCAGTCATGTACTGGAGTTGTATTTCAACTCATCTTCCTGCAAGCACAGATCCCCTTTCTTAAAGCCAATGCAAATTAAGCCATTTCAAAATTAATTACCACTTGTATTCTCCACAACTCTCTGTGCATACTCATTTCATTCTGAATCAGCTGTTGGGTAAGTTCTGTGTTACGGCCTCGTTTAACAGGTTACAAGTAGCACTATATTGAATTGCTGCAGAATACTTACAATTCGCAGCCTGGTCTGCTACCTGCTGAGCGAACTGTACTGGCTCTCATGGCATGAACTATTGGGGAGGCGAGACAAAAAAAAAAAATCCCATTCAGTTTATCTGAAGATTATTCTTTTAAAGAAATTCTCAAGTTATCATTACTTACCAGCTGTGGGTCTTGATTGTCCTTGGCGGCCCAGAAGACTTGGTAATGCTGGTTGCCTTAGTACAGGAACCTGCCAGCCCTTGTCAATCAATGCAAACAAACAGTTGGAAAATAAGCTCCACTCAAGTGCAAGGATCACTGCATACGTTGAAATAACACTTACCTTCTCTTCCAACAAACTGCTGACTGACAGAGAGGAAGATTTAGAAAGTTCAGCAGCAGTCACCAGAGCAGCAGGAGGTGTAACAGTCATGAGAGGTGGTGCAGGTGGCGGCTGCTGCTGCTGCCGAACCTGCTTCCGGAGCCTTTTTGTGTAGCCATCTCCATTTCTGAAGTTGTTCACAGCCTGGAGGCAGGAGAAACAGCCTCAGGAGAAACAGCTGCCTGATGACACGTTGGGCAGGTATGCCCCTCAGAGTCCAGTAATGCTGTTCTAACACCTGTGTATAAGTAGAACCATCAAAATAGGTTTTAGCCAAACTAAGGACATTTTGGGCATTCTATTCAGTTATAAAACCACGTCGATGATTCATGGGTGAAGACGGTCTTGAATTGAGAGCATGAGGCTAGAAATGTTCAACAGTGTAAAAAAGTCATTGTATGCAGCAAATAACTCCACAGTCTTGGTATTTCACTGCTGTAACGTTTGAGGATGCAGAGTAGGCTGCGTCTTGATGTTTCCACCAGTCTTTTTTCCACTATCTAGTACAGGGAGCAGTCACCAACCTCGAGGTTAATGAAGAAAACACATCTCAAAAAACCATCAGTGGGTTTGAGTTCCGAAGGTTTTAACCAGCTCTCCCGTGCAGAAGAATGTGGAGTAAATGCCTAACTCTCCGTCTGTTGCAGACCACAGTAAGGCACCAGAGTTGGCTCTATAGTTCAGTATGAGAGAAAGGGCTGTGGACAAACTCAATGCCTTCGATAGCGAATACTGTAATCACCTGCGCACTGATGCACTCTTCTCAGAATCGTCCTTCTGCACATCAAGAGGATGTAACTAGATAGGGAAAAAGGGAAAAAAGCTTTCTGCCTTCTTTTTTTCCTTCATACGAGAAGAGTCCTTTCCCATTCAGGGTATACTTAAGTATGACACAGAACTGGTAACAAAGTAATTTCGTTATCTCCTATTCCTGCTTTCAGAAGATCAGCTGGGATGTTTTGAACTAGCAGACACGGGAGTAACACTTAGATTCGTCACAATAACTGTCTCCACAGCAGGGAATAACAACTGCGTCAGTCATTATCTCTTTACAAATGAGCCATAACAGCTCCTCTGGAACAGGATCATCTGAGGAGGAGGACGGCTCCTCTGGTAAAAAGGGAGGCTTTTGCTTCTCGCCTCTGGCATACGCTTCCCTGGAGGGGGGGGTGGGGAAGGACAAAGAAAAAAGTGAGAGATGGGGAAAGGAACCCTTTCCCAAGCTTGGGATTTTAGCCTTTGAAACACAAACCAGAAGCCACACGAGCTTTCAAAGAGAACGACTCCACTGTAAACACGACTGAAATGTTTTGCGGAAAAAAATGCAGATTCTTAGCACAGCACAAGTTTAACCAGCTCCCAGGGGCATGAACGGTAGGGCCACCCTATTTTAATCTTAGAAAGTATCACAGAGTTTAAGGTTCCGATACAATGGCAATGCTTCCTCCCCCGTCATTACAGATGCTGGCCAACTCGCGTGCATTGCCCCTCAGACATTTCGGCATGGTTTCTCTCATTCGCTTTTTGCTCCGTCCCATTAATTCCATACTTACGCATTAATAGTTGGTATTGCATATCTTGCAGCGTTGGTCAGCATAGCGCCCTTTGTATGGGGATCTTTCACCTCCATCATGAAACTCCTTGGGATTCCGGTGCTCTTTTTAATTCTGGAAACAAACAGACGCAACATTTTTGTCCTGTTGAGAAAAGAAATGCAGACATAGCTCCTCTTAAGACTCACACTTGAAAGTCATTTCAATGATTATTTTAGGCAGCAAAAGCCTTTAATCCTCTCCTTTCACCGAGCGTGTAAGGGCTGCTCGACTGATTTTCCTAACTGAATATAGCCAGGATGTTCCAAAGCCTTGAGCAGTGTTTTGAAGTCATTTGACATTCTTTGCCTTAACTTCAGGTTCCTTAAGGGTGAAATATCCCTCAGCTCACCCGCCACTCAGAGAAGAGGCACAAACCCGCTCCTCCTCCACAGCGCAATTCAGAGCGAGAGCTTAATTCGGTGCTCCGAATCAGTCACTGGAGAAACTTATATTCACCATCTCTATAGGAAGGGTGAATTCCTGCCTCCTGCGTATGCATTCAGCGACTAACCTTCAGTGGCATGAATACTCAGCCAGAGGCTTGTGTAATTAACACACGCAAACATTCAACACGTGGGCTCCACAGAAACATCTGGGTTTCATAGGAAACACTACAAACTCTCATTAAAAAGAGTGAAAACCAGAAACATTTCCAGTAACACTGCAATATATAAAGATATGCATGAAAGTTCACAGAGAGCGAGCTATGCACATATTTAACGTCCACGACCTAGAAAAAAGAACATTTTCGTTTCTACTTCCAGGTTTCCCTTGAGTTTTGAAGGACTTTGCAACATGGCCATATAACCTCTGTATTTCACCCCAAGAGAAACAGTTCCTAATATGAGTATTCATCTCTCCGTTACGTAACTGCCAAGGGAAAAAAAATTAAAAACTAAGTAACACCAGAAGTCCCCCGCAGTCTTACCCCATTTGTTGGGCAGTTCTTTATACAGCGGACAGGTTTTCCGCAACGAAAGCAAGTCTATGATGGTGGAGGTGGACCCAAGGCTTCCTTCACGTAACTAAAGGGTTTTTGGAAAAAAAAGAAAAAGGTATGCCTGTGTCTCTCTTGTTAAAACAAACATTCGAAACACATTTCAGCCCACACAGCCAAAGGCAACACCACTCCCCCGATCCTGCAAAGAGCAGCACAACGCTGGCTGAGGCTGCACGAAAACAGCTGCTGATAGAAAACAGAGCCGTGCTGAAGATGTTCTGGGGAGTCCTTACGCCATTGCATGGGGTTTACGGGCCTGGGAACCTCCTTGAAAAGAGCCTTCTTGGGCACTCAAAACCTGGGGCTCTCTTTGTACCTTACATGAAGGCTCCTGTAAACAATCCCATTTGCTTCCAAGTGGACTGAAGCTCTGTGGAGAGAACAATTACACTATCCAGTATTTTTAGACTGATTTTTAAGCCCCAGGCTATTTGAAGGAGAAGATGCCCACTATACATTGCTTTGAGAAAGACGTATGCAAGCATTGTTGTTAACATCTTGCAGCATTAAAAGGACACACAGCTGAAGAGTCGGGGAACTTGTTTCTGCTTGACAGATGACAGGCAGATGAAAATGACAGGCATTTTACCCACAAATGCACCAGGCTCTAACCTTGTGCCAAAGCATGTACACTGGGTTTCAGGTATTTCCATTTGCAGACAAACTGTTAAACAGTTAAACTGCTTCATCAGGTAAAGCGGAAAGATCAAATGCAGAGCTCTAGAATACCACTTCACGTAGCAACGCTATTGAAATTCACGACAAGGTATTCAAAACACTTATGTACCCAGAGGGGGACCAAACAATAGCACTTCAATTTCACAGCTCTAGGAACAAATACCCAGGTATTTAAGGACACAGAAAAGGAATCATTCAGCTGCACAGAACTGTCCTCCAAACATAAAGGATATGGTGGTTTTGGTATTTGTTTGAACCCCCAAGGCAAAAGTAAGAAACAGTCCCAACTTTAACAATCCTGGTTTCTCAGTGGGTTTTGATAACATTTTCAAAAACCACGAGGCCAAAACGGATTTAAAACCAAAAGCTGAGTGATACGCGGTGAAAATGGCAAAAAATACACTCCAATCCATTTTTATTGCAAGAAACAAAAAGCACACGACCCCCTATTACAAACATACATGTTGCTAGCTAGAGACAGACAGATGCAGAGCAGGGCTCCATGTTCAGTTGGGCAAACCTCGCACCTACGTGATCTCAAAATGATCGTACATTATCTGTACAACTCAAAGTCATTCAGGCAATGTTCCAGCAGATTCAATAGGAAATACAATGCACTCCTAGGCACAAATACCAGTATTCACTTTAGAACTGTGCGAACGATGGCATTACTCAGTTTTTACTATGCTGAGTCAAATCCATTCTATTCACAACATATGCTGTCCTTTACTGGAAAATACATAAAGGTAATGTTTGGAAAATTAATACAGGGCTACATTGTTTAGAATGAAGTGCAGTGTCTAGCAAAAAGTCTGCGTTTTTACATACTGCTTTTGATGTTCCGCTCAGTGGCTCAGTTGGACTTCTGGAAGAAGAAATACAGGTGATCAGAACTTAAAACACAGCACTTGTACCCAACATAAAGCGGTGAAAACAGGTTCGAAAACCTGACCATCCAACCATTATGTTCTGATAGTCTAGTGAACGTGGACATTTAGGCGTACACAGAAACTGTTCTCTCTTGGTACATGCAGTGCGGCTAAAAAGAAGCCCAACAATGACATTTCTACTTTGTCACAAATTACTCTAAGACTTACAGAGATAGAACACAACAATGCAAGAGGGTATATTGAAAATGCTACAATATTCTAGGCAATATTTATTACGTTTGAAAACTTGCTGAGATTCCACACACTCATTCATCTGTACCTGCACGCTGCTCATCCTGAATCAGACATGCAAGCATTGATGTCGTTAGCAAACAATTCATACATCACCCAAAGGGATGTACGCTGCTAGAGCTCCACCGGGCTGGCAATCACAGCCACGCACCTCTGGCAGATGAGGAAGTACAAGGAAATACTTGAGATTACCACACAAGGATTTCTTCATCCATTTCCCTTGAAGAACATCCTACAAGGCGAGTAACGCGTTGCTGAAGGCCTCTCCACCCCGACAGCATACATTCACCATTCCCAAACAGGAACCACTCTACCGGTTCTTTCTGCAATGCTTCCCGCTGAAGGAAGAGAAAGCTAAGCTGCCCGGTTAATTTTCAACGTGAGAACAGCAGTGCCGTTCTTTCCTTATCCCCACACACAGGTATTGCTTTGAGCTTTGATGCCAGCAGCATCTCTCCTCTCCTTTTAGGGCAGCGTTACAATACCAGGAGAGGATGCCATCCAGCCAGAAACGGAGGATGCGCTGACAAGACAGCACTAAGCACACGCATTGAAATTAACCCCCAAAACAAGGCCCTGTTTATAAGCACAACGCTGTGGCGTCCAGAATTACTAGAAGAAGGCTGGAAAACAGGACCAGGCAAACAATGCTAATGTAGCTGAGAGAGAACTGGACTGCGTGAATACCTAAACGACAGCATTAATCCTCTAGTCAGGATTGCATTTGAATAGCTGTCATTTTAATCAGTACACCCAATTCCCTGTCCTCCATAAATCTCAGCAATACAGAATACAGAGTTAAAACGAGGAGCACAGAGACCAGCTTAGGGTAAAAACAGACTTAGAAAGAGAACTAGCAACATTTGGTAACATGGGAAACCGCTTACTGAGTTTCAAGTTTGGAAAGGATTAACTATTCCTTCATCGTACTCACACAAAAGGAAATACGCTTTAGGATAGTGTTGGTTTTATCTTGCCTGAACCGGACATTGTCTTTAGGAAACTAACAGGAATCCCTCAGGAGTGGAACTTCTTGTTTGCATGGTTCAGCAGCTGGCAACCCTTGGTCTCTCCTCTATAGCTAGCATGCAAAAGACCTCGATTTGGGGTGCAGGAATACCTGCCATATCCCGCCACCGCCCTTCCCCAAATGCAAGAAAGAGTCAAACGGATACATTAAAATCTACCCCAGGACAACAAAAATTAACAGCAGCTTTGACAAGAAAGACACAATTGGAATGCCTCTCTAAACTAACAGCCATTAAAAAAGTTAACCCATGGAAACCCCTGACAAAGAATACAATGCTTGTTGGATCCTTACACAACGTATGGTGGGCTGGGAGCTTTAACTCCTCCAACAGGGATTCTCCTAACAACGACCGATGAGTGCTGAGGGCATTATCATTGGTGTATTCTGAAAAGAACATAAACACAGAAAAAACACTAGTGAGTTCGAAAGAACGAGAATTTGCTATGTATCATAGCGCTTTTATCCTCTCAATACCCTAACAGTACACTTCAAGAAACTTGTAGGTGTGATAATCAAACAGAATCACTATTATGTTTTTAACTTCTTTTAAACAGGTGAATGCCAAAAGCAAAA
Source organism: Platalea leucorodia (assembly GCF_965183815.1). NCBI lineage: Eukaryota > Metazoa > Chordata > Aves > Pelecaniformes > Threskiornithidae > Platalea > Platalea leucorodia. The sequence continues at coordinate 201,694 of NC_138842.1, read as the reverse complement.
TGCTTTCAAGGGTTACTGAAGGAGACTCTACTTATGCATGAGTTTCGTTCCTGATCTACCCGAAGTTGCTTTTGCTTCTGCTAGGCTACAAACCCAAAACTTTGGAGAAAAATGAACCGCTGCAAAGCCTCTCCTGCATTAACCAAATTCTAAAGTCTGACTAACTTGCCCTGCAACAAAACAGGCTCTAAGGTAAAACATGAAAACCCTGATGATGAATGTATGCTGTCTTGGTGGAGAGGCCTTCAGCAACGCGTTACTCGCCTTGTAGGATGTTCTTCAAGGGAAATGGATGAAGAAATCCTTGTGTGGTAATCTCAAGTATTTCCTTGTACTTCCTCATCTGCCAGAGGTGCGTGGCTGTGATTGCCAGCCCGGTGGAGCTCTAGCAGCGTACATCCCTTTGGGTGATGTATGAATTGTTTGCTAACGACATCAATGCTTGCATGTCTGATTCAGGATGAGCAGCGTGCAGGTACAGATGAATGAGTGTGTGGAATCTCAGCAAGTTTTCAAACGTAGTAAATATTGCCTAGAGTATTGTAACATTTTCAAGGTTATCTTCAAGGAAATTCTGGCAATTAAGACCTTTTTTATTGTTTTGTCACAGGGCTCCTAAATCGCACAAAAGCCCAGGAACTGCTTTCAGCTGACATACCTACTGCTATTTTTAGTCGATACAGCCTATGGAACACATGTAGTAGTTTGGCCCTTTCCTGGCCAAGTGTGGTAGATATCTGAACACGGGGCTTGGGCTCCCACAAAGAAACACTGTTCTAAAGACTCTGCTGCTGACATTTCTGTTACGTCTTGATTTTTGTCACTGAAGTAGACTTGCACTTGGACGTGTCTAGGCTATGACTGTTCTTTCTCTGACACTCAAGTACTCTATCTGGTACCTATTTGGAATACTAGGCGTATAGAGATTGGCTAAAGTGACCTTTGTGTTTTGATGGTTGATGATTGAAGAACACAAAGCTGTAGGACAGACTTCATCTTTTTGATACTGATGTAGCAGTGACAGAATACCTGAGGACTTCCTCTTGCATTGTTGTGTTCTATCTCTGTAAGTCTTAGAGTAATTTGTGACAAAGTAGAAATGTCATTGTTGGGCTTCTTTTTAGCTGCACTGCATGTACCAAGAGAGAACAGTTTCTGTGTACGCCTAAATGTCCACGTTCACTAGACTATCAGAACATAATGGTTGGATGGTCAGGTTTTCGAATCTGTTTTCACCGCTTTATGTTGGGTACAAGTGCTGTGTTTTAAGTTCTGATCACCTGTATTTTTTCTTCCAGAAGTCCAACTGAGCCACTGAGCGGAACATCAAAAGCAGTATGTGAAAACGCAGGCTTTTTGCTAGACACTGCACTTCATTCTAAACAATGTAGCCCTGTATTAATTTTCCAAACATTACCTTTATGTATTTTCCAGTAAAGGACAGCATATGTTGTGAATAGAATGGATTTGACTCAGCGTAGTAAAAACTGAGTAATGCCATCGTTCGCACAGTTCTAATGTGAATACCGGTATTCGTGCCTAGGAGTGCATTGTATTTCCTATTGAATCTGCTGGAACATTGCCTGAATGACTTTGAGTTGTACAGATAATGTACGATCATTTTGAGATCACGTAGGTGCGAGGTTTGCCCAACTGAACATGGAGCCCTGCTCTGCATCTGTCTGTCTCTAGCTAGCAACATGTATGTTTGTAATAGGGGGTCGTGTGCTTTTTGTTTCTTGCAATAAAAATGGATTGGAGTGTATTTTTTGCCATTTTCACCATGTATCACTTAGCTTTTGGTTTTAAATCCGTTTTGGCCTCGTGGTTTTTGAAAATGTTATCAAAACCCACTGAGAAACCAGGATTGTTAAAGTTGGGACTGTTTCTTACTTTTGCCTTGGGGGTTCAAACAAATACCAAAACCACCATATCCCTTATGTTTGGAGGACAGTTCTGTGCAGCTGAATGATTCCTTTTCTGTGTCCTTAAATACCTGGGTATTTGTTCCTAGAGCTGTGAAATTGAAGTGCTATTGTTTGGTCCCCCTCTGGGTACATAAGTGTTTTGAATACCTTGTCGTGAATTTCAATAGCGTTGCTACGTGAAGTGGTATTCTAGAGCTCTGCATTTGATCTTTCCGCTTTACCTGATGAAGCAGTTTAACTGTTTAACAGTTTGTCTGCAAATGGAAATACCTGAAACCCAGTGTACATGCTTTGGCACAAGGTTAGAGCCTGGTGCATTTGTGGGTAAAATGCCTGTCATTTTCATCTGCCTGTCATCTGTCAAGCAGAAACAAGTTCCCCGACTCTTCAGCTGTGTGTCCTTTTAATGCTGCAAGATGTTAACAACAATGCTTGCATACGTCTTTCTCAAAGCAATGTATAGTGGGCATCTTCTCCTTCAAATAGCCTGGGGCTTAAAAATCAGTCTAAAAATACTGGATAGTGTAATTGTTCTCTCCACAGAGCTTCAGTCCACTTGGAAGCAAATGGGATTGTTTACAGGAGCCTTCATGTAAGGTACAAAGAGAGCCCCAGGTTTTGAGTGCCCAAGAAGGCTCTTTTCAAGGAGGTTCCCAGGCCCATAAACCCCATGCAATGGCGTAAGGACTCCCCAGAACATCTTCAGCACGGCTCTGTTTTCTATCAGCAGCTGTTTTCATGCAGCCTCAGCCAGCATTGTGCTGCTCTTTGCAGGATCGGGGGAGTGGTGTTGCCTTTGGCTGTGTGGGCTGAAATGTGTTTCGAATGTTTGTTTTAACAAGAGAGACACAGGCATACCTTTTTCTTTTTTTTCCAAAAACCCTTTAGTTACGGGAAGGAAGCCTTGGGTCCACCCCCACCATCATAGACTTGCTTTCGTTGCGGAAAACCTGTCCACTGTATAAAGAACTGCCCAACAAATGGGGTAAGACTGCGGGGGACTTCTGGTGTTACTTAGTTTTTAATTTTTTTTCCCTTGGCAGTTACGTAACGGAGAGATGAATACTCATATTAGGAACTGTTTCTCTTGGGGTGAAATACAGAGGTTATATGGCCATGTTGCAAAGTCCTTCAAAACTCAAGGGAAACCTGGAAGTAGAAATGAAAATGTTCTTTTTTCTAGGTCGTGGACGTTAAATATGTGCATAGCTCGCTCTCTGTGAACTTTCATGCATGTCTTTACATATTGCAGTGTTACTGGAAATGTTTCTGGTTTTCACTCTTTTTTAATGAGAGTTTGTAGTGTTTCCTATGAAACCCAGATGTTTCTGTGGAGCCCACGTGTTGAATGTTTGCGTGTGTTAATTACACAAGCCTCTGGCTGAGTATTCATGCCACTGAAGGTTAGTCGCTGAATGCATACGCAGGAGGCAGGAATTCACCCTTCCTATAGAGATGGTGAATATAAGTTTCTCCAGTGACTGATTCGGAGCACCGAATTAAGCTCTCGCTCTGAATTGCGCTGTGGAGGAGGAGCGGGTTTGTGCCTCTTCTCTGAGTGGCGGGTGAGCTGAGGGATATTTCACCCTTAAGGAACCTGAAGTTAAGGCAAAGAATGTCAAATGACTTCAAAACACTGCTCAAGGCTTTGGAACATCCTGGCTATATTCAGTTAGGAAAATCAGTCGAGCAGCCCTTACACGCTCGGTGAAAGGAGAGGATTAAAGGCTTTTGCTGCCTAAAATAATCATTGAAATGACTTTCAAGTGTGAGTCTTAAGAGGAGCTATGTCTGCATTTCTTTTCTCAACAGGACAAAAATGTTGCGTCTGTTTGTTTCCAGAATTAAAAAGAGCACCGGAATCCCAAGGAGTTTCATGATGGAGGTGAAAGATCCCCATACAAAGGGCGCTATGCTGACCAACGCTGCAAGATATGCAATACCAACTATTAATGCGTAAGTATGGAATTAATGGGACGGAGCAAAAAGCGAATGAGAGAAACCATGCCGAAATGTCTGAGGGGCAATGCACGCGAGTTGGCCAGCATCTGTAATGACGGGGGAGGAAGCATTGCCATTGTATCGGAACCTTAAACTCTGTGATACTTTCTAAGATTAAAATAGGGTGGCCCTACCGTTCATGCCCCTGGGAGCTGGTTAAACTTGTGCTGTGCTAAGAATCTGCATTTTTTTCCGCAAAACATTTCAGTCGTGTTTACAGTGGAGTCGTTCTCTTTGAAAGCTCGTGTGGCTTCTGGTTTGTGTTTCAAAGGCTAAAATCCCAAGCTTGGGAAAGGGTTCCTTTCCCCATCTCTCACTTTTTTCTTTGTCCTTCCCCACCCCCCCCTCCAGGGAAGCGTATGCCAGAGGCGAGAAGCAAAAGCCTCCCTTTTTACCAGAGGAGCCGTCCTCCTCCTCAGATGATCCTGTTCCAGAGGAGTTGTTATGGCTCATTTGTAAAGAGATAATGACTGACGCAGTTGTTATTCCCTGCTGTGGAGACAGTTATTGTGACGAATCTAAGTGTTACTCCCGTGTCTGCTAGTTCAAAACATCCCAGCTGATCTTCTGAAAGCAGGAATAGGAGATAACGAAATTACTTTGTTACCAGTTCTGTGTCATACTTAAGTATACCCTGAATGGGAAAGGACTCTTCTCGTATGAAGGAAAAAAAGAAGGCAGAAAGCTTTTTTCCCTTTTTCCCTATCTAGTTACATCCTCTTGACGTGCAGAAGGACGAGTCTGAGAAGAGTGCATCAGTGCGCAGGTGATTACAGTATTCGCTATCGAAGGCATTGAGTTTGTCCACAGCCCTTTCTCTCATACTGAACTATAGAGCCAATTCTGGTGCCTTACTGTGGTCTGCAACAGACGGAGAGTTAGGCATTTACTCCACATTCTTCTGCACGGGAGAGCTGGTTAAAACCTTCGGAACTCAAACCCACTGATGGTTTTTTGAGATGTGTTTTCTTCATTAACCTCGAGGTTGGTGACTGCTCCCTGTACTAGATAGTGGAAAAAAGACTGGTGGAAACATCAAGACACAGCCTACGCTGCATCCTCAAACGTTACAGCAGTGAAATACCAAGACTGTGGAGTTATTTGCTGCATACAATGACTTTTTTACACTGTTGAACATTTCTAGCCTCATGCTCTCAATTCAAGACCGTCTTCACCCATGAATCATCGACGTGGTTTTATAACTGAATAGAATGCCCAAAATGTCCTTAGTTTGGCTAAAACCTATTTTGATGGTTCTACTTATACACAGGTGTTAGAACAGCATTACTGGACTCTGAGGGGCATACCTGCCCAACGTGTCATCAGGCAGCTGTTTCTCCTGAGGCTGTTTCTCCTGCCTCCAGGCTGTGAACAACTTCAGAAATGGAGATGGCTACACAAAAAGGCTCCGGAAGCAGGTTCGGCAGCAGCAGCAGCAGCAGCCACCACTGCCACCACCTGCACCACCTCTCATGACTGTTACACCTCCTGCTGCTCTGGTGACTGCTGCTGAACTTTCTAAATCTTCCTCTCTGTCAGTCAGCAGTTTGTTGGAAGAGAAGGTAAGTGTTATTTCAACGTATGCAGTGATCCTTGCACTTGAGTAGAGCTTATTTTCCAACTGTTTGTTTGCATTGATTGACAAGGGCTGGCAGGTTCCTGTACTAAGGCAACCAGCATTACCAGGTCTTCTGGGCCGCCAAGGACAATCAAGACCCACAGCTGGTAAGTAATGATAACTTGAGAATTTCTTTAAAAGAATAATCTTCAGATAAACCGAATGGGATTTTTTTTCTTTTTTGTCTCGCCTCCCCAATAGGTCATGCCATGAGAGCCAGTACAGTTCGCTCAGCAGGTGGCAGACCAGGCTGCGAATTGTAAGTATTCTGCAGAAATTCAATATAGTGCTACTTGTAACCTGTTAAACGAGGCCGTAACACAGAATTTATCCAACAGCTGATTCAGAATGAAATGAGTATGCACAGAGAGTTGTGGAGAATACAAGTGGTAATTAATTTTGAAATGGCTTAATTTGCATTGCTTTAAGAAAGGGGATCTGTGCTTGCAGGAAGATGAGTTGAAATACAACTCCAGTACATGACTGAAAAGAGGACTCTGAAAAATGAACGCCTTTTGAGGAAACCGTAATTACATATAAAGATTTTTTTTTCCAGTACACTTTGTTGTTGTGTAAGGTAATTCTAAAACTTTCTGAAAACTTGTAGGAATTCTAAACTGGTGTTGCTTGAACAGGTTGTTCACCTTTTGCATTTGCATGCAGTCTACTTTTTCTCCTGTTGGCCGTGTTTAGTTTCTTGGTGTCTTTTTGTAATAAAGGTCAAACTATGATTGTAATAAAGGTCAAGCTTATTTTAAACGGGAAAAGAAAAAGTCCATTCTCGATGAGTTTACGGATGATTTTGCTACGGAATGGATGGAATATAAAAAGATTGAAAAGGAGCATAGACGTTTGTTTTCCAGGTCACTGCTTTACACGCCCGTAACGGAGAAGCGAGTTGCCTGGAAGAATCAGGAGCATTTGCACTCCACCTCTTTGTCATTAGATGGATTGGATGAGTCAAGGGATTAGCAGGGACAGGAGTTTCCTATGTAGGTTCCTCGCTCCACTGTGGCAGAGATGACAGTTGACTGACAGTTATTATTTGGCAGCAGTTGTGAAGGAACAGGTGTCTCTGTTCCTAAAGCTTCTCTGCAATAACATCCTTCACCTCCTGACAGCCGCGAGAGGCTAGAAACGGAATCAGTGCAGCTGCTGGATGTTCTGTGTCTGCCTCTTTGGATTGTAACCATTACCTCAAAGCGCTTTGGAGGAGATAAGGTGATTGTAACTTGGACTGGTAACTGGTGGCTTTGGCTAGTATTTTGTTGATGTTGTTGAACTTTTCTTAGGAATTAAAAGATGAGACTTGTTTGTAAGGAAACCTTAAATTGGTGAAGGACCTTGAGAGGAGGAATGATGCTAATGGACACCTGCGGAATAATGAGAAATGGTTCTTTAAAAACAATAAAAGAAGAACTTGTGAAGAAAACAGTCAGGGTAGCTGATGTTCTCTAGCCCCCAAAAATCACTCGGGCAGGAGTCTGGAGAGCTCTCTGTTAGTAATGCTGTCGGTATCTTTCCTAGAGTCATGGCATTGAGTCCAAGTCCTAGAGGCTGAGTTGAGCAGCTTTTCGGTATGCTTTTTCCTGACATGCGGTCACTATCCTTGCTTAGAGCTAGAGGTATGTGCAAAATTTTGCTAGGACATCTGGCTAGAAGTGTTGGTTAAATAGTCGGGTATGTCGGATTGCAGTGCGTGTCTTTTGCATCCTGGACAGGTTGGCAAAGAAGTAGTGAAGTTGAAGAGACTAAGGTGGCATTTGAAAATTGAGCTTCACTGTCTTCAGGCTCAATTGTGCTTTCTTGATGGTTGATACTGTGCTGTAGCCATGAAGACTTGCTCTTTTTGCATCTTACTGCAACAAAACTGATTTGCACTGCCCGTAGCTGCGGAGTAGGCAAAGATGTGCGTGTTGACGTACCAGTAGAGGGCAGTCTACCCCACCTGAAGTCAATGCACAGCTCTGGTGGTTCATGTGGTAGAAGTGAGCGGAAATAGCCTTACCCTTGCTGTATGTGTGTACACTAACAAAGCAGCAGCTGTTGTGTCTTGTAAGCAGAAACTTTGACATGTTACCAAGTTCTTCAATTTGCAGTAGCGTTATGTCAGCAGCTGAAAGAAGCTTTGACTTAAGCATATGGAGAGAAAAAAAAAACCAAACCACAACCAAATGCAATTTGGGAGGAAAAAAATTGGGGAGAGTGACTGTTTTGAATTAACTTCATTTATTTTTTTTGGATTTAGTGTTTTTCTTAAGGTCCAGGTCTCCCTGTAGTGCTTCATCTTACTCTAGAAGTTTGTATGCCTACTGTGAGTCAAGGTCCAGTTCTTCCCACCCTCGCTTCTGCTCTCGGTCATTGAGTCGTGCCCATTTTCCTTCCTACTCGTGATCTCCACTGTAGGGAGGGAAAGAGACACTCGGGTGTTGCTGGCTCTGGCCATTTCTGTTCAGGGGTCTCCCAGGAGGGAATGTGGGGGCTCCCCGTGTTCTGCACCGGCCACAACAGCCTCCCCAGCTCCTCGTGGGGAGGGAAAGGCTTAACAAAAGAGACACCCCTTAAGTTGTTTGGGTTTTTTTGTTTGTTTTTAAGGACACTAAAACAAAAATCTTGTTTTCAACAGGAAAAAAGACTGAAAGGCCCCTTACAGGTGGTGTGAAAAGCTCAGCTGGAGCTGAGCTGGAACTCCCAGCAAGTCCAGAGGATGTCTAGCTCCAGCCAGACTTTGCTACATTCCCCTCCCCTCCGAGTTCATCTTCCCGGCATTACGAAGGCAGGGACCTGCGTCTGCTGGCCCCTTCTGAGGTGCATCCTCCTGAAGAGCTTGCAATGTACGAGCCCGTAACATTTAATGGCTGAGACAGCGGGAAGGAAAAGGACGCAGCACAGACGGCGCGAGCAAGGCTGGGAAGTGGGGTGCCGGTGCCGGGGCATCACTGCTCAGCCAGGCCCTGCCTCCTCCCAGCGCCACTCTTACCTTTGTCACGCTATGGGCATAGCTGGGCATAGGCAATGCCATGCCCATGGAGCAGCACGCTTGGGTGTTAAGGCTTTTTCACCCTTGGGTGTCAAGGCTTTATCTTGGGCATACGCGGCTGGAGGAGCGCCAGAAAGGAGTCCTGCCCTGTTACCTGTGACCTTCCCCCACCCAGCGGCCAACACAGCCAGCAACAAGTTTGTGTGCAAGGCCCTCCCGATGGCCAAAGAAGGATCCAAAGTCAGCTTTTGATGTCATGTGTCTGCTTTAACTGTTGATACTGAGCAGTGCCTGGATTAAAATAGAAGCGATTAAGAGAGTCAAACCCGCCTTTTTCAGGAAAAATGCAGGAAATCACAGACATTTACAAAAGTCTCTTCTGATTACTTTACACTGCAATGAGAACCACTGTGGTTAATGCTTTAAGGGACATTTAAGGGACACTTTGGGAAAAGGGGTAGAAACCGCTCTCCTGGGCACTGTCTCTCACACAGACTGGGCTAGGCTGGGCTTGGCGAGCCTGGGCGGGTCTCTGGGGCCCCAGCTTTCCCGCGGTGCTGACTGTTGTGGCTGCTGCCTGTTCTTTCCTGTCCCAGGTGAGCCATGACTGCCGATAAAGGCTTGAAATTGGCTTGCTGAGCACTTCTGCCAGCTCCCTCAGTGCCCTTGGGGGGATCCCATCCGGCCCCGTAGACTTGTGGGTGTGTAAGCGGTGCAGCAGGTTGCTGACCATTTCCCCTTGGATTATGGGGGCCTCATTCTGCTCCCCGTCCCTGTCTTGCAGCTCAGGGCACTGCGTACCCCGAGAACAACTGCTCTGACAATTAAAGACTGAGGCAAAGAAGGCAGGGAGTACCTCAGCCTTCTCCTCATCCTTTGTCACTACGTTCCCCTCGCGTCCAATAAAGGATGGAGCCTCTCCTTAGCTCTCCTTTGGTTGTTAATGTATTTCTAGGAGGAGCCAGCAGCCTTGGCCGAGGAGGATGGGGGTGGGAAGACGATAGCAATGCAGAGCTGTCGCAAGGGGAAGACATCACCACCCACAACATCTGGACCAACCTCTTGCTCCCAGAGCACTTCCAGGATACCCCACGCTGGTCCCCAGGAGGGGCCCAGCTGGCGCAGCAGCATGGGCACAGAGGCGGCAGGAGAGGCAGCCAGTGACTGGCAGAGCACATCTCCTGCCCCAGCGGGTGCCATGGACACCAAGCCAGCAGCTTCTGTCCTGGCCGGAGCTCCTGAGGAAGAGGAGCACCGTGCACCTCTCCCTCCCGTGGCACAAGGAGAGGCAAAGGCACCACCAGCTTCTCCTGTCTTCAGCGAGCAGGTCTGCGCTCCTGCTCTCCCCGTGCCAATGGCCTCCGAGCACAGAGGCGACGCACAGCCCTCCTCCGGCTGCAGGGATGTGCCCAAGGATGACCCAGGTATGTCCCCAAGCCGATCGCCGCCACGACGAGGGCAGGCCTGGCCCGGCCATCCCAGCGAGCGGCACCCAGGCCAGGCTGGCAGCACTGTGCGCATGGGGGCTGGCCGTGCCCCAGCCACCCTCCCTGAGGAAAGCCCTTGGTGGCGGGGGGCAGGCAGCAGCTTGCCCGTCGCCCACCCAGCCCCTCGCCTACAGCTCTCCTTCTCTCACAGGCATCACCGCCCTCCCGCACACCCCGTCTCGACGGCAACGGCCCTCCCTCTTCAGGAGGGCCCTCAGGGCTCTGCGCAGGGCTTTCCGTTGTCCCTGCCTCGCAGGACAGCAAGAGCAGGAGAACCCCGCTGCCAGCGCCAGGTGGGTCCCCAGAGATGGCGGCTGGCCCTGAGCCTGCACAGCGTCCAGAGGGAGTGGCACAGGGAGGCATGCAAGGGACGGGTGCACGGACAGTGCCCCAGGCATTCAGCTGCCCTGAGGCCATCGTGCTGCCAGCCTCCGCTCGGCCATGGACGCCGCCTGAGACCAATAAAAGACAACAATTTTCCCCCCAATGCTTGTCTGTGCCTGGTCCATCTTGGGAGAAAGAGGGGTGCAGGCAAGGCCCACGCCGGCAGGCAGAGCTGGAGAGCCCCAGTGCTCCCCCTTCTCCAGGCTGAGGAGAGCTCCCGAGCTCAGCCCTGAAAGACACAAGGGGCGCAGGGGCCGTGTCCTGGCACGGGGCCTCGCCTCTCTGAGCCCCGAGGATGGACGACACTGTGGGAGGCCTGAGGGCTCTGCCAGCAGCAGCACGGGGCTGTGCGATGCGACAGCGACAGCTGCCATGATCCTGCCAGAGGGGCCAGTGACTGATGGGGTGGCTGGAGATGGGGCTGCCCTTCTCGTGGCCCATCCCGGCTGCGTGATGGAGGGGATGCAGCCCCCGCAGCACAGCTCTGACTCCTCTCAGGGCAGGATGAGGCCAGAAATATAGACTGAGCTCTGGGACCCTGACCAAGATGGCTGCAGGGGGGTGCAGCCGGGCTGTGGCCGCAGGCCGCCCACAGCTGTCCTGCAGCACCATGGCCCCGTATCCCAGGGCGCTGGGTGCGGAGCGGGGTTCTGCTGCCTGCAGCGGGAGAGCCCCGCTGAGGGCAGAGACCTGCACCAGGCACGCTGGCAGCAGGGAGGGGACCCCCAGCCCAGCCACGGAGAGCAGAGAGGTTTCCCAGGGACTCGCAGGGACGGCCTGGGCTTGGGCCCAGAGAGGGGAGCTGCTGGCCAGGGGTGGTGAGGAGCTCTCTCCTGCTGGGCATTTGATGTCCTCCCTCCTCCCAGCCCTTGGGGAGGTGGCTGTGGGGAGCCTGGCTGATGGCACCGGGCATGGCCTGGCCCTGTCCTGCGGATGCAGTGCTCTGCTCAGCCCTGGCAGCTGCTGGGATAACGGCGGGATTTGGGGTCTGGCCAATGCTGTCGCACTGGCGAGAGCGACGTGTCAGGGGCAGAGGACTGCTGCTGTGGTGGGAGAAGGCCAGAGCAGCCCAGCTGCCCAGAGGGCTGGGAGCCCAGCCTCAGCAGCCCAGAGGAGGTAGGGCAGGGTGCCCCTGGGGGCACAGCTCCTCCCTCTCCACAGGGAAACTTCTCCCCTGGCTCCTGGACAAGGACGTGCAAGCCCAGGGCATGCCAGAGGTGGCCACGTCTGAACACCATGATGAAACCTCCAGGTGTGGCAGTCCAGCGGGGCAGCTGGGGCTTTGTGGCCCCAGCAAGGACGCCCTGGGTCAGTGTGTGCTGTGCTGCCGCGGGCTGCTGGAAAGCCTGGGCGTCAGGCAGCTCTCAGGGCAATCCTGGTTCCTTCGGGCTCTGCCTTTTCCCTTTTGCCTGCTGAGGGCAAGAGACTTCCACAGGAGGTGAACAAAGGTGAGTTCTTCTGGAGGAAAGCCCAACAGAGGGGTGAAATTCTAAAACAATAACGGGGCCAGGGTGTGCTGAGGGGTGAGCTGTCCTGCACACAGCGGCAGAGGCCCGCAACAATGCTGTCTGCTCAGCACGCTCAGGGTGCTTCCCGTATGAAGGACGCCATGGTCTTGGGCTTGCGCTTTCAGCTTTAATCAAAACGAGCCATTTTCTTCACTTCTGCCGGGCTTTGCAGGGCCAGCAGCACAGCGCCCACAGGGCCCATCCCAATGTTGGCTGCTCCCTTGGAGATCTCAGGATCAGCATGGTCTGAGCTGCCAGGGACGAGACTGAGAGTTCGGCGTCTTTCTCCAAAACCTGGAGGGCTGCAACAGAGGGAAAGAGAACAGAGCTGAAGCCCACCCATCTGCAGATACCCCCAGGCATCCCCTCCAGGCCATGCCAGCCCCACCCATCCCTTTCCCTGGCCAGGAGGAGCGGGTGGGACAAAGGCATCAGCTGGAAGCTGCTGCTCAGGAATGCCCCTGACATCTTCCTCTGCCCTTGAAGCGCTGCTCTGGAGCAGGGCAAGCCATGGCAGCACCCTGCCCAGGCTGGGGCCCCTGCCCCACCAGCCCCGGCACACACAGCACTGCCCCTACTCACCGCTGCAGAGCTCAGACAGCTTCTCCTCGCTTTGGTCCCTCCGGTGCCGCGCAGCAAGCCCTAGGCACAGAGCTGCGTCAGACCTCCCGCTCCCCAGCGTGCTCCCAGCAGCACAGCTCGCGGCTCTGCCAGTTTGGCTGCGCACCCTCCTCCCCCTCAGCAGGGTGACCCCAGGGAAGGACAGTGCGTGGGCAGGGCTGGGAGAGGGAGGCCCAGAGCCCCTGGCTGCCCAGGCCCTGCCCGAGGCAGTCGGGGCTCTGGCAGCCACAGGGCTGCCCCTTGCCGCCAGTGCAGCGGCTGGGACTGGGGCCAGGCTGCCAAAGGAGGGTCCCCAGGGGCTGTGGCTCACCAATGAACCTCACGGCCGCCTCTCGCAAGGGGACCTGAGCGTCCTTCAAGTATGGCAGGCTCTGACTCAGATAGTCTTCAACTCTGCTCCTGTCCTGCACCAGCTGGAGAGAGCACAAGGGCACGGGGCTGGCACAGGCCCTCCCCACTCTCGGCCGGACCGGTCCCTCCTCCCAGCACCCCCGGTCCCCCTCCCACCTCAGGCCATTCCCATCTCCCAGCCAGGAGCCCTGTGGGGCTGAGGTTCAGAGACAGCCCCAGGCAGAGGCCGGTCTGGAGGTCCTGAGAGCCCTCTGTCCCACTGCCAGGGCCCAGGTGGGCTAGGGTCTCCTTCGACATCCTGAGGGCGGGGAGGGGAGAGAGGCCAGGAGAAGAGCCCTTGGGGGGCTCTGTGCCTGAGGGCAGGGAAGGCGGATGCAGCTGCAGGCCCCTTGTCCAGCCCTGGGGCTTGGGGCTTGTCCTCACCAAGCACTCCCCAATTCTGTACGTCTGCTGCGTCTGGCTCAGGCGCTTGAGCTGTTTCCACCTCAGCAGCTTTGCAGCGATGACGAGGGCTTCCTGAGAGGCCTGCAGAGGGCGACAGGGATTGGGGGGATTGTGGACAGGGAGCGGGGGGACTGTGGACAGGGATTGGGGTGCAAAGCCCTGGCCTCCAACACCTGCAGCGACAGCTGGGAAGCCTCTAGGGACTCTCATGGCCTTGCTGGCCATGGGCTGCTGCTGAGCCCTGCTGGACCAGGTAGGGCAGGTGTGGGAAATGTCTGTGCCAACTTCTCCGCCCCTCCTCGCGCTGGGGATGCCGGGACCCTTCCTCTGGGGTGCGCTGGAGGAGGGCTGAATGGGGGGAGCAGGGGTGGGGGAACCCCACCTCCCCGTCCTCCTCTGCAGCAGGAGGCACAGAGGGAGGAGGAAGGCAGCAGTGGGACCGGTGCAGGGAAGGAGGGGAGTTCTGCCTCAGTGACTCAGGCACTTGGACCCTGGGGTGACACAGACGCCAAGAGGCCAACTGCCGGCAGCCCTGCCCCTCCCTGATACCCCTCTGTGTGGTGTCAGCACGCCCTTCCCCACATCACTGGTCATGTTTGAAATCTCTACCTTGGCCACGCTCTCCATCTGGTCACTCATGCGGAAGAACAGGGGGAGCAGGCTTTTCCGCACATTCTCCTTCATCTGCTGCTTGTTGCTCCCCACCACCATCTGTATCATGTCCTTGAAGAGGCAGATGGAGAGCTCTCGCAGCTGGCTGGACTCCTGGCAGGGAGGAGAACAGGAGGACTTCAGCAACAGCTGCTCCCTGAGCAAGGGCGTTAGCAGGGCTGATGTGAGGGGAGATGCTTTGGAGTGAGGCTCTGCGCACAGGGGCCGTGGGCCAGATCTGCAGCTGTGGCTCAATGGGCCCGGGCCCACGAAAGGCCACGCAAGAGGTTTCCATCCGGCAGTGCCTGTGCCAGCCCCCCAGCGTTTGTCACCAGCCACACCAGCTGCACCAGCGTGGAGCTCCCCAGGAGCTCCTCCTCCCGAGGAGGAGACTGGGCTGGCCCTCGGCAATGCCTCCGGGGCACACATCACCGCCTCAGCCTCAGCCCCCTGCCACGGCACCTGGGGAAAACGTCTGGTCCTGCCTGGCAGCGCAGCTGCGGGCAGCCTCAGGGATCTGTGAGCAGCTCTTGGCCTGCAGGTGCTTTGCACAGGGGCTGGGCTGGGCCCCAGCACAGGGGCTCAGGTCGCCCGGAGGCATCAACCTGTCAGCGAGAAGCCATGCTGGGCTGCAGAGCCCAGAAGCCATCCCCACGAGAGCCCAGGGGCGTGAGGCGGGGAACAGCCCTGCCCAAGTGCTGCCGCAGGGCTGGGCTGATGGGCAGTTGTCCTTGCAGAGGGCCCAGCAGCGGGGCTCAGGCTCCCCCAGCAGCCTTACCTCATCAAAGAGCGGCGGGAGCTTCTCCACCAGCTGCAGAGCGGTCAGGCTGGCCTCCTCCCTCTTCATATGACCCATCACATTTCTGAAGAGCAGCAGGGCCTTCACCTTGTTGTCAGTGTTGGCATTCTGCTGGGTCTCCATGATGTCTGGCAGCAGGACCAGCATTTTTCTTGCCTGTAGGAAGCACACAATTCTTTTTTTGATAAGCGGTGAAAGACCACCCTGGCAAAAATGCTCGGGCCACTAAGCACCAGCCTCCCGTCCGCCTTCCTGCCAGGCGGCACAGGAATCCCTGCAGCAGCCTGATGGCAGGCGGTGGCCATGGGCGCATGGATGGGGACACGGGGATAGCAGCAGGTAGGGAAGTTAGGTGAGGAGAACAAAGGCTCCACGTCCCCTGCTCCGCCACCTCCTTTCCCGACTGGCCCAAACGCCCAGATGGCTTGGTAACCCTCTGGGCCTGCAAAGCTCCCCAGGCGGCCACCAGGCCCCTCCGTGGCAGCGCTCTGCAGACCCCCATGGCTCGTGCAACAAACAAGCCACCATGGCTTCCCTGGACTAGGCCCTGCTCACCGTCTCCGGTGTCTGCGACAGTGTGATGAGGCCTCTGAGCACCAGCGAGAGCAGTACCACGCTTGGCCGCCTCAGGTACCGCTGGACTTTGTAGAGGCTAGCAAACTCCTCTGATTTAATGTCACTGGAGGCCAGCAGCTGAAACAGAGATGGCAGTGAAAGAGTGGCAGAGCCTGCAGCGCTCCCCGCACCCTGCGGCTCCTGCTTCCCACTGGCAGCTCAGGGCAAGGGCACCAGGGCCAGACAGCCCGTCCTGGGGGCAGCTCTGCCTGTGGAGGGCCGCTTGGCATCCCCGTGCCCCGCGCTTCGCCGCACACCACACGGTCCTCTGTGCCGGCTCCTCCTGTCCTCTGAGCATCGGCAGCCTCTTGCTCTCACGCCTCTGAGGAGCAATCCAACAGCAAGAGCGGGCACAAAGGAGGCACGACACGCGAGTGGTGACGATTGTCTTCTGTCCCCAACCTTGCAGCCCGTTCAGCCTGTGCAAAGGCCACATCTCTGCCCCTGACCCAGCCCCTGCCCTGACCCAGCTTTCCAGTCTGCAGAGCAGGGCAGCGGGGTGCAGGCAGGGGGGAAGCAGAGAGCTGCCTAGGCAGGCAGGGGCTGCCTGGGCTTCGTGTTTGTGCACCAGGGCCCAAGCAGCGTGGGGTGGCCCTGCATGGCTGGCGCAGGGGAACCTGCTGCTGGGCAGGTCCCTGCTGGCCCTAAGGGGCTCTGTCCCTGTGTCCTGGAGGAGGTGACCGTTTGGGGGCAGATGGGAGGAGAGGGCTGTGCCAGTTTCCTGGAGAGGCAGGCACAGCCCTGAGGGTGAGCGAGGACTGCTCTGGTCACTCACAGCCAAGTGATGGATGCAGGCGTCCTCTGTGCTGGAGCTGAACACCCTGCGCAGCCGCTGGTCCTGGAGCTGGCTGAGCAGCTCCCTCAAGACCTTCTTCAAGGTGTGGGGCTGGGAAAGCATCACGTCCCACATGGCCAGAGCAGCACTGCAGGCCCAGAGCGCTCTGTCAGCAGGGCTGCCTCGACCACCACACTGTGCCCGGGCCAGCCCCACAGGACCCAGGCTGTCCTGGCCCTTCCCGACCCCTCGCTTGGAGTGCCCGGGTCCCTGCCTGGGCAAGGAGGAGGGGGCTGAGATAGTCTTCCCCGTGGGGCAGGGAGGAACCTCGTGGCGGGGCTCCGGGCTGCCTTGGCCAGCTTTGGCTACTGCGGGCCTGGCCCATCCGCCAGGGCTGGAAAGTGGGGTGGGCTGGAGGGCCCTGCTCCTCGGGGAATGTCCTGCGCTTTCCCCTGGCTCCAGCAGCCAGAAAGTCTCCAGGCCCCTCTCCCCACATGGCACAAGCCCACGGGGGCTGTTGGGCTCAGTACCTGTCACATGATGGAGAGAGCTTCAGCAGGCTCCTGACCACTTCCCTGGGGCACTGGTCGGTCATCAGGAGAAGCAGCAAGTCCAGGCTCTGCCGGGCTGATGCCATGCGGATGCACTCCCTGTTTTCATAGATGCACCTCACGATGCCTGGCACCTGGAGGGCACACAGGTGAGGATGGTGCTGCCACTGGAATGCAGCCATTTCCTCAGCTGCCTCTCAAACTGCTGCTCTTCCCATCCTGCTCTGCTGGCTTCAAATGGCTTCAAGGTGCCTGAGGCACCTGCATTAGGGAGGGAGGGAGGGAGGAACAGTGCTTGAAAGGGCTTAAGGACAGGGCAGCCACAGGCTGCTTACCTCTGTCAGCCAGGAGGCAGGCTCTCTCACAGCCACATCCAGGATGCTGCTCGCCTCCTCCTTGTCATAGACGCTGGAGTCTCTCATGGCCTCAATGGCCACGAGGACGACGTCTGTCTTCTCAGAAGGCTGGAGGTATTTTCCAAACACCTATGGGAGGAAGGAAGGTGGGGAAGACATGGCACACCGAGCGCCCTGATGGTGCTGCTTAGCTGAGCAGTGAGAGCAGCTCTGGCAAGACATGGCCCGGCAGTGCTGGCAGCGGTGCCCGCAGGAAAGCTGGAAGCAGGGGCTGCACTACTGCGTGGTGGAGGAGGAGAAGAGAAGGCCCTCAGGGTGAGGCAGGAGGGCTGCGGTCCTGAGCACAGCGTGACGGCCCTCCAGAGAGGGCACAGCGTGCCGGTCACCAGGGCTTGCTGGTGGCCAGGCAGGCTGGAGATGCTGCTGGGACACTGGAGTGCAGCCCTTTCTAGTTCCTGCTCGGGGACAGCAGCAACCCTCTCACCAGGGACAGTGAGGCCATGCCAGCCTCGTCGATTCTGGATTTCTTTGCTCACACAAGTCTCCTGCTGATGCCACGCACAAGAGGCCCAGCAAGGGAAGAGCTCATTACCACTGCAATGTTGCTGGTGCTGGGCGAAGAAAGCCAGGAGGTATTCTCAGCTTCCCATTCCCTTTGACGCCGCGGATGCTCTCGATTATCCTCTGGCAGCGTCGTGCCTAAACAGGAGGGGATCACAGGCAAGTGGGTAGGACAAAGCGTCTTTGCCAACAAGCTTAGCAAATGGTGAAAAGAGCTTTGAACTAGGAATGGCTGAGGAAGGAGGTTACGACCCACAGTCAGGGGAGGAGGTGGTAGGCATGGGTATAAAGCAAAGGGTGACGACAGGTGAAGGGAACCAGAGGGACCTCAGGGACGATGGAGAAGGAGGAGAGACACCTGCCTCAAGCGTATGTGTGCAAACGCTCACGGCCTGGGAAGCTCAAAGGAACTAGAACTCTGCCCGCAGTCGCACAACTAACATGTTGTTGGAATAACTGAGATGCGAGGGACAGAGAAGCTGGCAGGCTTTCCTGGACAGCCTCCAGCAAGTACAAGAACGGTCCGTTGCAACACTCAGGGAAACAAGCAGGCACATGAGGAGATGCCTGTGTGTGGAGGGACGCAGCCCACCACAGCTCCTCTTACGTTTTTGCCGCAGGATGAACCTGAAGAGGTGATGAAGAGCATCCAAAGCCCCCCAGCTGATCTCCCAGTTCGTGCAAGTGCGGCAAAGGATGAGACGCCCCAGCAGCTGCCCCAGGATGGGGATACGGATCTCTGTCTGGCAGGCACGGCTGTCATCGTCTCCTACAGAGGTGCTCCGGACCTGGGCAAGGGAGGCAGGACAGGGAGAAGGGCTGAGGGGCAGCAGCTGCGACCCAAGAGTCTGCCCAGGGAAGGATCCCCGGGGAGTCAGAGCTTTGGAGGGCCCTCCCAAAGCAGCCAGCTGGGCAGCAGGGCAGGGGGAGCTGCTAGGCCTGGGCTCCCGCCATGCTCCTTGGGCAGTGCTGTCCTGCACAGGACTGGGGGCCGAGATGGCTCCTGGCAGAGAGGGAACTGGGGAGAGAAGAGCATGGGAAAAAGAAAGAAACCAAGAGCCTGGCTCCAGGGCAGAGCCTTGCTGAATGCCTCAGTCGCTGCCAGGCTTGCCTCGCAGGCATCTCTGAGCTGCAGGCTGCGCTGGTGTGCAGGCAAGGGGAGAGAGCGTGGCTGGAGGGTGTCTGGCTCCTTACCTTCACTGAGGAACAGCTGGCCAGCAAATCGCTCAGCCTCCCAATCCTCCCCACAGCCCTCTCGCATGCAGCTGCACTCTGGCAGTTGACGAAGGTCAGCAGCATCTGGGAGGAGAGAAAGTGCTCACGTGCCCCGGGAGCTGGTGCCCGCGCCAGCAGAAGCAGCACTGCTGAAGTCCTGGCTGGACTCACGCAGTCCTTGTGGCCAGGCAGGTGGGCAGATGGCACCCCCAGGGCAGTGCCTGCTCCCTTCCATGCCCTCACCCACAACACAGCCCTGTGTCCCCTCTCCCATGAAGGATGGGCTCTTGGGCAGGAGCCTGCCTGCGGGGTCTGCAATGGGGCAATGGGGATACGGCCCCCTGGGAAGCCAGGAGTACAGAGCTTCAGGGCTGGGCTCCCTGTGCAGGACAGGCAGGTCTCAGTGGCTCTCTGCCCCAGTCAGATCTGGGCAGGAAAGCACGAGGGACGGTGAGGCAGGGGAAGAGCAGCACCAGCTGCCACCGCTGCGCTGCCTAAGGAGAGGGCTCAAATGCCTCCCACTGCTTTGGTGCAAGGAAAGCTCTGGGGACGGAGCTGGCCCAGAAGTGCCATGGGCAAGGCATAGGAGGCCTGTGACACAGGAGGAGGCTGCAGAGGGGAAGTGACATTGAGTGCAGCCAGGGGACACGGGGCTCCCAGAAGAACAGCCCCTGCGAACCCCACTCTTTGCCAATGCCACACCTGTAAGATTGTCTGCAGCTCTGTGAAGCCAGAGGCAGGAGAGCTGCGCACCAACGTCCACAGCATGGTATCCATGGTATCCAGGGTCTGCAAGGAGCACAAAAGGTTGTGGCAGTCTTTCTGCAGTCCTTCTCACGCCCGGAGATGGATCTGAACTCCCCACACCAAGGACTGCGGGTGAAGGGATGAGGGTGGGAAAGCAAAGCTGAGACGCTGCCCTGCCTTGGATCTCCGGGTTTCTCTCAGCACACGGCGGCCAGGGAGCAGCCCAGAGGGACTAGGGACTCCTGCCGCTCAGCCAGCACTTACCTTAAAGTAGAGAGTAGTGTCCAGGTCCTGCATGTCTGGTTTTGGAGGAAGCAAGAAGACACTCCTGAAGCAGGCCTGCAAGAGGCTTTTCTTTTTGCCCTCCAACACCATCTCCACTTTGCTGCAAAGAGAGAGAGGGGCCTGTTGCACACTGGTGCTGGGCGTCTCGATGCCTTGGGCAAGTGGCCACGGACCTCTGGAGCAGGGGTCCCCGAGGGGGATGGAGGGTGTGCAGGGAGCCCTGCCAGGAGGCACCTCCTCCCTCCCCAACACGGCCTGGGCCAAAGGACAGTCCTGGCAGGCAAGCCTCCCGCTTTGGGGAAGAGCCAAGGCATGGCAGGCAGCTGCAGGATCCCTCTGGCCTCCCCTGCGCCCTCCCAACAAGCCGCGAGCAGGGCAGAGCAGAGGCCCTCTGACGGCACTACTGGACTCTGCCTAGTTGGGGGACGGGGAGAGGTGCCAGCCAAACCAGGGGCTGGGCAGCTACCTCAAGGCGGCGATGGCAAGCATGGCTTGCTGCCGCACCGCTGTGTGCAGGTGGTTCCTGGGCTCCTCTTCCAGCAGCACCTGCAGAGCACAACTGGGATGGCACCTGGCAGCCACCAGCAGCCAGTGCCAGCAGACCCAGCACCAGGCGGTGGGGCTGGCGGAGACCCTCTGCCCCCGCCCCAGCACCAAGCCCAGCGTGCCCCCTGCCACTCCCGGTGGTGGGGTCTCTGCTGGCAGGGCTTCTCAGCGGCACCGGAGTCCCCTCAGGGCAGTTCCGTGTCCACTCACACTTGTCCCTGCCCTACCCCTGCCCGTGCACTGCCCGCACACTGTGCCGGTGCCTGGGGACCTTGCCCCCGTCCCCAGACCTGCCCGGTGTCCCCTCACCTTGATATTCTCTGCCAACTCAAATCTCTGGCAGAACGCATT
The DNA here is from genome assembly GCF_965183815.1 of Platalea leucorodia. NCBI lineage: Eukaryota > Metazoa > Chordata > Aves > Pelecaniformes > Threskiornithidae > Platalea > Platalea leucorodia. The sequence continues at coordinate 180,920 of NC_138842.1, read as the reverse complement.
CAGGCCCTGTGACAAGCCCTTGTGCCTGGCAGCTTTGCACAGGGTACAGATGGTCTCTAGGAACTGCATCCTCTGGGCCTCCTCCTGGCAGCCGGGGGACAGAGAGACAAACGAGGAGCGTGAGAAGGTAGACACATGGCCCTGGGGCTGCAGTGCTGTGCAGGAGACCTGGGGGGAGCAGCTCTGCCCAGCCACCAGACCCCCAGCAGCCCTGGCAGCAGGCAGCAGAGCCGGTGGCACTGTCAGGAGACGCAGGCACAGCTACCATGGAAATGGCTGCGCTTACCTTTTCTGAGCTCTTCACAAAAGCCTGGATGAACTGCATGGATTCTTTTTCCTCTTGGTACAGAGACCGCCAGCTGGACGCACCAGCGGGGGCACCTAGTAAAGGAGGAGAGCAGGGAGGGCTGTAGAGAGGGGCTGAAGGCAAATGCGAGGAGACGGAGGAGCTCTGCCCTCCGTCCAACCCCATGCCCACTCCCCTGGAGCACTCTCCCCATGGGTGTCTGGCCTGGAGGGTGCCCGGCAGATGGGCTGCGATGCTGCAGCGCAGTGCGGCACAGAAAGCCACAAGTGCACCGGCCTTAGGAACTCGCTTGCAGACAGGCTGGAAAGGTCCCCGTCCCCCACCACCGCTGCCTTCTGCCAGGCCAGCTGCCTCTTGCTGCCCATAGCCCAGAGCAGGAGCCCAGTCCCCTCTGCTCTCTCCCGCCCTGGGGGAGGCTGTGCTGGGGCCAGCTCCCAGCCCCGAGCAGCATTCCACCAGTGCCGTGCTCCCCGCCCATGGGACCCCCCCTGCCGCTGTGCCTGGGAAACAGGACCCTGGCGTCGATCAGGGTGCAGGCCCCAGCCCTGCCCAGCCCGGCAGTGCCCCTCACTTACCGGTCTGCAGCAGCCTGGGCACGCATGCCTGGTGGGGCCTTGGAGGAGAGCTGCTCTCCTGGGGAGCCCTCTTCTCCTCCCAGGCCACCCTGGGGCGGCTGGGGGGTTTCTCCGCCATCCTGCAGGACGTAGGAAAGGGCTAGGGGTGGGGAAGGGGGAGGCTTTGGCAAAATGCCTTGGCACCGCGGGGCTGCCGGGGAAAGACGTGGGCTGTGCTCAGGGGCTCCTCGCCAGCTCCACGCTCCCACCCTGTCCCGTCGCCGTCCTGCCGGACGCTGTGGGGTGGGGGGCGTGACCACGTTGACCATATGCAGCGCTACAGGGTGTCACAGAGGCGGGTCACAAAGGGCACCACTATGACCCGCCACCCAGGCCGGGAGGGGCAGGGTGGCCTCTGGGGGGGTCACGAGGCCCACTCACCCCTGGGCACTTGCGTCCTCTTGGGGTGCCCCAAGCCCCACATTTGCCCTCCTGGTCCCTGCAGACCTCCCTGTTGCTCTCCAGCTGGCCCAGAGCCCCGTGTTCACGCGTCCCAGCGTGCCCCCAGGACCTTCCCTTCACTTCCCTTCCCTTCTGTGCACTCCAGAGCCCTGCTTCTCTCCCTTGGCAACGTCAGATTTAGTCAAGCTTAACACAAGTCCTAGTTTTTGTCGCTTCATCTCTTCTCCTCCTCCTACCAAACAGGAAGAGCTGATGCAGAAAAGAGGGAAAAGAAAATGAAGCATCTTCCACGGAGTTTGCCCTTTTAGGAGTTGGGAACCTTTCACAAATGGAGATTGCTCTCTTGCTGCTTTTCTCTTGGTCTGGTTTTGGACCGTGAGCGAGAAGCCCTCCTCATTGCGCTGGTGCTGGCTGAGCACCATCTCCAACGCTCCATGGGCATCTTCGGGGCCACTTCTCCTGCCTGATGGCCTGCTCCCCCTCCCAGCTTTCAGAACGGTGGGAAGCCCATTGCTGTGCGGGCTGCACAGAAGTTTTACAATTGGAGTCTTTTGGCCTGTGGGGAATGGTAGCTCCAGGCAGGGCTGTCTTATGCTGGGTTTTTAGCAATGTGGAAACTTCTCCCCTGCAGCACAGCAGGAAATACCACTTTCTGCTTTCAGCTCGCAGCTGCATAAGAAAAGGCAAGGCTAGGATCCTAACCGAGTGTTTCTATCCCAACGGACTTTTGATGTTGCTAATGACATTTACCAATTCCTTTGGAATCTAATGCTAATCTTTCATCATTCCCGTGAGGATACAACATGGGCCGCAGCGGGGAGTTCACCACAGATGTGACGAGATGCTCTCTTCACATTTCTACAGTTTCTGGCATCTTACAATTCACAGCCTTTCCTCCGTTCTCAAAGTCTCTTTCAGCAAAAAGCTGTTTACACCTGCTCCTCTCCTCTGATCCTTGTTTGGTGTTACAACTGTCGATGGAACGTTAACATGCTGTATTGCTTACCAGATGCTATCAGAAGAGGAAACCGGAACAAAATATGCTCTCTTTCCTAAACTGTCTTAACATTTTCCACCAGTCCCCTCCTCTACAGGCCGCCAGACAGAGAGCTTGAAGGGCGGTTCAGCAATTCTTCTTCTTTAAACATACGGATCTCGTTGGGATCCAAAGGAAAGGTGGCTGATCTGAACAGCATCGAAGCCGCTCCTTATCTGGGCCTTTAGAGATCTCTAGAGACTTCTAAGGTGGGCAGCAGAGAGGACAAACGCTATTTGATGATGTCTGCAGTCACAGATCACAGAATCAGAGAATGGTTGAGGTTGGAAGGGCTCAGCCTCCCACGCAGTAAAAAAGTGTTTTCTGATGTTCAGAGGGAACCTCCTTCAAAATTAATTACCACTTGTATTCTCCACAACTCTCTGTGCATACTCATTTCATTCTGAATCAGCTGTTGGATAAGTTCTGTGTTACGGCCTCGTTTAACAGGTTACAAGTAGCACTATATTGAATTGCTGCAGAATACTAAAAGCCTGTTGAACAAATGCGTGACCTGAATTTCCCAGATTGTCTCTCAAGACTTGTAAGCTTCTGTAACAACAGATAATGTATTTGAAAAGTACATTTAGCCTTACTCAGTTTAGCCTTGCTTAAGGAGATGTAAATTAATATTTTCTTCCCTTTCAGCTTTGTACAAATAGACTTTTCTTACAAACAGTTCACGTAAAAGCCATCGTGTTACCTGGCGCAGGAACTTGTTGGCAATTAAAGCCTCAGGAGAAACAGCAGCCTGATGACACGTTGGGCAGGTATGCTCCTCAGAGTCCAGTAATGCTGTTCTAACACCTGTGTATAAGTAGAACCATCAAAATAGGTTTTAGCCAAACTAAGGACATTTTGGGCACTCTAATCAGTTATAAAACCACGTCGATGATTCATGGGTGAAGACGGTCTTGAATTGAGAGCATGAGGCTAGAAATGTTCAACAGTGTAAAAAAGTCATTGTATGCAGCAAATAACTCCACAGTCTTGGTATTTCATTGCTGTAACATTTGAGGATGCAGAGTAGGCTGTGTCTTGATGTTTCCACCAGTCTTTTTTCCACTATCTAGTACAGGGAGCAGTCACCAGCCTCAAGGTTAATGAAGAAAACACATCTCAAAAAACCATCAGTGGGTTTGAGTTCCGAAGGTTTTAACCAGCTCTCCCGTGCAGAAGAATGTGGAGTAAATGCCTAACTCTCCGTCTGTTGCAGACCACAGTAAGGCACCAGAGTTGGCTCTCTAGTTTTGTATGAGAGAAAGGGCTGTGGACAAACTCAATGCCTTCGATAGCGAATACTGTAATCACCTGCGCACTGATGCACTCTTCTCAGAATCGTCCTTCTGCACGTCAAGAGGATGTAACTAGATAGGGAAAAAGGGAAAAAAGCTTTCTGCCTTCTTTTTTTTTTTAAAAGAAAAAGTTAGAGATTGGGAAAGGAACCCTTTTTCAAGCTTTGGATTTTATCAAAGGAAGATCATAGATGGAATTCCTACCAATGGTGTGCAGGGTCATCCACAAGGAAAGCAATACAACCCATCAGCCCAGGAGTCAGACGGGTACGGAGCGAGGGCAAAAGGAAGAAGGATGACAGTACGTCAGGGGTGCAGAGAGGATAACGCCTGCTTGTCCACCTTAAAGCCAGCACCTACAGAGAGACCACCGCCATGGCCTCCATACAAGGACGCAGTCCATTCCACTTCCCACCCACCACCAAGCTCTCCTGTGTTCGCACTATACATTTTTAAGGCATTTTAAGCTCTGTGTCTAACAGAAAACACCGGGCTAAGCCTGGCTGCCATCAGGGAACACCCCAGAATTCACTCTAGATTGGCAGCACACCAACATTCAGGGATGAGCACCAGCGACGTCCGTTGCCTTTGGGCATTCACAAAATCCAAGCCTGATGGTGAAGCCGTTACTGCTTACCTGTTGCCAGTGTTAGCAGCAGAGCCCTCTGGCTCTCCAGCCCTCACTTTCCATCCAGGAGTGAATGGCTTTCTCCCAGTACCTTAACGGCTCTCTTGCTCGTGCTCCTTTTCTGTCTTGCTTCTGAGTGATATGGTGGGCTTCTTGTCGTTCTACACTGAGCCCAACTTCTCAGTAGGAGGACTACACTGCTGTCCCCACGCTTACCTAGTGTAGGATATGGAAAAGAAATTAGAATGAGCAAATAGTAACTCCAGCCCCAGCCTACAGCTCTGAAGGTATAGAGCAGCCTACACTTCCATCCTGGATCTACCTTCTCTAGGATGTGTCCAGGAAGCCAAATCATCATTACCTCTAATAGAGATTGGAACTGGGGGGAAGCAGGGAGAAAGAAAAGTTCCCGAGAGTCCCTCTCCCTGGCCCGCTGATTACAGCCAGAGCCCAGCCTGGAAACGGCGAACGTCCAGGGATTCCTCCCACCCCAAAGGGGCCAGGACCAAAAGCTGCTGCTGCGCTTCAAGTATCCAGGGAACCCCATTCACAGCCCCACAAACGCTGGCGCTCTCTCTTCCTGGTGCCTCCGCACAAATGGATTAGCCCTAGAGCACCTTTCAGCAGCGCAGGACAGAGAACGTGCATTGTTGAATAACAGCTGCTGGGTTTTTATGTAAGTCAAGACCAGAAAAATGAAACTGACAGAAACAAGAGGAAGACTCATTTAAAAATACTACACGAAGTAAGGCAGGGATCTCTCCTGAATCTGTTTGGATGGCTAACCTCTTGGCTCCCAGACTTAGGTAGAGGCCTGTGAACTAAAAGGATTTGGGTTGTTGTATTCACTAGCTTGTTTGGCTTTGTAATTATCTATCTGTGCGTTTACAGTGTTCTACTACCTTATATGCTCAACATACGACTTACTTAAAGAAGGAAGAGTATAGTGCGACCCTGATGGTCAAAAGGAAAGGAGGGACTGCTAGGAAAATCTCATTGCTAGGAAAAACTATTGTAGCAATTAGTCTCAAGAGTAGGAAATTGTATGACATTTCTTAAGATACAGCTAGTTTACGTCGTATACTGCTCAGTCATGGTTCAGTCAGCATGACTGAAGGACCCCAGCTCATTGCAAGGAGGAGAAGGACAGTCTGAAGAAGAAAGGATACCCCTGCACTACCCAGATCACGCCAGCATCCCAGCCCCTCCGACTCCTCTGGGGAACCTTCCCCTTATCTGCCATCAGAGATAGGGAACTGCAACAAGACCGACCACCGGGACGTCTGGATCAAGAAAGATCAAGAAAGAAGCAGATGGATGATGCCGCCACAGAATGAGAGTCGCTTTGCAAAGCAGCAGCCTGTGTGTGCGTGCTAAGTAGCGCTCGGTCAAATCGCGCTGCACCTGAATGCTTGAAAGGTGTAAGAACCATGTGTAAGACCGCATTCCGGGTGCCCCCGTTTTAATGAGACAGCTCATGCACGCAAATGCAAGAATGCCTCTTGTAATGTTATACTTTGCATCCCGGCCTCTCTCCTCTGTCGGCACAGGCCAGTTGCCAGATTTTCCTGACAGCTCCCCATCCCGGCCGCGCGGAACTGGCACCGGCACCGCTTCCACCACAGTTGGGAGCAGCGGTTCCCCCCCCCTGCCGGGGCAGAGAGGGGGAGGACAAAAACGACCTAAAAGCGCCCCAAACCCCATAATCCCCACCACCGGGGCCGGATGGGCAGCACACACGTGTCAGCATTGCAGGGACACCAGTGCCAGCCCCATCCCTTCCCCTTGGACAGGAAATTCACCTCCCCCCAAAAATCACGCTTGGGATCGGAAATCGTGGGGATGGGAGACCATTGGGTTAGGAAACCATGATGGGGCTGAGAAATCCTCATTGGCACGGAAAACCATCATGCGGTTTAAAAGCCATTGTGCGGGTGGGAACCCATCATTCAGGACAGGAAATCTCAGCAGGATGGGAAATCTTTGAGATGGGAAGCTGTTGTGGTAGGAAAAATCAAACCAGCGCAAGGCTGGCTGCAGCAGGTGCTGGCGGAATGATCGCCATGGGGATGAGGGCTGCTTGCCCCCAACAAACCCCACCCTGACCAAGCGCCATGGCACGTACAGCAGCAGGCTCCCGCTCCTCCCGGTGCTCCTGCCCTCCACGTAGCCCCCCAGACAGCTCTGCCCACCAATATCTCACCCCATTGCTCCTCTTCGCTTCCCCCAACAGAGAGGTTCCCTCTCCAGCTGCCGATGGCATTGGAGGTGCCCAGTGTGAGCGTCACCGCCCCAGCCATGCTGCCACTGGTCACTGCCGGCCTGCTGCCCTTCTCTGGCCCGGGGCTGCCGGTGTCCCGCAGGCCTGCTCAGGTGCACACCGTCACCTCCCAGCTGGCCCAGGCCACCGTCTGGCAGGGGGTGCCGGGGCCGCTGGGGGCCCCAGGCCAGGTGGTGCAGCTCCCCAGCGTGGTGCCGCTTCCCCCTGTGGTGCAGCTCCCCCCTGTCATGCAGCTCCCCTGGTGGTGATGGGGACACTGGTGCCCCACCAGCCGATGGGCCCGGGGCCATGGGCCGTGGGCCAGGGGGAGACCCTGGACCCCACAGGCCCCCCTGTGCTCCACACCCCACCCGGCAGCGCCCAGAAGCCATCAGAGGCCTCCAGCAAGGACAGGGCGGCCATCGAGGACAGTGTCCCTGCTGCCAGCCCCCACCAGACCGCCCTGGCTCTGCCGACTGGCAGAACCACGACGAAGCCCAAAGGTGAGGTTTGGGGGGTGGCAGAGCCCGTGGTCGGGTGGCCAAGCTTAGCAAAGCTGGCATCGCCCCGGGGTTCGATTGGTTTTGTTTCCTTTTTCAGCAGCGGTGACCACCCCGGGGGCCCCGGGGAAGCCCGCGGATCTGCCCGAGCAGGGGCCAGATGCCTTTGCCGAGGCCTTTCCTGAGCAGGCAGAGGACACCACCGCCAGCCATATGCTCGCCTGGCTCGACACCACGGACAGCGAGGACTCCGTCCCCGATGTCCCCAACAGCCCCAGCTTGAGCACCTTCCTCCACGAGCTCCCCGACCTCTCCGAGTACGTGGCGGAGGGTGGCTGCCCCAAGGAGCGAGTGGTGGCAGCGGGGCTGGGGGACAGCGAGGGCACCGTCCCCGATGTCCTCCACTTTACTGCCTTCCTCAATGAGCTCCCCAACCTCCCCAAGTACGTGGCGGACGATGGCTACCCCAAGGAGCAAGCAGTGGCAGCGGGGCTGGGGGACAGCGAGGGCACCGTCCCCGATGTCCCCAATGTCCCCGACTTGAGCACCTACCTCAACAAGCTCCCCGATTTCTTGGAGTACAGGGCATACGGCGGCAGCCCCAAAGAGAGAACGGCAGTGGCGGGGCTGGGGGACAGCGAGGTCACTGTCAACAATGTCCCCGACTCTACCAACTTCCTCCCTGACTTCTCTGAGTATGTGGCAGAGGGCGGCTGCCCCAGTGAACGAGTGGCAGCAGCGGGGCTGGGGGACAGCGAGGACACTGTCCCTGATGGCCTTGATTTCCCCAACAGCCCCGCCAGCACTGCTCTCCTCAATGAGCTCCACGACTTCTCAGAGTACGTGGCGGACAGCGACTGCCCCCAGGACCAAGCTGTGGTGGCGCGGCTAGGGGACAGCGAGGACACCATCTTGACCACCAACGTCCCCAACTTGACTGCCGACGTCCTCAATGAGCTCCCTGACCTCTCCGAGTACGTGGCAGAGGGTGGCTGCCCCAATGAACGAGCGGTGTCGGCGGGGCTGGGGGATGGGGAGGACACCGTCCCCAATATCCCTGTCATCCCCAGCTTGACCACCTCCCTCAACAAGCTCCCCCACCTCTTGGAGTACAGGGCAGAGGGCGGCTCCAACAAGGAGCAAGTGGCAGCGGTGATGCTGGTGGATGGCAAAAACACCTTCCCTGATGGCCCCGACAGCCTTGCCAGCACCGCCTGGTGCTTCAGCAAAGTCCCCGACTTCTGGGACAACAGGCTGGAGGGCAACTGCCCCAAGGACTGCCTGGCAGTGGCAATGCTGGGGGACGGCGATCCCTTCTGGGGGGGGCCGGCCTCCCCCTTGCAGGACCCCGAGGGGAAGCAGGGCGCGGTGGTGGCAGACCTCCCCACCTGGCTGCCACTGAGCCCCTCGGAGACTTCTGAGGAGAGCTCTCCGGCGACTTCAGAGGACAGTCCTGTGGAGAGTCCCCACAAGGCTCCCCTGAAGGCTCTTGCGGAGACTCCCCTGCTGAGCCCCCTGCGGATCCCGTTGCTGAGTCCCCTGGCCAGCCCCCCGGCTGCCCCCCAGCGTCATCCGCCCCGCACGGCCCAACTGGTGCAGGAGGCGCTGTGGAGGCAGCCCCAGGTGCTTTTGACCCGCTTGCCACTGCCGCCGGGTGCTGCCTCCTGCCAGATGGTGCCCAGACTGGGAGAGATGGGCGGCAAGAAGGCCAAGCGCCCCGCACCAGCCAGCGCTCCCAAGACGCAAGAGACCACCCTGCGCGACAGCATCCCACCAAAGAAAAAGAAGAAGAGGGTGGTTGTGCCAGGTGCCCAATAACTCAAAAACGCTGTCGGAGGGGAAGCTGGGCGGGCACGGCACGGAGTGGGCGGCAGCAGGCAGCAGGCAGGATGCAGCAAGCGGAGAGAATCCAACAGCAACAACGTGCCTGCCAAGCCATCTAGAAGCCAGAGGGATGCCGGGGGGCAAAGGCCCTTCGCACACCAGAGGGGACAGGTTTCATGCAGCCGGTCTACTGAAACCCCGCAGCACGGAGGCCTTAAACTTCTGGCTTGGAGCTCTGGCCCCGAGCCCTGCCCCGGCCCGGGGACCCTTGCCTGCCCCAGTCCCCCAGCCCCACGCGCTTTAAGCTACGGCTCCCTGCTGCCCGGCGGCTGCGATACGTTCGACGGAACGGGTGACACAGTGCTGCTGGCCGCCAGCGCCACTGGTGTCACGGCCAGGCCGCGCCCCGCATGCCGCTGCAGTCCCCTGGGGCAGCCCCCAGGAGCTCCTGGGCTGGGAGGAAGCTGCGGAGCGGTGGGGGAAGGGGCAAGGCAGGGCAGATGCCCTCACCGCTCTGGTATGCGGGAACCCTCTCTGCCCACCATCACGCTGCCGGCCCCGGGCCCACCCAGCGCCACTTCCACTTCTGCTGCCTTGACACCGCACCCCTGCCCGGCAGAGGCTGCAGCCACGGCGCCACCTCACCGTTCCGAAAGGAACAACCGCCCCGGAACCAGCATCCCCACCCCAGCCTGGTACCAACACCCCTGCTACCGCCAGCTCCGCCCCGGCCTGCTGCTGACAGCCCCACCGCCAGCATCCCCACCGCGGGCTGCAACCAGCGTCCCCAGGAACAGCATCCCCAGCCCGGGGTTGAGGAGGCCCCGCTACGACCTGAGGGCGCACGTGCTGACCTCCATCTCGCGTTTCCACCTGCTGGGGCAAGGACTGAAGGTGGTCGCCTGAAAGCTACTGAAATACCCAGTAGTTCAGCTCATTTCAATTGCTTAAGGCTTTTGGCTAGAACACAGTCAAGAAAATTGAAAACCAGAACTAACCGGCACTCCCTCCTTGACTGGCACCTCTTTCTTCATCACTTCTTTGCATTTCTATAGTTCCTGCGCAGTACATCTCAAGATTTTCCTCATGAAAAGAAGCAAGAAAGATCAGTCACAACTATGCAGAAAACCTGCCATTCACATACACGGTGCCCACACAGGAGCATTATCAAGGCCCTGCCTAGACACAAAAGATTAAATCGATGCACCAGGGAGGAGAGAGCAGGAACAGCACTCTGGCACCCACGATGAGTAACAACAATTTCTGCTCTGCGCCGGGGCATAGTCAAAGGGCAAGCACAGTACTGATCCAGACACGAAACTGAGCGTATCGCTTAATCCCGGGTGCCACACGCACTGTACCTTCTTCCATCGCCTCCTGCCGACGAATTGTTTCCCAGGCTCTTCCATCTCATCGCAGCTGCACGCTGGCTCTGGGCTGATGGGGGAACTTCTCAGCGCTTTAACTTTGCTTCGCGCTTGCTACGAGCACGAGGCTTCATCCCTTTGGCTTGGCCCCCAGCAGAAGCTGGGCAAGGGGCAGGTTTGCAAGTGGCTTGATGGAACAGAGCTTGGACACCTACCAGGGACTAAAAACCAACCAAAGAAAAAGCCAGAGAAACTGTGCTAGAGAGCAGCAGAGAGAAACAACGGGGCTCAGCACTGTTTAACACGCGGGGTTTGGAATTTGGGAGACTGGAGCTCCCAACAGACTCGCCTCTTGCAATGGAACCATCCTTTAGCTTTTGAGCCTGACAGAAATATTACAGACTGCCCCCAGCTCTACACTGCAGTTGCCCCAAGCGTTTGCTTGTCCATGTCCAGTTCTCTTCCATGCTGACAAGGTATGTTTAATCTGCAAAAGAGGCAGTCCTACAAACCGTCAGCCAAATGCCTCTTCTCTCACAGATGTGAAAACCGCAGTGAAAGACAACACAGGTACCAGGACAAGGCTTCTGCTCTGGCTTAGGTTTTAAAAAGCAAGGTCTTCCCAACGTCTCTTTTCCAGCTGCCGCCAACAGCTGCAGAAAGGGTCTGGTTTTGATCAGCTGATGATCAGTGCTAACTACCAAATCCCAGTACAGGACGTTACACCGCAGGCTGCAGATTTCCAGCCCAACCCCAGGGACTGAATAACCTCCCTCCTGCCATTGGGCTGACGGCAGTATTGCACATCCCCTGGCTTCTCCAGCTTCTCCTTCTGCAGACCTCTCGGCTGTTAACATGCCGAACTTCCCAGCCCCCTGCGTTTTGAGAAGGCTTGGTTTGGCTTGGACTAGAGTACCAGCTAACATCTGCACTGCTGAACCCTCGTAGACCTGAGCGTGCTCCTCACAGCTCCGTACCGCTCTGCCTTGTGGGAAGTGGGGCCCAGGCTGAGCCGTGCTGCACAGATACGTGCTGGAAGGCAGCACAATGGGAATACAGATACGAGACTGGTGGGGGAAAGGTCGAGTATCGACACTGGGAAGCATGATGCCAGTTCAGTGTCTGCAGCAGGATCCCGGCAGCCACAGAGCTGAGCAGCGACTCTCTTTGGAGACCATGAGGCAACGGGTACCCTCACTCCCACAACCCGCTCTAGATGACATCCCACTTCTTGCATCCTTGCCCTCCCTTTCCCCTCCAGCTTTCCAGACTGCGGCAGCCGTCCTCTGAGGGTAAGACAAGAGAAAGCGCCCCTTGCTGAACTGCCACCATTGCCTCCACTGGAACCACCCTGGCTCTGCATGCAAGGACGTACGGCAGCGGCAGCAGGTCACTCCCGTTCTGCTCCCTACATCCCCCCTTGATGACTTGAAGGAAGTCTGCTCCCGGCATCTTCCTCATGCCCACCCCAGCCTCCCTCAACAAGTCCACTATCGGCCACTTCTGCTTGCGCAGGAGCTTACGCAGCGTGACAAGATCCTGGCGTGCACAAAGAAGGGGGTCCTGCCCTTCCCCCAGGGCCGTCGGCTCTCCGGTGGTGAGCACTGGAAAAGCTGGGAAAGCACCCTTACCCAGTCGCCGTGCCAGGAGGTGTGACACCATCGGGGGTAAAGCAGCGCAGCTCTACGGATCTATTCTGCTCTCTCCAGCCTTCCTTTTCTCCTGACGGTTTCCCTCAGCAGGGTTTGTCCTCAGTTCTTGCAGGTGCAAACAGAAACCCTGCCGTTATGGCTGAGGAACTAACTCACCCAGGAGCTCTTTTTCCAGAAAGGGCTACCACAGCTTGGGTGGGGGGAAAGGCAGGTATCCAACCTTGGGTCCAAGAGAGAGGCACAAGTGTTCCATGTGGGATTCAGAAAAGAAGTTAATTACCAAGGCCTGCTTCAAAACGCTCATCATCAAGGCCTGCTTAGAAGAAGCTGGTCACCAACAATTGACAGCTACCAAGGACAGAGTAGAGCTAGGAAGGAAGTGAATCGGCATGCCCGCAGAAACCAAGGACAGAGGAGAGGCCTGTAAGATAAGAAGCAATCTCTGAATGAAAGAGTGAGCTCAGAACAAAGATAATGGGCAGTCTGAACATAAACCAAGAAACTCCCTGAACACTGGCGAGTGTCAGCTGTGTCCTTAAGAAAAGGAAACAGCCAAATCAGCATGATGAGGTGGAAAAAACCAACGAGGTCAACAAGCGGAGAGTTGGAATTTGAGGAGAACGACCACTAGGGACCCCCGAAAGAATCCCCAGAATTAAACAGCGCATGCTCCGGTGGGAGGGGAAATATGCTAATGATTTCTGGGAAATAATTGTAACGTTAATGACTTTCCTTGGAAAATTAAGGAATATGTACGTTTTAAGTTTGATAAATACTTTGCTGGCGTGGCCTACGGCATGCACGCTGGGTAGAGATATCCCCCGTGCATCCAGCGCTGCAATAAAGAACGCCTGCTTTCTAAACGCCAAATTGGCGTTAGAAAGTTTTTGGACCGGTTGGCGGTAGCACAAGCAGCTGCCAAGGGAGCTGCCTCCAACCAGGAGCGCTCCCCATCGGCTGCTCTGACAACAACGCCCCGGCACGTGCTCCCACCTGGAGGCAGAAACAGCTCCGTGTCTGGAAATCCCCATTTATCAAAGGCTGTCGGCAGAGACGGGGCTGTCCATCAGCACCAGACCCACAGGAGGGGACAGCAAAGGCCCTGGCCACAGCATGCCTGCTCCAAAGCCTGGAGCCGCCTGGAGAGAGGAGGCCACTCTGCCTTCCCCTGGCCTGCGGACATCAAACACCCACCTCCAGCTGGCAGGGCTGGGGCTGGCGACCCTCGGGGCAGCAGCAGGAACCGCTCCCACCCTGCTGCTGGGGCTGGCCCTGGGGCTGAGCCCTCGGGCCCAGGGCTGGCGACTGGGCCCTGGCGGGGCCCATGGACGGTGAGGCCTCCAGGCCCCTGCCCCCAGGCCCATCCGCACTGGCAGATGCCTGCTCCCGCTCCCGCTCCTGCAGCTCCCCCGGCCCTGGCCTGGCCCTGCTCCCCCCGGGCCCCGGCTGCCCCCGGCCCAGCTCTCACCCCTTTCTCCTCAGGCCCCTGGGCCTCGGCCCCTCTGGGCCCTGCCCCACCTGGCTGTGACTGACAGCCCACCTCCGGCTCCGCTGATTGGCTCAGCCGTGGCCAATGGCACGACTGGGGGGGCCGGGCCTGCGCAGGGCGGGAGGGGAGGGGCAGGGCGAGGGGCAGGGGCGGGGGCAGGGCCGGAGGGGAGCTGCCCGGGGTGTGCTGGGCCCCGGCAAGGCTTTCCCAAACGGTGGCTCTGGCTGTGCGCCAGCCACCGCCCTGGGCAGGAGGAGCTGCGTGCCGGGAGCCGCTGGCAGCGGCCAGGCTGAGTCCAGCACCCAGGGCCTCCCTCAGGCCTCGCTGCCCCCGGGCGCTGAGGAGGAGAGGCGCCCTGTGCTGGCGCAGCCCAGGGCATCCTCCTGCGGCCAGAAGGGAGGACAGAGCCCTGTCCCTCTGCCCACAGGGGCTGACCGCTGTCCTTGGCTTCTGTCCCCGGGGGTCCCTGGTGCTGGCAGGCCCCGCGGGGCCTCGGGGCCAAGCAAATGCCGGGGCGCCAGGGGCTGCTGGGGCCCAGGGCGGCTTTGGGCCTCTCCAAAGCCGAGGCACGGCCGCCCCTTTGCTTCTGCAGATGCAGTTCTTTGCTCCTCCCTGTTAGTCTGGGAGGACTTCAGGGAAACGAGGAGGTCCCAGCACGCACCCAGGGAGGAGGACAGTGAAAAGGAGCCCTGTCAGGGTTTTTCTGCTGTTTCACATCTGAACTCGGACATCTGTGTGCATCAAAGAGCGAGGCGGGCTGAGCTGGTCTTCGGGATAACTTTCTTTTTCAGTTGCGTGCCTACCCTTTTCCTTTTCTCCACCTTTTCTTTCTTCCCCATTCCCCCCCTGTTGCATTCTCTGTTAAAGGTAATTAGGATTTGGCTTTCTGGACACATCCTCGAGTAAGTAGATACAGGAAATATAGGCTGGTCTGTGCGTCCAGAGCTGTAGGCTACGGACTAGATAGATACGGGCTTCGGGTACAATTACTATTTGCTAATTGTAATTTCTTTTCCATATTCTACACTAGGTAAGCATGGGGACAGCGGTGTAGTCCTCCTGCTGAGAAGTTGGGCTCAGTATAGAATGCCAAGAAGCCCACCCTGAGTGATACGGTGGGAAGCAAGATGGAGCCATTGAAAATGAAGCCGTTTTTGCTGCTTGTGTTTGGTTATCAAACCTGCAGGTTTCTTGAACTGTACCGTTAGGGTGTTGAGACGATAGAAGCGCGATGTCAGATATCAAATTTGGCTTTTTTATCTGCAAAGGGATTCTCTGAAGTGCTATGTAATTCGATATCAATATACGTTCTTACGAATTGACTAATGTTTTTTCTGTATTTATGTTGTTTTCAGAATACACCAATGATAATGCCCTCAGCACTCATCGGTCGTTGTTAGGAGAATCCCTGTTGGAGGAGTTAAAGCTCCCAGCCCACCATACGTTGTGTAAGGATCCAACAAGCATTGTATTCTTTGTCAGGGGTTTCCATGGGTTAACTTTTTTAATGGCTATTAGTTTAGAGAGGCATTCCAATTGTGTCTTTCTTGTTAAAGCTGCTGTTAATTTTTGTTGTCCTGGGGTAGATTTTAATGTATCCGTTTGACTCTTTCTTGCATTTGGGGAAGGGCGGGGGGTGGGGGGCGGGATATGGCAGGTATTCCTGCGCCCCAAATCGGGGTCTTTTGCATGCTAGCTATAGAGGAGAGACCAAGGGTTGCCAGCTGCTGAACCATGCAAACAAGAAGTTCCACTCCTGAGGGATTCCTGTTAGTTTCCTAAAGACAATGTCCGGTTCAGGCAAGA
Source organism: Platalea leucorodia (assembly GCF_965183815.1). NCBI lineage: Eukaryota > Metazoa > Chordata > Aves > Pelecaniformes > Threskiornithidae > Platalea > Platalea leucorodia. Next base: position 165,740 of record NC_138842.1, on the reverse strand, counting down.
TAAAACCAACACTATCCTAAAGCGTATTTCCTTTTGTGTGAGTACGATGAAGGAATAGTTAATCCTTTCCAAACTTGAAACTCAGTAAGCGGTTTCCCATGTTACCAAATGTTGCTAGTTCTCTTTCTAAGTCTGTTTTTACCCTAAGCTGGTCTCTGTGCTCCTGGTTTTAACTCTGTATTCTGTATTGCTGAGATTTATGGAGGACAGGGAATTGGGTGTACTGATTAAAATGACAGCTATTCAAATGCAATCCTGACTAGAGGATTAATGCTGTCGTTTAGGTATTCACGCAGTCCAGTTCTCTCTCAGCTACATTAGCATTGTTTGCCTGGTCCTGTTTTCCAGCCTTCTAGTAATTCTGGATGCCACAGCGTTGTGCTTATAAACATGGCCTTGTTTTGGGGGTTAATTTCAATGCGTGTGCTTAGTGCTGTCTTGTCAGCGCATCCTCCGTTTCTGGCTGGATGGCATCCTCTACTGGTATTGTAACGCTGCCCTAAAAGGAGAGGAGAGATGCTGCTGGCATCAAAGCTCAAAGCAATACCTGTGTGTGGGGATAAGGAAAGAACGGCACTGCTGTTCTCACGTTGAAAATTAACCGGGCAGCTTAGCTTTCTATTCCTTCAGCGGGAAACATTGCAGAAAGAACCGGTAGAGTGGTTCCTGTTTGGGAATGGTGAATGTATGCTGTCGGGGTGGAGAGGCCTTCAGCAACGCGTTACTCGCCTTGTAGGATGTTCTTCAAGGGACATGGATGAAGAAATCCTTGTGTGGTAATCTCAAGTATTTCCTTGTACTTCCTCATCTGCCAGAGGTGCGTGGCTGTGATTGCCAGCCCGGTGGAGCTCTAGCAGCGTACATCCCTTTGGGTGATGTATGAATTGTTTGCTAACGACATCAATGCTTGCATGTCTGATTCAGGATGAGCAGCGTGCAGGTACAGATGAATGAGTGTGTGGAATCTCAGCAAGTTTTCAAACGTAATAAATATTGCCTAGAATATTGTAGCATTTTCAAGATTATCTTCAAGGAAATTCTGGCAATTAAGACCTTTTTTATTGTTTTGTCACAGGGCTCCTAAATCGCACAAAAGCCCAGGAACTGCTTTCAGGTGACATACCTACTGCTATTTTTAGTCGATACAGCCTATGGAACACATGTAGTAGTTTGGCCCTTTCCTGGCCAAGTGTGGTAGATATCTGAACACGGGGCTTGGGCTCCCACAAAGAAACACCGTTCTAAAGACTCTGCTGCTGACATTTCTGTTACGTCTTGATTTTTTTCACTGAAGTAGACTTGCACTTGGACGTATCTAGGCTATGACTGTTCTTTCTCTGACACTCAAGTACTCTTATCTGGTACCTATTTGGAATACTAGGCGTATAGAGATTGGCTAAAGTGACCTTTGTGTTTTGATGGTTGATGACTGAAGAACACAAAGCTGTAGGACAGACTTCATCTTTTTGATACTGATGTAGCAGTGACAAAATACCCTCTTGCATTGTTGTGTTCTATCTCTGTAAGTCTTAGAGTAATTTGTGACAAAGTAGAAATGTCATTGTTGGGCTTCTTTTTAGCCGCACTGCATGTACCAAGAGAGAACAGTTTCTGTGTACGCCTAAATGTCCACGTTCACTAGACTATCAGAACATAATGGTTGGATGGTCAGGTTTTCGAATCTGTTTTCACCGCTTTATGTTGGGTACAAGTGCTGTGTTTTAAGTTCTGATCACCTGTATTTCTTCTTCCAGAAGTCCAGCTGAGCCACTGAGCGGAACATCAAAAGCAGTATGTGAAAACGCAGGCTTTTTGCTAGACACTGCACTTCATTCTAAACAATGTAGCCCTGTATTAATTTTCCAAACATTACCTTTATGTATTTTCCAGTAAAGGAGAGCATATGTTGTGAATAGAATGGATTTGACTCAGCATAGTAAAAACTGAGTAATGCCATCGTTCGCACAGTTCTAATGTGAATACTGGTATTTGTGCCTAGGAGTGCATTGTATTTCCTATTGAATCTGCTGGAACATTGCCTGAATGACTTTGAGTTGTACAGATAATGTACGATCATTTTGAGATCACGTAGGTGCGAGGTTTGCCCAACTGAACATGGTGCCCGGCTCTGCATCTGTCTGTCTCTAGCTAGCAACATGTATGTTTGTATAGGGGGTCGTGTGCTTTTTGTTTCTTGCAATAAAAATGGATTGGAGTGTATTTTTTGCCATTTTCACCATGTATCACTTAGCTTTTGGTTTTAAATCCGTTTTGGCCTCGTGGTTTTTGAAAATGTTATCAAAACCCACTGAGAAACCAGGATTGTTAAAGTTGGGACTGTTTCTTACTTTTGCCTTGGGGGTTCAAACAAATACCAAAACCACCATATCCCTTATGTTTGGAGGACAGTTCTGTGCAGCTGAATGATTCCTTTTCTGTGTCCTTAAATACCTGGGTATTTGTTCCTAGAGCTGTGAAATTGAAGTGCTATTGTTTGGTCCCCCTCTGGGTACATAAGTGTTTTGAATACCTTGTCGTGTATTTCAATAGCGTTGCTACGTGAAGTGGTATTCTAGAGCTCTGCATTTGATCTTTCCGCTTTACCTGATGAAGCAGTTTAACTGTTTAACAGTTTGTCTGCAAATGAAAATACCTGAAACCCAGTGTACATGCTTTGGCACAAGGTTAGAGCCTGGTGCATTTGTGGGTAAAATGCCTGTCATCTTTCTTACCTTCTGCCTGCAGTACATGTTTGGAGCTCGGTGACTTCAGGGTCGCCTGCTGCTTTACTTTCCCAAAGGTGAAGCCTTTCTTCAGTCTACCACCACTTTGAATGTACCTTTGGAAAAGGGCAGCATGTTTCTTCATGTCTGTCCTGCTGCTGGTAAAATATAAATAAGTAACCCAAGGAAATACTTATTTTGCCAGGCAACTATGCTGTGTTCGTAAAAGCATAAGCATGTGCATTTATACATGATGAGACAGTAGCTGATTAATTGACAAACTACACTGAAAAGAAGTTTCCCGTAGTGATGCTTCCTTCTCAAATAAACTCCAGGGGTTTTTTTAAGTCCTTTTTAGCTGAAACTTGACAGCTTCCTTACCCCTTCGACTTTTAAGCAGTTGTGAGCCTTTGACAGGGATCCCTCTCTGAGATATTCTGGAGCAAGAAGTCAATCTCAGGCGGGTTTGGCTGTTTTAGTTTCTTCCCGTTAACCACCTAGGCACTCTGAAGGTGTCATAGGCTTGGACTTTGGTTTGAACAAATACAAGTGACACTAGGTTGGAAATGCCTCTTTCAGTGACACTCGGAGGTTATCGTGCCGACTTTCAGAGTACAGTAGAGGTTAAGTATTGCTGTGTTTGGATTGTAGAACTTGAATCTGTGTTTAATTTTTTGGGAACAGATTGATGACTCTTCTGCATCCATTTCTCTGGCCCAGCTTATTAAGGTATATATGTCTTCTGGTCAAATACTTAAAGCCAAAAGAATCTTTGCTTTGTAGTTTTATACTGTGATCTATAGCTGGAGAACTGTTGTAATGTGAACACAACTTTAATTTACTTTTTAATAATCATGTAAAGGATTTATTTTTGCTTTGAAATGTGTGTATATCTAGTATCAGTGAGCAGTCACCAGCCTCAAGGTTAATGAAGAAAACACATCTCAAAAAACCATCAGTGGGTTTGAGTTCCGAAGGTTTTAACCAGCTCTCCCGTGCAGAAGAATGTGGATTAAATGCCTAACTCTCCGTCTGTTGCAGACCACGGTAAGGCACCAGAGTTGGCTCTATAGTTCTGTATGAGAGAAAGGGCTGTGGACAAACTCAATGCCTTCGATAGCTGTCCTGGTTTCAGCTGGGATAGAGTTAATTTTCGTCTTGGTAGCCGGTATGGGGCTGTGTTTTGGGTTTAGGATGAGAACAATGTCGAGGATACACTGACGTTTTGTTCTTGCTAAGTAGTTGCTAAGTGGCGCTCACATTGGTAAAGGACTTTTCAACTGCCCATGCTCTGCCGGGTGCACAAGAAGCTGGGAGGGGGCACAGCCAGGACAGCTGACCCAGACTGGCCAAGGGGCTATTCCATACCATGTGACGTCATGCTCAGTATATATAAACTGGGGGAGCTAGCTGGGGGAGGGGGCAACGATCGCTGCTTGGGGGACGGGCTGGCCATCAGTCAGAGGGTGGTGAGCAATTGTAGAGTGTATCGTTTGCTTTGTATTACTATTGTACTATTATTACTTGTTATTATTATTATGGTTATTATTATTATTATTACTACTGTTCTATTTTTATTTTACTTTAGTTATTAAACTGTTCTTATCTCAACCCACGAGTTTTCTCCCTTTTACCCTTCTGATTCTCTCCCCCATCCCACTGGTGGGGAGTGAGCGAGCGGCTGCGTGGTGCTTAGTTGCTGGCTGGGGTTAAACCACGACAATAGCGAATACTGTAATCACCTGCACACTGGTGTACTCTTCTCAGAATCGTCCTTCTGCACGTCAAGAGGATGTAACTAGATATGTAAAAAGCGAAAAAAAGCTTTCTGCCTTCTTTTTTCCTTAATAATAATAAAGAAGAGTCCTTTCCCATTCAGGGTATACTTAAGTATGACACAGAACTGGTAACAAAGTAATTTCGTTATCTCCTATTCCTGCTTTCAGAAGATCAGCTGGGATGTTTTGAACTAGCAGACAGGGGAGTAACACTTAGATTGGTCACAATAACTGTCTCCACAGCAGGGAATAACAACTGCGTCAGTCATTATCTCTTTACAAATGAGCCATAACAACTCCTCTGGAACAGGATCATCTGAGGAGGAGGACGGCTCCTCTGGTAAAAAGGGAGGCTTTTGCTTCTCGCCTCTGGCATACGCTTCCCTGGAGGGGGGGTGGGGAAGGACAAAGAAAAAAGTGAGAGATGGGGAAAGGAACCCTTTCCCAAGCTTGGGATTTTATCAAAGGAAGATAACAGATGGAATTCCTCTCCCTCCACATTAGCCTTCTAAAAGGTAGGCATTCCGTTTAAACTACTTTTCTATAGCCACAAGACTAGAAGAGGGAGGGGGGAACAAGTTTCCTTCTGCAGAACTCTCCCATTCATTGGATCAGCTAAGAAATCAGCTCCGACTAGAACAATAATAATTTTGACAGCTAGAAATCAGGTGAAATGAATCCCACCTCTCCTTTGCCAGAGGCTAAATGTAAATTGCAGCCTCAGAATAAAGGGAGTCTCCGAGGAATTACAGTTTAGAGATGGAAGAAGTCTATCTTACAGCTTCTACAAAAGGAGAGCCATGGCAGAAGGACAGACGTGCTACCAAGTGCATTTTAAAACAGCCCCTCTGGTCAGCACACGGTAGCATTTTCTTAGTTTATCGCAAGAGGAAAACATCGGTCTGTTTCACCCATGGGATTTGATAACAATCAGAGGGGGAGGAAATCTCAGTCCAACGGCGATTTGTCAGATTTGGCAAGAAGCCTTTGAAACACAAACCAGAAGCCACACGAGCTTTCAAAGAGAACGACTCCACTGTAAACACGACTGAAATGTTTTGCAGAAAAAATGCAGATTCTTAGCACAGCACAAGTTTAACCAGCTCCCAGGGGCATGAACGGTAGGGCCACCCTATTTTAATCTTAGAAAGTATCACAGAGTTTAAGGTTCCGATACAATGGCAATGCTTCCTCCCCCGTCATTACAGATGCTGGCCAACTCGCGTGCATTGCCCCTCAGACATTTCGGCATGGTTTCTCTCATTCGCTTTTTGCTCCGTCCCATTAATTCCATACTTACGCATTAATAGTTGGTATTGCATATCTTGCAGCGTTGGTCAGCATAGCGCCCTTTGTATGGGGATCTTTCACCTCCATCATGAAACTCCTTGGGATTCCGGTGCTCTTTTTAATTCTGGAAACAAACAGACGCAACATTTTTGTCCTGTTGAGAAAAGAAATGCAGACATAGCTCCTCTTAAGACTCACACTTAAAAGTCATTTCAATGATTATTTTAGGCAGCAAAAGCCTTGAATCCTCTCCTTTCACCAAGCGTGTAAGGGCTGCTCGACAGATTTTCCTAACTGAATATAGCCAGGATGTTCCAAAGGCTTGAGCAGTGTTTTGAAGTCATTTGACATTCTTTGCCTTAACTTCAGGTTCCTTAAGGGTGAAATATCCCTCAGCTCACCCGCCACTCAGAGAAGAGGCACAAACCCGCTCCTCCTCCACAGCGCAATTCAGAGCGAGAGCTTAATTCGGTGCTCCGAATCAGTCACTGGAGAAACTTATATTCACCATCTCTATAGGAAGGGTGAATTCCTGCCTCCTGCGTATGCATTCAGCGACTAACCTTCAGTGGCATGAATACTCAGCCAGAGGCTTGTGTAATTAAAACACGCAAACATTCAACACGTGGGCTCCACAGAAACATCTGGGTTTCATAGGAAACACTACAAACTCTCATTAAAAAAGAGTGAAAACCAGAAACATTTCCAGTAACACTGCAATATGTAAAGACATGCATGAAAGTTCACAGAGAGCGAGCTATGCACATATTTAACGTCCACGACCTAGAAAAAAGAACATTTTCATTTCTACTTCCAGGTTTCCCTTGAGTTTTGAAGGACTTTGCAACATGGCCATATAACCTCTGTATTTCACCCCAAGAGAAACAGTTCCTAATATGAGTATTCATCTCTCCGTTACGTAACTGCCAAGGGAAAAAAAATTAAAAACTAAGTAACACCAGAAGTCCCCCGCAGTCTTACCCCATTTGTTGGGCAGTTCTTTATACAGTGGACAGGTTTTCCGCAACGAAAGCAAGTCTATGATGGTGGGGGTGGACCCAAGGCTTCCTTCCCGTAACTAAAGGGTTTTTGGAAAAAAAAGAAAAAGGTATGCCTGTGTCTCTCTTGTTAAAACAAACATTCGAAACACATTTCAGCCCACACAGCCAAAGGCAACACCACTCCCCCGATCCTGCAAAGAGCAGCACAATGCTGGCTGAGGCTGCATGAAAACAGCTGCTGATAGAAAACAGAGCCGTGCTGAAGATGTTCTGGGGAGTCCTTACGCCATTGCATGGGGTTTATGGGCCTGGGAACCTCCTTGAAAAGAGCCTTCTTGGGCACTCAAAACCTGGGGCTCTCTTTGTACCTTACATGAAGGCTCCTGTAACCAATCCCACTTGCTTCCAAGTGGACTGAAGCTCTGTGGAGAGAACAATTACACTATCCAGTATTTTTAGACTGATTTTTAAGCCCCAGGCTATTTGAAGGAGAAGATACCCACTGTACATTGCTTTGAGAAAGATGTATGCAAGCATTGTTGTTAACATTTTGCAGCATTAAAAGGACACACAGCTGAAGAGTCAGGGAACTTGTTTCTGCTTGCTGAACTTCAGCTTCAGACACAGCAGCATTAAAAGGAATCAAGCTGTTTCTAATCCCCCAGCAAGACAAAAGATTCTTATGCACCGTTTTGTTCTCAACTGTAACATCATCCAGATCGACCGCTATGAAATCCTTTCCATTACCATTTACAGGAAACTTTACCGATCCTTGACTAACTTGTTTGAACGCAAACGGTTTACGGAACCAAGCACACGTTTAGGGACAGCACTTATGCAGACCAATTTCTTTTGGTAGCTGCCTTCCAAACAAAGTATTCGGGGGTTTGGGGTGATTTTTTGTTTTTCCAAATGTACACAATTTAATTTCTGCAGGGAGAGAAGGAAGAAGTTACACACTTTACAGAGTCTGTGTTTAAACAAATTAGATTGTGTTGTCCACTGTATATATACTACAACTTATGAAATTGTGCAACATTCACACAATGGATCTAGAACTACAATGACTAGAAATTCAAAAACAGCCATGCAATTCTCCATGCTCCAGAAACGCTTCCATTTTGGCTGCTGCAACCCCCCCTGAAATGTCCCTAACTTACAGCCAATTAAATTCTGATGGAAAAACTGTGTTAGTTTCTTTCCAATGCAAAATTAACAAAACATTCAAAAAACTGGAAACAGCTGCTGAAATGCTGCTTCTTTGTGTCTTGAAAATGAGTTATACTGCGACATTACGTTGAGGCTGAGAAGGCACTCTCCTTCTGCCTTCCCAAGCTGGCAACTCCTCTTTACAGGACAGTATCAAAATATACACACACTTTAAAGTTGCCTGGCAAAATTAGTATTTCCTTGGGTTACTTATTTATATTTTACCAGCAGCAGGACAGACCTGAAGAAACATGCTGCCCCTTTTCCAAAGGTACATTCAAAGTGGTGGTAGACTGAAGAAAGGCTTCACCTTTAGGAAAGTAAAGCAGCAGGCGACCCTGAAGTCACCGAGCTCCAAATATGTACTGCAGGCAGAAAGCAGGAAAAATGACAGGCATTTTACCCACAAATGCACCAGGCTCTAACCTTGTGTCAAACCGTGTACACTGGGTTTCAGGTATTTTCATTTGCAGACAAACTGTTAAACAGTTAAACTGCTTCATCAGGTAAGCGGAAAGATCAAATGCACAGCTCTAGAATACCACTTCACATAGCAACGCTATTGAAATACACGACAAGGTATTCAAAACACTTATGTACCCAGAGGGGGCCCAAACAATAGCACTTCAATTTCACAGCTCTAGGAACAAATACCCAGGTATTTAAGGACACGAAAAGGAATCATTCAGCTGCACAGAACTGTCCTCCAAACATAAGGGATATGGTGGTTTTGGTATTTGTTTGAACCCCCAAGGCAAAAGTAAGAAACAGTCCCAACTTTAACAATCCTGGTTTCTCAGTGGGTTTTGATAACATTTTCAAAAACCACGAGGCCAAAACGGATTTAAAACCAAAAGCTAAGTGATACGCGGTGAAAATGGCAAAAAATACACTCCAATCCATTTTTATTGCAAGAAACAAAAAGCACACGACCCCCTATACAAACATACATGTTGCTAGCTAGAGACAGACAGATGCAGAGCAGGGCTCCATGTTCAGTTGGGCAAACCTCGCACCTACGTGATCTCAAAATGATCGTACATTATCTGTACAACTCAAAGTCATTCAGGCAATGTTCCAGCAGATTCAATAGGAAATGCAATGCACTCCTAGGCACGAATACCAGTATTCACATTAGAACTGTGCGAACGATGGCATTACTCAGTTTTTACTACGCTGAGTCAAATCCATTCTATTCACAACATATGCTGTCCTTTACTGGAAAATACATAAAGGTAATGTTTGGAAAATTAATACAGGGCTACATTGTTTAGAATGAAGTGCAGTGTCTAGCAAAAAGTCTGCGTTTTTACATACTGCTTTTGATGTTCCGCTCAGTGGCTCAGTTGGACTTCTGGAAGAAGAAATACAGGTGATCAGAACTTAAAACACAGCACTTGTACCCAACATAAAGCGGTGAAAACAGGTTCGAAAACCTGACCATCCAACCATTATGTTCTGATAGTCTAGTGAACGTGGACATTTAGGCGTACACAGAAACTGTTCTCTCTTGGTACATGCAGTGCGGCTAAAAAGAAGCCCAACAATGACATTTCTACTTTGTCACAAATTACTCTAAGACTTACAGAGATAGAACACAACAATGCAAGAGGGTATATTGAAAATGCTACAATATTCTAGGCAATATTTATTACGTTTGAAAACTTGCTGAGATTCCACACACTCATTCATCTGTACCTGCACGCTGCTCATCCTGAATCAGACATGCAAGCATTGATGTCGTTAGCAAACAATTCATACATCACCCAAAGGGATGTACGCTGCTAGAGCTCCACCGGGCTGGCAATCACAGCCACGCACCTCCGGCAGATGAGGAAGTACAAGGAAATACTTGAGATTACCACACAAGGATTTCTTCATCCATGTCCCTTGAAGAACATCCTACAAGGCGAGTAACGCGTTGCTGAAGGCCTCTCCACCCCGACAGCATACATTCACCATTCCCAAACAGGAACCACTCTACCGGTTCTTTCTGCAATGTTTCCCGCTGAAGGAATAGAAAGCTAAGCTGCCCGGTTAATTTTCAACGTGAGAACAGCAGTGCCGTTCTTTCCTTATCCCCACACACAGGTATTGCTTTGAGCTTTGATGCCAGCAGCATCTCTCCTCTCCTTTTAGGGCAGCGTTACAATACCAGGAGAGGATGCCATCCAGCCAGAAACGGAGGATGCGCTGACAAGACAGCACTAAGCACACGCATTGAAATTAACCCCCAAAACAAAGCCATGTTTATAAGCACAACGCTGTGGCGTCCAGAATTACTAGAAGAAGGCTGGAAAACAGGACCAGGCAAACAATGCTAATGTAGCTGAGAGAGAACTGGATGCGTGAATACCTAAACGACAGCATTAATCCTCTAGTCAGGATTGCATTTGAATAGCTGTCATTTTAATCAGTACACCCAATTCCCTGTCCTCCATAAATCTCAGCAATACAGAATACAGAGTTAAAACCAGGAGCACAGAGACCAGCTTAGGGTAAAAACAGACTTAGAAAGAGAACTAGCAACATTTGGTAACATGGGAAACCGCTTACTGAGTTTCAAGTTTGGAAAGGATTAACTATTCCTTCATCGTACTCACACAAAAGGAAATACGCTTTAGGATAGTGTTGGTTTTATCTTGCCTGAACCGGACATTGTCTTTAGGAAACTAACAGGAATCCCTTAGGAGTGGAACTTCTTGTTTGCATGGTTCAGCAGCTGGTAGCCCTTGGTCTCTCCTCTATAGCTAGCATGCAAAAGACCCCGATTTGGGGCGCAGGAATACCTGCCATATCCCGCCCCCCCCCCCCCCCCATTCCCCAAATGCAAGAAAGAGTCAAACGGATACATTAAAATCTACCCCAGGACAACAAAAATTAACAGCAGCTTTGACAAGAAAGACACAATTGGAATGCCTCTCTAAACTAATAGCCATTAAAAAAGTTAACCCATGGAAACCCCTGACAAAGAATACAATGCTTGTTGGATCCTTACACAACGTATGGTGGGCTGGGAGCTTTAACTCCTCCAACAGGGATTCTCCTAACAACGACCGATGAGTGCTGAGGGCATTATCATTGGTGTATTCTGAAAACAACATAAATACAGAAAAAACATTAGTCAATTCGTAAGAACGTATATTGATATCGAATTACATAGCACTTCAGAGAATCCCTTTGCAGATAAAAAAGCCAAATTTGATATCTGACATCGCGCTTCTATCGTCTCAACACCCTAACGGTACAGTTCAAGAAACCTGCAGGTTTGATAACCAATCACAAGCAGCAAAAACGGCTTCATTTTCAATGGCTCCATCTTGCTTCCCACCGTATCACTCAGGGTGGGCTTCTTGGCATTCTATACTGAGCCCAACTTCTCAGCAGGAGGACTACACCGCTGTCCCCATGCTTACCTAGTGTAGAATATGGAAAAGAAATTACAATTAGCAAATAGTAATTGTACCCGAAGCCCGTATCTATCTAGTCCGTAGCCTACAGCTCTGGACGCACAGACCAGCCTATATTTCCTGTATCTACTTACTCGAGGATGTGTCCAGAAAGCCAAATCCTAATTACCTTTAACAGAGAATGCAACAGGGGGGGAATGGGGAAGAAAGAAAAGGTGGAGAAAAGGAAAAGGGTAGGCACGCAACTGAAAAAGAAAGTTATCCCGAAGACCAGCTCAGCCCGCCTCGCTCTTTGATGCACACAGATGTCCGAGTTCAGATGTGAAACAGCAGAAAAACCCTGACAGGGCTCCTTTTCACTGTCCTCCTCCCTGGGTGCGTGCTGGGACCTCCTCGTTTCCCTGAAGTCCTCCCAGACTAACAGGGAGGAGCAAAGAACTGCATCTGCAGAAGCAAAGGGGCGGCCGTGCCTCGGCTTTGGAGAGGCCCAAAGCCGCCCTGGGCCCCAGCAGCCCCTGGCGCCCCGGCATTTGCTTGGCCCCGAGGCCCCGCGGGGCCTGCCAGCACCAGGGACCCCCGGGGACAGAAGCCAAGGACAGCGGTCAGCCCCTGTGGGCAGAGGGACAGGGCTCTGTCCTCCCTTCTGGCCGCAGGAGGATGCCCTGGGCTGCGCCAGCACAGGGCGCCTCTCCTCCTCAGCGCCCGGGGGCAGCGAGGCCTGAGGGAGGCCCTGGGTGCTGGACTCAGCCTGGCCGCTGCCAGCAGCTCCCGGCACGCAGCTCCTCCTGCCCAGGGCGGTGGCTGGCGCACAGCCAGAGCCACCGTTTGGGAAAGCCTTGCCGGGGCCCAGCACACCCCGGGCAGCTCCCCTCCGGCCCTGCCCCCGCCCCTGCCCCTCGCCCTGCCCCTCCCCTCCCGCCCTGCGCAGGCCCGGCCCCCCCAGTCGTGCCATTGGCCACGGCTGAGCCAATCAGCGGAGCCGGAGGTGGGCTGTCAGTCACAGCCAGGTGGGGCAGGGCCCAGAGGGGCCGAGGCCCAGGGGCCTGAGGAGAAAGGGGTGAGAGCTGGGCCGGGGGCAGCCGGGGCCCGGGGGGAGCAGGGCCAGGCCAGGGCCGGGGGAGCTGCAGGAGCGGGAGCGGGAGCAGGCATCTGCCAGTGCGGATGGGCCTGGGGGCAGGGGCCTGGAGGCCTCACCGTCCATGGGCCCCGCCAGGGCCCAGTCGCCAGCCCTGGGCCCGAGGGCTCAGCCCCAGGGCCAGCCCCAGCAGCAGGGTGGGAGCGGTTCCTGCTGCTGCCCCGAGGGTCGCCAGCCCCAGCCCTGCCAGCTGGAGGTGGGTGTTTGATGTCCGCAGGCCAGGGGAAGGCAGAGTGGCCTCCTCTCTCCAGGCGGCTCCAGGCTTTGGAGCAGGCGTGCTGTGGCCAGGGCCTTTGCTGTCCCCTCCTGTGGGTCTGGTGCTGATGGACAGCCCCGTCTCTGCCGACAGCCTTTGATAAATGGGGATTTCCAGACACGGAGCTGTTTCTGCCTCCAGGTGGGAGCACGTGCCGGGGCGTTGTTGTCAGAGCAGCCGATGGGGAGCGCTCCTGGTTGGAGGCAGCTCCCTTGGCAGCTGCTTGTGCTACCGCCAACCGGTCCAAAAACTTTCTAACGCCAATTTGGCGTTTAGAAAGCAGGCGTTCTTTATTGCAGCGCTGGATGCACGGGGGATATCTCTACCCAGCGTGCATGCCGTAGGCCACGCCAGCAAAGTATTTATCAAACTTAAAACGTACATATTCCTTAATTTTCCAAGGAAAGTCATTAACGTTACAATTATTTCCCAGAAATCATTAGCATATTTCCCCTCCCACCGGAGCATGCGCTGTTTAATTCTGGGGATTCTTTCGGGGGTCCCTAGTGGTCGTTCTCCTCAAATTCCAACTCTCCGCTTGTTGACCTCGTTGGTTTTTTCCACCTCATCATGCTGATTTGGCTGTTTCCTTTTCTTAAGGACACAGCTGACACTCGCCAGTGTTCAGGGAGTTTCTTGGTTTATGTTCAGACTGCCCATTATCTTTGTTCTGAGCTCACTCTTTCATTCAGAGATTGCTTCTTATCTTACAGGCCTCTCCTCTGTCCTTGGTTCTGCGGGCATGCCGATTCACTTCCTTCCTAGCTCTACTCTGTCCTTGGTAGCTGTCAATTGTTGGTGACCAGCTTCTTCTAAGCAGGCCTTGATGATGAGCGTTTTGAAGCAGGCCTTGGTAATTAACTTCTTTTCTGAATCCCACATGGAACACTTGTGCCTCTCTCTTGGACCCAAGGTTGGATACCTGCCTTTCCCCCCACCCAAGCTGTGGTAGCCCTTTCTGGAAAAAGAGCTCCTGGGTGAGTTAGTTCCTCAGCCATAACGGCAGGGTTTCTGTTTGCATCTGCAAGAACTGAGGACAAACCCTGCTGAGGGAAACCGTCAGGAGAAAAGGAAGGCTGGAGAGAGCAGAACAGATCCGTAGAGCTGCGCTGCTTTACCCCCGATGGTGTCACACCTCCTGGCACGGCGACTGGGTAAGGGTGCTTTCCCAGCTTTTCCAGTGCTCACCACCGGAGAGCCGACGGCCCTGGGGGAAGGGCAGGACCCCCTTCTTTGTGCACGCCAGGATCTTGTCACGCTGCGTAAGCTCCTGCGCAAGCAGAAGTGGCCGATAGTGGACTTGTTGAGGGAGGCTGGGGTGGGCATGAGGAAGATGCCGGGAGCAGACTTCCTTCAAGTCATCAAGGGGGGATGTAGGGAGCAGAACGGGAGTGACCTGCTGCCGCTGCCGTACGTCCTTGCGTGCAGAGCCAGGGTGGTTCCAGTGGAGGCAATGGTGGCAGTTCAGCAAGGGGCGCTTTCTCTTGTCTTACCCTCAGAGGACGGCTGCCGCAGTCTGGAAAGCTGGAGGGGAAAGGGAGGGCAAGGATGCAAGAAGTGGGATGTCATCTAGAGCGGGTTGTGGGAGTGAGGGTACCCGTTGCCTCATGGTCTCCAAAGAGAGTCGCTGCTCAGCTCTGTGGCTGCCGGGATCCTGCTGCAGACACTGAACTGGCATCACGCTTCCCAGTGTCGATACTCGACCTTTCCCCCACCAGTCTCGTATCTGTATTCCCATTGTGCTGCCTTCCAGCACGTATCTGTGCAGCACGGCTCAGCCTGGGCCCCACTTCCCACAGGGCAGAGCGGTACGGAGCTGTGAGGAGCACGCTCAGGTCTACGAGGGTTCAGCAGTGCAGATGTTAGCTGGTACTCTAGTCCAAGCCAAACCAAGCCTTCTCAAAACGCAGGGGGCTGGGAAGTTCGGCATGTCAACAGCCGAGAGGTCTGCAGAAGGAGAAGCTGGAGAAGCCAGGGGATGTGCAATACTGCCGTCAGCCCAATGGCAGGAGGGAGGTTATTCAGTCCCTGGGGTTGGGCTGGAAATCTGCAGCCTGCGGTGTAACGTCCTGTACTGGGATTTGGTAGTTAGCACTGATCATCAGCTGATCAAAACCAGACCCTTTCTGCAGCTGTTGGCGGCAGCTGGAAAAGAGACGTTGGGAAGACCTTGCTTTTTAAAACCTAAGCCAGAGCAGAAGCCTTGTCCTGGTACCTGTGTTGTCTTTCACTGCGGTTTTCACATCTGTGAGAGAAGAGGCATTTGGCTGACGGTTTGTAGGACTGCCTCTTTTGCAGATTAAACATACCTTGTCAGCACGGAAGAGAACTGGACGTGGACAAGCAAACGCTTGGGGCAACTGCAGTGTAGAGCTGGGGGCAGTCTGTAACATTTCTGTCAGGCTCAAAAGCTAAAGGATGGTTCCATTGCAAGAGGCGAGTCTGTTGGGAGCTCCAGTCTCCCAAATTCCAAACCCCGCGTGTTAAACAGTGCTGAGCCCCGTTGTTTCTCTCTGCTGCTCTCTAGCACAGTTTCTCTGGCTTTTTCTTTGGTTGGTTTTTAGTCCCTGGTAGGTGTCCAAGCTCCGTTCCATCAAGCCACTTGCAAACCTGCCCCTTGCCCAGCTTCTGCTGGGGGCCAAGCCAAAGGGATGAAGCCTCGTGCTCGTAGCAAGCGCGAAGCAAAGTTAAAGCGCTGAGAAGTTCCCCCATCAGCCCAGAGCCAGCGTGCAGCTGCGATGAGATGGAAGAGCCTGGGAAACAATTCGTCGGCAGGAGGCGATGGAAGAAGGTACAGTGCGTGTGGCACCCGGGATTAAGTGATACGCTCAGTTTCGTGTCTGGATCAGTACTGTGCTTGCCCTTTGACTATGCCCCGGCGCAGAGCAGAAATTGTTGTTACTCATCGTGGGTGCCAGAGTGCTGTTCCTGCTCTCTCCTCCCTGGTGCATCGATTTAATCTTTTGTGTCTAGGCAGGGCCTTGATAATGCTCCTGTGTGGGCACCGTGTATGTGAATGGCAGGTTTTCTGCATAGTTGTGACTGATCGTTCTTGCTTCTTTTCATGAGGAAAATCTTGAGATGTACTGCGCAGGAACTATAGAAATGCAAAGAAGTGATGAAGAAAGAGGTGCCAGTCAAGGAGGGAGTGCCGGTTAGTTCTGGTTTTCAATTTTCTTGACTGTGTTCTAGCCAAAAGCCTTAAGCAATTGAAATGAGCTGAATTACTGGGTATTTCAGTAGCTTTCAGGCGACCACCTTCAGTCCTTGCCCCAGCAGGTGGAAACGTGGGATGGAGGTCAGCACGTGCGCCCTCAGGTCGTAGCGGGGCCTCCTCAACCCCGGGCTGGGGATGCTGTTCCTGGGGACGCTGGTTGCAGCCCGCGGTGGGGATGCTGGCGGTGGGGCTGTCAGCAGCAGGCCGGGGCGGAGCTGGCGGTAGCAGGGGTGTTGGTACCAGGCTGGGGTGGGGATGCTGGTTCCGGGGCGGTTGTTCCTTTCAGAACGGTGAGGTGGCGCCGCGGCTGCAGCCTCTGCCGGGCAGGGGTGCGGTGTCAAGGCAGCAGAAGTGGAAGTGGCGCTGGGTGGGCCCGGGGCCGGCAGCGTGATGGTGGGCAGAGAGGGTTCCCGCATACCAGAGCGGTGAGGGCATCTGCCCTGCCTTGCCCCTTCCCCCACCGCTCCGCAGCTTCCTCCCAGCCCAGGAGCTCCTGGGGGCTGCCCCAGGGGACTGCAGCGGCATGCGGGGCGCGGCCTGGCCGTGACACCAGTGGCGCTGGCGGCCAGCAGCACTGTGTCACCCGTTCCGTCGAACGTATCGCAGCCGCCGGGCAGCAGGGAGCCGTAGCTTAAAGCGCGTGGGGCTGGGGGACTGGGGCAGGCAAGGGTCCCCGGGCCGGGGCAGGGCTCGGGGCCAGAGCTCCAAGCCAGAAGTTTAAGGCCTCCGTGCTGCGGGGTTTCAGTAGACCGGCTGCATGAAACCTGTCCCCTCTGGTGTGCGAAGGGCCTTTGCCCCCCGGCATCCCTCTGGCTTCTAGATGGCTTGGCAGGCACGTTGTTGCTGTTGGATTCTCTCCGCTTGCTGCATCCTGCCTGCTGCCTGCTGCCGCCCACTCCGTGCCGTGCCCGCCCAGCTTCCCCTCCGACAGCGTTTTTGAGTTATTGGGCACCTGGCACAACCACCCTCTTCTTCTTTTTCTTTGGTGGGATGCTGTCGCGCAGGGTGGTCTCTTGCGTCTTGGGAGCGCTGGCTGGTGCGGGGCGCTTGGCCTTCTTGCCGCCCATCTCTCCCAGTCTGGGCACCATCTGGCAGGAGGCAGCACCCGGCGGCAGTGGCAAGCGGGTCAAAAGCACCTGGGGCTGCCTCCACAGCGCCTCCTGCACCAGTTGGGCCGTGCGGGGCGGATGACGCTGGGGGGCAGCCGGGGGGCTGGCCAGGGGACTCAGCAACGGGATCCGCAGGGGGCTCAGCAGGGGAGTCTCCGCAAGAGCCTTCAGGGGAGCCTTGTGGGGACTCTCCACAGGACTGTCCTCTGAAGTCGCCGGAGAGCGACTACTCAGAGAGGTCGGGGAGCTCGTGGAGGAAGGTGCTCAAGCTGGGGCTGTTGGGGACATCGGGGACAGAGTCCTCGCTGTCCGTGGTGTCGAGCCAGGCGAGCATATGGCTGGCGGTGGTGTCCTCTGCCTGCTCAGGAAAGGCCTCGGCGAAGGCATCTGGCCCCTGCTCGGGCAGATCCGCGGGCTTCCCTGGGGCCCCCGGGGTGGTCACCGCTGCTGAAAAAGGAAACAAAACCAATCGAACCCCGGGGCGATGCCAGCTTTGCTAAGCTTGGCCACCCGACCACGGGCTCTGCCACCCCCCAAACCTCACCTTTGGGCTTCGTCGTGGTTCTGCCAGTCGGCAGAGCCAGGGCGGTCTGGCGGGGGCTGGCAGCAGGGACACTGTCCTCGATGGCCGCCCTGTCCTTGCTGGAGGCCTCCGATGGCTTCTGGGCGCTGCCGGGTGGGGTGTGGAGCACAGGGGGGCCTGTGGGGTCCAGGGTCTCCCCCTGGCCCACGGCCCATGGCCCCGGGCCCATCGGCTGGTGGGGCACCAGTGTCCCCATCGCCACCTGCTGTCCCCAGCCGTAGGCAGGGGGACAAGGAGCGGCCACGGTGGGGAGCTGCACCCCGCAGGGGAGCTGCATGACAGGGGGGAGCTGCACCACAGGGGGAAGCAGCACCACGCCGGGGAGCTGCACCACCTGGCCTGGGGCCCCCAGCGGCCCCGGCACCCCCTGCCAGATGGTGGCCTGGGCCAGCTGGGAGGTGACGGTGTGCACCTGAGCAGGCCTGCGGGACACCGGCAGCCCCGGGCCAGAGAAGGGCAGCAGGCCGGCAGTGACCGGTGGCAGCATGGCTGGGGCGGTGACGCTCACACTGGGCACCTCCAATGGCATCGGCAGCCAGAGAGGGAACCTCTCTGTTGGGGGAAGCGAAGAGGAGCAATGGGGTGAGATATTGGTGGGCAGAGCTGTCTGGGGGGCTACGTGGAGGGCAGGAGCACCGGGAGGAGCGGGAGCCTGCTGCTGTACGTGCCATGGCGCTTGGTCAGGGTGGGGTTTGTTGGGGGCAAGCAGCCCTCATCCCCATGGCGATCATTCCGCCAGCACCTGCTGCAGCCAGCCTTGCGCTGGTTTGATTTTTCCTACCACAACAGCTTCCCATCTCAAAGATTTCCCATCCTGCTGAGATTTCCTGTCCTGAATGATGGGTTCCCACCCGCACAATGGCTTTTAAACCGCATGATGGTTTTCCATGCCAATGAGGATTTCTCAGCCCCATCATGGTTTCCTAACCCAATGGTCTCCCATCCCCACGATTTCCGATCCCAAGCGTGATTTTTGGGGGGAGGTGAATTTCCTGTCCAAGGGGAAGGGATGGGGCTGGCACTGGTGTCCCTGCAATGCCGACACGTGTGTGCTGCCCATCCGGCCCCGGTGGTGGGGATTATGGGGTTTGGGGCGCTTTTAGGTCGTTTTTGTCCTCCCCCTCTCTGCCCCGGCGGGGGGGGGAACCGCTGCTCCCAACTGTGGTGGAAGCGGTGCCGGTGCCAGTTCCGTGCGGCCGGGATGGGGAGCTGTCAGGAAAATCTGGCAACTGGCCTGTGCCGACAGAGGAGAGAGGCCGGGATGCAAAGTATAACATTACAAGAGGCATTCTTGCATTTGCGTGCATGAGCTGTCTCATTAAAACGGGGGCACCCGGAATGCGGTCTTACACATGGTTCTTACACCTTTCAAGCATTCAGGTGCAGCGCGATTTGACCGAGCGCTACTTAGCACGCACACACAGGCTGCTGCTTTGCAAAGCGACTCTCATTCTGTGGCGGCATCATCCATCTGCTTCTTTCTTGATCTTTCTTGATCCAGACGTCCCGGTGGTCGGTCTTGTTGCAGTTCCCTACCTCTGATGGCAGATAAGGGGAAGGTTCCCCAGAGGAGTCGGAGGGGCTGGGATGCTGGCGTGATCTGGGTAGTGCAGGGGTATCCTTTCTTCTTCAGACTGTCCTTCTCCTCCTTGCAATGAGCTGGGGTCCTTCAGTCATGCTGACTGAACCATGACTGAGCAGTATACGACGTAAACTAGCTGTATCTTAAGAAATGTCATACAATTTCCTACTCTTGAGACTAATTGCTACAATAGTTTTTCCTAGCAATGAGATTTTCCTAGCAGTCCCTCCTTTCCTTTTGACCATCAGGGTCGCACTATACTCTTCCTTCTTTAAGTAAGTCGTATGTTGAGCATATAAGGTAGTAGAACACTGTAAACGCACAGATAGATAATTACAAAGCCAAACAAGCTAGTGAATACAACAACCCAAATCCTTTTAGTTCACAGGCCTCTACCTAAGTCTGGGAGCCAAGAGGTTAGCCACCCAAACAGATTCAGGAGAGATCCCTGCCTTACTTCGTGTAGTATTTTTAAATGAGTCTTCCTCTTGTTTCTGTCAGTTTCATTTTTCTGGTCTTGACTTACATAAAAACCCAGCAGCTGTTATTCAACAATGCACATTCTCTGTCCTGCGCTGCTGAAAGGTGCTCTAGGGCTAATCCATTCGTGCGGAGGCACCAGGAAGAGAGAGCGCCAGCGTTTGTGGGGCTGTGAATGGGGTTCCCTGGATACTTGAAGCGCAGCAGCAGCTTTTGGTCCTGGCCCCTTTGGGGTGGGAGGAATCCCTGGACGTTCGCCGTTTCCAGGCTGGGCTCTGGCTGTAATCAGCGGGCCAGGGAGAGGGACTCTCGGGAACTTTTCTTTCTCCCTGCTTCCCCCCAGTTCCAATCTCTATTAGAGGTAATGATGATTTGGCTTCCTGGACACATCCTAGAGAAGGTAGATCCAGGATGGAAGTGTAGGCTGCTCTATACCTTCAGAGCTGTAGGCTGGGGCTGGAGTTACTATTTGCTCATTCTAATTTCTTTTCCATATCCTACACTAGGTAAGCGTGGGGACAGCAGTGTAGTCCTCCTACTGAGAAGTTGGGCTCAGTGTAGAACGACAAGAAGCCCACCCTGAGTGATATGGTGGGAAGCAAGACAGAAAAGGAGCACGGGCAAGAGAGCCATTAAGGTACTGGGAGAAAGCCATTCACTCCTGGATGGAAAGTGAGGGCTGGAGAGCCAGAGGGCTCTGCTGCTAACGCTGGCAACAGGTAAGCAGTAACGGCTTCACCATCAGGCTTGGATTTTGTGAATGCCCAAAGGCAACGGACGTCGCTGGTGCTCATCCCTGAATGTTGGTGTGCTGCCAATCTAGAGTGAATTCTGGGGTGTTCCCTGATGGCAGCCAGGCTTAGCCCGGTGTTTTCTGTTAGACACAGAGCTTAAAATGCCTTAAAAATGTATAGTGCGAACACAGGAGAGCTTGGTGGTGGGTGGGAAGTGGAATGGACTGCGTCCTTGTATGGAGGCCATGGCGGTGGTCTCTCTGTAGGTGCTGGCTTTAAGGTGGACAAGCAGGCGTTATCCTCTCTGCACCCCTGACGTACTGTCATCCTTCTTCCTTTTGCCCTCCGTCCGTACCCGTCTGACTCCTGGGCTGATGGGTTGTATTGCTTTCCTTATGGATGACCCTGCACACCATTGGTAGGAATTCCATCTATGATCTTCCTTTGATAAAATCCAAAGCTTGGAAAAGGGTTCCTTTCCCAATCTCTAACTTTTTCTTTAAGGAAAAAAGAAGGCAGAAAGCTTTTTTCCCTTTTTCCCTATCTAGTTACATCCTCTTGACGTGCAGAAGGACGATTCTGAGAAGAGTGCATCAGTGCGCAGGTGATTACAGTATTCGCTGTCGAAGGCATTGAGTTTGTCCACAGCCCTTTCTCTCATACAAAACTATAGAGCCAACTCTGGTGCCTTACTGTGGTCTGCAACAGACGGAGAGTTAGGCATTTACTCCACATTCTTCTGCACGGGAGAGCTGGTTAAAACCTTCGGAACTCAAACCCACTGATGGTTTTTTGAGATGTGTTTTCTTCATTAACCTTGAGGCTGGTGACTGCTCCCTGTGCTAGATAGTGGAAAAAAGACTGGTGGAAACATCAAGACACAGCCTACTCTGCATCCTCAAACGTTACAGCAGTGAAATACCAAGACTGTGGAGTTATTTGCCGCATACAATGAATTTTTTACACTGTTGAACATTTCTAGCCTCATGCTCTCAATTCAAGACCGTCTTCACCCGTGAATCATCGACGTGGTTTTATAACTGATTAGGATGCCCAAAATGTCCTTAGTTTGGCTAAAACCTATTTTGATGGTTCTACTTATACACAGGTGTTAGACCAGCATTACTGGACTCTGAGGGGCATACCTGCCCAACGTGTCATCAGGCCGCTGTTTCTCCTGAGGCTTTAATTGCCAACAAGTTCCTGCGCCAGGTAACACGATGGCTTTTACGTGAACTGTTTGTAAGAAAAGTCTATTTGTACAAAGCTGAAAGGGAAGAAAATATTAATTTACATCTCCTTAAGCAAGGCTAAATTGAGTAAGGCTAAATGTACTTTTCAAATACATTATCTGTTGTTACAGAAGCTTACAAGTCTTGAGAGACAATCTGGGAAATTCAGGTCACGCTTTTGTTTAACAGGCTTGCCTCACTGTCAGGTTCAGTGTTAACACTGAGGTACTTGAAATACAGATACTCTGCGTTACCCATCGTTAATGTCAGCATTTAACGTGATGTGTTCATATAGCTGTTTGCTGGTTTCTTTTAGGATTGAGAGCATTGGTAGGAACACACAAGTAATTCTACTCCGTGGAGGCTTTTGTTGCTGCATCTATGGAAGTTTCATATTACCTTTTTGCAAATGCTTTCCTGCCTCCAGGCTGTGAACAACTTCAGAAATGGAGCTGGCTACACAAAAAGGCTCCGGAAGCAGGTTCAGCAGCAACTGCAGCAGCAGCCACCACCGCCACCACCTGCACCACCTCTCATGACTGTTACACCTCCTGCTGCTCTGGTGACTGCTGCTGAACTTTCTAAATCTTCCTCTCTGTCAGTCAGCAGTTTGTTGGAAGAGAAGGTAAGTGTTATTTCAACGTATGCAGTGATCCTTGCACTTGAGTAGAGCTTATTTTCCAACTGTTTGTTTGTATTGATTGACAAGGGCTGTCAGGTTCCTGTACTAAGGCAACCAGCATTACCAAGTCTTCTGGGCCGCCAAGGACAATCAAGACCCACAGCTGGTAAGTAATGATAACTTGAGAATTTCTTTAAAAGAATAATCTTCAGATAAACTGAATGGGATTTTTTTTCTTTTTTGTCTCCCCTCCCCAATAGGTCATGCCATGAGAGCCAGTACAGTTCGCTCAGCAGGTGGCAGACCAGGCTGCGAATTGTAAGTATTCTGCAGAAATTCAATATAGTGCTACTTGTAACCTGTTAAACGAGGCCGTAACACAGAATTTATCCAACAGCTGATTCAGAATGAAATGAGTATGCACAGAGAGTTGTGGAGAATACAAGTGGTAATTAATTTTGAAATGGCTTAATTTGCATTGGCTTTAAGAAAGGGGATCTGTGCTTGCAGGAAGATGAGTTGAAATACAACTCCAGTACATGACTGAAAAGAGGACTCTGAAAAATGAATGCCTTTTGAGGAAACCGTAATTACATATAAAGATTTTTTTCCAATACGCTTTGTTGTTGTGTATGGTAAACATCCCAAACTAAAACAAGACAAATGTAATTCTAAAACTTTCCCAAAAACTTGTAGGAATTCTAAACTGGTGTTGCTTGAACAGGATGTTCACCTTTTGCATTTGCATGCAGTCTACTTTTTCTCCTGTTGGCCACTTTTTCTCCTGTTAACTGGGAAAAGAAAAAGTCCATTCTCGATGAGTTTACGGATGATTTTGCTACGGAATGGATGGAATATAAAAAGATTGAAAAGGAGCATAGACGTTCGTTTTCCAGGTCACTGCTTTACACGCCCGTAACGGAGAAGCGAGTTGCCTGGAAGAATCAGGAGCATTTGCACTCCACCTCTTTGTCATTAGATGGATTGGATGAGTCAAGGGATTAGCAGGGACAGGAGTTTCCTATGTAGGTTCCTCGCTCCACTGTGGCAGAGGTGACAGTTGACTGACAGTTATTATTTGGCAGCAGTTGTGAAGGAACAGGTGTCTCTGTTCCTAAAGCTTCTCTGCAATAACATCCTTCACCTCTTGACAGCCGCGAGAGGCTAGAAACGGAATCAGTGCAGCTGCTGGATGTTCTGTGTCTGCCTCTTTGGATTGTAACCATTACCTCAAAGCGCTTTGGAGGAGATAAGGTGATTGTAACCTGGACTGGTAACTGGTGGCTTTGGCTAGTATTTTGTTGACGTTGTTGAACTTTTCTTAGGAATTAAAAGATGAGACTTGTTTGTAAGGAAACCTTAAATTGGTGAAGGACCTTGAGAGGAGGAATGATGCTAATGGACACCTGCGGAATAATGAGAAATGGTTCTTTAAAAACAATAAAAGAAGAACTTGTGAAGAAAACAGTCAGGGTTGCTGATGTTCTCTAGCCCCCAAAATCACTCGGGCAGGAGTCTGGAGAGCTCTCTGTTAGTAATGCTGTCGGTATCTTTCCTAGGGTCATGGCATTGAGTCCAAGTCCTAGAGGCTGAGTTGAGCAGCTTTTCGGTATGCTTTTTCCTGACATGCGGTCACTATCCTTGCTTAGAGCTAGAGGTATGTGCACAATTTTGCTAGGACATCTGGCTAGAAGTGTTGGTTAAATAGTCGGGTATGTCGGATTGCAGTGCAAGTCTTTTGCATCCTGGACAGGTTGGCAAAGAAGTAGTGAAGTTGAAGAGACTAAGGTGGCATTTGAAAGTTGAGCTTCACTGTCTTCAGGCTCAATTGTGCTTTCTTGATGGTTGATACTGCGCTGTAGCTATGAAGACTTGCTCTTTTTGCATCTTACTGCAACAAAACTGATTTGCACTGCCCGTAGCTGCGGAGTAGGCAAAGATGTGCGTGTTGACGTACCAGTAGAGGGCAGTCTACCCCACCTGAAGTCAATGCACAGCTCTGGTGGTTCATGTGGTAGAAGTGAGCGGAAATAGCCTTACCCTTGCTGTATGTGTTTACACTAACAAAGCAGCAGCTGTTGTGTCTTGTAAGCAGAAACTTTGACATGTTACCAAGTTCTTCAATTTGCAGTAGCGTTATGTCAGCAGCTGAAAGAAGCTTTGACTTAAGCATATGGAGAGGAAAAAAAAAAAAAAAACCAAACGCAATTTGGGAGGAAAAAAATTGGGGAGAGTGACTGTTTTGAATTAACTTCATTTATTTTTTTGGTATTGTGTTTTTCTTAAGGTCCAGGTCTCCCTGTAGTGCTTCATCTTGCTCTAGAAGTTTGTATGCCTACTGTGAGTCAAGGTCCAGTTCTTCCCACCCTCGCTTCTGCTCTCGGTCATTGAGTCGCGCCCATTCTCCTTCCAACTCGCCATCTCCACCGTATCCATGAGGAGGCAAAGGGAAGAGTCATAACTATCGCTCTAGGTCAAGGTCACGTGGTTATCCCCGTTCAAGGTCAAGGTCACCCCCATGCAGAAGATGCCATCCACGGTCAAGGTCTCCAGTATGCAGAGGCCAGTCTCCCACGACAAAAGTACATCCATACGGCTGCTCCAAACCAGGCCTTGGTTTTGCTGTGCAAAAAGGAGAGAGCTAAACAAGTATAATTCATAGCATCTTCATCCCATGCTGAGCAAGCATGGGGTAAGACAGAACAGCGAATGTTGGAGCAGGCCACCTGCGCCGATTCAGCAGAGCTGTCTTTTTCAGCCATTTTGTGACATTATTATTGCATATGCACACTCCCAGTTCAAAATGCTTGGGGTAGAATTTGCCAAAGTGTTATGGCTTGTTCAGTTCTGCTCCCACTGAAGAAAGACCCCCATTAATTTCAGTGGGAGCAGAATTTGGACAATTTGGAAAGCTTTGGGAAAAAACTGCCTCTCATTTAAGGCAGTTCAAATTTTCCCTTATTATACATGTGGATTTGAAACAGCTTTCATGCTACAGGGTTCTTCAGGTGTTTTTATATGAAAAGAAGGGGCTGAAGTGAGGACTGGACACGACAGGCACAATGGAAGGAGTCTGTGGGCACTGACCCACTGATTTTCCACTTAGGAGTAGGAAAGCATCCTGACAATCCTGGCTGTCCGGGTTAGGTAGCAGATCAGGCCTCTTGTAGGTACAGGTTACTGACATTTGACACAAAATCAATCTCGCACCATTTACTCCAAAATAGCACACGTTAAGGCGTACAACCCTAGTTGGGGGGGGGGGGGGTGTGAGGGACCACCCCTAAAACAAGAAACAAAAACATTTCTCCATTTTTATTCACTTGTGCAGCACTCCAACCTATTTTCCAAATTTTAAATGTAATTTAGTAGGCACTGAGCTGTAGTGAAGTGTGTAGAAAAGAACAGCTGCTCAGTCCTGCACGCTGTAATGTGATGATTTGTGAAGCATTCAAAAGGCATAGATCTAATCCAGGGAAGTCAGAGGTGGATGAGAGCTTGTGGAAGCAGTGGGACTGTTGCCAGTAGGTGGAGGGAGGTGATCTTTCCCCGTCCTCAGCACTGGTGAGGCCACACGTGGAGCACTGTGTCCAGTTCTGGGCTCCCCAATACAAGAGAGACATGGACATAGTAGAGAGAGTCCATCAAAGGGCCAGGAAGATGCTGAAGGACTCATCTGTCCTATGAGGCCAGGCTGAGAGCTGGGACTGCTCAGCCTGGAGAAGAGGAGGCTCAGGGAGGACCGCATCAATGTGTCTTAATACCCAAAAGGAGGCTGCAAGGAGGATGGAGACAGGCACTTTCCAGTGCAGGACCAGAGGCAATGGGCACAGCCCGAAATGCAGGAGGTTCCCTCTGAACATCAGAAAACACTTTTTTACTGCGTGGGAGGCTGAGCCCTTCCAACCTCAACCATTCTGTGATTCTGTGATCTGTGACTGCAGACATCGTCAAATAGCGTTTGTCCTCTCTGCTGCCCACCTTAGAAGTCTCTAGAGATCTCTAAAGGCCCAGATAAGGAGCGGCTTCGATGCTGTTCAGATCAGCCACCTTTCCTTTGGATCCCAACGAGATCCGTATGTTTAAAGAAGAAGAATTGCTGAACCGCCCTTCAAGCTCTCTGTCTGGCGGCCTGTAGAGGAGGGGACTGGTGGAAAATGTTAAGACAGTTTAGGAAAGAGAGCATATTTTGTTCCGGTTTCCTCTTCTGATAGCATCTGGTAAGCAATACAGCATGTTAACGTTCCATCGACAGTTGTAACACCAAACAAGGATCAGAGGAGAGGAGCAGGTGTAAACAGCTTTTTGCTGAAAGAGACTTTGAGAACGGAGGAAAGGCTGTGAATTGTAAGATGCCAGAAACTGTAGAAATGTGAAGAGAGCATCTCGTCACATCTGTGGTGAACTCCCCGCTGCGGCCCATGTTGTATCCTCACGGGAATGATGAAAGATTAGCATTAGATTCCAAAGGAATTGGTAAATGTCTTTAGCAACATCAAAAGTCCGTTGGGATAGAAACACTCGGTTAGGATCCTAGCCTTGCCTTTTCTTATGCAGCTGCGAGCTGAAAGCAGAAAGTGGTATTTCCTGCTGTGCTGCAGGGGAGAAGTTTCCACATTGCTAAAAACCCAGCATAAGACAGCCCTGCCTGGAGCTACCATTCCCCACAGGCCAAAAGACTCCAATTGTAAAACTTCTGTGCAGCCCGCACAGCAATGGGCTTCCCACCGTTCTGAAAGCTGGGAGGGGGAGCAGGCCATCAGGCAGGAGAAGTGGCCCCGAAGATGCCCATGGAGCGTTGGAGATGGTGCTCAGCCAGCACCAGCGCAATGAGGAGGGCTTCTCGCTCACGGTCCAAAACCAGACCAAGAGAAAAGCAGCAAGAGAGCAATCTCCATTTGTGAAAGGTTCCCAACTCCTAAAAGGGCAAACTCCGTGGAAGATGCTTCATTTTCTTTTCCCTCTTTTCTGCATCAGCTCTTCCTGTTTGGTAGGAGGAAGAGAAGAGATGAAGCGACAAAAACTAGGACTTGTGTTAAGCTTGACTAAATCTGACGTTGCCAAGGGAGAGAAGCAGGGCTCTGGAGTGCACAGAAGGGAAGTGAAGGGAAGGTCCTGGGGGCACGCTGGGACGCATGAACACGGGGCTCTGGGCCAGTTGGAGAGCAACAGGGAGGTCTGCAGGGACCAGGAGGGCAAATGTGGGGCTTGGGGCACCCCAAGAGGACGCAGTGCCCAGGGGTGAGTGGGCCTCGTGACCCCCCCAGAGGCCACCCTGCCCCTCCCGGCCTGGGTGGCGGGTCATAGTGGTGCCCTTTGTGACCCGCCTCTGTGACACCCTGTAGCGCTGCATATGGTCAACGTGGTCACGCCCCCCACCCCACAGCGTCCGGCAGGACGGCGACGGGACAGGGTGGGAGCGTGGAGCTGGCGAGGAGCCCCTGAGCACAGCCCACGTCTTTCCCCGGCAGCCCCGCGGTGCCAAGGCATTTTGCCAAAGCTTCCCCCTTCCCCACCCCTAGCCCTTTCCTACGTCCTGCAGGATGGCGGAGAAACCCCCCAGCCGCCCCAGGGTGGCCTGGGAGGAGAAGAGGGCTCCCCAGGAGAGCAGCTCTCCTCCAAGGCCCCACCAGGCATGCGTGCCCAGGCTGCTGCAGACCGGTAAGTGAGGGGCACTGCCGGGCTGGGCAGGGCTGGGGCCTGCACCCTGATCGACGCCAGGGTCCTGTTTCCCGGGCACAGCGGCAGGCGGGGAGCACGGCACTGGTGGAATGCTGCTCGGGGCTGGGAGCTGGCCCCAGCACAGCCTCCCCCAGGGCGGGAGAGAGCAGAGGGGACTGGGCTCCTGCTCTGGGCTATGGGCAGCAAGAGGCAGCTGGCCTGGCAGAAGGCAGCGGTGGTGGGGGACGGGGACCTTTCCAGCCTGTCTGCAAGCGAGTTCCTAAGCCCAGTGCACTTGTGGCTTTCTGTGCCGCACTGCGCTGCAGCATCGCAGCCCATCTGCCGGGCACCCTCCAGGCCAGGCACCCATGGGGAGAGTGCTCCAGGGGAGTGGGCACGGGGTTGGACGGAGGGCAGAGCTCCTCCGTCTCCTCGCATTTGCCTTCAGCCCCTCTCTACAGCCCTCCCTGCTCTCCTCCTTTACTAGGTGCCCCCGCTGGTGCGTCCAGCTGGCGGTCTCTGTACCAAGAGGAAAAAGAATCCATGCAGTTCATCCAGGCTTTTGTGAAGAGCTCAGAAAAGGTAAGCGCAGCCATTTCCATGGTAGCTGTGCCTGCGTCTCCTGACAGTGCCACCGGCTCTGCTGCCTGCTGCCAGGGCTGCTGGGGGTCTGGTGGCTGGGCAGAGCTGCTCCCCCCAGGTCTCCTGCACAGCACTGCAGCCCCAGGGCCATGTGTCTACCTTCTCACGCTCCTCGTTTGTCTCTCTGTCCCCCGGCTGCCAGGAGGAGGCCCAGAGGATGCAGTTCCTAGAGACCATCTGTACCCTGTGCAAAGCTGCCAGGCGCAAGGGCTTGTCACAGGGCCTGAATGCGTTCTGCCACAGATTTGAGTTGGCAGAGAATATCAAGGTGAGGGGACACCGGGCAGGTCTGGGGACGGGGGCAAGGTCCCCAGGCACCGGCACAGTGTGCGGGCAGTGCACGGGCAGGGGTAGGGCAGGGACAAGTGTGAGTGGACACGGAACTGCCCTGAGGGGACTCCGGTGCCGCTGAGAAGCCCTGCCAGCAGAGACCCCACCACCGGGAGTGGCAGGGGGCACGCTGGGCTTGGTGCTGGGGCGGGGGCAGAGGGTCTCCGCCAGCCCCACCGCCTGGTGCTGGGTCTGCTGGCACTGGCTGCTGGTGGCTGCCAGGTGCCATCCCAGTTGTGCTCTGCAGGTGCTGCTGGAAGAGGAGCCCAGGAACCACCTGCACACAGCGGTGCGGCAGCAAGCCATGCTTGCCATCGCCGCCTTGAGGTAGCTGCCCAGCCCCTGGTTTGGCTGGCACCTCTCCCCGTCCCCCAACTAGGCAGAGTCCAGTAGTGCCGTCAGAGGGCCTCTGCTCTGCCCTGCTCGCGGCTTGTTGGGAGGGCGCAGGGGAGGCCAGAGGGATCCTGCAGCTGCCTGCCATGCCTTGGCTCTTCCCCAAAGCGGGAGGCTTGCCTGCCAGGACTGTCCTTTGGCCCAGGCCGTGTTGGGGAGGGAGGAGGTGCCTCCTGGCAGGGCTCCCTGCACACCCTCCATCCCCCTCGGGGACCCCTGCTCCAGAGGTCCGTGGCCACTTGCCCAAGGCATCGAGACGCCCAGCACCAGTGTGCAACAGGCCCCTCTCTCTCTTTGCAGCAAAGTGGAGATGGTGTTGGAGGGCAAAAAGAAAAGCCTCTTGCAGGCCTGCTTCAGGAGTGTCTTCTTGCTTCCTCCAAAACCAGACATGCAGGACCTGGACACTACTCTCTACTTTAAGGTAAGTGCTGGCTGAGCGGCAGGAGTCCCTAGTCCCTCTGGGCTGCTCCCTGGCCGCCGTGTGCTGAGAGAAACCCGGAGATCCAAGGCAGGGCAGCGTCTCAGCTTTGCTTTCCCACCCTCATCCCTTCACCCGCAGTCCTTGGTGTGGGGAGTTCAGATCCATCTCCGGGCGTGAGAAGGACTGCAGAAAGACTGCCACAACCTTTTGTGCTCCTTGCAGACCCTGGATACCATGGATACCATGCTGTGGACGTTGGTGCGCAGCTCTCCTGCCTCTGGCTTCACAGAGCTGCAGACAATCTTACAGGTGTGGCATTGGCAAAGAGTGGGGTTCGCAGGGGCTGTTCTTCTGGGAGCCCCGTGTCCCCTGGCTGCACTCAATGTCACTTCCCCTCTGCAGCCTCCTCCTGTGTCACAGGCCTCCTATGCCTTGCCCATGGCACTTCTGGGCCAGCTCCGTCCCCAGAGCTTTCCTTGCACCAAAGCAGTGGGAGGCATTTGAGCCCTCTCCTTAGGCAGCGCAGCGGTGGCAGCTGGTGCTGCTCTTCCCCTGCCTCACCGTCCCTCGTGCTTTCCTGCCCAGATCTGACTGGGGCAGAGAGCCACTGAGACCTGCCTGTCCTGCACAGGGAGCCCAGCCCTGAAGCTCTGTACTCCTGGCTTCCCAGGGGGCCGTATCCCCATTGCCCCATTGCAGACCCCGCAGGCAGGCTCCTGCCCAAGAGCCCATCCTTCATGGGAGAGGGGACACAGGGCTGTGTTGTGGGGGAGGGCATGGAAGGGAGCAGGCACTGCCCTGGGGGTGCCATCTGCCCACCTGCCTGGCCACAAGGACTGCGTGAGTCCAGCCAGGACTTCAGCAGTGCTGCTTCTGCTGGCGCGGGCACCAGCTCCCGGGGCACGTGAGCACTTTCTCTCCTCCCAGATGCTGCTGACCTTCGTCAACTGCCAGAGTGCAGCTGCATGCGAGAGGGCTGTGGGGAGGATTGGGAGGCTGAGCGATTTGCTGGCCAGCTGTTCCTCAGTGAAGGTAAGGAGCCAGACACCCTCCAGCCACGCTCTCTCCCCTTGCCTGCACACCAGCGCAGCCTGCAGCTCAGAGATGCCTGCGAGGCAAGCCTGGCAGCGACTGAGGCATTCAGCAAGGCTCTGCCCTGGAGCCAGGCTCTTGGTTTCTTTCTTTTTCCCATGCTCTTCTCTCCCCAGTTCCCTCTCTGCCAGGAGCCATCTCGGCCCCCAGTCCTGTGCAGGACAGCACTGCCCAAGGAGCATGGCGGGAGCCCAGGCCTAGCAGCTCCCCCTGCCCTGCTGCCCAGCTGGCTGCTTTGGGAGGGCCCTCCAAAGCTCTGACTCCCCGGGGATCCTTCCCTGGGCAGACTCTTGGGTCGCAGCTGCTGCCCCTCAGCCCTTCTCCCTGTCCTGCCTCCCTTGCCCAGGTCCGGAGCACCTTTGTAGGAGACAATGACAGCCGTGCCTGCCAGACAGAGATCCGTATCCCCATCCTGGGGCAGCTGCTGGGGCGTCTCATCCTTTGCCGCACTTGCACGAACTGGGAGATCAGCTGGGGGGCTTTGGATGCTCTTCATCACCTCTTCAGGTTCATCCTGCGGCAAAAACGTAAGAGGAGCTGTGGTGGGCTGCGTCCCTCCACACACAGGCATCTCCTCATGTGCCTGCTTGTTTCCCTGAGTGTTGCAACGGACCGTTCTTGTACTTGCTGGAGGCTGTCCAGGAAAGCCTGCCAGCTTCTCTGTCCCTCGCATCTCAGTTATTCCAACAACGTGTTAGTTGTGCGACTGCGGGCAGAGTTCTAGTTCCTTTGAGCTTCCCAGGCCGTGAGCGTTTGCACACATACGCTTGAGGCAGGTGTCTCTCCTCCTCCTCCATCGTCCCTGAGGTCCCTCTGGTTCCCTTCGCCCGTCGTCACCCTTTGCTTTATACCCATGCCTACCACCTCCTCCCCTGACTGTGGGTCGTAACCTCCTTCCTCAGCCATTCCTAGTTCAAAGCTCTTTTCACCATTTGCTAAGCTTGTTGGCAAAGACGCTTTGTCCTACCCACTTGCCTGTGATCCCCTCCTGTTTAGGCACGACGCTGCCAGAGGATAATCGAGAGCATCCGCGGCGTCAAAGGGAATGGGAAGCTGAGAATACCTCCTGGCTTTCTTCGCCCAGCACCAGCAACATTGCAGTGGTAATGAGCTCTTCCCTTGCTGGGCCTCTTGTGCGTGGCATCAGCAGGAGACTTGTGTGAGCAAAGAAATCCAGAATCGACGAGGCTGGCATGGCCTCACTGTCCCTGGTGAGAGGGTTGCTGCTGTCCCCGAGCAGGAACTAGAAAGGGCTGCACTCCAGTGTCCCAGCAGCATCTCCAGCCTGCCTGGCCACCAGCAAGCCCTGGTGACCGGCACGCTGTGCCCTCTCTGGAGGGCCGTCACGCTGTGCTCAGGACCGCAGCCCTCCTGCCTCACCCTGAGGGCCTTCTCTTCTCCTCCTCCACCACGCAGTAGTGCAGCCCCTGCTTCCAGCTTTCCTGCGGGCACCGCTGCCAGCACTGCCGGGCCATGTCTTGCCAGAGCTGCTCTCACTGCTCAGCTAAGCAGCACCATCAGGGCGCTCGGTGTGCCATGTCTTCCCCGCCTTCCTTCCTCCCATAGGCGTTTGGAAAATACCTCCAGCCTTCTGAGAAGACAGACGTCGTCCTCGTGGCCATTGAGGCCATGAGAGACTCCAGCGTCTATGACAAGGAGGAGGCGAGCAGCATCCTGGATGTGGCTGTGAGAGAGCCTGCCTCCTGGCTGACAGAGGTAAGCAGCCTGTGGCTGCCCTGTCCTTAAGCCCTTTCAAGCACTGTTCCTCCCTCCCTCCCTCCCTAATGCAGGTGCCTCAGGCACCTTGAAGCCATTTGAAGCCAGCAGAGCAGGATGGGAAGAGCAGCAGTTTGAGAGGCAGCTGAGGAAATGGCTGCATTCCAGTGGCAGCACCATCCTCACCTGTGTGCCCTCCAGGTGCCAGGCATCGTGAGGTGCATCTATGAAAACAGGGAGTGCATCCGCACGGCATCAGCCCGGCAGAGCCTGGACTTGCTGCTTCTCCTGATGACCGACCAGTGCCCCAGGGAAGTGGTCAGGAGCCTGCTGAAGCTCTCTCCATCATGTGACAGGTACTGAGCCCAACAGCCCCCGTGGGCTTGTGCCATGTGGGGAGAGGGGCCTGGAGACTTTCTGGCTGCCGGAGCCAGGGGAAAGCGCAGGACATTCCCCGAGGAGCAGGGCCCTCCAGCCCACCCCACTTTCCAGCCCTGGCGGATGGGCCAGGCCCGCAGTAGCCAAAGCTGGCCAAGGCAGCCCGGAGCCCCGCCACGAGGTTCCTCCCTGCCCCACGGGGAAGACTATCTCAGCCCCCTCCTCCTTGCCCAGGCAGGGACCCGGGCACTCCAAGCGAGGGGTCGGGAAGGGCCAGGACAGCCTGGGTCCTGTGGGGCTGGCCCGGGCACAGTGTGGTGGTCGAGGCAGCCCTGCTGACAGAGCGCTCTGGGCCTGCAGTGCTGCTCTGGCCATGTGGGACGTGATGCTTTCCCAGCCCCACACCTTGAAGAAGGTCTTGAGGGAGCTGCTCAGCCAGCTCCAGGACCAGCGGCTGCGCAGGGTGTTCAGCTCCAGCACAGAGGACGCCTGCATCCATCACTTGGCTGTGAGTGACCAGAGCAGTCCTCGCTCACCCTCAGGGCTGTGCCTGCCTCTCCAGGAAACTGGCACAGCCCTCTCCTCCCATCTGCCCCCAAAGGGTCACCTCCTCCAGGACACAGGGACAGAGCCCCTTAGGGCCAGCAGGGACCTGCCCAGCAGCAGGTTCCCCTGCGCCAGCCATGCAGGGCCACCCCACGCTGCTTGGGCCCTGGTGCACAAACACGAAGCCCAGGCAGCCCCTGCCTGCCTAGGCAGCTCTCTGCTTCCCCCCTGCCTGCACCCCGCTGCCCTGCTCTGCAGACTGGAAAGCTGGGTCAGGGCAGGGGCTGGGTCAGGGGCAGAGATGTGGCCTTTGCACAGGCTGAACGGGCTGCAAGGTTGGGGACAGAAGACAATCGTCACCACTCGCGTGTCGTGCCTCCTTTGTGCCCGCTCTTGCTGTTGGATTGCTCCTCTGAGGCATGAGAGCAAGAGGCTGCCGATGCTCAGAGGACAGGAGGAGCCGGCACAGAGGACCGTGTGGTGTGCGGCGAAGCGCGGGGCACGGGGATGCCAAGCGGCCCTCCACAGGCAGAGCTGCCCCCAGGACGGGCTGTCTGGCCCTGGTGCCCTTGCCCTGAGCTGCCAGTGGGAAGCAGGAGCCGCAGGGTGCGGGGAGCGCTGCAGGCTCTGCCACTCTTTCACTGCCATCTCTGTTTCAGCTGCTGGCCTCCAGTGACATTAAATCAGAGGAGTTTGCTAGCCTCTACAAAGTCCAGCGGTACCTGAGGCGGCCAAGCGTGGTACTGCTCTCGCTGGTGCTCAGAGGCCTCATCACACTGTCGCAGACACCTGAGACGGTGAGCAGGGCCTAGTCCAGGGAAGCCATGGTGGCTTGTTTGTTGCACGAGCCATGGGGGTCTGCAGAGCGCTGCCACGGAGGGGCCTGGTGGCCGCCTGGGGAGCTTTGCAGGCCCAGAGGGTTACCAAGCCATCTGGGCGTTTGGGCCAGTCGGGAAAGGAGGTGGCGGAGCAGGGGACGTGGAGCCTTTGTTCTCCTGCCCTAATTTCCCTACCGGCTGCTATCCCCGTGTCCCCATCCATGCGCCCATGGCCACCGCCTGCCATCAGGCTGCTGCAGGGATTCCTGTGCCGCCTGGCAGGAAGGCGGACGGGAGGCTGGTGCTTAGTGGCCCGAGCATTTTTGCCAGGGTGGTCTTTCACCGCTTATCAAAAAAAGAATTGCGTGCTTCCTACAGGCAAGAAAAATGCTGGTCCTGCTGCCAGACATCATGGAGACCCAGCAGAATGCCAACACTGACAACAAGGTGAAGGCCCTGCTGCTCTTCAGAAATGTGATGGGTCATATGAAGAGGGAGGAGGCCAGCCTGACCGCTCTGCAGCTGGTGGAGAAGCTCCCGCCGCTCTTTGATGAGGTAAGGCTGCTGGGGGAGCCTGAGCCCCGCTGCTGGGCCCTCTGCAAGGACAACTGCCCATCAGCCCAGCCCTGCGGCAGCACTTGGGCAGGGCTGTTCCCCGCCTCACGCCCCTGGGCTCTCGTGGGGATGGCTTCTGGGCTCTGCAGCCCAGCATGGCTTCTCGCTGACAGGTTGATGCCTCCGGGCGACCTGAGCCCCTGTGCTGGGGCCCAGCCCAGCCCCTGTGCAAAGCACCTGCAGGCCAAGAGCTGCTCACAGATCCCTGAGGCTGCCCGCAGCTGCGCTGCCAGGCAGGACCAGACGTTGTCCCCAGGTGCCGTGGCAGGGGGCTGAGGCTGAGGCGGTGATGTGTGCCCGGAGGCATTGCCGAGGGCCAGCCCAGTCTCCTCCTCGGGAGGAGGAGCTCCTGGGGAGCTCCACGCTGGTGCGGCTGGTGTGGCTGGTGACGAACGCTGGGGGGCTGGCACAGGCACTGCCGGATGGAAACCTCTTGCGTGGCCTTTCGTGGGCCCGGGCCCATTGAGCCACAGCTGCAGATCTGGCCCACGGCCCCTGTGCGCAGAGCCTCACTCCAAAGCATCTCCCCTCACATCAGCCCTGCTAACGCCCTTGCTCAGGGAGCAGCTGTTGCTGAAGTCCTCCTGTTCTCCTCCCTGCCAGGAGTCCAGCCAGCTGCGAGAGCTCTCCATCTGCCTCTTCA
This sequence comes from Platalea leucorodia, assembly GCF_965183815.1. Taxonomy (NCBI): domain Eukaryota; kingdom Metazoa; phylum Chordata; class Aves; order Pelecaniformes; family Threskiornithidae; genus Platalea; species Platalea leucorodia. The sequence goes on along the minus strand of NC_138842.1, from coordinate 130,124 downwards.
AGGACATGATACAGATGGTGGTGGGGAGCAACAAGCAGCAGATGAAGGAGAATGTGCGGAAAAGCCTGCTCCCCCTGTTCTTCCGCATGAGTGACCAGATGGAGAGCGTGGCCAAGGTAGAGATTTCAAACATGACCAGTGATGTGGGGAAGGGCGTGCTGACACCACACAGAGGGGTATCAGGGAGGGGCAGGGCTGCCGGCAGTTGGCCTCTTGGCGTCTGTGTCACCCCAGGGTCCAAGTGCCTGAGTCACTGAGGCAGAACTCCCCTCCTTCCCTGCACCGGTCCCACTGCTGCCTTCCTCCTCCCTCTGTGCCTCCTGCTGCAGAGGAGGACGGGGAGGTGGGGTTCCCCCACCCCTGCTCCCCCCATTCAGCCCTCCTCCAGCGCACCCCAGAGGAAGGGTCCCGGCATCCCCAGCGCGAGGAGGGGCGGAGAAGTTGGCACAGACATTTCCCACACCTGCCCTACCTGGTCCAGCAGGGCTCAGCAGCAGCCCATGGCCAGCAAGGCCATGAGAGTCCCTAGAGGCTTCCCAGCTGTCGCTGCAGGTGTTGGAGGCCAGGGCTTTGCACCCCAATCCCTGTCCACAGTCCCCCCGCTCCCTGTCCACAATCCCCCCAATCCCTGTCGCCCTCTGCAGGCCTCTCAGGAAGCCCTCGTCATCGCTGCAAAGCTGCTGAGGTGGAAACAGCTCAAGCGCCTGAGCCAGATGCAGCAGACGTACAGAATTGGGGAGTGCTTGGTGAGGACAAGCCCCAAGCCCCAGGGCTGGCCAAGGGGCCTGCAGCTGCATCCGCCTTCCCTGCCCTCAGGCACAGAGCCCCCCAAGGGCTCTTCTCCTGGCCTCTCTCCCCTCCCCGCCCTCAGGATGTCGAAGGAGACCCTAGCCCACCTGGGCCCTGGCAGTGGGACAGAGGGCTCTCAGGACCTCCAGACCGGCCTCTGCCTGGGGCTGTCTCTGAACCTCAGCCCCACAGGGCTCCTGGCTGGGAGATGGGAATGGCCTGAGGTGGGAGGGGGACCGGGGGTGCTGGGAGGAGGGACCGGTCCGGCCGAGAGTGGGGAGGGCCTGTGCCAGCCCCGTGCCCTTGTGCTCTCTCCAGCTGGTGCAGGACAGGAGCAGAGTTGAAGACTATCTGAGTCAGAGCCTGCCATACTTGAAGGACGCTCAGGTCCCCTTGCGAGAGGCGGCCGTGAGGTTCATTGGTGAGCCACAGCCCCTGGGGACCCTCCTTTGGCAGCCTGGCCCCAGTCCCAGCCGCTGCACTGGCGGCAAGGGGCAGCCCTGTGGCTGCCAGAGCCCCGACTGCCTCGGGCAGGGCCTGGGCAGCCAGGGGCTCTGGGCCTCCCTCTCCCAGCCCTGCCCACGCACTGTCCTTCCCTGGGGTCACCCTGCTGAGGGGGAGGAGGGTGCGCAGCCAAACTGGCAGAGCCGCGAGCTGTGCTGCTGGGAGCACGCTGGGGAGCGGGAGGTCTGACGCAGCTCTGTGCCTAGGGCTTGCTGCGCGGCACCGGAGGGACCAAAGCGAGGAGAAGCTGTCTGAGCTCTGCAGCGGTGAGTAGGGGCAGTGCTGTGTGTGCCGAGGCTGGTGGGGCAGGGGCCCCAGCCTGGGCAGGGTGCTGCCATGGCTTGCCCTGCTCCAGAGCAGCGCTTCAAGGGCAGAGGAAGATGTCAGGGGCGTTCCTGAGCAGCAGCTTCCAGCTGATGCCTTTGTCCCACCCGCTCCTCCTGGCCAGGGAAAGGGATGGGTGGGGCTGGCATGGCCTGGAGGGGATGCCTGGGGGTATCTGCAGATGGGTGGGCTTCAGCTCTGTTCTCTTTCCCTCTGTTGCAGCCCTCCAGGTTTTGGAGAAAGACGCCGAACTCTCAGTCTCGTCCCTGGCAGCTCAGACCATGCTGATCCTGAGATCTCCAAGGGAGCAGCCAACATTGGGATGGGCCCTGTGGGCGCTGTGCTGCTGGCCCTGCAAAGCCCGGCAGAAGTGAAGAAAATGGCTCGTTTTGATTAAAGCTGAAAGCGCAAGCCCAAGACCATGGCGTCCTTCATACGGGAAGCACCCTGAGCGTGCTGAGCAGACAGCATTGTTGCGGGCCTCTGCCGCTGTGTGCAGGACAGCTCACCCCTCAGCACACCCTGGCCCCGTTATTGTTTTAGAATTTCACCCCTCTGTTGGGCTTTCCTCCAGAAGAACTCACTTTTGTTCACCTCCTGTGGAAGTCTCTTGCCCTCAGCAGGCAAAAGGGAAAAGGCAGAGCCCAGAGGAACCAGGATTGCCCTGAGAGCTGCCTGACGCCCAGGCTTTCCAGCAGCCCGCGGCAGCACAGCACACACTGACCCAGGGCGTCCTTGCTGGGGCCACAAAGCCCCAGCTGCCCCACTGGGCTGCCACACCTGGAGGTTTCATCGTGGTGTTCAGACGTGGCCACCTCTGGCATGCCCTGGGCTTGCACGTCCTTGTCCAGGAGCCAGGGGAGAAGTTTCCCTGTGGAGAGGGAGGAGCTGTGCCCCCAGGGGCACCCTGCCCTACCTCCTCTGGGCTGCTGAGGCTGGGCTCCCAGCCCTTTGGGCAGCTGGGCTGCTCTGGCCTTCTCCCACCACAGCAGCAGTCCTCTGCCCCTGACACGTCGCTCTCGCCAGTGCGACAGCATTGGCCAGACCCCAAATCCCGCCGTTATCCCAGCAGCTGCCAGGGCTGAGCAGAGCACTGCGTCCACAGGACAGGGCCAGGCCATGCCTGGTGCCATCAGCCAGGCTCCCCACAGCCACCTCCCCAAGGGCTGGGAGGAGGGAGGACATCAAATGCCCAGCAGGAGAGAGCTCCTCACCACCCCTGGCCAGCAGCTCCTCTCTCTGGGGCCAAGCCCAGGCCGTCCCTGCGAGTCCCTGGGAAACCTCTCTGCTCTCCGTGGCTGGGCTGGGGGTCCCCTCCCTGCTGCCAGCCTGCCTGGTGCAGGTCTCTGCCCTCAGCGGGGCTCTCCCGCTGCAGGCAGCAGAACCCCGCTCCGCACCCAGCGCCCTGGGATACGGGGCCATGGTGCTGCAGGACAGCTGTGGGCGGCCTGTGGCCACAGCCCGGCTGCACCCCCCTGCAGCCATCTTGGTCAGGGTCCCAGAGCTCAGTCTATATTTCTGGCCTCATCCTGCCCTGAGAGGAGTCAGAGCTGTGCTGCGGGGGCTGCATCCCCTCCATCACGCAGCCGGGATGGGCCACGAGAAGGGCAGCCCCATCTCCAGCCACCCCGTCAGTCACTGGCCCCTCTGGCAGGATCATGGCAGCTGTCGCTGTCGCATCGCACAGCCCCGTGCCGCTGCTGGCAGAGCACTCAGGCCTCCCACAGTGTCGTCCATCCTCGGGGCTCAGAGAGGCGAGGCCCCGTGCCAGGACACGGCCCCTGCGCCCCTTGTGTCTTTCAGGGCTGAGCTCGGGAGCTCTCCTCAGCCTGGAGAAGGGGGAGCACTGGGGCTCTCCAGCTCTGCCTGCCGGCGTGGGCCTTGCCTGCACCCCTCTTTCTCCCAAGATGGACCAGGCACAGACAAGCATTGGGGGGGAAATTGTTGTCTTTTTTGGTCTCAGGCGGCGTCCATGGCCGAGCGGAGGCTGGCAGCACCATGGCCTCAGGGCAGCTGAATGCCTGGGGCACTGTCCGTGCACCCGTCCCTTGCATGCCTCCCTGTGCCACTCCCTCTGGACACTGTGCAGGCTCAGGGCCAGCCGCCATCTCTGGGGACCCACCTGGCGCTGGCAGCAGGGTTCTCCTGCTCTTGCTGTCCTGCGAGGCAGGGACAACGGAAAGCCCTGCGCAGAGCCCTGAGGGCCCTCCTGAAGAGGGAGGGCCGTTGCCGTCGAGACGGGGTGTGCGGGAGGGCGGTGATGCCTGTGAGAGAAGGAGAGCTGTAAGCGAGGGGCTGGGTGGGCGACGGGCAAGCTGCTGCCTGCCCCCCGCCACCAAGGGCTTTCCTCAGGGAGGGTGGCTGGGGCACGGCCAGCCCCCATGCGCACAGTGCTGCCAGCCTGGCCTGGGTGCCACTCGCTGGGATGGCCGGGCCAGGCCTGCCCTCGTCGTGGCGGTGATCGGCTTGGGGACATACCTGGGTCATCCTCGGGCACATCCCTGCAGCCGGAGGAGGGCTGTGTGTCGCCTCTGTGCTCGGAGGCCATTGGCACGGGGAGAGCAGGAGCGCAGACCTGCTCGCTGAAGACAGGAGAAGCTGGTGGTGCCTTTGCCTCCTCTTGTGCCACGGGAGGGAGAGGTGCACGGTGCTCCTCTTCCTCAGGAGCTCCGGCCAGGACAGAAGCTGCTGGCTTGGTGTCCATGGCACCTGCTGGGGCAGGAGACGTGCTCTGCCAGTCATTGGCTGCCTCTCCTGCCGCCTCTGTGCCCATGCTGCTGCGCCAGCTGGGCCCCTCCTGGGGACCAGCGTGGGGTGTCCTGGAAGTGCTCTGGGAGCAAGAGGTTGGTCCAGATGTTGTGGGTGGTGATGTCTTCCCCTTGCGACAGCTCTGCATTGCTATCGTCTTCCCACCCCCATCCTCCTCGGCCAAGGCTGCTGGCTCCTCCTAGAAATACATTAACAACCAAAGGAGAGCTAAGGAGAGGCTCCATCCTTTATTGGACGCGAGGGGAACGTAGTGACAAAGGATGAGGAGAAGGCTGAGGTACTCCCTGCCTTCTTTGCCTCAGTCTTTAATTGTCAGAGCAGTTGTTCTCGGGGTACGCAGTGCCCTGAGCTGCAAGACAGGGACAGGGAGCAGAATGAGGCCCCCATAATCCAAGGGGAAATGGTCAGCAACCTGCTACACCGCTTACACACCCACAAGTCTACGGGGCCGGATGGGATCCCCCCAAGGGCACTGAGGGAGCTGGCAGAAGTGCTCAGCAAGCCAATTTCAAGCCTTTATCGGCAGTCCTGGCTCACCTGGGACAGGAAAGAACAGGCAGCAGCCACAACAGTCGGCACCGCGGGAAAGCTGGGGCCCCAGAGACCCGCCCAGGCTCGCCAAGCCCAGCCTAGCCCAGTCTGTGTGAGAGACAGTGCCCAGGAGAGCGGTTTCTACCCCTTTTCCCAAAGTGTCCCTTAAATGTCCCTTAAAGCATTAACCACAATGGTTCTCATTGCAGTGTAAAGTAATCAGAAGAGACTTTTGTAAATGTCTGTGATTTCCTGCATTTTTCCTGAAAAAGGCGGGTTTGACTCTCTTAATCGCTTCTATTTTAATCCAGGCACTGCTCAGTATCAACAGTTAAAGCAGACACATGACATCAAAAGCTGACTTTGGATCCTTCTTTGGCCATCGGGAGGGCCTTGCACACAAACTTGTTGCTGGCTGTGTTGGCCGCTGGGTGGGGGAAGGTCACAGGTAACAGGGCAGGACTCCTTTCTGGCGCTCCTCCAGCCGCGTATGCCCAAGATAAAGCCTTGACACCCAAGTGTAATAAAGCCTTAACACCCAAGTGTAATAAAGCCTTAACACCCAAGCGTGCTGCTCCATGGGCGTGGCATTGCCTATGCCCAGCTATGCCCATAGCGTGACAAAGGTAAGAGTGGCGCTGGGAGGAGGCAGGGCCTGGCTGAGCAGTGATGCACCGGCACCGGCACCCCACTTCCCAGCCTCGCTCGCGCCGTCTGTGCTGCGTCCTTTGTGTCAGCCAGCGCTGTGCACTGCGACGGTCCTCCTGGCCCTGGCAACCTCATCGGCTCTAGTGGGAATCTCCCTCCTGCTCTGGGATAGGCCTCCTCTCTGCTCCTAGTCCTTGCAGGTTGAATCCACTTTGCTTGATTGTCACTGTGAAGAGCAGGCAGTGGAGACAATGAAGGTGGAAGGAAAAATCCCTCAGAGCAATTCCTGAAATATATTTCAGGCAGAAAAACAAACCTGTTCTTTCAGGTGTCTGCTCTGAGCTCCTCAGGATCAGGATTTCACATCCAGGGGCCATAGAAACACACAGAGAGCAAAATCACTGCCCATGCCTCCGCCAACGTGCAACAGGAGGGCTGCAGTGTTTACAAAGCCCTTACATTCCTGCACAACTTAAAAACCCTTTAATTCTAAGCCTTTGGGAAGACCCAGTGGCGATCACAAGGCCCCGGTGCTCTGCTGCTGTACGTTTGAACTCCCATCGCTCTCAGGGACTGCCCCTTGCCAATCTGGCAGAGTGAAGAGCTGGCGAGAACCGATGGGAACGGCCCCATGGGGTCTCCTCTAGGAGATCCCCGCTGCTGCGAGGCTGAGCTATTGAAATGAAAGGTTGAAGCCCTCCCCTTTGGAGGGGAACGGAATGGGCGATCCCTCAAAGGGCTCAGTTCTTCTCACGCCGCTGCTTTGTCCAGCTAGCTGCACTGCTGCAGCCCACAGGGGGAATGGGTAAAAAGAAACACCTGCCATTTTTACCCAGCAACTCCCCAGTCTTAGAGATCCCAGGCCCTGCTGCGTTCCCGAAGACGGAACTGGGTGCTTACAACACCAGAGCTCCCAGGTACTCTATGGGAACCCAAACTAACCTTGGAGGAGACAAGACTGTAAAAGCAGGGCCGGCAGACCCTGCGCAGGAAGGGTAAGGCAGCCCGCCATCTGCTCCTTTGCTCCTTTTCCAAAGCCATCCCTTAAGCATCTCCCCCTTCCGCTGGGGCTCCTGAGAACTGTAAAGAGTGTCTTACTGGCGTGAGAAGCTGCAGGACAGCAGGCCTGCTCCCTTCCCTTGTCCCAACGGCAAGCAGAGGAAAGGCAAGGAACACAGCTTTTCTTTCCCACTGTCTCAGCCATTAAATGTTACGGGCTCGTACATTGCAAGCTCTTCAGGAGGACGCACCTCAGAAGGGGCCAGCAGACGCAGGTCCCTGCCTTCGTAATGCCGGGAAGATGAACTCGGAGGGGAGGGGAATGTAGCAAAGTCTGGCTGGAGCTAGACGTCCTCTGGACTTGCTGCGAGCTCCAGCTGAGCTTTTCGCATCACCTGTAAGGGGCCTTTCAGTATTTTTTTCCTGTTGAAAACAAGATTTTTGTTTTAGTGTCCTTAACAACAAAAATAAAAACCCAAACAACTTAAGGGGTGTCTCTTTTGTTATGCCTTTCCCTCCCCACGAGGAGCTGGGGAGGCTGTTGTGGCCGGTGCAGAACACGGGGAGCCCCCACATTCCCTCCTGGGAGACCCCTGAACAGAAATGGCCAGAGCCAGCAACCCCCGAGTGTCTCTTTCCCTCCCTACAGTGGAGATCACGAGTAGGAAGGAAAATGGGCACAACGCAATGACCGAGAGCAGAAGCGAGGGTGGGAAGAACTGGACCTTGACTCACAGTAGGCATACAAACTTCTAGAGTAAGATGAAGCACCACAGGGAGACCTGGACCTTAAGAAAAACACAATACCAAAAAAATAAATGAAGTTAATTCAAAACAGTCACTCTCCCCAATTTTTTTCCTCCCATATTGCGTTTGGGGTTTTTTTTTTTCCCTCTCCATATGCTTAAGTCAAAGCTTCTTCCAGCTGCTGACACAACAGCTGCTGCTTTGTTAGTGTAAACACATACAGCAAGGGTAAGGCTATTTCCGCTCACTTCTACCACATGAACCACCGGAGCTGTGCATTGACTTCAGGTGGGGTAGACTGCCCTCTACTGGTACGTCAACACGCACATCTTTGCCTACTCCGCAGCTACGGGCAGTGCAAATCAGTTTTGTTGCAGTAAGATGCAAAAAGAGCAAGTCTTCATGGCTACAGCGCAGTATCAACCATCAAGAAAGCACAATTGAGCCTGAAGACAGTGAAGCTCAATTTTCAAATGCCACCTTAGTCTCTTCAACTTCACTACTTCTTTGCCAACCTGTCCAGGATGCAAAAGACACGCACTGCAATCCGACATACCCGACTATTTAACCAACACTTCTAGCCAGATGTCCTAGCAAAATTGTGCACATACCTCTAGCTCTAAGCAAGGATAGTGACCGCATGTCAGGAAAAAGCATACCGAAAAGCTGCTCAACTCGGCCTCTAGGAATTGGACTCAATGCCATGACTCTAGGAAAGATACCGACAGCATTACTAACAGAGAGCTCTCCAGACTCCTGCCCGAGTGATTTTGGGGGATAGAAAACATCAGCTACCCTGACTCTTCCTTCACACGTTTAACTGTGAAATTTTAACTGCCAAATTATAACTGTCAGTCAACTGTCATCTCTGCCACAGTGGAGCGAGGAACCTACATAGAAAACTCCTGTCCCTGCTAATCCCTTGACTCATCCAATCCATCTAACGACAAAGAGGTGGAGTGCAAACGCTCCTGATTCTTCTAGGCAACTCGCTTCTCCGTTACGGGCGTGTAAAGCAGTGACCTGGAAAACGAACGTCTATGCTCCTTTTCAATCTTTTTATATTCCATCCATTCCGTAGCAAAATCATCCGTAAACTCATCGAGAATGGACTTTTTCTTTTCCCGGTTAAAATAAGCTTGACCTTTATTACAATCATAGTTTGACCTTTATTACAAAAAGACACCAAGAAACTAAACATGGCCAACAGGAGAAAAAGCAGACTGCATGCAAATGCAAAAGGTGAACATCCTGTTCAAGCAACACCAGTTTAGAATTCCTACAAGTTTTTGGGAAAGTTTTAGAATTACATTTGTCTTGTTTTAGTTTGGGATGTTTACCTTACACAACAACAAAGTGTACTGGAAAAAACTCTTTATATGTAATTACGGTTTCCTCAAAAGGCGTTCATTTTTCAGAGTCCTCTTTTCAGTCATGTACTGGAGTTGTATTTCAACTCATCTTCCTGCAAGCACAGATCCCCTTTCTTAAAGCCAATGCAAATTAAGCCATTTCAAAATTAATTACCACTTGTATTCTCCACAACTCTCTGTGCATACTCATTTCATTCTGAATCAGCTGTTGGGTAAGTTCTGTGTTACGGCCTCGTTTAACAGGTTACAAGTAGCACTATATTGAATTGCTGCAGAATACTAAAAGCCTGTTAAACAAATGCGTGACCTGAATTTCCCAGATTGTCTCTCAAGAGTTGTAAGCTTCTGTAACAACAGATAATGTATTTGAAAAGTACATTTAGCCTTACTCAATTTAGCCTTGCTTAAGGAGATGTAAATTAATATTTTCTTCCCTTTCAGCTTTGTACAAATAGACTTTTCTTACAAACAGTTCACGTAAAAGCCATCGTGTTGCCTGGCGCAGGAACTTGTTGGCAATTAAAGCCTCAGGAGAAACAGCGGCCTGATGACACGTTGGGCAGGTATGCCCCTCAGAGTCCAGTAATGCTGTTCTAACACCTGTGTATAAGTAGAACCATCAAAATAGGTTTTAGCCAAACTAAGGACATTTTGGGCACTCTAATCAGTTATAAAACCACGTCGATGATTCACGGGTGAAGACGGTCTTGAATTGAGAGCATGAGGCTAGAAATGTTCAACAGTGTAAAAAATTCATTGTATGCGGCAAATAACTCCACAGTCTTGGTATTTCACTGCTGTAACGTTTGAGGATGCAGAGTAGGCTGTGTCTTGATGTTTCCACCAGTCTTTTTTCCACTATCTAGTACAGGGAGCAGTCACCAGCCTCAAGGTTAATGAAGAAAACACATCTCAAAAAACCATCAGTGGGTTTGAGTTCCGAAGGTTTTAACCAGCTCTCCCGTGCAGAAGAATGTGGAGTAAATGCCTAACTCTCCGTCTGTTGCAGACCACAGTAAGGCACCAGAGTTGGCTCTCTAGTTTTGTATGAGAGAAAGGGCTGTGGACAAACTCAATGCCTTCGATAGCGAATACTGTAATCACCTGCGCACTGATGCACTCTTCTCAGAATCGTCCTTCTGCACGTCAAGAGGATGTAACTAGATAGGGAAAAAGGAAAAAAGCTTTCTGCCTTCTTTTTTTCCTTCATACGAGAAGAGTCCTTTCCCATTCAGTGTATACTTAAGTATGACACAGAACTGGTAACAAAGTAATTTCGTTATCTCCTATTCCTGCTTTCAGATGATCAGCTGGGATGTTTTGAACTAGCAGACACGGGAGTAACACTTAGATTCGTGACAATAACTGTCTCCACAGCAGGGAATAACAACTGCGTCAGTCATTATCTCTTTACAAATGAGCCATAACAACTCCTCTGGAACAGGATCATCTGAGGAGGAGGACGGCTCCTCTAGTAAAAAGGGAGGCTTTTGCTTCTCGCCTCTGGCATACGCTTCCCTGGAGGGGGGTGGGGAAGGACAAAGAAAAAAGTGAGAGATGGGGAAAGGAACCCTTTCCCAAGCTTGGGATTTTAGCCTTTGAAACACAAACCAGAAGCCACACGAGCTTTCAAAGAGAACGACTCCACTGTAAACACGACTGAAATGTTTTGCAGAAAAAATGCGGATTCTTAGCACAGCACAAGTTTAACCAGCTCCCAGGGGCATGAACGGTAGGGCCACCCTATTTTAATCTTAGAAAGTATCACAGAGTTTAAGGTTCCGATACAATGGCAATGCTTCCTCCCCCGTCATTACAGATGCTGGCCAACTCGCGTGCATTGCCCCTCAGACATTTCGGCATGGTTTCTCATTCGCTTTTTGCTCCGTCCCATACTTACGCATTAATAGTTGGTATTGCATATCTTGCAATACCAAGCTGACCAGCGTTGGTCAGCATAGCGCCCTTTGTATGAGGATCTTTCACCTCCATCATGAAACTCCTTGGGATTCCGGTGCTCTTTTTAATTCTGGAAACAAACAGACGCAACATCTTTGTCCTGTTGAGAAAAGAAATGCAGACATAGCTCCTCTTAAGACTCACACTTAAAAGTCATTTCAATGATTATTTTACGCAGCAAAAGCCTTTAATCCTCTCCTTTCACCGAGCGTGTAAGGGCTGCTCGACTGATTTTCCTAACTGAATATAGCCAGGATGTTCCAAAGGCTTGAGCAGTGTTTTGAAGTATATGTAAAGACATGCATGAAAGTTCACAGAGAGCGAGCTATGCACATATTTAACGTCCACGACCTAGAAAAAAGAACATTTTCATTTCTACTTCCAGGTTTCCCTTGAGTTTTGAAGGACTTTGCAACATGGCCATATAACCTCTGTATTTCACCCCAAGAGAAACAGTTCCTAATATGAGTATTCATCTCTCTGTTACGTGACTGCCAAGGGAAAAAAATTAAAAACTAAGTAACACCAGAAGTCCCCCGCAGTCTTACCCCATTTGTTGGGCAGTTCTTTATACAGTGGACAGGTTTTCCGCAACGAAAGCAAGTCTATGATGGTGGAGGTGGACCCAAGGCTTCCTTCACGTAACTAAAGGGTTTTTGGAAAAAAAGAAAAAGGTATGCCTGTGTCTCTCTTGTTAAAACAAACATTCGAAACACATTTCAGCCCACACAGCCAAAGGCAACACCACTCCCCCGATCCTGCAAAGAGAACTTCAGCTTCAGACACAGCAGCATTAAAAGGAATCAAGCTGTTTCTAATCCCCCAGCAAGACAAAAGATTCTCTAAACTAATAGCCATTAAAAAGTTAACCCATGGAAACCCCTGATAAAGAATACAATGCTTGTTGGATCTTTACACAACGTATGGTTGGCTGGGAGCTTTAACTCCTCCAACAGGGATTCTCCTAACAACGACCGATGGGTGCTGAGGGCATTATCATTGGTGTATTCTGAAAACAACATAAATACAGGAAAAACTTTAGTCAATTCGAAAAAACGTGAATTTGCTATGAATCATAGCGCTTTTATCCTCTCAATACCCTAACAGTACACTTCAAGAAACCTGCAGGTGTGATAATCAAACAGAATCACTAATATGTTATTCATTTCTTTTAAACAGGTGAATGCCAAAAGCAAAATGCTCTCAAGGGTCACTAAAGTAGACTTTACTTATGCATGAGTTTCGTTCCTGATCTACCCGAAGTTGCTTTTGCTTCTGCTAGGTTACAAACCCAGATTTTTGGAGAAAAAATGAACCACTGTCTCTCCTGCATTAACGAAATTCTAAAGTCTGACTAGCTTGCCCTGCAACAGAACAGACACTGCGGTAAAACATGAAAACCCTGATGATGAATGTATGCTGTCTGGGTGGAGAGGCCTTCAGCAACGCGTTACTCGCCTTGTAGTATGTTCTTCAAGGGACATGGATGAAGAAATCCTTGTGTGGTAATCTCAAGTATTTCCTTGTACTTCCTCATCTGCCAGAGGTGCGTGGCTGTGATTGCCAGCCCGGTGGAGCTCTAGCAGCGTACATCCCTTTGGGTGATGTATGAATTGTTTGCTAACGACATCAATGCTTGCATGTCTGATTCAGGATGAGCAGCGTGCAGGTACAGATGAATGAGTGTGTGGAATCTCAGCAAGTTTTCAAACGTAGTAAATATTGCCTAGAATATTGTAGCATTTTCAAGATTATCTTCAAGGAAATTCTGGCAATTAAGACCTTTTTTATTGTTTTGTCACAGGGCTCCTAAATCGCACAAAAGCCCAGGAACTGCTTTCAGGTGACATACCTACTGCTATTTTTAGTCGATACAGCCTATGGAACACATGTAGTAGTTTGGCCCTTTCCTGGCCAAGTGTGGTAGATATCTGAACACAGGGCTTGGGCTCCCACAAAGAAACACCGTTCTAAAGACTCTGCTGCTGACATTTCTGTTACGTCTTGATTTTTTTCACTGAAGTAGACTTGCACTTGGACGTGTCTAGGCTATGACTGTTCTTTCTCTGACACTCAAGTACTCTATCTGGTACCTATTTGGAATACTAGGCGTATAGAGATTGGCTAAAGTGACCTTTGTGTTTTGATGGTTGATGACTGAAGAACACAAAGCTGTAGGACAGACTTCATCTTTTTGATACTGATGTAGCAGTGACAAAATACCTGAGGACTTCCTCTTGCACTGTTGTGTTCTATCTCTGTAAGTCTTAGAGTAATTTGTGACAAAGTAGAAATGTCATTGTTGGGCTTCTTTTTAGCTGCACTGCATGTACCAAGAGAGAACAGTTTCTGTGTACGACTAAATGTCCACATTCACTAGACTATCAGAACATAATGGTTGGATGGTCAGGTTTTCGAATCTGTTTTCACCGCTTTATGTTGGGTACAAGTGCTGTGTTTTAAGTTCTGATCACCTGTATTTCTTCTTCCAGAAGTCCAACTGAGCCACTGAGCGGAACATCAAAAGCAGTATGTGAAAACGCAGGCTTTTTGCTAGACACTGCACTTCATTCTAAACAATGTAGCCCTGTATTAATTTTCCAAACATTACCTTTATGTATTTTCCAGTAAAGGACAGCATATGTTGTGAATAGAATGGATTTGACTCAGCGTAGTAAAAACTGAGTAATGCCATCGTTCGCACAGTTCTAATGTGAATACTGGTATTTGTGCCTAGGAGTGCATTGTATTTCCTATTGAATCTGCTGGAACATTGCCTGAATGACTTTGAGTTGTACAGATAATGTACGATCATTTTGAGATCACGTAGGTGCGAGGTTTGCCCAACTGAACGTGGAGCCCTGTTCTGCATCTGTCTGTCTCTAGCTAGCAACATGTATGTTTGTATAGGGGGTCGTGTGCTTTTTGTTTCTTGCAATAAAAATGGATTGGAGTGTATTTTTTGCCATTTTCACCACGTATCACTTAGCTTTTGGTTTTAAATCCGTTTTGGCCTCGTGGTTTTTGAAAATGTTATCAAAACCCACTGAGAAACCAGGATTGTTAAAGTTGGGACTGTTTCTTACTTTTGCCTTGGGGGTTCAAACAAATACCAAAACCACCATATCCCTTATGTTTGGAGGACAGGTCTGTGCAGCTGAATGATTCCTTTTCTGTGTCCTTAAATACCTGGGTATTTGTTCCTAGAGCTGTGAAATTGAAGTGCTATTGTTTGGTCCCCCTCTGGGTACATAAGTGTTTTGAATACCTTGTCGTGAATTTCAATAGCGTTGCTATGTGAAGTGGTATTCTAGAGCTGTGCATTTGATCTTTCCGCTTACCTGATGAAGCAGTTTAACTGTTTAACAGTTTGTCTGCAAATGAAAATACCTGAAACCCAGTGTACACGGTTTGACACAAGGTTAGAGCCTGGTGCATTTGTGGGTAAAATGCCTGTCATTTTTCCTGCTTTCTGCCTGCAGTACATATTTGGAGCTCGGTGACTTCAGGGTCGCCTGCTGCTTTACTTTCCCAGAGGTGAAGCCTTTCTTCAGTCTAGCACCACTTTAAATGTACCTTTGGAAAAGGGGCAGCATGTTTCTTCAGGTCTGTCCTGCTGCTGGTAAAATATAAATAAGTAACCCAAGGAAATACTTATTTTGCCAGGCAACTATGCTGTGTTCGTAAAAGCATAAGCATGTGCATTTATACATGATGAGACAGTAGCTGATTAATTGACAAACTACACTGAAAAGAAGTTTCCTGTAGTGATGCTTCCTTCTCAAATAAACTCCAGGGGGTTTCTTAAGTCCTTTTTAGCTGAAACTTGACAGCTTCCTTACCCCTTCGACTTTTAAGCAGTTGTGAGCCTTTGACAGGGGTCCCTCTCTGAGATATTCTGGAGCAAGAAGTCAATCTCAGGCGGGTTTGGCTGTTTTAATTTCTTCCCGTTAACCACCTAGGCACTCTGAAGGTGTCATAGGCTTGGACTTTGGTTTGAACAAATACAAGTGACACTAGGTTGGAAATGCCTCTTTCAGTGACACTCGGAGGTTATCGTGCTGACTTTCAGAGTACAGTAGAGGTGAAGTATTGCTGTGTTTGGATTGTAGAACTTGAATCTGTGTTTAATTTTTTGGGAACAGATTGATGACTCTTCTGCATCCATTTCTCTGGCCCAGCTTATTAAGGTATATATATCTTCTGGTCAAACACTTAAAGCCAAAAGAATCTTTGCTTTGTAGTTTTATACTGTGATCTATAGCTGGAGAACTGTTGTAATGTGAACACAACTTTAATTTACTTTTTAATATTCATGTAAAGGATTTATTTTCACTTTACAGTGTGTGTATATTTTGATACTGTCCTGTAAAGAGGAGTTGCCAGTTTGGGAAGGCAGAAGGAGAGTGCCTTCTCAGCCTCAATGTAATGTCGCAGTATAACTCATCTTCAAGACACAAAGAAGCAGCATTTCAGCAGCTGTTTCCAGTTTTTTGAACGTTTTGTTAATTTTGCATTGGAAAGAAACTAACACAGTTTTACCATCAGAATTTAATTGGCTGTAAGTTAGGGACATTTCAGGGGGGGTTGCAGCAGCCAAAATGGAAGCGTTTTTGGAGCATGGAGAATTCCATGGCTGTTTTTGAGTTTCTAGTCATTGTAGTTCTAGAGCCATTGTGTGAATGTTGCACAATTTCATAAGTTGTAGTATATATACAGTGGACAACACAATCTAATTTGTTTAAACACAGACTCTGTAAAGTGTGTAACTTCTTCCTTCTCTCCCTGCAGAAATTAAATTGTGTACATTTGGAAAAACAAAAAATCACCCCAAACCCCCGAATACTTTGTTTGGAAGGCAGCTACCAAAAGAAATTGGTCTGCATAAGTGCTGTCCCTAAACGTGTGCTTGGTTCCGTAAACCGTTTGCGTTCAAACAAGTTAGTCAAGGATCGGTAAAGTTTCCTGTAAATGGTAATGGAAAGGATTTCATAGCGGTCGATCTGGATGATGTTACAGTTGAGAACAAAAGGGTGCATAAGAATCTTTTGTCTTGCTGGGGGATTAGAAACAGCTTGATTCCTTTTAATGCTGCTGTGTCTGAAGCTGAAGTTCCGCAAGCAGAAACAAGTTCCCCGACTCTTCAGCTGTGTGTCCTTTTAATGCTGCAAAATGTTAACAACAATGTTTGCATACATCTTTCTCAAAGCAATGTACAGTGGGTATCTTCTCCTTCAAATAGCCTGGGGCTTAAAAATCAGTGTAAAAATACTGGATAGTGTAATTTTTTTCTCCACAGAGCTTCAGTCCACTTGGAAGCAAATGGGATTGGTTACAGGAGCCTTCATGTAAGGTACAAAGAGAGCCCCAGGTTTTGAGTGCCCAAGAAGGCTCTTTTCAAGGAGGTTCCCAGGCCCGTAAACCCCATGCAATGGCGTAAGGACTCCCCAGAACATCTTCAGCACGGCTCTGTTTTCTATCAGCAGCTGTTTTCGTGCAGCCTCAGCCAGCGTTGTGCTGCTCTTTGCAGGATCGGGGGAGTGGTGTTGCCTTTGGCTGTGTGGGCTGAAATGTGTTTCGAATGTTTGTTTTAACAAGAGAGACACAGGCATACCTTTTTCTTTTTTTTCCAAAAACCCTTTAGTTACGTGAAGGAAGCCTTGGGTCCACCCCCACCATCATAGACTTGCTTTCGTTGCGGAAAACCTGTCCACTGTATAAAGAACTGCCCAACAAATGGGGTAAGACTGCGGGGGACTTCTGGTGTTACTTAGTTTTTAATTTTGTTTCCCTTGGCAGTCACGTAACAGAGAGATGAATACTCATATTAGGAACTGTTTCTCTTGGGGTGAAATACAGAGGTTATATGGCCATGTTGCAAAGTCCTTCAAAACTCAAGGGAAACCTGGAAGTAGAAATGAAAAATGTTCTTTTTTCTAGGTCGTGGACGTTAAATATGTGCATAGCTCGCTCTCTGTGAACTTTCATGCATGTCTTTACATATTGCAGTGTTACTGGAAATGTTTCTGGTTTTCACTCTTTTTAATGAGAGTTTGCAGTTTGTAGTGTTTCCTATGAAACCCGGATGTTTCTGTGGAGCCCACGTGTTGAATGTTTGCGTGTTTTAATTACACAAGCCTCTGGCTGAGTATTCATGCCACTGAAGGTTAGTCACTGAATGCATACGCAGGAGGCAGGAATTCACCCGTCCTATAGAGATGGTGAATATAAGTTTCTCCAGTGACTGATTCGGAGCACCGAATTAAGCTCTCGCTCTGAATTGCGCTGTGGAGGAGGAGCGGGTTTGTGCCTCTTCTCTGAGTGGCGGGTGAGCTGAGGGATACTTCACCCTTAAGGAACCTGAAGTTAAGGCAAAGAATGTCAAATGAGTTCAAAAACACTGCTCAAGCCTTTGGAACATCCTGGCTATATTCAGTTAGGAAAATCAGTATATTAGTCGAGCAGCCCTTACACGCTCGGTGAAAGGAGAGGATTAAAGGCTTTTGCTGCGTAAAATAATCATTGAAATGACTTTTAAGTGTGAGTCTTAAGAGGAGCTATGTCTGCATTTCTTTTCTCAACAGGACAAAAATGTTGCGTCTGTTTGTTTCCAGAATTAAAAAGAGCACCGGAATCCCAAGGAGTTTCATGATGGAGGTGAAAGATCCCCATACAAAGGGCGCTATGCTGACCAACGCTGGTCAGCTTGGTATTGCAAGATATGCAATACCAACTATTAATGCGTAAGTATGGAATTAATGGGACGGAGCAAAAAGCGAATGAGAGAAACCATGCCGAAATGTCTGAGGGGCAATGCACGCGAGTTGGCCAGCATCTGTAATGACGGGGGAGGAAGCATTGCCATTGTATCGGAACCTTAAACTCTGTGATACTTTCTAAGATTAAAATAGGGTGGCCCTACCGTTCATGCCCCTGGGAGCTGGTTAAACTTGTGCTGTGCTAAGAATCCGCATTTTTTCTGCAAAACATTTCAGTCGTGTTTACAGTGGAGTCGTTCTCTTTGAAAGCTCGTGTGGCTTCTGGTTTGTGTTTCAAAGGCTAAAATCCCAAGCTTGGGAAAGGGTTCCTTTCCCCATCTCTCACTTTTTTCTTTGTCCTTCCCCACCCCCCTCCAGGGAAGCGTATGCCAGAGGCGAGAAGCAAAAGCCTCCCTTTTTACCAGAGGAGCCGTCCTCCTCCTCAGATGATCCTGTTCCAGAGGAGTTGTAATGGCTCATTTGTAAAGAGATAATGACTGACGCAGTTGTTATTCCCTGCTGTGGAGACAGTTATTGTGACGAATCTAAGTGTTACTCCCCTGTCTGCTAGTTCAAAACATCCCAGCTGATCTTCTGAAAGCAGGAATAGGAGATAACGAAATTACTTTGTTATCAGTTCTGTGTCATACTTAAGTATACACTGAATGGGAAAGGACTCTTCTCGTATGAAGGAAAAAGAGAAGGCAGAAAGCTTTTTTCCCTTTTTCCCTATCTAGTTACATCCTCTTGACGTGCAGAAGGACGATTCTGAGAAGAGTGCATCAGTGCGCAGGTGATTACAGTATTCGCTGTCGAAGGCATTGAGTTTGTCCACAGCCCTTTCTCTCATACAAAACTATAGAGCCAACTCTGGTGCCTTACTGTGGTCTGCAACAGACGGAGAGTTAGGCATTTACTCCACATTCTTCTGCACGGGAGAGCTGGTTAAAACCTTCGGAACTCAAACCCACTGATGGTTTTTTGAGATGTGTTTTCTTCATTAACCTTGAGGCTGGTGACTGCTCCCTGTACTAGATAGTGGAAAAAAGACTGGTGGAAACATCAAGACACAGCCTACTCTGCATCCTCAAACGTTACAGCAGTGAAATACCAAGACTGTGGAGTTATTTGCCGCATACAATGAATTTTTTACACTGTTGAACATTTCTAGCCTCATGCTCTCAATTCAAGACCGTCTTCACCCATGAATCATCGACGTGGCTTTATAACTGATTAGAGTGCCCAAAATGTCCTTAGTTTGGCTAAAACCTATTTTGATGGTTCTACTTATACACAGGTGTTAGACCAGCATTACTGGACTCTGAGGGGCATACCTGCCCAACGTGTCATCAGGCCGCTGTTTCTCCTGAGGCGTTAATGGCCAACAAGTTCCTGCGCCAGGTAACACGATGGCTTTTACGTGAACTGTTTGTAAGAAAAGTCTATTTGTACAAAGCTGAAAGGGAAGAAAATATTAATTTACATCTCCTTAAGCAAGGCTAAATTGAGTAAGGCTAAATGTACTTTTCAAATACATTATCTGTTGTTACAGAAGCTTACAACTCTTGAGAGACAATCTGGGAAATTCAGGTCACGCATTTGTTTAACAGTCTTGCTTCACTGTCAGGTTCGGTGTTAAGTCAGAACTTATCCAACAGCTGATTGAGTAGGCACAGAGAGTTGTGGAGAATACAAGTGGTAATTAATTTTGAAATGGCTTAATTTGCATTGGCTTTAAGAAAGGGGATCTGTGCTTGCAGGAAGATGAGTTGAAATACAACTCCAGTACATGACTGAAAAGAGGACTCTGAAAAATGAACGCCTTTTGAGGAAACCGTAATTACATATAAAGATTTTTTCCAGTACACTTTGTTGTTGTGTAAGGTAAACATCCCAAACTAAAACAAGACAAATGTAATTCTAAAACTTTCCCGAAAACTTGTAGGAATTCTAAACTGGTGTTGCTTGAAAGAGTCAGGGTAGCTGATGTTTTCTATCCCCCAAAATCACTCGGGCAGGAGTCTGGAGAGCTCTCTGTTAGTAATGCTGTCGGTATCTTTCCTAGGGTCATGGTATTGAGTCCAAGTCCTAGAGGCTGAGTTGAGCAGCTTTTCGGTATGCTTTTTCCTGACATGCGGTCACTATCCTTGCTTAGAGCTAGAGGTATGTGCACAATTTTGCTAGGACATCTGGCTAGAAGTGTTGGTTAAATAGTCGGGTATGTCGGATTGCAGTGCATGTCTTTTGCATCCTGGACAGGTTGGCAAAGAAGTAGTGAAGTTGAAGAGACTAAGGTGGCATTTGAAAATTGAGCTTCACTGTCTTCAGGCTCAATTGTGCTTTCTTGATGGTTGATACTGCGCTGTAGCCATGAACACTTGCTCTTTTTGCATCTTACTGCAACAAAACTGATTTGCACTGCCCGTAGCTGCGGAGTAGGCAAAGATGTGCGTGTTGACGTACCAGTAGAGGCCAGTCTACCCCACCTGAAATCAATGCACAGCTCTGGTGGTTCATGTGGTAGAAGTGAGTGGAAATAGCCTTACCCTTGCTGTATGTGTTTACACTAACAAAGCAGCAGCTGTTGTGTCTTGTAAGCAGAAACTTTGACATGTTACCAAGTTCTTCTATTTGCAGTAGCGTTATGTCAGCAGCTGAAAGAAGCTTTGACTTAAGCATATGGAGAGGAAAAAAAATAAACCAAATGCAATTTGGGAGGAAAAAAATTGGGGAGAGTGACTGTTTTGAATTAACTTCATTTATTTTTTTGGATTTAGTGTTTTTCTTAAGGTCCAGGTCTCCCTGTAGTGCTTCATCTTACTCTAGAAGTTTGTATGCCTACTGTGAGTCAAGGTCCAGTTCTTCCCACCCTCGCTTCTGCTCTCGGTCATTGAGTCGTGCCCATTTTCCTTCCTACTCGTGATCTCCACTGTAGGGGAGGGAAAGGGTTAACAAAAGAGACACCCCTTAAGTTGTTTAGGATTTTATTTTTGTTGTTAAGGACACTAAAACAAAAATCTTGTTTTCAACAGGAAAAAAGACTGAAAGGCCCCTTACAGGTGATGCGAAAAAGCTCAGCTGGAGCTCGCAGCAAGTCCAGAGGACGTCTAGCTCCAGCCAGACTTTGCTACATTCCCCTCCCCTCCGAGTTCATCTTCCCGGCATTACGAAGGCAGGGACCTGCGTCTGCTGGCCCCTTCTGAGGTGCGTCCTCCTGAAGAGCTTGCAATGTACGAGCCCGTAACATTTAATGGCTGAGACAGTGGGAAAGAAAAGCTGTGGTCCTTGCCTTTCCTCTGCTTGCCGTTGGGACAAGGGAAGGGAGCAGGCCTGCTGTCCTGCAGCTTCTCACGCCAGTAAGACACTCTTTACAGTTCTCAGGAGCCCCAGCAGAAGGGGGAGATGCTTAAGGGATGGCTTTGGAAAAGGAGCAAAGGAGCAGATGGCGGGCTGCCTTACCCTTCCTGCGCAGGGTCTGCCGGCCCTGCTTTTACAGTCTTGTCTCCTCCAAGGTTAGTTTGGGTTCCCATAGAGTACCTGGGAGCTCTGGTGTTGTAAGCACCCAGTTCCGTCTTCGGGAACGCAGCAGGGCCTGGGATCTCTAAGACTGGGGAGTTGCTGGGTAAAAATGGCAGGTGTTTCTTTTTACCCATTCCCCCTGTGGGCTGCAGCAGTGCAGCTAGCTGGACAAAGCAGCGGCGTGAGAAGAACTGAGCCCTTTGAGGGATCGCCCATTCCGTTCCCCTCCAAAGGGGAGGGTTTCAACCTTTCATTTCAATAGCTCAGCCTCGCAGCAGCGGGGATCTCCTAGAGGAGACCCCGTGGGGCCGTTCCCATCGGTTCTTGCCAGCTCTTCACTCTGCCAGATTGGCAAGGGGCAGTCCCTGAGAGCGATGGGAGTTCAAACGTACAGCAGCAGAGCACCGGGGCCTTGTGATCGCCACTGGGTCTTCCCAAAGGCTTAGAATTAAAGGGTTTTTAAGTTGTGCAGGAATGTAAGGGCTTTGTAAACACTGCAGCCCTCCTGTTGCACGTTGGCGGAGGCATGGGCAGTGATTTTGCTCTCTGTGTGTTTCTATGGCCCCTGGATGTGAAATCCTGATCCTGAGGAGCTCAGAGCAGACACCTGAAAGAACAGGTTTGTTTTTCTGCCTGAAATATATTTCAGGAATTGCTCTGAGGGATTTTTCCTTCCACCTTCATCCTCTCCACTGCCAGCTCTTCACAGTGACAATCAAGCAAAGTGGATTCAACCTGCAAGGACTAGGAGCAGAGAGGAGGCTTATCCCAGAGCAGGAGGGAGATTCCCACTAGAGCCGATGAGGTTGCCAGGGCCAGGAGGACCGTCGCAGTGCACAGCGCTGGCTGACACAAAGGACGCAGCACAGACGGCGCGAGCGAGGCTGGGAAGTGGGGTGCCGGTGCCGGGGCATCACTGCTCAGCCAGGCCCTGCCTCCTCCCAGCGCCACTCTTACCTTTGTCACGCTATGGGCATAGCTGGGCATAGGCAATGCCACGCCCATGGAGCAGCACGCTTGGGTGTTAAGGCTTTATTACACTTGGGTGTTAAGGCTTTATTACACTTGGGTGTCAAGGCTTTATCTTGGGCATACGCGGCTGGAGGAGCGCCAGAAAGGAGTCCTGCCCTGTTACCTGTGACCTTCCCCCACCCAGCGGCCAACACAGCCAGCAACAAGTTTGTGTGCAAGGCCCTCCCGATGGCCAAAGAAGGATCCAAAGTCAGCTTTTGATGTCATGTGTCTGCTTTAACTGTTGATACTGAGCAGTGCCTGGATTAAAATAGAAGCGATTAAGAGAGTCAAACCCGCCTTTTTCAGGAAAAATGCAGGAAATCACAGACATTTACAAAAGTCTCTTCTGATTACTTTACACTGCAATGAGAACCATTGTGGTTAATGCTTTAAGGGACATTTAAGGGACACTTTGGGAAAAGGGGTAGAAACCGCTCTCCTGGGCACTGTCTCTCACACAGACTGGGCTAGGCTGGGCTTGGCGAGCCTGGGCGGGTCTCTGGGGCCCCAGCTTTCCCGCGGTGCCGACTGTTGTGGCTGCTGCCTGTTCTTTCCTGTCCCAGGTGAGCCAGGACTGCCGATAAAGGCTTGAAATTGGCTTGCTGAGCACTTCTGCCAGCTCCCTCAGTGCCCTTGGGGGGATCCCATCCGGCCCCGTAGACTTGTGGGTGTGTAAGCGGTGTAGCAGGTTGCTGACCATTTCCCCTTGGATTATGGGGGCCTCATTCTGCTCCCTGTCCCTGTCTTGCAGCTCAGGGCACTGCGTACCCCGAGAACAACTGCTCTGACAATTAAAGACTGAGGCAAAGAAGGCAGGGAGTACCTCAGCCTTCTCCTCATCCTTTGTCACTACGTTCCCCTCGCGTCCAATAAAGGATGGAGCCTCTCCTTAGCTCTCCTTTGGTTGTTAATGTATTTCTAGGAGGAGCCAGCAGCCTTGGCCGAGGAGGATGGGGGTGGGAAGACGATAGCAATGCAGAGCTGTCGCAAGGGGAAGACATCACCACCCACAACATCTGGACCAACCTCTTGCTCCCAGAGCACTTCCAGGACACCCCACGCTGGTCCCCAGGAGGGGCCCAGCTGGCGCAGCAGCATGGGCACAGAGGCGGCAGGAGAGGCAGCCAATGACTGGCAGAGCACGTCTCCTGCCCCAGCAGGTGCCATGGACACCAAGCCAGCAG
Source organism: Platalea leucorodia (assembly GCF_965183815.1). NCBI lineage: Eukaryota > Metazoa > Chordata > Aves > Pelecaniformes > Threskiornithidae > Platalea > Platalea leucorodia. Next base: position 107,006 of record NC_138842.1, on the reverse strand, counting down.
CTTCTGTCCTGGCCGGAGCTCCTGAGGAAGAGGAGCACCGTGCACCTCTCCCTCCCGTGGCACAAGAGGAGGCAAAGGCACCACCAGCTTCTCCTGTCTTCAGCGAGCAGGTCTGCGCTCCTGCTCTCCCCGTGCCAATGGCCTCCGAGCACAGAGGCGACACACAGCCCTCCTCCGGCTGCAGGGATGTGCCCGAGGATGACCCAGGTATGTCCCCAAGCCGATCGCCGCCACGGCGAGGGCAGGCCTGGCCCGGCCATCCCAGCGAGCGGCACCCAGGCCAGGCTGGCAGCACTGTGCGCATGGGGGCTGGCCGTGCCCCAGCCACCCTCCCTGAGGAAAGCCCTTGGTGGCGGGGGGCAGGCAGCAGCTTGCCCGTCGCCCACCCAGCCCCTCGCTTACAGCTCTCCTTCTCTCACAGGCATCACCGCCCTCCCGCACACCCCGTTCTCGACGGCAACGGCCCTCCCTCTTCAGGAGGGCCCTCAGGGCTCTGCGCAGGGCTTTCCGTTGTCCCTGCCTCGCAGGACAGCAAGAGCAGGAGAACCCCGCTGCCAGCGCCAGGTGGGTCCCCAGAGATGGCGGCTGGCCCTGAGCCTGCACAGTGTCCAGAGGGAGTGGCACAGGGAGGCATGCAAGGGACGGGTGCACGGACAGTGCCCCAGGCATTCAGCTGCCCTGAGGCCATGGTGCTGCCAGCCTCCGCTCGGCCATGGACGCCGCCTGAGACCAATAAAAGACAACAATTTCCCCCCCAATGCTTGTCTGTGCCTGGTCCATCTTGGGAGAAAGAGGGGTGCAGGCAAGGCCCACGCCGGCAGGCAGAGCTGGAGAGCCCCAGTGCTCCCCCTTCTCCAGGCTGAGGAGAGTTCCCGAGCTCAGCCCTGAAAGACACAAGGGGCGCAGGGGCCGTGTCCTGGCACGGGGCCTCGCCTCTCTGAGCCCCGAGGATGGACGACACTGTGGGAGGCCTGAGGGCTCTGCCAGCAGCGGCACGGGGCTGTGCGATGCGACAGCGACAGCTGCCATGATCCTGCCAGAGGGGCCAGTGACTGACGGGGTGGCTGGAGATGGGGCTGCCCTTCTCGTGGCCCATCCCGGCTGCGTGATGGAGGGGATGCAGCCCCCGCAGCACAGCTCTGACTCCTCTCAGGGCAGGATGAGGCCAGAAATATAGACTGAGCTCTGGGACCCTGACCAAGATGGCTGCAGGGGGGTGCAGCCGGGCTGTGGCCACAGGCCGCCCACAGCTGTCCTGCAGCACCATGGCCCCGTATCCCAGGGCGCTGGGTGCGGAGCGGGGTTCTGCTGCCTGCAGCGGGAGAGCCCCGCTGAGGGCAGAGACCTGCACCAGGCAGGCTGGCAGCAGGGAGGGGACCCCCAGCCCAGCCACGGAGAGCAGAGAGGTTTCCCAGGGACGGCCTGGGCTTGGCCCCAGAGAGAGGAGCTGCTGGCCAGGGGTGGTGAGGAGCTCTCTCCTGCTGGGCATTTGATGTCCTCCCTCCTCCCAGCCCTTGGGGAGGTGGCTGTGGGGAGCCTGGCTGATGGCACCAGGCATGGCCTGGCCCTGTCCTGTGGACGCAGTGCTCTGCTCAGCCCTGGCAGCTGCTGGGATAACGGCGGGATTTGGGGTCTGGCCAATGCTGTCGCACTGGCGAGAGCGACGTGTCAGGGGCAGAGGACTGCTGCTGTGGTGGGAGAAGGCCAGAGCAGCCCAGCTGCCCAAAGGGCTGGGAGCCCAGCCTCAGCAGCCCAGAGGAGGTAGGGCAGGGTGCCCCTGGGGGCACAGCTCCTCCCTCTCCACAGGGAAACTTCTCCCCTGGCTCCTGGACAAGGACGTGCAAGCCCAGGGCATGCCAGAGGTGGCCACGTCTGAACACCACGATGAAACCTCCAGGTGTGGCAGTCCAGCGGGGCAGCTGGGGCTTTGTGGCCCCAGCAAGGACGCCCTGGGTCAGTGTGTGCTGTGCTGCCGCAGGCTGCTGGAAAGCCTGGGCGTCAGGCAGCTCTCAGGGCAATCCTGGTTCCTTCGGGCTCTGCCTTTTCCCTTTTGCCTGCTGAGGGCAAGAGACTTCCACAGGAGGTGAACAAAGGTGAGTTCTTCTGGAGGAAAGCCCAACAGAGGGGTGAAATTCTAAAACAATAACGGGGCCAGGGTGTGCTGAGGGGTGAGCTGTCCTGCACACAGCGGCAGAGGCCCGCAACAATGCTGTCTGCTCAGCACGCTCAGGGTGCTTCCTGTATGAAGGACGCCATGGTCTTGGGCTTGCGCTTTCAGCTTTAATCAAAACGAGCCATTTTCTTCACTTCTGCCGGGCTTTGCAGGGCCAGCAGCACAGCGCCCACAGGGCCCATCCCAATGTTGGCTGCTCCCTTGGAGATCTCAGGATCAGCATGGTCTGAGCTGCCAGGGACGAGACTGAGAGTTCGGCGTCTTTCTCCAAAACCTGGAGGGCTGCAACAGAGGGAAAGAGAACAGAGCTGAAGCCCACCCATCTGCAGATACCCCCAGGCATCCCCTCCAGGCCATGCCAGCCCCACCCATCCCTTTCCCTGGCCAGGAGGAGCGGGTGGGACAAAGGCATCAGCTGGAAGCTGCTGCTCAGGAATGCCCCTGACATCTTCCTCTGCCCTTGAAGCGCTGCTCTGGAGCAGGGCAAGCCATGGCAGCACCCTGCCCAGGCTGGGGCCCCTGCCCCACCAGCCCCGGCACACACAGCACTGCCCCTACTCACCGCTGCAGAGCTCAGACAGCTTCTCCTCGCTTTGGTCCCTCCGGTGCCGCGCAGCAAGCCCTAGGCACAGAGCTGCGTCAGACCTCCCGCTCCCCAGCGTGCTCCCAGCAGCACAGCTCGCGGCTCTGCCAGTTTGGCTGCGCACCCTCCTCCCCCTCAGCAGGGTGACCCCAGGGAAGGACAGTGCGTGGGCAGGGCTGGGAGAGGGAGGCCCAGAGCCCCTGGCTGCCCAGGCCCTGCCCGAGGCAGTCGGGGCTCTGGCAGCCACAGGGCTGCCCCTTGCCGCCAGTGCAGCGGCTGGGACTGGGGCCAGGCTGCCAAAGGAGGGTCCCCAGGGGCTGTGGCTCACCAATGAACCTCACGGCCGCCTCTCGCAAGGGGACCTGAGCGTCCTTCAAGTATGGCAGGCTCTGACTCAGATAGTCTTCAACTCTGCTCCTGTCCTGCACCAGCTGGAGAGAGCACAAGGGCACGGGGCTGGCACAGGCCCTCCCCACTCTCGGCCGGACCGGTCCCTCCTCCCAGCACCCCCGGTCCCCCTCCCACCTCAGGCCATTCCCATCTCCCAGCCAGGAGCCCTGTGGGGCTGAGGTTCAGAGACAGCCCCAGGCAGAGGCCGGTCTGGAGGTCCTGAGAGCCCTCTGTCCCACTGCCAGGGCCCAGGTGGGCTAGGGTCTCCTTCGACATCCTGAGGGCGGGGAGGGGAGAGAGGCCAGGAGAAGAGCCCTTGGGGGGCTCTGTGCCTGAGGGCAGGGAAGGCGGATGCAGCTGCAGGCCCCTTGTCCAGCCCTGGGGCTTGGGGCTTGTCCTCACCAAGCACTCCCCAATTCTGTACGTCTGCTGCGTCTGGCTCAGGCGCTTGAGCTGTTTCCACCTCAGCAGCTTTGCAGCGATGACGAGGGCTTCCTGAGAGGCCTGCAGAGGGCGACAGGGATTGGGGGGATTGTGGACAGGGAGCGGGGGGACTGTGGACAGGGATTGGGGTGCAAAGCCCTGGCCTCCAACACCTGCAGCGACAGCTGGGAAGCCTCTAGGGACTCTCATGGCCTTGCTGGCCATGGGCTGCTGCTGAGCCCTGCTGGACCAGGTAGGGCAGGTGTGGGAAATGTCTGTGCCAACTTCTCCGCCCCTCCTCGCGCTGGGGATGCCGGGACCCTTCCTCTGGGGTGCGCTGGAGGAGGGCTGAATGGGGGGAGCAGGGGTGGGGGAACCCCACCTCCCCGTCCTCCTCTGCAGCAGGAGGCACAGAGGGAGGAGGAAGGCAGCAGTGGGACCGGTGCAGGGAAGGAGGGGAGTTCTGCCTCAGTGACTCAGGCACTTGGACCCTGGGGTGACACAGACGCCAAGAGGCCAACTGCCGGCAGCCCTGCCCCTCCCTGATACCCCTCTGTGTGGTGTCAGCACGCCCTTCCCCACATCACTGGTCATGTTTGAAATCTCTACCTTGGCCACGCTCTCCATCTGGTCACTCATGCGGAAGAACAGGGGGAGCAGGCTTTTCCGCACATTCTCCTTCATCTGCTGCTTGTTGCTCCCCACCACCATCTGTATCATGTCCTTGAAGAGGCAGATGGAGAGCTCTCGCAGCTGGCTGGACTCCTGGCAGGGAGGAGAACAGGAGGACTTCAGCAACAGCTGCTCCCTGAGCAAGGGCGTTAGCAGGGCTGATGTGAGGGGAGATGCTTTGGAGTGAGGCTCTGCGCACAGGGGTCATGGGCCAGATCTGCAGCTGTGGCTCAATGGGCCCGGGCCCACGAAAGGCCACGCAAGAGGTTTCCATCCGGCAGTGCCTGTGCCAGCCCCCCAGCATTCACCACCAGCCACACCAGCCGCACCAGCGTGGAGCTCCCCAGGAGCTCCTCCTCCCGAGGAGGAGACTGGGCTGGCCCTCGGCAATGCCTCCGGGGCACACATCACCGCCTCAGCCTCAGCCCCCTGCCACGGCACCTGGGGACAACGTCTGGTCCTGCCTGGCAGCGCAGCTGCGGGCAGCCTCAGGGATCTGTGAGCAGCTCTTGGCCTGCAGGTGCTTTGCACAGGGGCTGGGCTGGGCCCCAGCACAGGGGCTCAGGTCGCCCGGAGGCATCAACCTGTCAGCGAGAAGCCATGCTGGGCTGCAGAGCCCAGAAGCCATCCCCACGAGAGCCCAGGGGCGTGAGGCGGGGAACAGCCCTGCCCAAGTGCTGCCGCAGGGCTGGGCTGATGGGCAGTTGTCCTTGCAGAGGGCCCAGCAGCGGGGCTCAGGCTCCCCCAGCAGCCTTACCTCATCAAAGAGCGGCGGGAGCTTCTCCACCAGCTGCAGAGCGGTCAGGCTGGCCTCCTCCCTCTTCATATGACCCATCACATTTCTGAAGAGCAGCAGGGCCTTCACCTTGTTGTCAGTGTTGGCATTCTGCTGGGTCTCCATGATGTCTGGCAGCAGGACCAGCATTTTTCTTGCCTGTAGGAAGCACGCAATTCTTTTTTTGATAAGCGGTGAAAGACCACCCTGGCAAAAATGCTCGGGCCACTAAGCACCAGCCTCCCGTCCGCCTTCCTGCCAGGCGGCACAGGAATCCCTGCAGCAGCCTGATGGCAGGCGGTGGCCATGGGCGCATGGATGGGGACACGGGGATAGCAGCCGGTAGGGAAATTAGGGCAGGAGAACAAAGGCTCCACGTCCCCTGCTCCGCCACCTCCTTTCCCGACTGGCCCAAACGCCCAGATGGCTTGGTAACCCTCTGGGCCTGCAAAGCTCCCCAGGCGGCCACCAGGCCCCTCCGTGGCAGCGCTCTGCAGACCCCCATGGCTCGTGCAACAAACAAGCCACCATGGCTTCCCTGGACTAGGCCCTGCTCACCGTCTCAGGTGTCTGCGACAGTGTGATGAGGCCTCTGAGCACCAGCGAGAGCAGTACCACGCTTGGCCGCCTCAGGTACCGCTGGACTTTGTAGAGGCTAGCAAACTCCTCTGATTTAATGTCACTGGAGGCCAGCAGCTGAAACAGAGATGGCAGTGAAAGAGTGGCAGAGCCTGCAGCGCTCCCCGCACCCTGCGGCTCCTGCTTCCCACTGGCAGCTCAGGGCAAGGGCACCAGGGCCAGACAGCCCGTCCTGGGGGCAGCTCTGCCTGTGGAGGGCCGCTTGGCATCCCCGTGCCCCGCGCTTCGCCGCACACCACACGGTCCTCTGTGCCGGCTCCTCCTGTCCTCTGAGCATCGGCAGCCTCTTGCTCTCATGCCTCAGAGGAGCAATCCAACAGCAAGAGCGGGCACAAAGGAGGCACGACACGCGAGTGGTGACGATTGTCTTCTGTCCCCAACCTTGCAGCCCGTTCAGCCTGTGCAAAGGCCACATCTCTGCCCCTGACCCAGCCCCTGCCCTGACCCAGCTTTCCAGTCTGCAGAGCAGGGCAGCGGGGTGCAGGCAGGGGGGAAGCAGAGAGCTGCCTAGGCAGGCAGGGGCTGCCTGGGCTTCGTGTTTGTGCACCAGGGCCCAAGCAGCGTGGGGTGGCCCTGCATGGCTGGCGCAGGGGAACCTGCTGCTGGGCAGGTCCCTGCTGGCCCTAAGGGGCTCTGTCCCTGTGTCCTGGAGGAGGTGACCCTTTGGGGGCAGATGGGAGGAGAGGGCTGTGCCAGTTTCCTGGAGAGGCAGGCACAGCCCTGAGGGTGAGCGAGGACTGCTCTGGTCACTCACAGCCAAGTGATGGATGCAGGCGTCCTCTGTGCTGGAGCTGAACACCCTGCGCAGCTGCTGGTCCTGGAGCTGGCTGAGCAGCTCCCTCAAGACCTTCTTCAAGGTGTGGGGCTGGGAAAGCATCACGTCCCACATGGCCAGAGCAGCACTGCAGGCCCAGAGCGCTCTGTCAGCAGGGCTGCCTCGACCACCACACTGTGCCCGGGCCAGCCCCACAGGACCCAGGCTGTCCTGGCCCTTCCCGACCCCTCGCTTGGAGTGCCCGGGTCCCTGCCTGGGCAAGGAGGAGGGGGCTGAGATAGTCTTCCCCGTGGGGCAGGGAGGAACCTCGTGGCGGGGCTCCGGGCTGCCTTGGCCAGCTTTGGCTACTGCGGGCCTGGCCCATCCGCCAGGGCTGGAAAGTGGGGTGGGCTGGAGGGCCCTGCTCCTCGGGGAATGTCCTGCGCTTTCCCCTGGCTCCGGCAGCCAGAAAGTCTCCAGGCCCCTCTCCCCACATGGCACAAGCCCACGGGGGCTGTTGGGCTCAGTACCTGTCACATGATGGAGAGAGCTTCAGCAGGCTCCTGACCACTTCCCTGGGGCACTGGTCGGTCATCAGGAGAAGCAGCAAGTCCAGGCTCTGCCGGGCTGATGCCGTGCGGATGCACTCCCTGTTTTCATAGATGCACCTCACGATGCCTGGCACCTGGAGGGCACACAGGTGAGGATGGTGCTGCCACTGGAATGCAGCCATTTCCTCAGCTGCCTCTCAAACTGCTGCTCTTCCCATCCTGCTCTGCTGGCTTCAAATGGCTTCAAGGTGCCTGAGGCACCTGCATTAGGGAGGGAGGGAGGGAGGAACAGTGCTTGAAAGGGCTTAAGGACAGGGCAGCCACAGGCTGCTTACCTCTGTCAGCCAGGAGGCAGGCTCTCTCACAGCCACATCCAGGATGCTGCTCGCCTCCTCCTTGTCATAGACGCTGGAGTCTCTCATGGCCTCAATGGCCACGAGGACGACGTCTGTCTTCTCAGAAGGCTGGAGGTATTTTCCAAACGCCTATGGGAGGAAGGAAGGCGGGGAAGACATGGCACACCGAGCGCCCTGATGGTGCTGCTTAGCTGAGCAGTGAGAGCAGCTCTGGCAAGACATGGCCCGGCAGTGCTGGCAGCGGTGCCCGCAGGAAAGCTGGAAGCAGGGGCTGCACTACTGCGTGGTGGAGGAGGAGAAGAGAAGGCCCTCAGGGTGAGGCAGGAGGGCTGCGGTCCTGAGCACAGCGTGACGGCCCTCCAGAGAGGGCACAGCGTGCCGGTCACCAGGGCTTGCTGGTGGCCAGGCAGGCTGGAGATGCTGCTGGGACACTGGAGTGCAGCCCTTTCTAGTTCCTGCTCGGGGACAGCAGCAACCCTCTCACCAGGGACAGTGAGGCCATGCCAGCCTCGTCGATTCTGGATTTCTTTGCTCACACAAGTCTCCTGCTGATGCCACGCACAAGAGGCCCAGCAAGGGAAGAGCTCATTACCACTGCAATGTTGCTGGTGCTGGGCGAAGAAAGCCAGGAGGTATTCTCAGCTTCCCATTCCCTTTGACGCCGCGGATGCTCTCGATTATCCTCTGGCAGCGTCGTGCCTAAACAGGAGGGGATCACAGGCAAGTGGGTAGGACAAAGCGTCTTTGCCAACAAGCTTAGCAAATGGTGAAAAGAGCTTTGAACTAGGAATGGCTGAGGAAGGAGGTTACGACCCACAGTCAGGGGAGGAGGTGGTAGGCATGGGTATAAAGCAAAGGGTGACGACAGGCGAAGGGAACCAGAGGGACCTCAGGGACGATGGAGAAGGAGGAGAGACACCTGCCTCAAGCGTATGTGTGCAAACGCTCACGGCCTGGGAAGCTCAAAGGAACTAGAACTCTGCCCGCAGTCGCACAACTAACACGTTGTTGGAATAACTGAGATGCGAGGGACAGAGAAGCTGGCAGGCTTTCCTGGACAGCCTCCAGCAAGTACAAGAACGGTCCGTTGCAACACTCAGGGAAACAAGCAGGCACATGAGGAGATGCCTGTGTGTGGAGGGACGCAGCCCACCACAGCTCCTCTTACGTTTTTGCCGCAGGATGAACCTGAAGAGGTGATGAAGAGCATCCAAAGCCCCCCAGCTGATCTCCCAGTTCGTGCAAGTGCGGCAAAGGATGAGACGCCCCAGCAGCTGCCCCAGGATGGGGATACGGATCTCTGTCTGGCAGGCACGGCTGTCATCGTCTCCTACAAAGGTGCTCCGGACCTGGGCAAGGGAGGCAGGACAGGGAGAAGGGCTGAGGGGCAGCAGCTGCGACCCAAGAGTCTGCCCAGGGAAGGATCCCCGGGGAGTCAGAGCTTTGGAGGGCCCTCCCAAAGCAGCCAGCTGGGCAGCAGGGCAGGGGGAGCTGCTAGGCCTGGGCTCCCGCCATGCTCCTTGGGCAGTGCTGTCCTGCACAGGACTGGGGGCCGAGATGGCTCCTGGCAGAGAGGGAACTGGGGAGAGAAGAGCATGGGAAAAAGAAAGAAACCAAGAGCCTGGCTCCAGGGCAGAGCCTTGCTGAATGCCTCAGTCGCTGCCAGGCTTGCCTCGCAGGCATCTCTGAGCTGCAGGCTGCGCTGGTGTGCAGGCAAGGGGAGAGAGCGTGGCTGGAGGGTGTCTGGCTCCTTACCTTCACTGAGGAACAGCTGGCCAGCAAATCGCTCAGCCTCCCAATCCTCCCCACAGCCCTCTCGCACGCAGCTGCACTCTGGCAGTTGACGAAGGTCAGCAGCATCTGGGAGGAGAGAAAGTGCTCACGTGCCCCGGGAGCTGGTGCCCGCGCCAGCAGAAGCAGCACTGCTGAAGTCCTGGCTGGACTCACGCAGTCCTTGTGGCCAGGCAGGTGGGCAGATGGCACCCCCAGGGCAGTGCCTGCTCCCTTCCATGCCCTCACCCACAACACAGCCCTGTGTCCCCTCTCCCATGAAGGATGGGCTCTTGGGCAGGAGCCTGCCTGCGGGGTCTGCAATGGGGCAATGGGGATACGGCCCCCTGGGAAGCCAGGAGTACAGAGCTTCAGGGCTGGGCTCCCTGTGCAGGACAGGCAGGTCTCAGTGGCTCTCTGCCCCAGTCAGATCTGGGCAGGAAAGCACGAGGGACGGTGAGGCAGGGGAAGAGCAGCACCAGCTGCCACCGCTGCGCTGCCTAAGGAGAGGGCTCAAATGCCTCCCACTGCTTTGGTGCAAGGAAAGCTCTGGGGACGGAGCTGGCCCAGAAGTGCCATGGGCAGGGCATAGGAGGCCTGTGACACAGGAGGAGGCTGCAGAGGGGAAGTGACATTGAGTGCAGCCAGGGGACACGGGGCTCCCAGAAGAACAGCCCCTGCGAACCCCACTCTTTGCCAATGCCACACCTGTAAGATTGTCTGCAGCTCTGTGAAGCCAGAGGCAGGAGAGCTGCGCACCAACGTCCACAGCATGGTATCCATGGTATCCAGGGTCTGCAAGGAGCACAAAAGGTTGTGGCAGTCTTTCTGCAGTCCTTCTCACGCCCGGAGATGGATCTGAACTCCCCACACCAAGGACTGCGGGTGAAGGGATGAGGGTGGGAAAGCAAAGCTGAGACGCTGCCCTGCCTTGGATCTCCGGGTTTCTCTCAGCACACGGTGGCCAGGGAGCAGCCCAGAGGGACTAGGGACTCCTGCCGCTCAGCCAGCACTTACCTTAAAGTAGAGAGTAGTGTCCAGGTCCTGCATGTCTGGTTTTGGAGGAAGCAAGAAGACACTCCTGAAGCAGGCCTGCAAGAGGCTTTTCTTTTTGCCCTCCAACACCATCTCCACTTTGCTGCAAAGAGAGAGAGGGGCCTGTTGCACACTGGTGCTGGGCGCCTCGATGCCTTGGGCAAGTGGCCACGGACCTCTGGAGCAGGGGTCCCCAAGGGGGATGGAGGGTGTGCAGGGAGCCCTGCCAGGAGGCACCTCCTCCCTCCCCAACACGGCCTGGGCCAAAGGACAGTCCTGGCAGGCAAGCCTCCCGCTTTGGGGAAGAGCCAAGGCATGGCAGGCAGCTGCAGGATCCCTCTGGCCTCCCCTGCGCCCTCCCAACAAGCCGCGAGCAGGGCAGAGCAGAGGCCCTCTGACGGCACTACTGGACTCTGCCTAGTTGGGGGACGGGGAGAGGTGCCAGCCAAACCAGGGGCTGGGCAGCTACCTCAAGGCGGCGATGGCAAGCATGGCTTGCTGCCGCACCGCTGTGTGCAGGTGGTTCCTGGGCTCCTCTTCCAGCAGCACCTGCAGAGCACAACTGGGATGGCACCTGGCAGCCACCAGCAGCCAGTGCCAGCAGACCCAGCACCAGGCGGTGGGGCTGGCGGAGACCCTCTGCCCCCGCCCCAGCACCAAGCCCAGCGTGCCCCCTGCCACTCCCGGTGGTGGGGTCTCTGCTGGCAGGGCTTCTCAGCGGCACCGGAGTCCCCTCAGGGCAGCTCCGCGTCCACTCACACTTGTTCCTGCCCTACCCCTGCCCGTGCACCGCCCGCACACTGTGCCGGTGCCTGGGGACCTTGCCCCCGTCCCCAGACCTGCCCGGTGTCCCCTCACCTTGATATTCTCTGCCAACTCAAATCTGTGGCAGAACGCATTCAGGCCCTGTGACAAGCCCTTGCGCCTGGCAGCTTTGCACAGGGTACAGATGGTCTTTAGGAACTGCATCCTCTGGGCCTCCTCCTGGCAGCCGGGGGACAGAGAGACAAACGAGGAGTGTGAGAAGGTAGACACATGGCCCTGGGGCTGCAGTGCTGTGCAGGAGACCTGGGGGGAGCAGCTCTGCCCAGCCACCAGACCCCCAGCAGCCCCGGCAGCAGGCAGCAGAGCCGGTGGCACTGTCAGGAGACGCAGGCACAGCTACCATGGAAATGGCTGCACTTACCTTTTCTGAGCTCTTCACAAAAGCCTGGATGAACTGCATGGATTCTTTTTCCTCTTGGTACAGAGACCGCCAGCTGGACGCACCAGCGGGGGCACCTAGTAAAGGAGGAGAGCAGGGAGGGCTGTAGAGAGGGGCTGAAGGCAAATGCGAGGAGACGGAGGAGCTCTGCCCTCCGTCCAACCCCGTGCCCACTCCCCTGGAGCACTCTCCCCATGGGTGCCTGGCCTGGAGGGTGCCCGGCAGATGGGCTGCGATGCTGCAGCGCAGTGCGGCACAGAAAGCCACAAGTGCACTGGGCTTAGGAACTCGCTTGCAGACAGGCTGGAAAGGTCCCCGTCCCCCACCACCGCTGCCTTCTGCCAGGCCAGCTGCCTCTTGCTGCCCATAGCCCAGAGCAGGAGCCCAGTCCCCTCTGCTCTCTCCCGCCCTGGGGGAGGCTGTGCTGGGGCCAGCTCCCAGCCCCGAGCAGCATTCCACCAGTGCCGTGCTCCCCGCCTGCCGCTGTGCCCGGGAAACAGGACCCTGGCGTCGATCAGGGTGCAGGCCCCAGCCCTGCCCAGCCCGGCAGTGCCCCTCACTTACCGGTCTGCAGCAGCCTGGGCACGCATGCCTGGTGGGGCCTTGGAGGAGAGCTGCTCTCCTGGGGAGCCCTCTTCTCCTCCCAGGCCACCCTGGGGCGGCTGGGGGGTTTCTCCGCCATCCTGCAGGACGTAGGAAAGGGCTAGGGGTGGGGAAGGGGGAAGCTTTGGCAAAATGCCTTGGCACCGCGGGGCTGCTGGGGAAAGACGTGGGCTGTGCTCAGGGGCTCCTCGCCAGCTCCACGCTCCCACCCTGCCCCGTCGCCGTCCTGCCGGACGCTGTGGGGTGGGGGGCGTGACCGCGTTGACCATATGCAGCGCTACAGGGTGTCACAGAGGCGGGTCACAAAGGGCACCACTATGACCCGCCACCCAGGCCGGGAGGGGCAGGGTGGCCTCTGGGGGGGTCACGAGGCCCACTCACCCCTGGGCACTTGCGTCCTCTTGGGGTGCCCCAAGCCCCACATTTGCCCTCCTGGTCCCTGCAGACCTCCCTGTTGCTCTCCAACTGGCCCAGAGCCCCGTGTTCACGCGTCCCAGCGTGCCCCCAGGACCTTCCCTTCACTTCCCTTCTGTGCACTCCAGAGCCCTGCTTCTCTCCCTTGGCAACGTCAGATTTAGTCAAGCTTAACACAAGTCCTAGTTTTTGTCGCTTCATCTCTTCTCTTCCTCCTACCAAACAGGAAGAGCTGATGCAGAAAAGAGGGAAAAGAAAATGAAGCATCTTCCACGGAGTTTGCCCTTTTAGGAGTTGGGAACCTTTCACAAATGGAGATTGCTCTCTTGCTGCTTTTCTCTTGGTCTGGTTTTGGACCGTGAGCGAGAAGCCCTCCTCATTGCGCTGGTGCTGGCTGAGCACCATCTCCAACGCTCCATGGGCATCTTCGGGGCCACTTCTCCTGCCTGATGGCCTGCTCCCCCTCCCAGCTTTCAGAACGGTGGGAAGCCCATTGCTGTGCGGGCTGCACAGAAGTTTTACAATTGGAGTCTTTTGGCCTGTGGGGAATGGTAGCTCCAGGCAGGGCTGTCTTATGCTGGGTTTTTAGCAATGTGGAAACTTCTCCCCTGCAGCACAGCAGGAAATACCACTTTCTGCTTTCAGCTCGCAGCTGCATAAGAAAAGGCAAGGCTAGGATCCTAACCGAGTGTTTCTATCCCAACGGACTTTTGATGTTGCTAAAGACATTTACCAATTCCTTTGGAATCTAATGCTAATCTTTCATCATTCCCGTGAGGATACAACATGGGCCGCAGCGGGGAGTTCACCACAGATGTGACGAGATGCTCTCTTCACATTTCTACAGTTTCTGGCATCTTACAATTCACAGCCTTTCCTCCGTTCTCAAAGTCTCTTTCAGCAAAAAGCTGTTTACACCTGCTCCTCTCCTCTGATCCTTGTTTGGTGTTACAACTGTCGATGGAACGTTAACATGCTGTATTGCTTACCAGATGCTATCAGAAGAGGAAACCGGAACAAATTATGCTCTCTTTCCTAAACTGTCTTAACATTTTCCACCAGTCCCCTCCTCTACAGGCCGCCAGACAGAGAGCTTGAAGGGCGGTTCAGCAATTCTTCTTCTTTAAACATACGGATCTCGTTGGGATCCAAAGGAAAGGTGGCTGATCTGAACAGCATCGAAGCCGCTCCTTATCTGGGCCTTTAGAGATCTCTAGAGACTTCTAAGGTGGGCAGCAGAGAGGACAAACGCTATTTGATGATGTCTGCAGTCACAGATCACAGAATCACAGAATGGTTGAGGTTGGAAAGGCTCAGCCACCAGAGCTGTGCATTGATTTCAGGTGGGGTAGACTGCCCTCTACTGGTACGTCAACACGCACATCTTTGCCTACTCCGCAGCTACGGGCAGTGCAAATCAGTTTTGTTGCAGTAAGATGCAAAAAGAGCAAGTCTTCATGGCTACAGCGCAGTATCAACCATCAAGAAAGCACAATTGAGCCTGAAGACAGTGAAGCTCAATTTTCAAATGCCACCTTAGTCTCTTCAACTTCACTACTTCTTTGCCAACCTGTCCAGGATGCAAAAGACACGCACTGCAATCCGACATACCCGACTATTTAACCAACACTTCTAGCCAGATGTCCTAGCAAAATTGTGCACATACCTCTAGCTCTAAGCAAGGATAGTGACCGCATGTCAGGAAAAATCACACCGAAAAGCTGCTCAACTCAGCCTCTAGGAATTGGACTCAATGCCATGACTCTAGGAAAGATACTGACAGCATTACTAACAGAGAGCTCTCCAGACTCCTGCCCGAGTGATTTTGGGGGCTAGAGAACATCAGCAACCCTGACTGTTTTCTTCACAAGTTCTTCTTTTATTGTTTTTAAAGAACCATTTCTCATTATTCCGCAGGTGTCCATTAGCATCATTCCTCCTCTCAAGGTCCTTCACCAATTTAAGGTTTCCTTACAAACAAGTCTCATCTTTTAATTCCTAAGAAAAGTTCAACAACGTCAACAAAATACTAGCCAAAGCCACCAGTTACCAGTCCAGGTTACAATCACCTTATCTCCTCCAAAGCGCTTTGAGGTAATGGTTACAATCCAAAGAGGCAGACACAGAACATCCAGCAGCTGCACTGATTCCGTTTCTAGCCTCTCGCGGCTGTCAGGAGGTGAAGGATGTTATTGCAGAGAAGCTTTAGGAACAGAGACACCTGTTCCTTCACAACTGCTGCCAAATTATAACTGTCAGTCAACTGTCATCTCTGCCACAGTGGAGCGAGGAACCTACATAGGAAACTCCTGTCCCTGCTAATCCCTTGACTCATCCAATCCATCTAATGACAAAGAGGTGGAGTGCAAATGCTCCTGATTCTTCCAGGCAACTCGCTTCTCCGTTACGGGCGTGTAAAGCAGTGACCTGGAAAACGAACATCTATGCTCTTTTTCAATCTTTTTATATTCCGTCCATTCCGTAGCAAAATCACCCGTAAACTCATCGAGAATGGACTTTTTCTTTTCCCGGTTAAAATAAGCTTGACCTTTATTACAATCATAGTTTGACCTTTATTACAAAAAGACACCAAGAAACTAAACATGGCCAACAGGAGAAAAAGTAGACTGCATGCAAATGCAAAAGGTGAACAACCTGTTCAAGCAACACCAGTTTAGAATTCCTACAAGTTTTTGGGAAAGTTTTAGAATTACATTTGTCTTGTTTTAGTTTGGGATGTTTACCATACACAACAACAAAGTGTATTGGAAAAAAATCTTTATATGTAATTACGGTTTCCTCAAAAGGCGTTCATTTTTCAGAGTCCTCTTTTCAGTCATGTACTGGAGTTGTATTTCAACTCATCTTCCTGCAAGCACAGATCCCCTTTCTTAAAGCCAATGCAAATTAAGCCATTTCAAAATTAATTACCACTTGTATTCTCCACAACTCTCTGTGCATACTCATTTCATTCTGAATCAGCTGTTGGGTAAGTTCTGTGTTACGGCCTCGTTTAACAGGTTACAAGTAGCACTATATTGAATTTCTGCAGAATACTAAAAGCCTGTTAAACAAATGCGTGACCTGAATTTCCCAGATTGTCTCTCAAGAGTTGTAAGCTTCTGTAACAACAGATAATGTATTTGAAAAGTACATTTAGCCTTACTCAATTTAGCCTTGCTTAAGGAGATGTAAATTAATATTTTCTTCCCTTTCAGCTTTGTACAAATAGACTTTTCTTACAAACAGTTCACGTAAAAGCCATCGTGTTACCTGGCGCAGGAACTTGTTGGCAATTAAAGCCTCAGGAGAAACAGCGGCCTGATGACACGTTGGGCAGGTATGCCCCTCAGAGTCCAGTAATGCTGTTCTAACACCTGTGTATAAGTAGAACCATCAAAATAGGTTTTAGCCAAACTAAGGACATTTTGGGCATTCTAATCACTTATAAAACCACGTCGATGATTCACGGGTGAAGACGGTCTTGAATTGAGAGCATGAGGCTAGAAATGTTCAACAGTGTAAAAAATTCATTGTATGCGGCAAATAACTCCACAGTCTTGGTATTTCACTGCTGTAACGTTTGAGGATGCAGAGTAGGCTGTGTCTTGATGTTTCCACCAGTCTTTTTTCCACTATCTAGTACAGGGAGCAGTCACCAGCCTCAAGGTTAATGAAGAAAACACATCTCAAAAAACCATCAGTGGGTTTGAGTTCCGAAGGTTTTAACCAGCTCTCCCGTGCAGAAGAATGTGGAGTAAATGCCTAACTCTCCGTCTGTTGCAGACCACAGTAAGGCACCAGAGTTGGCTCTATAGTTTTGTATGAGAGAAAGGGCTGTGGACAAACTCAATGCCTTCGACAGCGAATACTGTAATCACCTGCGCACTGATGCACTCTTCTCAGAATCGTCCTTCTGCACGTCAAGAGGATGTAACTAGATAGGGAAAAAGGGAAAAAAGCTTTCTGCCTTCTTTTTTCCTTAAAGAAAAAGTTAGAGATTGGGAAAGGAACCCTTTTCCAAGCTTTGGATTTTATCAAAGGAAGATCATAGATGGAATTCCTACCAATGGTGTGCAGGGTCATCCATAAGGAAAGCAATACAACCCATCAGCCCAGGAGTCAGACGGGTACGGAGGGAGGGCAAAAGGAAGAAGGATGACAGTACGTCAGGGGTGCAGAGAGGATAACGCCTGCTTGTCCACCTTAAAGCCAGCACCTACAGAGAGACCACCGCCATGGCCTCCATACAAGGACGCAGTCCATTCCACTTCCCACCCACCACCAAGCTCTCCTGTGTTCACACTATACATTTTTAAGGCATTTTAAGCTCTGTGTCTAACAGAAAACACCGGGCTAAGCCTGGCTGCCATCAGGGAACACCCCAGAATTCACTCTAGATTGTCAGCACACCAACATTCAGGGACGAGCACCAGCCACGTCCGTTGCCTTTGGGCATTCACAAAATCCAAGCCTGACGGTGAAGCCGTTACTGCTTACCTGTTGCCAGCGTTAGCAGCAGAGCCCTCTGGCTCTCCAGCCCTCACTTTCCCACTTTCTATCCAGGAGTGAATGGCTTTCTTCCACTACCTTAACAGCTCTCTTGCCCGTGCTCCTTTTCTGTCTTGCTTCCCACCATATCACTCAGGGTGGGCTTCTTGTCGTTCTACACTGAGCCCAACTTCTCAGTAGGAGGACTACACTGCTGTCCCCACGCTTACCTAGTGTAGGATATGGAAAAGAAATTAGAATGAGCAAATAGTAACTCCAGCCCCAGCCTACAGCGCTGAAGGTATAGAGCAGCCTACACTTCCATCCTGGATCTACCTTCTCTAGGATGTGTCCAGGAAGCCAAATCATCATTACCTCTAATAGAGATTGGAACTGGGGGGAAGCAGGGAGAAAGAAAAGTTCCCGAGAGTCCCTCTCCCTGGCCCGCTGATTACAGCCAGAGCCCAGCCTGGAAACGGCGAACGTCCAGGGATTCCTCCCACCCCAAAGGGGCCAGGACCAAAAGCTGCTGCTGCGCTTCAAGTATCCAGGGAACCCCATTCACAGCCCCACAAACGCTGGCGCTCTCTCTTCCTGGTGCCTCCGCACAAATGGATTAGCCCTAGAGCACCTTTCAGCAGCGCAGGACAGAGAACGTGCATTGTTGAATAACAGCTGCTGGGTTTTTATGTAAGTCAAGACCAGAAAAATGAAACTGACAGAAACAAGAGGAAGACTCATTTAAAAATACTACACGAAGTAAGGCAGGGATCTCTCCTGAATCTGTTTGGATGGCTAACCTCTTGGCTCCCAGACTTAGGTAGAGGCCTGTGAACTAAAAGGATTTGGGTTGTTGTATTCACTAGCTTGTTTGGCTTTGTAATTATCTATCTGTGCGTTTACAGTGTTCTACTACCTTATATGCTCAACATACGACTTACTTAAAGAAGGAAGAGTATAGTGCGACCCTGATGGTCAAAAGGAAAGGAGGGACTGCTAGGAAAATCTCATTGCTAGGAAAAACTATTGTAGCAATTAGTCTCAAGAGTAGGAAATTGTATGACATTTCTTAAGATACAGCTAGTTTACGTCGTATACTGCTCAGTCATGGTTCAGTCAGCATGACTGAAGGACCCCAGCTCATTGCAAGGAGGAGAAGGACAGTCTGAAGAAGAAAGGATACCCCTGCACTACCCAGATCACGCCAGCATCCCAGCCCCTCCGACTCCTCTGGGGAACCTTCCCCTTATCTGCCATCAGAGATAGGGAACTGCAGCAAGACCGACCACCGGGACGTCTGGATCAAGAAAGATCAAGAAAGAAGCAGATGGATGATGCCGCCACAGAATGAGAGTCGCTTTGCAAAGCAGCAGCCTGTGTGTGCGTGCTAAGTAGCGCTCGGTCAAATCGCGCTGCACCTGAATGCTTGAAAGGTGTAAGAACCATGTGTAAGACCGCATTCGGGGTGCCCCCGTTTTAATGAGACAGCTCATGCACGCAAATGCAAGAATGCCTCTTGTAATGCTGTACTTTGCATCCTGGCCTCTCTCCTCTGTCGGCACAGGCCAGTTGCCATACTTTCCTGACAGCTCCCCATCCCGGCCGCACGGAACTGGCACCGGCACCGCTTCCACCACAGTTGGGAGCAGCGGTTCCCCCCCCCTGCCGGGGCAGAGAGGGGGAGGACAAAAACGACCTAAAAGCGCCCCAAACCCCATAATCCCCACCACCGGGGCCGGATGGGCAGCACACACGTGTCAGCATTGCAGGGACACCAGTGCCAGCCCCATCCCTTCCCCTTCGACAGGAAATTCACCTCCCCCCCAAAATCACGCTTGGGATCGGAAATCGTGGGGATGGGAGACCGTTGGGTTAGGAAACCATGACGGGACTGAGAAATCCTCATTGGCATGGAAAACCATCATGCGGTTTAAAAGCCATTGTGCGGGTGGGAACCCATCATTCAGGACAGGAAACCTCAGCAGGATGGGAAATCTTTGAGATGGGAAGCTGTTGTGGTAGGAAAAATCAAACCAGCGCAAGGCTGGCTGCAGCAGGTGCTGGCGGAATGATCGCCATGGGGACGAGGGCTGCTTGCCCCCAACAAACCCCACCCTGACCAAGCGCCATGGCACGTACAGCAGCAGGCTCCCGCTCCTCCCGGTGCTCCTGCCCTCCACGTAGCCCCCCAGACGGCTCTGCCCACCAATATCTCACCCCATTGCTCCTCTCTGCTTCCCCCAACAGAGAGGTTCCCTCTCCGGCTGCCGATGGCATTGGAGGTGCCCAGTGTGAGCGTCACCGCCCCAGCCGTGCCGCCACCGGTCACTGCCGGCCTGCTGCCCTTCTCTGGCCCGGGGCTGCCAGTGTCCCGCAGGCCTGCTCAGGTGCACACCGTCACCTCCCAGCTGGCCCAGGCCACCGTCTGGCAGGGGGTGCTGGGGCCGCTGGGGGCCCCAGGCCAGGTGGTGCAGCTCCCCGGCATGGTGCCGCTTCCCCCTGTGGTGCAGCTCCCCCCTGTCATGCAGCTCCCCTGTGGGGTGCAGCTCCCCACCGTGGCCGCTCCTTGTCCCCCTGCCTACGGCTGGGGACAGCAGGTGGCGATGGGGACACTGGTGCCCCACCAGCCGATGGGCCCAGGGCCATGGGCCAGGGGGAGACCCTGGACCCCACAGGCCCCCCTGTGCTCCACACCCCACCCGGCAGCGCCCAGAAGCCATCGGAGGCCTCCAGCAAGGACGGGGCAGCCATCGAGGACAGTGTCCCTGCTGCCAGTCCCCGCCAGACCGCCCTGGCTCTGCCGACTGGCAGAACCACGACGAAGCCCAAAAGTGAGGTTTGGGGGGGTGGCAGAGCCCGTGGTCGGGTGGCCAAGCTCAGCAAACCTGGCATCGCCCTGGGGTTCGATTAGTTTTGTTTCCTTTTTCAGCAGCGGTGACCACCCCGGGGCCCCGGGGGAGACCGCAGATCTGCCCGAGCAGAGGCCAGATGCCTTCGCCGAGGCCTTTCCTGAGCAGGCAGAGGACACCACCGCCAGCCGTGTGCTCGCCTGGCTTGACACCATGGACAGCGAGGACTCTGTCCCCAATGTCCCCGACAGCCTCAGCTTGAGCACCTTCCTCCACGAGCTCCCGACCTCTCCGAGTACGTGGTGGAGGGCGGCTGCCCCAATGAACGAGTGGTGGTGGCGGGGCTGGGGGATGGGGAGGACACCGTCCCAAATGTCCCTGTCATCCCCAGCTTGACCACCTCCCTCAACAAGCTCCTCCACCTCTTGGAGTACAGGGCAGAGGGCGGCTCCAACAAGGAGCAAGTGGCAGCGGTGATGCTGGTGGACGGCAAAAACACCTTCCCTGATGGCCCCAACAGCCTTGCCAGCACCGCCTGGTGCTTCAGCAAAGTCCCCGACTTCTGGGACAACGGGCTGGAGGGCAACTGCCCCAAGGACTGCCTGGCAGTGGCAATGCTGGGGGACGCCGACCCCTTCTGGGGGGGGCCAGCCTCCCCCTTGCAGGACCCCGAGGGGAAGCAGGGCGCGGTGGTGGCAGACCTCCCCACCTGGCTGCCACTGAGCCCCTCGGAGACTTCTGAGGAGAGCTCTCCGGCGACTTCAGAGGACAGTCCTGTGGAGAGTCCCCACAAGGCTCCCCTGAAAGCTCTTGCAGAGACTCCCCTGCTGGGCCCCCTGCGGATCCCGTTGCTGAGTCCCCTGGCCAGCCCCCCGGCTGCCCCCCGGCGTCATCCGCCCCGCACGGCCCAACTGGTGCAGGAGGCACTGTGGAGGCAGCCCCGGGTGCTTTTGACCCGCTTGCCACTGCCGCCGGGTGCTGCCTCCTGCCAGATGGTGCCCAGATTGGGAGAGATGGGCGGCAAGAAGGCCAAGCGCCCCGCACCAGCCAGCGCCCCCAAGACGCAAGAGACCGCCCTGCGCAACAGCATCCCACCAAAGAAAAAGAAGAAGAGGGTGGTTGTGCCAGGTGCCCAATAACTCAAAAACGCTGTCGGAGGGGAAGCTGGGCAGGCACGGCATGGAGTGGGCGGCAGCAGGCAGCAGGCAGGATGCAGCAAGCGGAGAGAATCCAACAGCAACAACGTGCCTGCCAAGCCATCTAGAAGCCAGAGGGATGCCGGGGGGCAAAGGCCCTTCGCACACCAGAGGGGACAGGTTTCATGCAGCCGGTCTACTGAAACCCCGCAGCACGGAGGCCTTAAACTTCTGGCTTGGAGCTCTGGCCCCGAGCCCTGCCCCGGCCCGGGGACCCTTGCCTGCCCCAGTCCCCCAGCCCCACGCGCTTTAAGCTACGGCTCCCTGCTGCCCGGCGGCTGCGATACGTTCGACGGAACGGGTGACACAGTGCTGCCGGCCGCCGGCGCCACTGGTGTCACGGCCAGGCCGCGCCCCGCGCCTCCTGGCAGCAGTGGGCTGCATGCCGCTGCAGCCCCCCGGGGCAGCCCCCAGGAGCCCCTGGGCTGGGAGGAAGCTGCGGAGCGGTGGGGGAAGGGGCAAGGCAGGGCAGATGCCCTCACCGCTCTGGTATGCGGGAACCCTCTCTGCCCACCATCACGCTGCCGGCCCCGGGCCCACCCAGCGCCACTTCCACTTCTGCTGCCTTGACACCGCGCCCCTGCCCGGCAGAGGCTGCAGCCGCGGCGCCACCTCGCCGTTCCGAAAGGAACAACCGCCCCGGTACCAGCATCCCCACCCCGGCCTGGTACCAACACCCCTGCTACCGCCAGCTCCGCCCCAGCCTGCTGCTGACAGCCCCACCGCCAGCATCCCCATCGCGGGCTGCAACCAGCGTCCCCAGGAACAGCATCCCCAGCCCGGGGTTGAGGAGGCCCCGCTACGACCTGAGGGCGCACGTGCTGACCTCCATCTCGCGTTTCCACCTGCTGGGGCAAGGACTGAAGGTGCTCGCCTGAAAGCTACTGAAATACCCAGTAGTTCAGCTCATTTCCATTGCTTAAGACAAGGCTTTTGGCTAGAACACAGTCAAGAAAATTGAAAACCAGAACTAACCTGCACTCCCTCCTTGACTGGCACCTCTTTCTTCATCACTTCTTTGCATTTCTATAGTTCCTGCGCAGTACATCTCAAGATTTTCCTCATGAAAAGAAGCAAGAAAGATCAGTCACAACTATGCAGAAAACCTGCCATTCACATACACGGTGCCCACACAGGAGCATTATCAAGGCCCTGCCTAGACACAAAAGATTAAATCGATGCACCAGGGAGGAGAGAGCAGGAACAGCACTCTGGCACCCACGATGAGTAACAACAATTTCTGCTCTGCGCCGGGGCTTAGTCAAAGGGCAAGCACAGTACTGATCCAGACACGAAACTGAGCGTATCGCTTAATCCCGGGTGCCACACGCACTGTACCTTCTTCCATCGCCTCCTGCCGACGAATTGCTTCCCAGGCTCTTCCATCTCATCGCAGCTGCATGCTGGCTCTGGGCTGATGGGGGAACTTCTCAGCGCTTTAACTTTGCTTCGCGCTTGCTACGAGCACGAGGCTTCATCCCTTTGGCTTGGCCCCCAGCAGAAGCTGGGCAAGGGGCAGGTTTGCAAGTGGCTTGATGGAACGGAGCTTGGACACCTACCAGGGACTAAAAACCAACCAAAGAAAAAGCCAGAGAAACTGTGCTAGAGAGCAGCAGAGAGAAACAATGGGGCTCAGCACTGTTTAACACGCGGGGTTTGGAATTTGGGAGACTGGAGCTCCCAACAGACTCGCCTCTTGCAATGGAACCATCCTTTAGCTTTTGAGCCTGACAGAAATGTTACAGACTGCCCCCAGCTCTACACTGCAGTTGCCCCAAGTGTTTGCTTGTCCATGTCCAGTTCTCTTCCATGCTGACAAGGTATGTTTAATCTGCAAAAGAGGCAGTCCTACAAACCGTCAGCCAAATGCCTCTTCTCTCACAGATGTGAAAACCGCAGTGAAAGACAACACAGGTACCAGGACAAGGCTTCTGCTCTGGCTTAGGTTTTAAAAAGCAAGGTCTTCCCAACCTCTCTTTTCCAGCTGCCGCCAACAGCTGCAGAAAGGGTCTGGTTTTGATCAGCTGATGATCAGTGCTAACTACCAAATCCCAGTACAGGACGTTACACCGCAGGCTGCAGATTTCCAGCCCAACCCCAGGGACTGAATAACCTCCCTCCTGCCATTGGGCTGACGGCAGTATTGCACATCCCCTGGCTTCTCCAGCTTCTCCTTCTGCAGACCTCTCGGCTGTTAACATGCCGAACTTCCCAGCCCCCTGCGTTTTGAGAAGGCTTGGTTTGGCTTGGACTAGAGTACCAGCTAACATCTGCACTGCTGAACCCTCGTAGACCTGAGCGTGCTCCTCACAGCTCCGTACCGCTCTGCCTTGTGGGAAGTGGGGCCCAGGCTGAGCCGTGCTGCACAGATACGTGCTGGAAGGCAGCGCAATGGGAATACAGATACGAGACTGGTGGGGGAAAGGTCGAGTATCGACACTGGGAAGCGTGATGCCAGTTCAGTGTCTGCAGCAGGATCCCGGCAGCCACAGAGCTGAGCAGCGACTCTCTTTGGAGACCATGAGGCAACGGGTACCCTCACTCCCACAACCCGCTCTAGATGACATCCCACTTCTTGCATCCTTGCCCTCCCTTTCCCCTCCAGCTTTCCAGACTGCGGCAGCCGTCCTCTGAGGGTAAGACAAGAGAAAGCGCCCCTTGCTCAACCGCCACCATTGCCTCCACTGGAACCACCCTGGCTCTGCACGCAAGGACGTACGGCAGCGGCAGCAGGTCACTCCCGTTCTGCTCCCTACATCCCCCCTTGATGACTTGAAGGAAGTCTGCTCCCGGCATCTTCCTCGTGCCCACCCCAGCCTCCCTCAACAAGTCCACTATCGGCCACTTCTGCTTGCGCAGGAGCTTACGCAGCGTGACAAGATCCTGGCGTGCACAAAGAAGGGGGTCCTGCCCTTCCCCCAGGGCCGTCGGCTCTCCGGTGGTGAGCACTGGAAAAGCTGGGAAAGCACCCTTACCCAGTCGCCGTGCCAGGAGGTGTGACACCATCGGGGGTAAAGCAGCGCAGCTCTACGGATCTGTTCTGCTCTCTCCAGCCTTCCTTTTCTCCTGACGGTTTCCCTCAGCAGGGTTTGTCCTCAGTTCTTGCAGGTGCAAACAGAAACCCTGCCGTTATGGCTGAGGAACTAACTCACCCAGGAGCTCTTTTTCCAGAAAGGGCTACCACAGCTTGGGTGGGGGGAAAGGCAGGTATCCAACCTTGGGTCCAAGAGAGAGGCACAAGTGTTCCATGTGGGATTCAGAAAAGAAGTTAATTACCAAGGCCTGCTTCAAAACGCTCATCATCAAGGCCTGCTTAGAAGAAGCTGGTCACCAACAATTGACAGCTACCAAGGACAGAGTAGAGCTAGGAAGGAAGTGAATCGGCATGCCCGCAGAAACCAAGGACAGAGGAGAGGCCTGTAAGATAAGAAGCAATCTCTGAATGAAAGAGTGAGCTCAGAACAAAGATAATGGGCAGTCTGAACATAAACCAAGAAACTCCCTGAACACTGGCGAGTGTCAGCTGTGTCCTTAAGAAAAGGAAACAGCCAAATCAGCATGATGAGGTGGAAAAAACCAACGAGGTCAACAAGCGGAGAGTTGGAATTTGAGGAGAACGACCACTAGGGACCCCCGAAAGAATCCCCAGAATTAAACAGCGCATGCTCCGGTGGGAGGGGAAATATGCTAATGATTTCTGGGAAATAATTGTAACGTTAATGACTTTCCTTGGAAAATTAAGGAATAGGTACGTTTTAAGTTTGATAAATACTTTGCTGGCGTGACCTACGGCATGCACGCTGGGTAGAGATATCCCCCGTGCATCCAGCGCTGCAATAAAGAACGCCTGCTTTCTAAACGCCAAATTGGCATTAGAAAGTTTTTGGACCGGTTGGCAGTAGCACAAGCAGCTGCCAAGGGAGCTGCCTCCAACCAGGAGCGCTCCCCATCGGCTGCTCTGACAACAACGCCCCGGCGCGTGCTCCCACCTGGAGGCAGAAACAGCTCCGTGTCTGAAATCCCCATTTATCAAAGGCTGTCGGCAGAGACGGGGCTGTCCATCAGCACCAGACCCACAGGAGGGGACAGCAAAGGCCCTGGCCACAGCATGCCTGCTCCAAAGCCTGGAGCCGCCTGGAGAGAGGAGGCCACTCTGCCTTCCCCTGGCCTGCGGACATCAAACACCCACCTCCAGCTGGCAGGGCTGGGGCTGGCGACCCTCGGGGCAGCAGCAGGAACCACTCCCACCCTGCTGCTGGGGCCGGCCCTGGGGCTGAGCCCTCGGGCCCAGGGCTGGCGACTGGGCCCTGGCGGGGCCCGTGGGCGGTGAGGCCTCCAGGCCCCTGCCCCCAGGCCCATCCGCACTGGCAGATGCCTGCTCCCGCTCCTGCAGCTCCCCCGGCCCTGGCCTGGCCCTGCTCCCCCCGGGCCCCGGCTGCCCCCGGCCCAGCTCTCACCCCTTTCTCCTCAGGCCCCTGGGCCTCGGCCCCCTCTGGGCCCTGCCCCACCCGGCTGTGACTGACAGCCCACCTCCGGCTCCGCTGATTGGCTCAGCCGTGGCCAATGGCGCGGCTGGGGGGGCCGGGCCTGCGCAGGGCGGGAGGGGAGGGGCAGGGCGAGGGGCAGGGGCGGGGGCAGGGCCGGAGGGGAGCTGCCCGGGGTGTGCTGGGCCCCGGCAAGGCTTTCCCAAACGGTGGCTCTGGCTGTGCGCCAGCCACCGCCCTGGGCAGGAGGAGCTGCGTGCCGGGAGCCGCTGGCAGCGGCCAGGCTGAGCCCAGCACCCAGGGCCTCCCTCAGGCCTCGCTGCCCCCGGGCGCTGAGGAGGAGAGGCGCCCTGTGCTGGCGCGGCCCAGGGCATCCTCCTGCGGCCAGAAGGGAGGACAGAGCCCTGTCCCTCTGCCCACAGGGGCTGACCGCTGTCCTTGGCTTCTGTCCCCGGGGGTCCCTGGTGCTGGCAGGCCCCGCGGGGCCTCGGGGCCAAGCAAATGCCGGGGCGCCAGGGGCTGCTGGGGCCCAGGGCGGCTTTGGGCCTCTCCAAAGCCGAGGCACGGCCGCCCCTTTGCTTCTGCAGATGCAGTTCTTTGCTCCTCCCTGTTAGTCTGGGAGGACTTCAGGGAAACGAGGAGGTCCCAGCACGCACCCAGGGAGGAGGACAGTGAAAAGGAGCCCTGTCAGGGTTTTTCTGCTGTTTCACATCTGAACTCGGACATCTGTGTGCATCAAAGAGCGAGGCGGGCTGAGCTGGTCTTCGGGATAACTTTCTTTTTCAGTTGCGTGCCTACCCTTTTCCTTTTCTCCACCTTTTCTTTCTTCCCCATTCCCCCCCTGTTGCATTCTCTGTTAAAGGTAATTAGGATTTGGCTTTCTGGACACATCCTCGAGTAAGTAGATACAGGAAATATAGGCTGGTCTGTGCGTCCAGAGCTGTAGGCTACGGACTAGATAGATACGGGCTACAGGTGGAATTACTATTTGCTAATTGTAATTTCTTTTCCATAGTCTACACTAGGTAAGCATGGGGACAGCGGTGTAGTCCTCCTGCTGAGAAGTTGGGCGCAGTATAGAATGCCAAGAAGCCCACCCTGAGTGATACGGTGGGAAGCAAGATGGAGCCATTGAAAATGAAGCCGTTTTTGCTGCTTGTGTTTGGTTATCAAACCTGCAGGTTTCTTGAACTGTACCGTTAGGGTGTTGAGACGATAGAAGCGCGATGTCAGATATCAAATTTGGCTTTTTTATCTGCAAAGGGATTCTCTGAAGTGCTATGTAATTCGATATCAATATACGTTCTTACGAATTGACTAATGTTTTTTCTGTATTTATGTTGTTTTCAGAATACACCAATGATAATGCCCTCAGCACTCATCGGTCGTTGTTAGGAGAATCCCTGTTGGAGGAGTTAAAGCTCCCAGCCCACCATACGTTGTGTAAGGATCCAACAAGCATTGTATTCTTTGTCAGGGGTTTCCATGGGTTAACTTTTTTAATGGCTGTTAGTTTAGAGAGGCATTCCAATTGTGTCTTTCTTGTTAAAGCTGCTGTTAATTTTTGTTGTCCTGGGGTAGATTTTAATGTATCCGTTTGACTCTTTCTTGCATTTGGGGAATGGGGGGGGGGCGGGATATGGCAGGTATTCCTGCGCCCCAAATCGGGGTCTTTTGCACGCTAGCTATAGAGGAGAGACCAAGGGTTGCCAGCTGGCGAACCATGCAAACAAGAAGTTCCACTCCTAAGGGATTCCTGTTAGTTTCCTAAAGACAATGTCCGGTTCAGGCAAGATAAAACCAACACTATCCTAAAGCGTATTTCCTTTTGTGTGAGTACGATGAAGGAATAGTTAATCCTTTCCAAACTTGAAAACTCAGTAAGCGGTTTCCCATGTTACCAAATGTTGCTAGTTCTCTTTCTAAGTCTGTTTTTACCCTAAGCTGGTCTCTGTGCTCCTCGTTTTAACTCTGTATTCTGTATTGCTGAGATTTATGGAGGACAGGGAATTGGGTGTACTGATTAAAATGACAGCTATTCAAATGCAATCCTGACTAGAGGATTAATGCTGTCGTTTAGGTATTCACGCAGTCCAGTTCTCTCTCAGCTACATTAGCATTGTTTGCCTGGTCCTGTTTTCCAGCCTTCTTCTAGTAATTCTGGATGCCACAGCGTTGTGCTTATAAACATGGCCTTGTTTTGGGGGTTAATTTCAATGCGTGTGCTTAGTGCTGTCTTGTCAGCGCATCCTCCGTTTCTGGCTGGATGGCATCCTCTCCTGGTATTGTAACGCTGCCCTAAAAGGAGAGGAGAGATGCTGCTGGCATCAAAGCTCAAAGCAATACCTGTGTGTGGGGATAAGGAAAGAACGGCACTGCTGTTCTCACGTTGAAAATTAACCGGGCAGCTTAGCTTTCTATTCCTTCAGCGGGAAACATTGCAGAAAGAACCGGTAGAGTGGTTCCTGTTTGGGAATGGTGAATGTATGCTGTCGGGGTGGAGAGGCCTTCAGCAACGCGTTACTCGCCTTGTAGTATGTTCTTCAAGGGACATGGATGAAGAAATCCTTGTGTGGTAATCTCAAGTATTTCCTTGTACTTCCTCATCTGCCAGAGGTGCGTGGCTGTGATTGCCAGCCCGGTGGAGCTCTAGCAGCGTACATCCCTTTGGGTGATGTATGAATTGTTTGCTAACGACATCAGTGCTTGCATGTCTGATTCAGGATGAGCAGCGTGCAGGTACAGATGAATGAGTGTGTGGAATCTCAGCAAGTTTTCAAACGTAGTAAATATTGCCTAGAATATTGTAGCATTTTCAAGATTATCTTCAAGGAAATTCTGGCAATTAAGACCTTTTTTATTGTTTTGTCACAGGGCTCCTAAATCGCACAAAAGCCCAGGAACTGCTTTCAGGTGACATACCTACTGCTATTTTTAGTCGATACAGCCTATGGAACACATGTAGTAGTTTGGCCCTTTCCTGGCCAAGTGTGGTAGATATCTGAACACAGGGCTTGGGCTCCCACAAAGAAACACCGTTCTAAAGACTCTGCTGCTGACATTTCTGTTACGTCTTGATTTTTTTCACTGAAGTAGACTTGCACTTGGACGTGTCTAGGCTATGACTGTTCTTTCTCTGACACTCAAGTACTCTATCTGGTACCTATTTGGAATACTAGGCGTATAGAGATTGGCTAAAGTGACCTTTGTGTTTTGATGGTTGATGACTGAAGAACACAAAGCTGTAGGACAGACTTCATCTTTTTGATACTGATGTAGCAGTGACAAAATACCTGAGGACTTCCTCTTGCACTGTTGTGTTCTATCTCTGTAAGTCTTAGAGTAATTTGTGACAAAGTAGAAATGTCATTGTTGGGCTTCTTTTTAGCTGCACTGCATGTACCAAGAGAGAACAGTTTCTGTGTACGACTAAATGTCCACATTCACTAGACTATCAGAACATAATGGTTGGATGGTCAGGTTTTCGAATCTGTTTTCACCGCTTTATGTTGGGTACAAGTGCTGTGTTTTAAGTTCTGATCACCTGTATTTTTTCTTCCAGAAGTCCAACTGAGCCACTGAGCGGAACATCAAAAGCAGTATGTGAAAACGCAGGCTTTTTGCTAGACACTGCACTTCATTCTAAACAATGTAGCCCTGTATTAATTTTCCAAACATTACCTTTATGTATTTTCCAGTAAAGGACAGCATATGTTGTGAATAGAATGGATTTGACTCAGCGTAGTAAAAACTGAGTAATGCCATCGTTCGCACAGTTCTAATGTGAATACTGGTATTTGTGCCTAGGAGTGCATTGTATTTCCTATTGAATCTGCTGGAACATTGCCTGAATGACTTTGAGTTGTACAGATAATGTACGATCATTTTGAGATCACGTAGGTGCGAGGTTTGCCCAACTGAACGTGGAGCCCTGTTCTGCATCTGTCTGTCTCTAGCTAGCAACATGTATGTTTGTATAGGGGGTCGTGTGCTTTTTGTTTCTTGCAATAAAAATGGATTGGAGTGTATTTTTTGCCATTTTCACCACGTATCACTTAGCTTTTGGTTTTAAATCCGTTTTGGCCTCGTGGTTTTTGAAAATGTTATCAAAACCCACTGAGAAACCAGGATTGTTAAAGTTGGGACTGTTTCTTACTTTTGCCTTGGGGGTTCAAACAAATACCAAAACCACCATATCCCTTATGTTTGGAGGACAGTTCTGTGCAGCTGAATGATTCCTTTTCTGTGTCCTTAAATACCTGGGTATTTGTTCCTAGAGCTGTGAAATTGAAGTGCTATTGTTTGGTCCCCCTCTGGGTACATAAGTGTTTTGAATACCTTGTCGTGAATTTCAATAGCGTTGCTATGTGAAGTGGTATTCTAGAGCTGTGCATTTGATCTTTCCGCTTACCTGATGAAGCAGTTTAACTGTTTAACAGTTTGTCTGCAAATGAAAATACCTGAAACCCAGTGTACACGGTTTGACACAAGGTTAGAGCCTGGTGCATTTGTGGGTAAAATGCCTGTCATTTTTCCTGCTTTCTGCCTGCAGTACATATTTGGAGCTCGGTGACTTCAGGGTCGCCTGCTGCTTTACTTTCCCAGAGGTGAAGCCTTTCTTCAGTCTAGCACCACTTTAAATGTACCTTTGGAAAAGGGGCAGCATGTTTCTTCAGGTCTGTCCTGCTGCTGGTAAAATATAAATAAGTAACCCAAGGAAATACTTATTTTGCCAGGCAACTATGCTGTGTTCGTAAAAGCATAAGCATGTGCATTTATACATGATGAGACAGTAGCTGATTAATTGACAAACTACACTGAAAAGAAGTTTCCTGTAGTGATGCTTCCTTCTCAAATAAACTCCAGGGGGTTTCTTAAGTCCTTTTTAGCTGAAACTTGACAGCTTCCTTACCCCTTCGACTTTTAAGCAGTTGTGAGCCTTTGACAGGGGTCCCTCTCTGAGATATTCTGGAGCAAGAAGTCAATCTCAGGCGGGTTTGGCTGTTTTAATTTCTTCCCGTTAACCACCTAGGCACTCTGAAGGTGTCATAGGCTTGGACTTTGGTTTGAACAAATACAAGTGACACTAGGTTGGAAATGCCTCTTTCAGTGACACTCGGAGGTTATCGTGCTGACTTTCAGAGTACAGTAGAGGTGAAGTATTGCTGTGTTTGGACTGTAGAACTTGAATCTGTGTTTAATTTTTTGGGAACAGATTGATGACTCTTCTGCATCCATTTCTCTGGCCCAGCTTATTAAGGTATATATATCTTCTGGTCAAATACTTAAAGCCAAAAGAATCTTTGCTTTGTAGTTTTATACTGTGATCTATAGCTGGAGAACTGTTGTAATGTGAACACAACTTTAATTTACTTTTTAATAATCATGTAAAGGATTTATTTTCGCTTTGAAATGTGTGTATATCTAGTATCAGTGAGCAGTCACCAGCCTCAAGGTTAATGAAGAAAACACATCTCAAAAAACCATCAGTGGGTTTGAGTTCCGAAGGTTTTAACCAGCTCTCCTGTGCAGAAGAATGTGGAGTAAATGCCTAACTCTCCGTCTGTCGGCTATAGAAAAGTAGTTTAAACGGAATGCCTACCTTTTAGAAGGCTAATGTGGAGGGAGAGGAATTCCATCTATTATCTTCCTTTGATAAAGTCCCAAGCTTGGGAAAGGGTTCCTTTCCCCATCTCTAACGTTTTTCTTTGTCCTTCCCCACCCCCCTCCAGGGAAGCGTATGCCAGAGGCGAGAAGCAAAAGCCTCCCTTTTTACCAGAGGAGCCGTCCTCCTCAGGTGATCCTGTTCCAGAGGAGTTGTTATGGCTCATTTGTAAAGAGATAATGACTGACGCAGTTGTTATTCCCTGCTGTGGAGACAGTTATTGTGACCAATCTAAGTGTTACTCCCCTGTCTGCTAGTTCAAAACATCCCAGCTGATCTTCTGAAAGCAGGAATAGGAGATAACGAAATTACTTTGTTACCAGTTCTGTGTCATACTTAAGTATACCCTGAATGGGAAAGGACTCTTCTCGTATTAAGGAAAAAAGAAGGCAGAAAGCTTTTTTTCGCTTTTTTTTTTTTTTTTTTTTTATCTAGTTACATCCTCTTGACGTGCAGAAGGACGATTCTGAGAAGAGTGCATCAGTGCGCAGGTGATTACAGTATTCGCTATCGAAGGCATTGAGTTTGTCCACAGCCCTTTCTCTCATACAAAACTATAGAGCCAACTCTGGTGCCTTACTGTGGTCTGCAACAGACGGAGAGTTAGGCATTTACTCCACATTCTTCTGCACGGGAGAGCTGGTTAAAACCTTCGGAACTCAAACCCACTGATGGTTTTTTGAGATGTGTTTTCTTCATTAACCTTGAGGCTGGTGACTGCTCACTGATACTAGATATACACACATTTCAAAGCGAAAATAAATCCTTTACATGATTATTAAAAAGTAAATTAAAGTTGTGTTCACATTACAACAGTTCTCCAGCTATAGATCACAGTATAAAACTACAAAGCAAAGATTCTTTTGGCTTTAAGTATTTGACCAGAAGATATATATACCTTAATAAGCTGGGCCAGAGAAATGGATGCAGAAGAGTCATCAATCTGTTCCCAAAAAATTAAACACAGATTCAAGTTCTACAGTCCAAACACAGCAATACTTCACCTCTACTGTACTCTGAAAGTCAGCACGATAACCTCCGAGTGTCACTGAAAGAGGCATTTCCAACCTAGTGTCACTTGTATTTGTTCAAACCAAAGTCCAAGCCTATGACACCTTCAGAGTGCCTAGGTGGTTAACGGGAAGAAATTAAAACAGCCAAACCCGCCTGAGATTGACTTCTTGCTCCAGAATATCTCAGAGAGGGACCCCTGTCAAAGGCTCACAACTGCTTAAAAGTCGAAGGGGTAAGGAAGCTGTCAAGTTTCAGCTAAAAAGGACTTAAGAAACCCCCTGGAGTTTATTTGAGAAGGAAGCATCACTACAGGAAACTTCTTTTCAGTGTAGTTTGTCAATTAATCAGCTACTGTCTCATCATGTATAAATGCACATGCTTATGCTTTTACGAACACAGCATAGTTGCCTGGCAAAATAAGTATTTCCTTGGGTTACTTATTTATATTTTACCAGCAGCAGGACAGACCTGAAGAAACATGCTGCCCCTTTTCCAAAGGTACATTTAAAGTGGTGCTAGACTGAAGAAAGGCTTCACCTCTGGGAAAGTAAAGCAGCAGGCGACCCTGAAGTCACCGAGCTCCAAATATGTACTGCAGGCAGAAAGCAGGAAAAATGACAGGCATTTTACCCACAAATGCACCAGGCTCTAACCTTGTGTCAAACCGTGTACACTGGGTTTCAGGTATTTTCATTTGCAGACAAACTGTTAAACAGTTAAACTGCTTCATCAGGTAAGCGGAAAGATCAAATGCACAGCTCTAGAATACCACTTCACATAGCAACGCTATTGAAATTCACGACAAGGTATTCAAAACACTTATGTACCCAGAGGGGGACCAAACAATAGCACTTCAATTTCACAGCTCTAGGAACAAATACCCAGGTATTTAAGGACACAGAAAAGGAATCATTCAGCTGCACAGAACTGTCCTCCAAACATAAGGGATATGGTGGTTTTGGTATTTGTTTGAACCCCCAAGGCAAAAGTAAGAAACAGTCCCAACTTTAACAATCCTGGTTTCTCAGTGGGTTTTGATAACATTTTCAAAAACCACGAGGCCAAAACGGATTTAAAACCAAAAGCTAAGTGATACGTGGTGAAAATGGCAAAAAATACACTCCAATCCATTTTTATTGCAAGAAACAAAAAGCACACGACCCCCTATACAAACATACATGTTGCTAGCTAGAGACAGACAGATGCAGAACAGGGCTCCACGTTCAGTTGGGCAAACCTCGCACCTACGTGATCTCAAAATGATCGTACATTATCTGTACAACTCAAAGTCATTCAGGCAATGTTCCAGCAGATTCAATAGGAAATACAATGCACTCCTAGGCACAAATACCAGTATTCACATTAGAACTGTGCGAACGATGGCATTACTCAGTTTTTACTACGCTGAGTCAAATCCATTCTATTCACAACATATGCTGTCCTTTACTGGAAAATACATAAAGGTAATGTTTGGAAAATTAATACAGGGCTACATTGTTTAGAATGAAGTGCAGTGTCTAGCAAAAAGCCTGCGTTTTCACATACTGCTTTTGATGTTCCGCTCAGTGGCTCAGTTGGACTTCTGGAAGAAAAAATACAGGTGATCAGAACTTAAAACACAGCACTTGTACCCAACATAAAGCGGTGAAAACAGATTCGAAAACCTGACCATCCAACCATTATGTTCTGATAGTCTAGTGAATGTGGACATTTAGTCGTACACAGAAACTGTTCTCTCTTGGTACATGCAGTGCAGCTAAAAAGAAGCCCAACAATGACATTTCTACTTTGTCACAAATTACTCTAAGACTTACAGAGATAGAACACAACAGTGCAAGAGGAAGTCCTCAGGTATTTTGTCACTGCTACATCAGTATCAAAAAGATGAAGTCTGTCCTACAGCTTTGTGTTCTTCAGTCATCAACCATCAAAACACAAAGGTCACTTTAGCCAATCTCTATACGCCTAGTATTCCAAATAGGTACCAGATAGAGTACTTGAGTGTCAGAGAAAGAACAGTCATAGCCTAGACACGTCCAAGTGCAAGTCTACTTCAGTGAAAAAAATCAAGACGTAACAGAAATGTCAGCAGCAGAGTCTTTAGAACGGTGTTTCTTTGTGGGAGCCCAAGCCCTGTGTTCAGATATCTACCACACTTGGCCAGGAAAGGGCCAAACTACTACATGTGTTCCATAGGCTGTATCGACTAAAAATAGCAGTAGGTATGTCACCTGAAAGCAGTTCCTGGGCTTTTGTGCGATTTAGGAGCCCTGTGACAAAACAATAAAAAAGGTCTTAATTGCCAGAATTTCCTTGAAGATAATCTTGAAAATGCTACAATATTCTAGGCAATATTTACTACGTTTGAAAACTTGCTGAGATTCCACACACTCATTCATCTGTACCTGCACGCTGCTCATCCTGAATCAGACATGCAAGCACTGATGTCGTTAGCAAACAATTCATACATCACCCAAAGGGATGTACGCTGCTAGAGCTCCACCGGGCTGGCAATCACAGCCACGCACCTCTGGCAGATGAGGAAGTACAAGGAAATACTTGAGATTACCACACAAGGATTTCTTCATCCATGTCCCTTGAAGAACATACTACAAGGCGAGTAACGCGTTGCTGAAGGCCTCTCCACCCCGACAGCATACATTCACCATTCCCAAACAGGAACCACTCTACCGGTTCTTTCTGCAATGTTTCCCGCTGAAGGAATAGAAAGCTAAGCTGCCCGGTTAATTTTCAACGTGAGAACAGCAGTGCCGTTCTTTCCTTATCCCCACACACAGGTATTGCTTTGAGCTTTGATGCCAGCAGCATCTCTCCTCTCCTTTTAGGGCAGCGTTACAATACCAGGAGAGGATGCCATCCAGCCAGAAACGGAGGATGCGCTGACAAGACAGCACTAAGCACACGCATTGAAATTAACCCCCAAAACAAGGCCATGTTTATAAGCACAACGCTGTGGCATCCAGAATTACTAGAAGAAGGCTGGAAAACAGGACCAGGCAAACAATGCTAATGTAGCTGAGAGAGAACTGGACTGCGTGAATACCTAAACGACAGCATTAATCCTCTAGTCAGGATTGCATTTGAATAGCTGTCATTTTAATCAGTACACCCAATTCCCTGTCCTCCATAAATCTCAGCAATACAGAATACAGAGTTAAAACGAGGAGCACAGAGACCAGCTTAGGGTAAAAACAGACTTAGAAAGAGAACTAGCAACATTTGGTAACATGGGAAACCGCTTACTGAGTTTTCAAGTTTGGAAAGGATTAACTATTCCTTCATCGTACTCACACAAAAGGAAATACGCTTTAGGATAGTGTTGGTTTTATCTTGCCTGAACCGGACATTGTCTTTAGGAAACTAACAGGAATCCCTTAGGAGTGGAACTTCTTGTTTGCATGGTTCGCCAGCTGGCAACCCTTGGTCTCTCCTCTATAGCTAGCGTGCAAAAGACCCCGATTTGGGGCGCAGGAATACCTGCCATATCCCGCCCCCCCCCCATTCCCCAAATGCAAGAAAGAGTCAAACGGATACATTAAAATCTACCCCAGGACAACAAAAATTAACAGCAGCTTTAACAAGAAAGACACAATTGGAATGCCTCTCTAAACTAACAGCCATTAAAAAAGTTAACCCATGGAAACCCCTGACAAAGAATACAATGCTTGTTGGATCCTTACACAACGTATGGTGGGCTGGGAGCTTTAACTCCTCCAACAGGGATTCTCCTAACAACGACCGATGAGTGCTGAGGGCATTATCATTGGTGTATTCTGAAAACAACATAAATACAGAAAAAACATTAGTCAATTCGTAAGAACGTATATTGATATCGAATTACATAGCACTTCAGAGAATCCCTTTGCAGATAAAAAAGCCAAATTTGATATCTGACATCGCGCTTCTATCGTCTCAACACCCTAACGGTACAGTTCAAGAAACCTGCAGGTTTGATAACCAAACACAAGCAGCAAAAACGGCTTCATTTTCAATGGCTCCATCTTGCTTCCCACCGTATCACTCAGGGTGGGCTTCTTGGCATTCTATACTGCGCCCAACTTCTCAGCAGGAGGACTACACCGCTGTCCCCATGCTTACCTAGTGTAGACTATGGAAAAGAAATTACAATTAGCAAATAGTAATTCCACCTGTAGCCCGTATCTATCTAGTCCGTAGCCTACAGCTCTGGACGCACAGACCAGCCTATATTTCCTGTATCTACTTACTCGAGGATGTGTCCAGAAAGCCAAATCCTAATTACCTTTAACAGAGAATGCAACAGGGGGGGAATGGGGAAGAAAGAAAAGGTGGAGAAAAGGAAAAGGGTAGGCACGCAACTGAAAAAGAAAGTTATCCCGAAGACCAGCTCAGCCCGCCTCGCTCTTTGATGCACACAGATGTCCGAGTTCAGATGTGAAACAGCAGAAAAACCCTGACAGGGCTCCTTTTCACTGTCCTCCTCCCTGGGTGCGTGCTGGGACCTCCTCGTTTCCCTGAAGTCCTCCCAGACTAACAGGGAGGAGCAAAGAACTGCATCTGCAGAAGCAAAGGGGCGGCCGTGCCTCGGCTTTGGAGAGGCCCAAAGCCGCCCTGGGCCCCAGCAGCCCCTGGCGCCCCGGCATTTGCTTGGCCCCGAGGCCCCGCGGGGCCTGCCAGCACCAGGGACCCCCGGGGACAGAAGCCAAGGACAGCGGTCAGCCCCTGTGGGCAGAGGGACAGGGCTCTGTCCTCCCTTCTGGCCGCAGGAGGATGCCCTGGGCCGCGCCAGCACAGGGCGCCTCTCCTCCTCAGCGCCCGGGGGCAGCGAGGCCTGAGGGAGGCCCTGGGTGCTGGGCTCAGCCTGGCCGCTGCCAGCGGCTCCCGGCACGCAGCTCCTCCTGCCCAGGGCGGTGGCTGGCGCACAGCCAGAGCCACCGTTTGGGAAAGCCTTGCCGGGGCCCAGCACACCCCGGGCAGCTCCCCTCCGGCCCTGCCCCCGCCCCTGCCCCTCGCCCTGCCCCTCCCCTCCCGCCCTGCGCAGGCCCGGCCCCCCCAGCCGCGCCATTGGCCACGGCTGAGCCAATCAGCGGAGCCGGAGGTGGGCTGTCAGTCACAGCCGGGTGGGGCAGGGCCCAGAGGGGGCCGAGGCCCAGGGGCCTGAGGAGAAAGGGGTGAGAGCTGGGCCGGGGGCAGCCGGGGCCCGGGGGGAGCAGGGCCAGGCCAGGGCCGGGGGAGCTGCAGGAGCGGGAGCAGGCATCTGCCAGTGCGGATGGGCCTGGGGGCAGGGGCCTGGAGGCCTCACCGCCCACGGGCCCCGCCAGGGCCCAGTCGCCAGCCCTGGGCCCGAGGGCTCAGCCCCAGGGCCGGCCCCAGCAGCAGGGTGGGAGTGGTTCCTGCTGCTGCCCCGAGGGTCGCCAGCCCCAGCCCTGCCAGCTGGAGGTGGGTGTTTGATGTCCGCAGGCCAGGGGAAGGCAGAGTGGCCTCCTCTCTCCAGGCGGCTCCAGGCTTTGGAGCAGGCATGCTGTGGCCAGGGCCTTTGCTGTCCCCTCCTGTGGGTCTGGTGCTGATGGACAGCCCCGTCTCTGCCGACAGCCTTTGATAAATGGGGATTTCAGACACGGAGCTGTTTCTGCCTCCAGGTGGGAGCACGCGCCGGGGCGTTGTTGTCAGAGCAGCCGATGGGGAGCGCTCCTGGTTGGAGGCAGCTCCCTTGGCAGCTGCTTGTGCTACTGCCAACCGGTCCAAAAACTTTCTAATGCCAATTTGGCGTTTAGAAAGCAGGCGTTCTTTATTGCAGCGCTGGATGCACGGGGGATATCTCTACCCAGCGTGCATGCCGTAGGTCACGCCAGCAAAGTATTTATCAAACTTAAAACGTACCTATTCCTTAATTTTCCAAGGAAAGTCATTAACGTTACAATTATTTCCCAGAAATCATTAGCATATTTCCCCTCCCACCGGAGCATGCGCTGTTTAATTCTGGGGATTCTTTCGGGGGTCCCTAGTGGTCGTTCTCCTCAAATTCCAACTCTCCGCTTGTTGACCTCGTTGGTTTTTTCCACCTCATCATGCTGATTTGGCTGTTTCCTTTTCTTAAGGACACAGCTGACACTCGCCAGTGTTCAGGGAGTTTCTTGGTTTATGTTCAGACTGCCCATTATCTTTGTTCTGAGCTCACTCTTTCATTCAGAGATTGCTTCTTATCTTACAGGCCTCTCCTCTGTCCTTGGTTTCTGCGGGCATGCCGATTCACTTCCTTCCTAGCTCTACTCTGTCCTTGGTAGCTGTCAATTGTTGGTGACCAGCTTCTTCTAAGCAGGCCTTGATGATGAGCGTTTTGAAGCAGGCCTTGGTAATTAACTTCTTTTCTGAATCCCACATGGAACACTTGTGCCTCTCTCTTGGACCCAAGGTTGGATACCTGCCTTTCCCCCCACCCAAGCTGTGGTAGCCCTTTCTGGAAAAAGAGCTCCTGGGTGAGTTAGTTCCTCAGCCATAACGGCAGGGTTTCTGTTTGCACCTGCAAGAACTGAGGACAAACCCTGCTGAGGGAAACCGTCAGGAGAAAAGGAAGGCTGGAGAGAGCAGAACAGATCCGTAGAGCTGCGCTGCTTTACCCCCGATGGTGTCACACCTCCTGGCACGGCGACTGGGTAAGGGTGCTTTCCCAGCTTTTCCAGTGCTCACCACCGGAGAGCCGACGGCCCTGGGGGAAGGGCAGGACCCCCTTCTTTGTGCACGCCAGGATCTTGTCACGCTGCGTAAGCTCCTGCGCAAGCAGAAGTGGCCGATAGTGGACTTGTTGAGGGAGGCTGGGGTGGGCACGAGGAAGATGCCGGGAGCAGACTTCCTTCAAGTCATCAAGGGGGGATGTAGGGAGCAGAACGGGAGTGACCTGCTGCCGCTGCCGTACGTCCTTGCGTGCAGAGCCAGGGTGGTTCCAGTGGAGGCAATGGTGGCGGTTGAGCAAGGGGCGCTTTCTCTTGTCTTACCCTCAGAGGACGGCTGCCGCAGTCTGGAAAGCTGGAGGGGAAAGGGAGGGCAAGGATGCAAGAAGTGGGATGTCATCTAGAGCGGGTTGTGGGAGTGAGGGTACCCGTTGCCTCATGGTCTCCAAAGAGAGTCGCTGCTCAGCTCTGTGGCTGCCGGGATCCTGCTGCAGACACTGAACTGGCATCACGCTTCCCAGTGTCGATACTCGACCTTTCCCCCACCAGTCTCGTATCTGTATTCCCATTGCGCTGCCTTCCAGCACGTATCTGTGCAGCACGGCTCAGCCTGGGCCCCACTTCCCACAAGGCAGAGCGGTACGGAGCTGTGAGGAGCACGCTCAGGTCTACGAGGGTTCAGCAGTGCAGATGTTAGCTGGTACTCTAGTCCAAGCCAAACCAAGCCTTCTCAAAACGCAGGGGGCTGGGAAGTTCGGCATGTTAACAGCCGAGAGGTCTGCAGAAGGAGAAGCTGGAGAAGCCAGGGGATGTGCAATACTGCCGTCAGCCCAATGGCAGGAGGGAGGTTATTCAGTCCCTGGGGTTGGGCTGGAAATCTGCAGCCTGCGGTGTAACGTCCTGTACTGGGATTTGGTAGTTAGCACTGATCATCAGCTGATCAAAACCAGACCCTTTCTGCAGCTGTTGGCAGCAGCTGGAAAAGAGAGGTTGGGAAGACCTTGCTTTTTAAAACCTAAGCCAGAGCAGAAGCCTTGTCCTGGTACCTGTGTTGTCTTTCACTGCGGTTTTCACATCTGTGAGAGAAGAGGCATTTGGCTGACGGTTTGTAGGACTGCCTCTTTTGCAGATTAAACATACCTTGTCAGCATGGAAGAGAACTGGACATGGACAAGCAAACACTTGGGGCAACTGCAGTGTAGAGCTGGGGGCAGTCTGTAACATTTCTGTCAGGCTCAAAAGCTAAAGGATGGTTCCATTGCAAGAGGCGAGTCTGTTGGGAGCTCCAGTCTCCCAAATTCCAAACCCCGCGTGTTAAACAGTGCTGAGCCCCATTGTTTCTCTCTGCTGCTCTCTAGCACAGTTTCTCTGGCTTTTTCTTTGGTTGGTTTTTAGTCCCTGGTAGGTGTCCAAGCTCCGTTCCATCAAGCCACTTGCAAACCTGCCCCTTGCCCAGCTTCTGCTGGGGGCCAAGCCAAAGGGATGAAGCCTCGTGCTCGTAGCAAGCGCGAAGCAAAGTTAAAGCGCTGAGAAGTTCCCCCATCAGCCCAGAGCCAGCATGCAGCTGCGATGAGATGGAAGAGCCTGGGAAGCAATTCGTCGGCAGGAGGCGATGGAAGAAGGTACAGTGCGTGTGGCACCCGGGATTAAGCGATACGCTCAGTTTCGTGTCTGGATCAGTACTGTGCTTGCCCTTTGACTAAGCCCCGGCGCAGAGCAGAAATTGTTGTTACTCATCGTGGCTGCCAGAGTGCTGTTCCTGCTCTCTCCTCCCTGGTGCATTGATTTAATCTTTTGTGTCTAGGCAGGGCCTTGATAATGCTCCTGTGTGGGCACTGTGTATGTGAATGGCAGGTTTTCTGCATAGTTGTGACTGATCTTTCTTGCTTCTTTTCATGAGGAAAATCTTGAGATGTACTGCGCAGGAACTATAGAAATGCAAAGAAGTGATGAAGAAAGAGGTGCCAGTCAAGGAGGGAGTGCAGGTTAGTTCTGGTTTTCAATTTTCTTGACTGTGTTCTAGCCAAAAGCCTTGTCTTAAGCAATGGAAATGAGCTGAACTACTGGGTATTTCAGTAGCTTTCAGGCGAGCACCTTCAGTCCTTGCCCCAGCAGGTGGAAACGCGAGATGGAGGTCAGCACGTGCGCCCTCAGGTCGTAGCGGGGCCTCCTCAACCCCGGGCTGGGGATGCTGTTCCTGGGGACGCTGGTTGGAGCCCGCGATGGGGATGCTGGCGGTGGGGCTGTCAGCAGCAGGCTGGGGCGGAGCTGGCGGTAGCAGGGGTGTTGGTACCAGGCCGGGGTGGGGATGCTGGTACCGGGGCGGTTGTTCCTTTCGGAACGGCGAGGTGGCGCCGCGGCTGCAGCCTCTGCCGGGCAGGGGCGCGGTGTCAAGGCAGCAGAAGTGGAAGTGGCGCTGGGTGGGCCCGGGGCCGGCAGCGTGATGGTGGGCAGAGAGGGTTCCCGCATACCAGAGCGGTGAGGGCATCTGCCCTGCCTTGCCCCTTCCCCCACCGCTCCGCAGCTTCCTCCCAGCCCAGGGGCTCCTGGGGGCTGCCCTGGGGGGCTGCAGCGGCATGCAGCCCACTGCTGCCAGGAGGCGCGGGGCGCGGCCTGGCCGTGACACCAGTGGCGCCGGCGGCCGGCAGCACTGTGTCACCCGTTCCGTCGAACGTATCGCAGCCGCCGGGCAGCAGGGAGCCGTAGCTTAAAGCGCGTGGGGCTGGGGGACTGGGGCAGGCAAGGGTCCCCGGGCCGGGGCAGGGCTCGGGGCCAGAGCTCCAAGCCAGAAGTTTAAGGCCTCCGTGCTGCGGGGTTTCAGTAGACCGGCTGCATGAAACCTGTCCCCTCTGGTGTGCG
Organism: Platalea leucorodia; assembly: GCF_965183815.1. Classification (NCBI taxonomy): domain Eukaryota; kingdom Metazoa; phylum Chordata; class Aves; order Pelecaniformes; family Threskiornithidae; genus Platalea; species Platalea leucorodia. The sequence continues at coordinate 65,438 of NC_138842.1, read as the reverse complement.
AAGGGCCTTTGCCCCCCGGCATCCCTCTGGCTTCTAGATGGCTTGGCAGGCACGTTGTTGCTGTTGGATTCTCTCCGCTTGCTGCATCCTGCCTGCTGCCTGCTGCCGCCCACTCCATGCCGTGCCTGCCCAGCTTCCCCTCCGACAGCGTTTTTGAGTTATTGGGCACCTGGCACAACCACCCTCTTCTTCTTTTTCTTTGGTGGGATGCTGTTGCGCAGGGCGGTCTCTTGCGTCTTGGGGGCGCTGGCTGGTGCGGGGCGCTTGGCCTTCTTGCCGCCCATCTCTCCCAATCTGGGCACCATCTGGCAGGAGGCAGCACCCGGCGGCAGTGGCAAGCGGGTCAAAAGCACCCGGGGCTGCCTCCACAGTGCCTCCTGCACCAGTTGGGCCGTGCGGGGCGGATGACGCCGGGGGGCAGCCGGGGGGCTGGCCAGGGGACTCAGCAACGGGATCCGCAGGGGGCCCAGCAGGGGAGTCTCTGCAAGAGCTTTCAGGGGAGCCTTGTGGGGACTCTCCACAGGACTGTCCTCTGAAATCGCCGGAGAGCTCTCCTCAGAAGTCTCCGAGGGGCTCAGTGGCAGCCAGGTGGGGAGGTCTGCCACCACCGCGCCCTGCTTCCCCTCGGGGTCCTGCAAGGGGGAGGCTGGCCCCCCCCAGAAGGGGTCGGCGTCCCCCAGCATTGCCACTGCCAGGCAGTCCTTGGGGCAGTTGCCCTCCAGCCCGTTGTCCCAGAAGTCGGGGACTTTGCTGAAGCACCAGGCGGTGCTGGCAAGGCTGTTGGGGCCATCAGGGAAGGTGTTTTTGCCGTCCACCAGCATCACCGCTGCCACTTGCTCCTTGTTGGAGCCGCCCTCTGCCCTGTACTCCAAGAGGTGGAGGAGCTTGTTGAGGGAGGTGGTCAAGCTGGGGATGACAGGGACATTGGGGACGGTGTCCTCCCCATCCCCCAGCCCCGCCGCCACCGCTCGCTCCTTGGGGCAGCCGCCCTCCGCCACGTACTCGGAGAGGTCGGGAGCTCATGGAGGAAGGTGCTCAAGCTGGGGCTGTCGGGGACATCGGGGACGGAGTCCTCGCTGTCCATGGTGTCAAGCCAGGCGAGCATACGGCTGGCGGTGGTGTCCTCTGCCTGCTCAGGAAAGGCCTCGGCGAAGGCATCTGGCCTCTGCTCGGGCAGATCTGCGGTCTCCCCCGGGGCCCCGGGGTGGTCACCGCTGCTGAAAAAGGAAACAAAACTAATCGAACCCCAGGGCGATGCCAGGTTTGCTGAGCTTGGCCACCCGACCACGGGCTCTGCCACCCCCCCAAACCTCACTTATGGGCTTCGTCGTGGTTCTGCCAGTCGGCAGAGCCAGGGCGGTCTGGCGGGGGCTGGCAGCAGGGACACTGTCCTCGATGGCTGCCCCGTCCTTGCTGGAGGCCTCCGATGGCTTCTGGGCGCTGCCGGGTGGGGTGTGGAGCACAGGGGGGCCTGTGGGGTCCAGGGTCTCCCCCTGGCCCACGGCCCTGGGCCCATCGGCTGGTGGGGCACCAGTGTCCCCATCGCCACCTGCTGTCCCCAGCCGTAGGCAGGGGGACAAGGAGCGGCCACGGTGGGGAGCTGCACCCCACAGGGGAGCTGCATGACAGGGGGGAGCTGCACCACAGGGGGAAGCGGCACCATGCCGGGGAGCTGCACCACCTGGCCTGGGGCCCCCAGCGGCCCCGGCACCCCCTGCCAGACGGTGGCCTGGGCCAGCTGGGAGGTGACGGTGTGCACCTGAGCAGGCCTGCGGGACACCGGCAGCCCCGGGCCAGAGAAGGGCAGCAGGCCGGCAGTGACCGGTGGCGGCACGGCTGGGGCGGTGACGCTCACACTGGGCACCTCCAATGCCATCGGCAGCCGGAGAGGGAACCTCTCTGTTGGGGGAAGCAGAGAGGAGCAATGGGGTGAGATATTGGTGGGCAGAGCCGTCTGGGGGGCTACGTGGAGGGCAGGAGCACTGGGAGGAGCGGGAGCCTGCTGCTGTACGTGCCATGGCGCTTGGTCAGGGTGGGGTTTGTTGGGGGCAAGCAGCCCTCGTCCCCATGGCGATCATTCCGCCAGCACCTGCTGCAGCCAGCCTTGCGCTGGTTTGATTTTTCCTACCACAACAGCTTCCCATCTCAAAGATTTCCCATCCTGCTGAGGTTTCCTGTCCTGAATGATGGGTTCCCACCCGCACAATGGCTTTTAAACCGCATGATGGTTTTCCATGCCAATGAGGATTTCTCAGTCCCGTCATGGTTTCCTAACCCAACGGTCTCCCATCCCCACGATTTCCGATCCCAAGCGTGATTTTGGGGGGGAGGTGAATTTCCTGTCGAAGGGGAAGGGATGGGGCTGGCACTGGTGTCCCTGCAATGCTGACACGTGTGTGCTGCCCATCCGGCCCCGGTGGTGGGGACTATGGGGGTTGGGGCGCTTTTAGGTCGTTTTTGTCCTCCCCCTCTCTGCCCCGGCAGGGGGGGGGAACCGCTGCTCCCAACTGTGGTGGAAGCGGTGCCGGTGCCAGTTCCGTGCGGCCGGGATGGGGAGCTGTCAGGAAAGTATGGCAACTGGCCTGTGCCGACAGAGGAGAGAGGCCAGGATGCAAAGTATAGCATTACAAGAGGCATTCTTGCATTTGCGTGCATGAGCTGTCTCATTAAAACGGGGGCACCCGGAATGCGGTCTTACACATGGTTCTTACACCTTTCAAGCATTCAGGTGCAGCGCGATTTGACCGAGCGCTACTTAGCACGCACACACAGGCTGCTGCTTTGCAAAGCGACTCTCATTCTGTGGCGGCATCATCCATCTGCTTCTTTCTTGATCTTTCTTGATCCAGACGTCCCGGTGGTCGGTCTTGCTGCAGTTCCCTATCTCTGATGGCAGATAAGGGGAAGGTTCCCCAGAGGAGTCGGAGGGGCTGGGATGCTGGCGTGATCTGGGTAGTGCAGGGGTATCCTTTCTTCTTCAGACTGTCCTTCTCCTCCTTGCAATGAGCTGGGGTCCTTCAGTCATGCTGACTGAACCATGACTGAGCAGTATACGACGTAAACTAGCTGTATCTTAAGAAATGTCATACAATTTCCTACTCTTGAGACTAATTGCTACAATAGTTTTTCCTAGCAATGAGATTTTCCTAGCAGTCCCTCCTTTCCTTTTGACCATCAGGGTCGCACTATACTCTTCCTTCTTTAAGTAAGTCGTATGTTGAGCATATAAGGTAGTAGAACACTGTAAACGCACAGATAGATAATTACAAAGCCAAACAAGCTAGTGAATACAACAACCCAAATCCTTTTAGTTCACAGGCCTCTACCTAAGTCTGGGAGCCAAGAGGTTAGCCACCCAAACAGATTCAGGAGAGATCCCTGCCTTACTTCGTGTAGTATTTTTAAATGAGTCTTCCTCTTGTTTCTGTCAGTTTCATTTTTCTGGTCTTGACTTACATAAAAACCCAGCAGCTGTTATTCAACAATGCACGTTCTCTGTCCTGCGCTGCTGAAAGGTGCTCTAGGGCTAATCCATTTGTGCGGAGGCACCAGGAAGAGAGAGCGCCAGCGTTTGTGGGGCTGTGAATGGGGTTCCCTGGATACTTGAAGCGCAGCAGCAGCTTTTGGTCCTGGCCCCTTTGGGGTGGGAGGAATCCCTGGACGTTCGCCGTTTCCAGGCTGGGCTCTGGCTGTAATCAGCGGGCCAGGGAGAGGGACTCTCGGGAACTTTTCTTTCTCCCTGCTTCCCCCCAGTTCCAATCTCTATTAGAGGTAATGATGATTTGGCTTCCTGGACACATCCTAGAGAAGGTAGATCCAGGATGGAAGTGTAGGCTGCTCTATACCTTCAGAGCTGTAGGCTGGGGCTGGAGTTACTATTTGCTCATTCTAATTTCTTTTCCATATCCTACACTAGGTAAGCGTGGGGACAGCAGTGTAGTCCTCCTACTGAGAAGTTGGGCTCAGTGTAGAACGACAAGAAGCCCACCCTGAGTGATATGGTGGGAAGCAAGACAGAAAAGGAGCACGGGCAAGAGAGCTGTTAAGGTAGTGGAAGAAAGCCATTCACTCCTGGATAGAAAGTGGGAAAGTGAGGGCTGGAGAGCCAGAGGGCTCTGCTGCTAACGCTGGCAACAGGTAAGCAGTAACGGCTTCACCGTCAGGCTTGGATTTTGTGAATGCCCAAAGGCAACGGACGTGGCTGGTGCTCGTCCCTGAATGTTGGTGTGCTGACAATCTAGAGTGAATTCTGGGGTGTTCCCTGATGGCAGCCAGGCTTAGCCCGGTGTTTTCTGTTAGACACAGAGCTTAAAATGCCTTAAAAATGTATAGTGTGAACACAGGAGAGCTTGGTGGTGGGTGGGAAGTGGAATGGACTGCGTCCTTGTATGGAGGCCATGGCGGTGGTCTCTCTGTAGGTGCTGGCTTTAAGGTGGACAAGCAGGCGTTATCCTCTCTGCACCCCTGACGTACTGTCATCCTTCTTCCTTTTGCCCTCCCTCCGTACCCGTCTGACTCCTGGGCTGATGGGTTGTATTGCTTTCCTTATGGATGACCCTGCACACCATTGGTAGGAATTCCATCTATGATCTTCCTTTGATAAAATCCAAAGCTTGGAAAAGGGTTCCTTTCCCAATCTCTAACTTTTTCTTTAAGGAAAAAAGAAGGCAGAAAGCTTTTTTCCCTTTTTCCCTATCTAGTTACATCCTCTTGACGTGCAGAAGGACGATTCTGAGAAGAGTGCATCAGTGCGCAGGTGATTACAGTATTCGCTGTCGAAGGCATTGAGTTTGTCCACAGCCCTTTCTCTCATACAGAACTAGAGAGCCAACTCTGGTGCCTTACTGTGGTCTGCAACAGACGGAGAGTTAGGCATTTACTCCACATTCTTCTGCACGGGAGAGCTGGTTAAAACCTTCGGAACTCAAACCCACTGATGGTTTTTTGAGATGTGTTTTCTTCATTAACCTTGAGGCTGGTGACTGCTCCCTGTACTAGATAGTGGAAAAAAGACTGGTGGAAACATCAAGACACAGCCTACTCTGCATCCTCAAACGTTACAGCAGTGAAATACCAAGACTGTGGAGTTATTTGCCGCATACAATGAATTTTTTACACTGTTGAACATTTCTAGCCTCATGCTCTCAATTCAAGACCGTCTTCACCCGTGAATCATCGACGTGGTTTTATAACTGATTAGGATGCCCAAAATGTCCTTAGTTTGGCTAAAACCTATTTTGATGGTTCTACTTATACACAGGTGTTAGAACAGCATTACTGGACTCTGAGGGGCATACCTGCCCAACGTGTCATCAGGCCGCTGTTTCTCCTGAGGCTTTAATTGCCAACAAGTTCCTGCGCCAGGTAACACGATGGCTTTTACGTGAACTGTTTGTAAGAAAAGTCTATTTGTACAAAGCTGAAAGGGAAGAAAATATTAATTTACATCTCCTTAAGCAAGGCTAAATTGAGTAAGGCTAAATGTACTTTTCAAATACATTATCTGTTGTTACAGAAGCTTACAAGTCTTGAGAGACAATCTGGGAAATTCAGGTCACGCTTTTGTTTAACAGGCTTGCCTCACTGTCAGGTTCAGTGTTAACACTGAGGTACTTGAAATACAGATACTCTGCGTTACCCATCGTTAATGTCAGCATTTAACGTGATGTGTTCATATAGCTGTTTGCTGGTTTCTTTTAGGATTGAGAGCATTGGTAGGAACACACAAGTAATTCTACTCCGTGGAGGCTTTTGTTGCTGCATCTATGGAAGTTTCATATTACCTTTTTGCAAATGCTTTCCTGCCTCCAGGCTGTGAACAACTTCAGAAATGGAGCTGGCTACACAAAAAGGCTCCGGAAGCAGGTTCAGCAGCAACTGCAGCAGCAGCCACCACCGCCACCACCTGCACCACCTCTCATGACTGTTACACCTCCTGCTGCTCTGGTGACTGCTGCTGAACTTTCTAAATCTTCCTCTCTGTCAGTCAGCAGTTTGTTGGAAGAGAAGGTAAGTGTTATTTCAACGTATGCAGTGATCCTTGCACTTGAGTAGAGCTTATTTTCCAACTGTTTGTTTGCATTGATTGACAAGGGCTGTCAGGTTCCTGTACTAAGGCAACCAGCATTACCAAGTCTTCTGGGCCGCCAAGGACAATCAAGACCCACAGCTGGTAAGTAATGATAACTTGAGAATTTCTTTAAAAGAATAATCTTCAGATAAACTGAATGGGATTTTTTTTCTTTTTTGTCTCCCCTCCCCAATAGGTCATGCCATGAGAGCCAGTACAGTTCGCTCAGCAGGTGGCAGACCAGGCTGCGAATTGTAAGTATTCTGCAGAAATTCAATATAGTGCTACTTGTAACCTGTTAAACGAGGCCATAACACAGAATTTATCCAACAGCTGATTCAGAATGAAATGAGTATGCACAGAGAGTTGTGGAGAATACAAGTGGTAATTAATTTTGAAATGGCTTAATTTGCATTGGCTTTAAGAAAGGGGATCTGTGCTTGCAGGAAGATGAGTTGAAATACAACTCCAGTACATGACTGAAAAGAGGACTCTGAAAAATGAATGCCTTTTGAGGAAACCGTAATTACATATAAAGATTTTTTTCCAATACGCTTTGTTGTTGTGTATGGTAAACATCCCAAACTAAAACAAGACAAATGTAATTCTAAAACTTTCCCAAAAACTTGTAGGAATTCTAAACTGGTGTTGCTTGAACAGGATGTTCACCTTTTGCATTTGCATGCAGTCTACTTTTTCTCCTGTTGGCCACTTTTTCTCCTGTTAACTGGGAAAAGAAAAAGTCCATTCTCGATGAGTTTACGGATGATTTTGCTACGGAATGGATGGAATATAAAAAGATTGAAAAGGAGCATAGACGTTCGTTTTCCAGGTCACTGCTTTACACGCCCGTAACGGAGAAGCGAGTTGCCTGGAAGAATCAGGAGCATTTGCACTCCACCTCTTTGTCATTAGATGGATTGGATGAGTCAAGGGATTAGCAGGGACAGGAGTTTCCTATGTAGGTTCCTCGCTCCACTGTGGCAGAGGTGACAGTTGACTGACAGTTATAATTTGGCAGCAGTTGTGAAGGAACAGGTGTCTCTGTTCCTAAAGCTTCTCTGCAATAACATCCTTCACCTCCTGACAGCCGCGAGAGGCTAGAAACGGAATCAGTGCAGCTGCTGGATGTTCTGTGTCTGCCTCTTTGGATTGTAACCATTACCTCAAAGCGCTTTGGAGGAGATAAGGTGATTGTAACCTGGACTGGTAACTGGTGGCTTTGGCTAGTATTTTGTTGACGTTGTTGAACTTTTCTTAGGAATTAAAAGATGAGACTTGTTTGTAAGGAAACCTTAAATTGGTGAAGGACCTTGAGAGGAGGAATGATGCTAATGGACACCTGCGGAATAATGAGAAATGGTTCTTTAAAAACAATAAAAGAAGAACTTGTGAAGAAAACAGTCAGGGTTGCTGATGTTCTCTAGCCCCCAAAATCACTCGGGCAGGAGTCTGGAGAGCTCTCTGTTAGTAATGCTGTCGGTATCTTTCCTAGGGTCATGGCATTGAGTCCAAGTCCTAGAGGCTGAGTTGAGCAGCTTTTCGGTATGCTTTTTCCTGACATGCGGTCACTATCCTTGCTTAGAGCTAGAGGTATGTGCACAATTTTGCTAGGACATCTGGCTAGAAGTGTTGGTTAAATAGTCGGGTATGTCGGATTGCAGTGCGTGTCTTTTGCATCCTGGACAGGTTGGCAAAGAAGTAGTGAAGTTGAAGAGACTAAGGTGGCATTTGAAAATTGAGCTTCACTGTCTTCAGGCTCAATTGTGCTTTCTTGATGGTTGATACTGCGCTGTAGCCATGAAGACTTGCTCTTTTTGCATCTTACTGCAACAAAACTGATTTGCACTGCCCGTAGCTGCGGAGTAGGCAAAGATGTGCGTGTTGACGTACCAGTAGAGGCCAGTCTACCCCACCTGAAATCAATGCACAGCTCTGGTGGTTCATGTGGTAGAAGTGAGCGGAAATAGCCTTACCCTTGCTGTATGTGTTTACACTAACAAAGCAGCAGCTGTTGTGTCTTGTAAGCAGAAACTTTGACATGTTACCAAGTTCTTCAATTTGCAGTAGCGTTATGTCAGCAGCTGAAAGAAGCTTTGACTTAAGCATATGGAGAGGAAAAAAAAAAAAAAAACCCAAACGCAATTTGGGAGGAAAAAAATTGGGGAGAGTGACTGTTTTGAATTAACTTCATTTATTTTTTTGGTATTGTGTTTTTCTTAAGGTCCAGGTCTCCCTGTAGTGCTTCATCTTACTCTAGAAGTTTGTATGCCTACTGTGAGTCAAGGTCCAGTTCTTCCCACCCTCGCTTCTGCTCTCGGTCATTGAGTCGCGCCCATTCTCCTTCCAACTCGCCATCTCCACCGTATCCATGAGGAGGCAAAGGGAAGAGTCATAACTATCGCTCTAGGTCAAGGTCACGTGGTTATCCCCGTTCAAGGTCAAGGTCACCCCCATGCAGAAGATGCCATCCACGGTCAAGGTCTCCAGTATGCAGAGGCCAGTCTCCCACGACAAAAGTACATCCATACGGCTGCTCCAAACCAGGCCTTGGTTTTGCTGTGCAAAAAGGAGAGAGCTAAACAAGTATAATTCATAGCATCTTCATCCCATGCTGAGCAAGCATGGGGTAAGACAGAACAGCGAATGTTGGAGCAGGCCACCTGCGCCGATTCAGCAGAGCTGTCTTTTTCAGCCATTTTGTGACATTATTATTGCATATGCACACTCCCAGTTCAAAATGCTTGGGGTAGAATTTGCCAAAGTGTTATGGCTTGTTCAGTTCTGCTCCCACTGAAGAAAGACCCCCATTAATTTCAGTGGGAGCAGAATTTGGACAATTTGGAAAGCTTTGGGAAAAAACTGCCTCTCATTTAAGGCAGTTCAAATTTTCCCTTATTATACATGTGGATTTGAAACAGCTTTCATGCTACAGGGTTCTTCAGGTGTTTTTATATGAAAAGAAGGGGCTGAAGTGAGGACTGGACACGACAGGCACAATGGAAGGAGTCTGTGGGCACTGACCCACTGATTTTCCACTTAGGAGTAGGAAAGCATCCTGACAATCCTGGCTGTCCGGGTTAGGTAGCAGATCAGGCCTCTTGTAGGTACAGGTTACTGACATTTGACACAAAATCAATCTCGCACCATTTACTCCAAAATAGCACACGTTAAGGCGTACAACCCTAGTTGGGGGGGGTGTGTGTGTGAGGGACCACCCCTAAAACAAGAAACAAAAACATTTCTCCATTTTTATTCACTTAAATACATCCTGGGGAAGTTGTGGTGTGCAGCACTCCAACCTATTTTCCAAATTTTAAATGTAATTTAGTAGGCACTGAGCTGTAGTGAAGTGTGTAGAAAAGAACAGCTGCTCAGTCCTGCACGCTGTAATGTGATGATTTGTGAAGCATTCAAAAGGCATAGATCTAATCCAGGGAAGTCAGAGGTGGATGAGAGCTTGTGGAAGCAGTGGGACTGTTGCCAGTAGGTGGAGGGAGGTGATCTTTCCCCGTCCTCAGCACTGGTGAGGCCACACGTGGAGCACTGTGTCCAGTTCTGGGCTCCCCAATACAAGAGAGACATGGACATAGTAGAGAGAGTCCATCAAAGGGCCAGGAAGATGCTGAAGGACTCATCTGTCCTATGAGGCCAGGCTGAGAGCTGGGACTGCTCAGCCTGGAGAAGAGGAGGCTCAGGGAGGACCGCATCAATGTGTCTTAATACCCAAAAGGAGGCTGCAAGGAGGATGGAGACAGGCTCTTTCCAGTGCAGGACCAGAGGCAATGGGCACAGCCCGAAATGCAGGAGGTTCCCTCTGAACATCAGAAAACACTTTTTTACTGCGTGGGAGGCTGAGCCCTTCCAACCTCAACCATTCTGTGATTCTGTGATCTGTGACTGCAGACATCATCAAATAGCGTTTGTCCTCTCTGCTGCCCACCTTAGAAGTCTCTAGAGATCTCTAAAGGCCCAGATAAGGAGCGGCTTCGATGCTGTTCAGATCAGCCACCTTTCCTTTGGATCCCAACGAGATCCGTATGTTTAAAGAAGAAGAATTGCTGAACCGCCCTTCAAGCTCTCTGTCTGGCGGCCTGTAGAGGAGGGGACTGGTGGAAAATGTTAAGACAGTTTAGGAAAGAGAGCATAATTTGTTCCGGTTTCCTCTTCTGATAGCATCTGGTAAGCAATACAGCATGTTAACGTTCCATCGACAGTTGTAACACCAAACAAGGATCAGAGGAGAGGAGCAGGTGTAAACAGCTTTTTGCTGAAAGAGACTTTGAGAACGGAGGAAAGGCTGTGAATTGTAAGATGCCAGAAACTGTAGAAATGTGAAGAGAGCATCTCGTCACATCTGTGGTGAACTCCCCGCTGCGGCCCATGTTGTATCCTCACGGGAATGATGAAAGATTAGCATTAGATTCCAAAGGAATTGGTAAATGTCTTTAGCAACATCAAAAGTCCGTTGGGATAGAAACACTCGGTTAGGATCCTAGCCTTGCCTTTTCTTATGCAGCTGCGAGCTGAAAGCAGAAAGTGGTATTTCCTGCTGTGCTGCAGGGGAGAAGTTTCCACATTGCTAAAAACCCAGCATAAGACAGCCCTGCCTGGAGCTACCATTCCCCACAGGCCAAAAGACTCCAATTGTAAAACTTCTGTGCAGCCCGCACAGCAATGGGCTTCCCACCGTTCTGAAAGCTGGGAGGGGGAGCAGGCCATCAGGCAGGAGAAGTGGCCCCGAAGATGCCCATGGAGCGTTGGAGATGGTGCTCAGCCAGCACCAGCGCAATGAGGAGGGCTTCTCGCTCACGGTCCAAAACCAGACCAAGAGAAAAGCAGCAAGAGAGCAATCTCCATTTGTGAAAGGTTCCCAACTCCTAAAAGGGCAAACTCCGTGGAAGATGCTTCATTTTCTTTTCCCTCTTTTCTGCATCAGCTCTTCCTGTTTGGTAGGAGGAAGAGAAGAGATGAAGCGACAAAAACTAGGACTTGTGTTAAGCTTGACTAAATCTGACGTTGCCAAGGGAGAGAAGCAGGGCTCTGGAGTGCACAGAAGGGAAGTGAAGGGAAGGTCCTGGGGGCACGCTGGGACGCGTGAACACGGGGCTCTGGGCCAGTTGGAGAGCAACAGGGAGGTCTGCAGGGACCAGGAGGGCAAATGTGGGGCTTGGGGCACCCCAAGAGGACGCAGTGCCCAGGGGTGAGTGGGCCTCGTGACCCCCCCAGAGGCCACCCTGCCCCTCCCGGCCTGGGTGGCGGGTCATAGTGGTGCCCTTTGTGACCCGCCTCTGTGACACCCTGTAGCGCTGCATATGGTCAACGTGGTCACGCCCCCCACCCCACAGCGTCCGGCAGGACGGCGACGGGACAGGGTGGGAGCGTGGAGCTGGCGAGGAGCCCCTGAGCACAGCCCACGTCTTTCCCCGGCAGCCCCGCGGTGCCAAGGCATTTTGCCAAAGCTTCCCCCTTCCCCACCCCTAGCCCTTTCCTACGTCCTGCAGGATGGCGGAGAAACCCCCCAGCCGCCCCAGGGTGGCCTGGGAGGAGAAGAGGGCTCCCCAGGAGAGCAGCTCTCCTCCAAGGCCCCACCAGGCATGCGTGCCCAGGCTGCTGCAGACCGGTAAGTGAGGGGCACTGCCGGGCTGGGCAGGGCTGGGGCCTGCACCCTGATCGACGCCAGGGTCCTGTTTCCCGGGCACAGCGGCAGGCGGGGAGCACGGCACTGGTGGAATGCTGCTCGGGGCTGGGAGCTGGCCCCAGCACAGCCTCCCCCAGGGCGGGAGAGAGCAGAGGGGACTGGGCTCCTGCTCTGGGCTATGGGCAGCAAGAGGCAGCTGGCCTGGCAGAAGGCAGCGGTGGTGGGGGACGGGGACCTTTCCAGCCTGTCTGCAAGCGAGTTCCTAAGCCCAGTGCACTTGTGGCTTTCTGTGCCGCACTGCGCTGCAGCATCGCAGCCCATCTGCCGGGCACCCTCCAGGCCAGGCACCCATGGGGAGAGTGCTCCAGGGGAGTGGGCACGGGGTTGGACGGAGGGCAGAGCTCCTCCGTCTCCTCGCATTTGCCTTCAGCCCCTCTCTACAGCCCTCCCTGCTCTCCTCCTTTACTAGGTGCCCCCGCTGGTGCGTCCAGCTGGCGGTCTCTGTACCAAGAGGAAAAAGAATCCATGCAGTTCATCCAGGCTTTTGTGAAGAGCTCAGAAAAGGTAAGCGCAGCCATTTCCATGGTAGCTGTGCCTGCGTCTCCTGACAGTGCCACCGGCTCTGCTGCCTGCTGCCAGGGCTGCTGGGGGTCTGGTGGCTGGGCAGAGCTGCTCCCCCCAGGTCTCCTGCACAGCACTGCAGCCCCAGGGCCATGTGTCTACCTTCTCACGCTCCTCGTTTGTCTCTCTGTCCCCCGGCTGCCAGGAGGAGGCCCAGAGGATGCAGTTCCTAGAGACCATCTGTACCCTGTGCAAAGCTGCCAGGCACAAGGGCTTGTCACAGGGCCTGAATGCGTTCTGCCAGAGATTTGAGTTGGCAGAGAATATCAAGGTGAGGGGACACCGGGCAGGTCTGGGGACGGGGGCAAGGTCCCCAGGCACCGGCACAGTGTGCGGGCAGTGCACGGGCAGGGGTAGGGCAGGGACAAGTGTGAGTGGACACGGAACTGCCCTGAGGGGACTCCGGTGCCACTGAGAAGCCCTGCCAGCAGAGACCCCACCACCGGGAGTGGCAGGGGGCACGCTGGGCTTGGTGCTGGGGCGGGGGCAGAGGGTCTCCGCCAGCCCCACCGCCTGGTGCTGGGTCTGCTGGCACTGGCTGCTGGTGGCTGCCAGGTGCCATCCCAGTTGTGCTCTGCAGGTGCTGCTGGAAGAGGAGCCCAGGAACCACCTGCACACAGCGGTGCGGCAGCAAGCCATGCTTGCCATCGCCGCCTTGAGGTAGCTGCCCAGCCCCTGGTTTGGCTGGCACCTCTCCCCGTCCCCCAACTAGGCAGAGTCCAGTAGTGCCGTCAGAGGGCCTCTGCTCTGCCCTGCTCGCGGCTTGTTGGGAGGGCGCAGGGGAGGCCAGAGGGATCCTGCAGCTGCCTGCCATGCCTTGGCTCTTCCCCAAAGCGGGAGGCTTGCCTGCCAGGACTGTCCTTTGGCCCAGGCCGTGTTGGGGAGGGAGGAGGTGCCTCCTGGCAGGGCTCCCTGCACACCCTCCATCCCCCTTGGGGACCCCTGCTCCAGAGGTCCGTGGCCACTTGCCCAAGGCATCGAGGCGCCCAGCACCAGTGTGCAACAGGCCCCTCTCTCTCTTTGCAGCAAAGTGGAGATGGTGTTGGAGGGCAAAAAGAAAAGCCTCTTGCAGGCCTGCTTCAGGAGTGTCTTCTTGCTTCCTCCAAAACCGGACATGCAGGACCTGGACACTACTCTCTACTTTAAGGTAAGTGCTGGCTGAGCGGCAGGAGTCCCTAGTCCCTCTGGGCTGCTCCCTGGCCACCGTGTGCTGAGAGAAACCCGGAGATCCAAGGCAGGGCAGCGTCTCAGCTTTGCTTTCCCACCCTCATCCCTTCACCCGCAGTCCTTGGTGTGGGGAGTTCAGATCCATCTCCGGGCGTGAGAAGGACTGCAGAAAGACTGCCACAACCTTTTGTGCTCCTTGCAGACCCTGGATACCATGGATACCATGCTGTGGACGTTGGTGCGCAGCTCTCCTGCCTCTGGCTTCACAGAGCTGCAGACAATCTTACAGGTGTGGCATTGGCAAAGAGTGGGGTTCGCAGGGGCTGTTCTTCTGGGAGCCCCGTGTCCCCTGGCTGCACTCAATGTCACTTCCCCTCTGCAGCCTCCTCCTGTGTCACAGGCCTCCTATGCCCTGCCCATGGCTCTTCTGGGCCAGCTCCGTCCCCAGAGCTTTCCTTGCACCAAAGCAGTGGGAGGCATTTGAGCCCTCTCCTTAGGCAGCGCAGCGGTGGCAGCTGGTGCTGCTCTTCCCCTGCCTCACCGTCCCTCGTGCTTTCCTGCCCAGATCTGACTGGGGCAGAGAGCCACTGAGACCTGCCTGTCCTGCACAGGGAGCCCAGCCCTGAAGCTCTGTACTCCTGGCTTCCCAGGGGGCCGTATCCCCATTGCCCCATTGCAGACCCCGCAGGCAGGCTCCTGCCCAAGAGCCCATCCTTCATGGGAGAGGGGACACAGGGCTGTGTTGTGGGTGAGGGCATGGAAGGGAGCAGGCACTGCCCTGGGGGTGCCATCTGCCCACCTGCCTGGCCACAAGGACTGCGTGAGTCCAGCCAGGACTTCAGCAGTGCTGCTTCTGCTGGCGCGGGCACCAGCTCCCGGGGCACGTGAGCACTTTCTCTCCTCCCAGATGCTGCTGACCTTCGTCAACTGCCAGAGTGCAGCTGCGTGCGAGAGGGCTGTGGGGAGGATTGGGAGGCTGAGCGATTTGCTGGCCAGCTGTTCCTCAGTGAAGGTAAGGAGCCAGACACCCTCCAGCCACGCTCTCTCCCCTTGCCTGCACACCAGCGCAGCCTGCAGCTCAGAGATGCCTGCGAGGCAAGCCTGGCAGCGACTGAGGCATTCAGCAAGGCTCTGCCCTGGAGCCAGGCTCTTGGTTTCTTTCTTTTTCCCATGCTCTTCTCTCCCCAGTTCCCTCTCTGCCAGGAGCCATCTCGGCCCCCAGTCCTGTGCAGGACAGCACTGCCCAAGGAGCATGGCAGGAGCCCAGGCCTAGCAGCTCCCCCTGCCCTGCTGCCCAGCTGGCTGCTTTGGGAGGGCCCTCCAAAGCTCTGACTCCCCGGGGATCCTTCCCTGGGCAGACTCTTGGGTCGCAGCTGCTGCCCCTCAGCCCTTCTCCCTGTCCTGCCTCCCTTGCCCAGGTCCGGAGCACCTTTGTAGGAGACGATGACAGCTGTGCCTGCCAGACAGAGATCCGTATCCCCATCCTGGGGCAGCTGCTGGGGCGTCTCATCCTTTGCCGCACTTGCACGAACTGGGAGATCAGCTGGGGGGCTTTGGATGCTCTTCATCACCTCTTCAGGTTCATCCTGCGGCAAAAACGTAAGAGGAGCTGTGGTGGGCTGCGTCCCTCCACACACAGGCATCTCCTCATGTGCCTGCTTGTTTCCCTGAGTGTTGCAACGGACCGTTCTTGTACTTGCTGGAGGCTGTCCAGGAAAGCCTGCCAGCTTCTCTGTCCCTCGCATCTCAGTTATTCCAACAACGTGTTAGTTGTGCGACTGCGGGCAGAGTTCTAGTTCCTTTGAGCTTCCCAGGCCGTGAGCGTTTGCACACATACGCTTGAGGCAGGTGTCTCTCCTCCTTCTCCATCGTCCCTGAGGTCCCTCTGGTTCCCTTCGCCTGTTGTCACCCTTTGCTTTATACCCATGCCTACCACCTCCTCCCCTGACTGTGGGTCGTAACCTCCTTCCTCAGCCATTCCTAGTTCAAAGCTCTTTTCACCATTTGCTAAGCTTGTTGGCAAAGACGCTTTGTCCTACCCACTTGCCTGTGATCCCCTCCTGTTTAGGCACGACGCTGCCAGAGGATAATCGAGAGCATCCGCGGCGTCAAAGGGAATGGGAAGCTGAGAATACCTCCTGGCTTTCTTCGCCCAGCACCAGCAACATTGCAGTGGTAATGAGCTCTTCCCTTGCTGGGCCTCTTGTGCGTGGCATCAGCAGGAGACTTGTGTGAGCAAAGAAATCCAGAATCGACGAGGCTGGCATGGCCTCACTGTCCCTGGTGAGAGGGTTGCTGCTGTCCCCGAGCAGGAACTAGAAAGGGCTGCACTCCAGTGTCCCAGCAGCATCTCCAGCCTGCCTGGCCACCAGCAAGCCCTGGTGACCGGCACGCTGTGCCCTCTCTGGAGGGCCGTCACGCTGTGCTCAGGACCGCAGCCCTCCTGCCTCACCCTGAGGGCCTTCTCTTCTCCTCCTCCACCACGCAGTAGTGCAGCCCCTGCTTCCAGCTTTCCTGCGGGCACCGCTGCCAGCACTGCCGGGCCATGTCTTGCCAGAGCTGCTCTCACTGCTCAGCTAAGCAGCACCATCAGGGCGCTCGGTGTGCCATGTCTTCCCCGCCTTCCTTCCTCCCATAGGCGTTTGGAAAATACCTCCAGCCTTCTGAGAAGACAGACGTCGTCCTCGTGGCCATTGAGGCCATGAGAGACTCCAGCGTCTATGACAAGGAGGAGGCGAGCAGCATCCTGGATGTGGCTGTGAGAGAGCCTGCCTCCTGGCTGACAGAGGTAAGCAGCCTGTGGCTGCCCTGTCCTTAAGCCCTTTCAAGCACTGTTCCTCCCTCCCTCCCTCCCTAATGCAGGTGCCTCAGGCACCTTGAAGCCATTTGAAGCCAGCAGAGCAGGATGGGAAGAGCAGCAGTTTGAGAGGCAGCTGAGGAAATGGCTGCATTCCAGTGGCAGCACCATCCTCACCTGTGTGCCCTCCAGGTGCCAGGCATCGTGAGGTGCATCTATGAAAACAGGGAGTGCATCCGCACGGCATCAGCCCGGCAGAGCCTGGACTTGCTGCTTCTCCTGATGACCGACCAGTGCCCCAGGGAAGTGGTCAGGAGCCTGCTGAAGCTCTCTCCATCATGTGACAGGTACTGAGCCCAACAGCCCCCGTGGGCTTGTGCCATGTGGGGAGAGGGGCCTGGAGACTTTCTGGCTGCCGGAGCCAGGGGAAAGCGCAGGACATTCCCCGAGGAGCAGGGCCCTCCAGCCCACCCCACTTTCCAGCCCTGGCGGATGGGCCAGGCCCGCAGTAGCCAAAGCTGGCCAAGGCAGCCCGGAGCCCCGCCACGAGGTTCCTCCCTGCCCCACGGGGAAGACTATCTCAGCCCCCTCCTCCTTGCCCAGGCAGGGACCCGGGCACTCCAAGCGAGGGGTCGGGAAGGGCCAGGACAGCCTGGGTCCTGTGGGGCTGGCCCGGGCACAGTGTGGTGGTCGAGGCAGCCCTGCTGACAGAGCGCTCTGGGCCTGCAGTGCTGCTCTGGCCATGTGGGACGTGATGCTTTCCCAGCCCCACACCTTGAAGAAGGTCTTGAGGGAGCTGCTCAGCCGGCTCCAGGACCAGCGGCTGCGCAGGGTGTTCAGCTCCAGCACAGAGGACGCCTGCATCCATCACTTGGCTGTGAGTGACCAGAGCAGTCCTCGCTCACCCTCAGGGCTGTGCCTGCCTCTCCAGGAAACTGGCACAGCCCTCTCCTCCCATCTGCCCCCAAACGGTCACCTCCTCCAGGACACAGGGACAGAGCCCCTTAGGGCCAGCAGGGACCTGCCCAGCAGCAGGTTCCCCTGCGCCAGCCATGCAGGGCCACCCCACGCTGCTTGGGCCCTGGTGCACAAACACGAAGCCCAGGCAGCCCCTGCCTGCCTAGGCAGCTCTCTGCTTCCCCCCTGCCTGCACCCCGCTGCCCTGCTCTGCAGACTGGAAAGCTGGGTCAGGGCAGGGGCTGGGTCAGGGGCAGAGATGTGGCCTTTGCACAGGCTGAACGGGCTGCAAGGTTGGGGACAGAAGACAATCGTCACCACTCGCGTGTCGTGCCTCCTTTGTGCCCGCTCTTGCTGTTGGATTGCTCCTCTGAGGCATGAGAGCAAGAGGCTGCCGATGCTCAGAGGACAGGAGGAGCCGGCACAGAGGACCGTGTGGTGTGCGGCGAAGCGCGGGGCACGGGGATGCCAAGCGGCCCTCCACAGGCAGAGCTGCCCCCAGGACGGGCTGTCTGGCCCTGGTGCCCTTGCCCTGAGCTGCCAGTGGGAAGCAGGAGCCGCAGGGTGCGGGGAGCGCTGCAGGCTCTGCCACTCTTTCACTGCCATCTCTGTTTCAGCTGCTGGCCTCCAGTGACATTAAATCAGAGGAGTTTGCTAGCCTCTACAAAGTCCAGCGGTACCTGAGGCGGCCAAGCGTGGTACTGCTCTCGCTGGTGCTCAGAGGCCTCATCACACTGTCGCAGACACCTGAGACGGTGAGCAGGGCCTAGTCCAGGGAAGCCATGGTGGCTTGTTTGTTGCACGAGCCATGGGGGTCTGCAGAGCGCTGCCACGGAGGGGCCTGGTGGCCGCCTGGGGAGCTTTGCAGGCCCAGAGGGTTACCAAGCCATCTGGGCGTTTGGGCCAGTCGGGAAAGGAGGTGGCGGAGCAGGGGACGTGGAGCCTTTGTTCTCCTGCCCTAATTTCCCTACCGGCTGCTATCCCCGTGTCCCCATCCATGCGCCCATGGCCACCGCCTGCCATCAGGCTGCTGCAGGGATTCCTGTGCCGCCTGGCAGGAAGGCGGACGGGAGGCTGGTGCTTAGTGGCCCGAGCATTTTTGCCAGGGTGGTCTTTCACCGCTTATCAAAAAAAGAATTGCGTGCTTCCTACAGGCAAGAAAAATGCTGGTCCTGCTGCCAGACATCATGGAGACCCAGCAGAATGCCAACACTGACAACAAGGTGAAGGCCCTGCTGCTCTTCAGAAATGTGATGGGTCATATGAAGAGGGAGGAGGCCAGCCTGACCGCTCTGCAGCTGGTGGAGAAGCTCCCGCCGCTCTTTGATGAGGTAAGGCTGCTGGGGGAGCCTGAGCCCCGCTGCTGGGCCCTCTGCAAGGACAACTGCCCATCAGCCCAGCCCTGCGGCAGCACTTGGGCAGGGCTGTTCCCCGCCTCACGCCCCTGGGCTCTCGTGGGGATGGCTTCTGGGCTCTGCAGCCCAGCATGGCTTCTCGCTGACAGGTTGATGCCTCCGGGCGACCTGAGCCCCTGTGCTGGGGCCCAGCCCAGCCCCTGTGCAAAGCACCTGCAGGCCAAGAGCTGCTCACAGATCCCTGAGGCTGCCCGCAGCTGCGCTGCCAGGCAGGACCAGACGTTGTCCCCAGGTGCCGTGGCAGGGGGCTGAGGCTGAGGCGGTGATGTGTGCCCCGGAGGCATTGCCGAGGGCCAGCCCAGTCTCCTCCTCGGGAGGAGGAGCTCCTGGGGAGCTCCACGCTGGTGCGGCTGGTGTGGCTGGTGGTGAATGCTGGGGGGCTGGCACAGGCACTGCCGGATGGAAACCTCTTGCGTGGCCTTTCGTGGGCCCGGGCCCATTGAGCCACAGCTGCAGATCTGGCCCACGGCCCCTGTGCGCAGAGCCTCACTCCAAAGCATCTCCCCTCACATCAGCCCTGCTAACGCCCTTGCTCAGGGAGCAGCTGTTGCTGAAGTCCTCCTGTTCTCCTCCCTGCCAGGAGTCCAGCCAGCTGCGAGAGCTCTCCATCTGCCTCTTCAAGGACATGATACAGATGGTGGTGGGGAGCAACAAGCAGCAGATGAAGGAGAATGTGCGGAAAAGCCTGCTCCCCCTGTTCTTCCGCATGAGTGACCAGATGGAGAGCGTGGCCAAGGTAGAGATTTCAAACATGACCAGTGATGTGGGGAAGGGCGTGCTGACACCACACAGAGGGGTATCAGGGAGGGGCAGGGCTGCCGGCAGTTGGCCTCTTGGCGTCTGTGTCACCCCAGGGTCCAAGTGCCTGAGTCACTGAGGCAGAACTCCCCTGCTTCCCTGCACCAGTCCCACTGCTGCCTTCCTCCTCCCTCTGTGCCTCCTGCTGCAGAGGAGGACGGGGAGGTGGGGTTCCCCCACCCCTGCTCCCCCCATTCAGCCCTCCTCCAGCGCACCCCAGAGGAAGGGTCCCGGCATCCCCAGCGCGAGGAGGGGCGGAGAAGTTGGCACAGACATTTCCCACACCTGCCCTACCTGGTCCAGCAGGGCTCAGCAGCAGCCCATGGCCAGCAAGGCCATGAGAGTCCCTAGAGGCTTCCCAGCTGTCGCTGCAGGTGTTGGAGGCCAGGGCTTTGCACCCCAATCCCTGTCCACAGTCCCCCCGCTCCCTGTCCACAATCCCCCCAATCCCTGTCGCCCTCTGCAGGCCTCTCAGGAAGCCCTCGTCATCGCTGCAAAGCTGCTGAGGTGGAAACAGCTCAAGCGCCTGAGCCAGACGCAGCAGACGTACAGAATTGGGGAGTGCTTGGTGAGGACAAGCCCCAAGCCCCAGGGCTGGACAAGGGGCCTGCAGCTGCATCCGCCTTCCCTGCCCTCAGGCACAGAGCCCCCCAAGGGCTCTTCTCCTGGCCTCTCTCCCCTCCCCGCCCTCAGGATGTCGAAGGAGACCCTAGCCCACCTGGGCCCTGGCAGTGGGACAGAGGGCTCTCAGGACCTCCAGACCGGCCTCTGCCTGGGGCTGTCTCTGAACCTCAGCCCCACAGGGCTCCTGGCTGGGAGATGGGAATGGCCTGAGGTGGGAGGGGGACCGGGGTTGCTGGGAGGAGGGACCGGTCCGGCCGAGAGTGGGGAGGGCCTGTGCCAGCCCCGTGCCCTTGTGCTCTCTCCAGCTGGTGCAGGACAGGAGCAGAGTTGAAGACTATCTGAGTCAGAGCCTGCCATACTTGAAGGACGCTCAGGTCCCCTTGCGAGAGGCGGCCGTGAGGTTCATTGGTGAGCCACAGCCCCTGGGGACCCTCCTTTGGCAGCCTGGCCCCAGTCCCAGCCGCTGCACTGGCGGCAAGGGGCAGCCCTGTGGCTGCCAGAGCCCCGACTGCCTCGGGCAGGGCCTGGGCAGCCAGGGGCTCTGGGCCTCCCTCTCCCAGCCCTGCCCACGCACTGTCCTTCCCTGGGGTCACCCTGCTGAGGGGGAGGAGGGTGCGCAGCCAAACTGGCAGAGCCGCGAGCTGTGCTGCTGGGAGCACGCTGGGGAGCGGGAGGTCTGACGCAGCTCTGTGCCTAGGGCTTGCTGCGCGGCACCGGAGGGACCAAAGCGAGGAGAAGCTGTCTGAGCTCTGCAGCGGTGAGTAGGGGCAGTGCTGTGTGTGCCGGGGCTGGTGGGGCAGGGGCCCCAGCCTGGGCAGGGTGCTGCCATGGCTTGCCCTGCTCCAGAGCAGCGCTTCAAGGGCAGAGGAAGATGTCAGGGGCATTCCTGAGCAGCAGCTTCCAGCTGATGCCTTTGTCCCACCCGCTCCTCCTGGCCAGGGAAAGGGATGGGTGGGGCTGGCATGGCCTGGAGGGGATGCCTGGGGGTATCTGCAGATGGGTGGGCTTCAGCTCTGTTCTCTTTCCCTCTGTTGCAGCCCTCCAGGTTTTGGAGAAAGACGCCGAACTCTCAGTCTCGTCCCTGGCAGCTCAGACCATGCTGATCCTGAGATCTCCAAGGGAGCAGCCAACACTGGGATGGGCCCTGTGGGCGCTGTGCTGCTGGCCCTGCAAAGCCCGGCAGAAGTGAAGAAAATGGCTCGTTTTGATTAAAGCTGAAAGCACAAGCCCAAGACCATGGCGTCCTTCATACGGGAAGCACCCTGAGCGTGCTGAGCAGACAGCATTGTTGCGGGCCTCTGCCGCTGTGTGCAGGACAGCTCACCCCTCAGCACACCCTGGCCCCGTTATTGTTTTAGAATTTCACCCCTCTGTTGGGCTTTCCTCCAGAAGAACTCACCTTTGTTCACCTCCTGTGGAAGTCTCTTGCCCTCAGCAGGCAAAAGGGAAAAGGCAGAGCCCAGAGGAACCAGGATTGCCCTGAGAGCTGCCTGACGCCCAGGCTTTCCAGCAGCCCGCGGCAGCACAGCACACACTGACCCAGGGCGTCCTTGCTGGGGCCACAAAGCCCCAGCTGCCCCACTGGGCTGCCACACCTGGAGGTTTCATCGTGGTGTTCAGACGTGGCCACCTCTGGCATGCCCTGGGCTTGCACGTCCTTGTCCAGGAGCCAGGGGAGAAGTTTCCCTGTGGAGAGGGAGGAGCTGTGCCCCCAGGGGCACCCTGCCCTACCTCCTCTGGGCTGCTGAGGCTGGGCTCCCAGCCCTTTGGGCAGCTGGGCTGCTCTGGCCTTCTCCCACCACAGCAGCAGTCCTCTGCCCCTGACACGTCGCTCTCGCCAGTGCGACAGCATTGGCCAGACCCCAAATCCCGCCGTTATCCCAGCAGCTGCCAGGGCTGAGCAGAGCACTGCGTCCACAGGACAGGGCCAGGCCATGCCTGGTGCCATCAGCCAGGCTCCCCACAGCCACCTCCCCAAGGGCTGGGAGGAGGGAGGACATCAAATGCCCAGCAGGAGAGAGCTCCTCACCACCCCTGGCCAGCAGCTCCTCTCTCTGGGGCCAAGCCCAGGCCGTCCCTGCGAGTCCCTGGGAAACCTCTCTGCTCTCCGTGGCTGGGCTGGGGGTCCCCTCCCTGCTGCCAGCCTGCCTGGTGCAGGTCTCTGCCCTCAGCGGGGCTCTCCCGCTGCAGGCAGCAGAACCCCGCTCCGCACCCAGCGCCCTGGGATACGGGGCCATGGTGCTGCAGGACAGCTGTGGGCGGCCTGCGGCCACAGCCCGGCTGCACCCCCCTGCAGCCATCTTGGTCAGGGTCCCAGAGCTCAGTCTATATTTCTGGCCTCATCCTGCCCTGAGAGGAGTCAGAGCTGTGCTGCGGGGGCTGCATCCCCTCCATCACGCAGCCGGGATGGGCCACGAGAAGGGCAGCCCCATCTCCAGCCACCCCGTCAGTCACTGGCCCCTCTGGCAGGATCATGGCAGCTGTCGCTGTCGCATCGCACAGCCCCGTGCCGCTGCTGGCAGAGCCCTCAGGCCTCCCACAGTGTCGTCCATCCTCGGGGCTCAGAGAGGCGAGGCCCCGTGCCAGGACACGGCCCCTGCGCCCCTTGTGTCTTTCAGGGCTGAGCTCGGGAGCTCTCCTCAGCCTGGAGAAGGGGGAGCACTGGGGCTCTCCAGCTCTGCCTGCCGGCGTGGGCCTTGCCTGCACCCCTCTTTCTCCCAAGATGGACCAGGCACAGACAAGCATTGGGGGGAAAATTGTTGTCTTTTATTGGTCTCAGGCGGCGTCCATGGCCGAGCGGAGGCTGGCAGCACCATGGCCTCAGGGCAGCTGAATGCCTGGGGCACTGTCCGTGCACCCGTCCCTTGCATGCCTCCCTGTGCCACTCCCTCTGGACGCTGTGCAGGCTCAGGGCCAGCCGCCATCTCTGGGGACCCACCTGGCGCTGGCAGCGGGGTTCTCCTGCTCTTGCTGTCCTGCGAGGCAGGGACAACGGAAAGCCCTGCGCAGAGCCCTGAGGGCCCTCCTGAAGAGGGAGGGCCGTTGCCGTCGAGACGGGGTGTGCGGGAGGGCGGTGATGCCTGTGAGAGAAGGAGAGCTGTAAGCGAGGGGCTGGGTGGGCGACGGGCAAGCTGCTGCCTGCCCCCCGCCACCAAGGGCTTTCCTCAGGGAGGGTGGCTGGGGCACGGCCAGCCCCCATGCGCACAGTGCTGCCAGCCTGGCCTGGGTGCCGCTCGCTGGGATGGCCGGGCCAGGCCTGCCCTCGTCGTGGCGGTGATCGGCTTGGGGACATACCTGGGTCATCCTCGGGCACATCCCTGCAGCCGGAGGAGGGCTGTGTGTCGCCTCTGTGCTCGGAGGCCATTGGCACGGGGAGAGCAGGAGCGCAGACCTGCTCGCTGAAGACAGGAGAAGCTGGTGGTGCCTTTGCCTCCTCTTGTGCCACGGGAGGGAGAGGTGCACGGTGCTCCTCTTCCTCAGGAGCTCCGGCCAGGACAGAAGCTGCTGGCTTGGTGTCCATGGCACCTGCTGGGGCAGGAGACGTGCTCTGCCAGTCATTGGCTGCCTCTCCTGCCGCCTCTGTGCCCATGCTGCTGCGCCAGCTGGGCCCCTCCTGGGGACCAGCGTGGGGTGTCCTGGAAGTGCTCTGGGAGCAAGAGGTTGGTCCAGATGTTGTGGGTGGTGATGTCTTCCCCTTGCGACAGCTCTGCATTGCTATCGTCTTCCCACCCCCATCCTCCTCGGCCAAGGCTGCTGGCTCCTCCTAGAAATACATTAACAACCAAAGGAGAGCTAAGGAGAGGCTCCATCCTTTATTGGACGCGAGGGGAACGTAGTGACAAAGGATGAGGAGAAGGCTGAGGTACTCCTTGCTTTCTTTGCCTCAGTCTTTAATTGTCAGAGCAGTTGTTCTCGGGGTACGCAGTGCCCTGAGCTGCAAGACAGGGACAGGGAGCAGAATGAGGCCCCCATAATCCAAGGGGAAATGGTCAGCAACCTGCTACACCGCTTACACACCCACAAGTCTACGGGGCCGGATGGGATCCCCCCAAGGGCACTGAGGGAGCTGGCAGAAGTGCTCAGCAAGCCAATTTCAAGCCTTTATCGGCAGTCCTGGCTCACCTGGGACAGGAAAGAACAGGCAGCAGCCACAACAGTCGGCACCGCGGGAAAGCTGGGGCCCCAGAGACCCGCCCAGGCTCGCCAAGCCCAGCCTAGCCCAGTCTGTGTGAGAGACAGTGCCCAGGAGAGCGGTTTCTACCCCTTTTCCCAAAGTGTCCCTTAAATGTCCCTTAAAGCATTAACCACAATGGTTCTCATTGCAGTGTAAAGTAATCAGAAGAGACTTTTGTAAATGTCTGTGATTTCCTGCATTTTTCCTGAAAAAGGCGGGTTTGACTCTCTTAATCGCTTCTATTTTAATCCAGGCACTGCTCAGTATCAACAGTTAAAGCAGACACATGACATCAAAAGCTGACTTTGGATCCTTCTTTGGCCATCGGGAGGGCCTTGCACACAAACTTGTTGCTGGCTGTGTTGGCCGCTGGGTGGGGGAAGGTCACAGGTAACAGGGCAGGACTCCTTTCTGGCGCTCCTCCAGCCGCGTATGCCCAAGATAAAGCCTTGACACCCAAGTGTAATAAAGCCTTAACACCCAAGTGTAATAAAGCCTTAACACCCAAGCGTGCTGCTCCATGGGCATGGCATTGCCTATGCCCAGCTATGCCCATAGGTGACAAAGGTAAGAGTGGCGCTGGGAGGAGGCAGGGCCTGGCTGAGCAGTGATGCCCCGGCACCGGCACCCCACTTCCCAGCCTCGCTCGCGCCGTCTGTGCTGCGTCCTTTGTGTCAGCCAGCGCTGTGCACTGCGACGGTCCTCCTGGCCCTGGCAACCTCATCGGCTCTAGTGGGAATCTCCCTCCTGCTCTGGGATAAGCCTCCTCTCTGCTCCTTAGTCCTTGCAGGTTGAATCCACTTTGCTTGATTGTCACTGTGAAGAGCTGGCAGTGGAGAGGATGAAGGTGGAAGGAAAAATCCCTCAGAGCAATTCCTGAAATATATTTCAGGCAGAAAAACAAACCTGTTCTTTCAGGTGTCTGCTCTGAGCTCCTCAGGATCAGGATTTCACATCCAGGGGCCATAGAAACACACAGAGAGCAAAATCACTGCCCATGCCTCCGCCAACGTGCAACAGGAGGGCTGCAGTGTTTACAAAGCCCTTACATTCCTGCACAACTTAAAAACCCTTTAATTCTAAGCCTTTGGGAAGACCCAGTGGCGATCACAAGGCCCCGGTGCTCTGCTGCTGTACGTTTGAACTCCCATCGCTCTCAGGGACTGCCCCTTGCCAATCTGGCAGAGTGAAGAGCTGGCGAGAACCGATGGGAACGGCCCCATGGGGTCTCCTCTAGGAGATCCCCGCTGCTGCGAGGCTGAGCTATTGAAATGAAAGGTTGAAACCCTCCCCTTTGGAGGGGAACGGAATGGGCGATCCCTCAAAGGGCTCAGTTCTTCTCACGCCGCTGCTTTGTCCAGCTAGCTGCACTGCTGCAGCCCACAGGGGGAATGGGTAAAAAGAAACACCTGCCATTTTTACCCAGCAACTCCCCAGTCTTAGAGATCCCAGGCCCTGCTGCGTTCCCGAAGACGGAACTGGGTGCTTACAACACCAGAGCTCCCAGGTACTCTATGGGAACCCAAACTAACCTTGGAGGAGACAAGACTGTAAAAGCAGGGCCGGCAGACCCTGCGCAGGAAGGGTAAGGCAGCCCGCCATCTGCTCCTTTGCTCCTTTTCCAAAGCCATCCCTTAAGCATCTCCCCCTTCCGCTGGGGCTCCTGAGAACTGTAAAGAGTGTCTTACTGGCGGGAGAAGCTGCAGGACAGCAGGCCTGCTCCCTTCCCTTGTCCCAACGGCAAGCAGAGGAAAGGCAAGGACCACAGCTTTTCTTTCCCACTGTCTCAGCCATTAAATGTTACGGGCTCGTACATTGCAAGCTCTTCAGGAGGACGCACCTCAGAAGGGGCCAGCAGACGCAGGTCCCTGCCTTCGTAATGCCGGGAAGATGAACTCGGAGGGGAGGGGAATGTAGCAAAGTCTGGCTGGAGCTAGACGTCCTCTGGACTTGCTGCGAGCTCCAGCTGAGCTCCAACTGAGCTTTTCGCATCACCTGTAAGGGGCCTTTCAGTATTTTTTTCCTGTTGAAAACAAGATTTTTGTTTTAGTGTCCTTAACAACAAAAAAAACCCAAACAACTTAAGGGGTGTCTCTTTTGTTATGCCTTTCCCTCCCCACGAGGAGCTGGGGAGGCTGTTGTGGCCGGTGCAGAACACGGGGAGCCCCCACATTCCCTCCTGGGAGACCCCTGAACAGAAATGGCCAGAGCCAGCAACCCCCGAGTGTCTCTTTCCCTCCCTACAGTGGAGATCACGAGTTGGAAGGAGAATGGGCGCGACTCAATGACCGAGAGCAGAAGCGAGGGTGGGAAGAACTGGACCTTGACTCACAGTAGGCATACAAACTTCTAGAGTAAGATGAAGCACCACAGGGAGACCTGGACCTTAAGAAAAACACAATACCAAAAAAATAAATGAAGTTAATTCAAAACAGTCACTCTCCCCAATTTTTTTCCTCCCATATTGCGTTTGGGGTTTTTTTTTTTTCCCTCTCCATATGCTTAAGTCAAAGCTTCTTCCAGCTGCTGACACAACAGCTGCTGCTTTGTTAGTGTAAACACATACAGCAAGGGTAAGGCTATTTCCGCTCACTTCTACCACATGAACCACCGGAGCTGTGCATTGACTTCAGGTGGGGTAGACTGCCCTCTACTGGTACGTCAACACGCACATCTTTGCCTACTCCGCAGCTACGGGCAGTGCAAATCAGTTTTGTTGCAGTAAGATGCAAAAAGAGCAAGTCTTCATGGCTACAGCGCAGTATCAACCATCAAGAAAGCACAATTGAGCCTGAAGACAGTGAAGCTCAATTTTCAAATGCCACCCTAGTCTCTTCAACTTCACTACTTCTTTGCCAACCTGTCCAGGATGCAAAAGACACGCACTGCAATCCGACATACCCGACTATTTAACCAACACTTCTAGCCAGATGTCCTAGCAAAATTGTGCACATACCTCTAGCTCTAAGCAAGGATAGTGACCGCATGTCAGGAAAAAGCATACCGAAAAGCTGCTCAACTCGGCCTCTAGGAATTGGACTCAATGCCATGACTCTAGGAAAGATACCGACAGCATTACTAACAGAGAGCTCTCCAGACTCCTGCCCGAGTGATTTTGGGGGATAGAAAACATCAGCTACCCTGACTCTTCCTTCACAAGATTAACTGTGAAATTATAACTGCCAAATTATAACTGTCAGTCAACTGTCATCTCTGCCACAGTGGAGCGAGGAACCTACATAGAAAACTCCTGTCCCTGCTAATCCCTTGACTCATCCAATCCATCTAACGACAAAGAGGTGGAGTGCAAACGCTCCTGATTCTTCTAGGCAACTCGCTTCTCCGTTACGGGCATGTAAAGCAGTGACCTGGAAAACGAACATCTATGCTCCTTTTCAATCTTTTTATATTCCGTCCATTCCGTAGCAAAATCACCCGTAAACTCATCGAGAATGGACTTTTTCTTTTCCCGGTTAAAATAAGCTTGACCTTTATTACAATCATAGTTTGACCTTTATTACAAAAAGACACCAAGAAACCAAACATGGCCAACAGGAGAAAAAGCAGACTGCATGCAAATGCAAAAGGTGAACATCCTGTTCAAGCAACACCAGTTTAGAATTCCTACAAGTTTTCGGGAAAGTTTTAGAATTACATTTGTCTTGTTTTAGTTTGGGATGTTTACCTTACACAACAACAAAGTGTACTGGAAAAAAATCTTTATATGTAATTACGGTTTCCTCAAAAGGCGTTCATTTTTCAGAGTCCTCTTTTCAGTCATGTACTGGAGTTGTATTTCAACTCATCTTCCTGCAAGCACAGATCCCCTTTCTTAAAGCCAATGCAAATTAAGCCATTTCAAAATTAATTACCACTTGTATTCTCCACAACTCTCTGTGCATACTCATTTCATTCTGAATCAGCTGTTGGATAAATTCTGTGTTACGGCCTCGTTTAACAGGTTACAAGTAGCACTATATTGAATTTCTGCAGAATACTAAAAGCCTGTTAAACAAATGCGTGACCTGAATTTCCCAGATTGCCTCTCAAGAGTTGTAAGCTTCTGTAACAACAGATAATGTATTTGAAAAGTACATTTAGCCTTACTCAATTTAGCCTTGCTTAAGGAGATGTAAATTAATATTTTCTTCCCTTTCAGCTTTGTACAAGTAGACTTTTCTTACAAACAGTTCACGTAAAAGCCATCGTGTTACCTGGCGCAGGAACTTGTTGGCAATTAAAGCCTCAGGAGAAACAGCGGCCTGATGACACGTTGGGCAGGTATGCTCCTCAGAATCCAGTAATGCTGGTCTAACACCTGTGTATAAGTAGAACCATCAAAATAGGTTTTAGCCAAACTAAGGACATTTTGGGCATCCTAATCAGTTATAAAACCACGTCGATGATTCACGGGTGAAGACGGTCTTGAATTGAGAGCATGAGGCTAGAAATGTTCAACAGTGTAAAAAATTCATTGTATGCGGCAAATAACTCCACAGTCTTGGTATTTCACTGCTGTAACGTTTGAGGATGCAGAGTAGGCTGTGTCTTGATGTTTCCACCAGTCTTTTTTCCACTATCTAGTACAGGGAGCAGTCACCAGCCTCAAGGTTAATGAAGAAAACACATCTCAAAAAACCATCAGTGGGTTTGAGTTCCGAAGGTTTTAACCAGCTCTCCCGTGCAGAAGAATGTGGAGTAAATGCCTAACTCTCCGTCTGTTGCAGACCACAGTAAGGCACCAGAGTTGGCTCTCTAGTTTTGTATGAGAGAAAGGGCTGTGGACAAACTCAATGCCTTCGACAGCGAATACTGTAATCACCTGCGCACTGAAGCACTCTTCTCAGAATCGTCCTTCTGCACGTCAAGAGGATGTAACTAGATAGGGAAAAAGGGAAAAAAGCTTTCTGCCTTCTTTTTTTTCCTTGATACGATTTCCCATTTCCATCCTTTCCCATTCAGGGTATACTTAAGTATGACACAGAACTGGTAACAAAGTAATTTCGTTATCTCCTATTCCTGCTTTCAGATGATCAGCTGGGATGTTTTGAACTAGCAGACAGGGGAGTAACACTTAGATTCGTCACAATAACTGTCTCCACAGCAGGGAATAACAACTGCGTCAGTCATTATCTCTTTACAAATGAGCCATTACAACTCCTCTGGAACAGGATCATCTGAGGAGGAGGACGGCTCCTCTAGTAAAAAGGGAGGCTTTTGCTTCTCGCCTCTGGCATACGCTTCCCTGGAGGGGGGTGGGGAAGGACAAAGAAAAAAGTGAGAGATGGGGAAAGGAACCCTTTCCCAAGCTTGGGATTTTAGCCTTTGAAACACAAACCAGAAGCCACACGAGCTTTCAAAGAGAACGACTCCACTGTAAACACGACTGAAATGTTTTGCAGAAAAAATGCGGATTCTTAGCACAGCACAAGTTTAACCAGCTCCCAGGGGCATGAACGGTAGGGCCACCCTATTTTAATCTTAGAAAGTATCACAGAGTTTAAGGTTCCGATACAATGGCAATGCTTCCTCCCCCGTCATTACAGATGCTGGCCAACTCGCGTGCATTGCCCCTCAGACATTTCGGCATGGTTTCTCTCATTCGCTTTTTGCTCCGTCCCATTAATTCCATACTTACGCATTAATAGTTGGTATTGCATATCTTGCAATACCAAGCTGACCAGCGTTGGTCAGCATAGCGCCCTTTGTATGGGGATCTTTCACCTCCATCATGAAACTCCTTGGGATTCCGGTGCTCTTTTTAATTCTGGAAACAAACAGACGCAACATTTTTGTCCTGTTGAGAAAAGAAATGCAGACATAGCTCCTCTTAAGACTCACACTTGAAAGTCATTTCAATGATTATTTTAGGCAGCAAAAGCCTTTAATCCTCTCCTTTCACCGAGCGTGTAAGGGCTGCTCGACTGATATTCCTAACTGAATATAGCCAGGATGTTCCAAAGGCTTGAGCAGTGTTTTGAAGTATATGTAAAGACATGCATGAAAGTTCACAGAGAGCGAGCTATGCACATATTTAACGTCCACGACCTAGAAAAAAGAACATTTTCATTTCTACTTCCAGGTTTCCCTTGAGTTTTGAAGGACTTTGCAACATGGCCATATAACCTCTGTATTTCACCCCAAGAGAAACAGTTCCTAATATGAGTATTCATCTCTCCGTTATGTAACTGCCAAGGGAAAAAAAAATTAAAAACTAAGTAACACCAGAAGTCCCCCGCAGTCTTACCCCATTTGTTGGGCAGTTCTTTATACAGTGGACAGGTTTTCCGCAACGAAAGCAAGTCTGTGATGGTGGAGGTGGACCCAAGGCTTCCTTCACGTAACTAAAGGCTTTTTGGAAAAAAGAAAAAGGTATGCCTGTGTCTCTCTTGTTAAAACAAACATTCGAAACACATTTCAGCCCACACAGCCAAAGGCAACACCACTCCCCCGATCCTGCAAAGAGAACTTCAGCTTCAGACACAGCAGCATTAAAAGGAATCAAGCTGTTTCTAATCCCCCAGCAAGACAAAAGATTCTCTAAACTAATAGCCATTAAAAAGTTAACCCATGGAAACCCCTGATAAAGAAAACAATGCTTGTTGGATCTTTACACAACGTATGGTGGGCTGGGAGCTTTAACTCCTCCAACAGGGATTCTCCTAACAACGACCGATGGGTGCTGAGGGCATTATCATTGGTGTATTCTGAAAACAACATAAATACAGAAAAAACATTAGTCAATTCGAAAAAGCGTGAATTTGCTATGAATCATAGCGCTTTTATCCTCTCAATACCCTAACAGTACACTTCAAGAAACCTGCAGGTGTGATAATCAAACAGAATCACTAATATGTTATTCATTTCTTTTAAACAGGTGAAAGCCAAAAGCAAAATGTTCTCAAGGGTCACTAAAGTAGACTTTACTTATGCATGAGTTTCGTTCCTGATCTACCCGAAGTTGCTTTTGCTTCTGCTAGGTTACAAACCCAGATTTTTGGAGAAAAAATGAACCACTGTCTCTCCTGCATTAACGAAATTCTAAAGTCTGACTAGCTTGCCCTGCAACAGAACAGACACTGCGGTAAAACATGAAAACCCTGATGATGAATGTATGCTGTCTGGGTGGAGAGGCCTTCAGCAACGCGTTACTCGCCTTGTAGTATGTTCTTCAAGGGACATGGATGAAGAAATCCTTGTGTGGTAATCTCAAGTATTTCCTTGTACTTCCTCATCTGCCAGAGGTGCGTGGCTGTGATTGCCAGCCCGGTGGAGCTCTAGCAGCGTACATCCCTTTGGGTGATGTATGAATTGTTTGCTAACGACATCAATGCTTGCATGTCTGATTCAGGATGAGCAGCGTGCAGGTACAGATGAATGAGTGTGTGGAATCTCAGCAAGTTTTCAAACGTAGTAAATATTGCCTAGAATATTGTAGCATTTTCAAGATTATCTTCAAGGAAATTCTGGCAATTAAGACCTTTTTTATTGTTTTGTCACAGGGCTCCTAAATCGCACAAAAGCCCAGGAACTGCTTTCAGGTGACATACCTACTGCTATTTTTAGTCGATACAGCCTATGGAACACATGTAGTAGTTTGGCCCTTTCCTGGCCAAGTGTGGTAGATATCTGAACACAGGGCTTGGGCTCCCACAAAGAAACACCGTTCTAAAGACTCTGCTGCTGACATTTCTGTTACGTCTTGATTTTTTTCACTGAAGTAGACTTGCACTTGGACGTGTCTAGGCTATGACTGTTCTTTCTCTGACACTCAAGTACTCTATCTGGTACCTATTTGGAATACTAGGCGTATAGAGATTGGCTAAAGTGACCTTTGTGTTTTGATGGTTGATGACTGAAGAACACAAAGCTGTAGGACAGACTTCATCTTTTTGATACTGATGTAGCAGTGACAAAATACCTGAGGACTTCCTCTTGCACTGTTGTGTTCTATCTCTGTAAGTCTTAGAGTAATTTGTGACAAAGTAGAAATGTCATTGTTGGGCTTCTTTTTAGCTGCACTGCATGTACCAAGAGAGAACAGTTTCTGTGTACGACTAAATGTCCACATTCACTAGACTATCAGAACATAATGGTTGGATGGTCAGGTTTTCGAATCTGTTTTCACCGCTTTATGTTGGGTACAAGTGCTGTGTTTTAAGTTCTGATCACCTGTATTTTTTCTTCCAGAAGTCCAACTGAGCCACTGAGCGGAACATCAAAAGCAGTATGTGAAAACGCAGGCTTTTTGCTAGACACTGCACTTCATTCTAAACAATGTAGCCCTGTATTAATTTTCCAAACATTACCTTTATGTATTTTCCAGTAAAGGACAGCATATGTTGTGAATAGAATGGATTTGACTCAGCATAGTAAAAACTGAGTAATGCCATCGTTCGCACAGTTCTAATGTGAATACTGGTATTTGTGCCTAGGAGTGCATTGTATTTCCTATTGAATCTGCTGGAACATTGCCTGAATGACTTTGAGTTGTACAGATAATGTACGATCATTTTGAGATCACGTAGGTGCGAGGTTTGCCCAACTGAACGTGGAGCCCTGTTCTGCATCTGTCTGTCTCTAGCTAGCAACATGTATGTTTTTATAGGGGGTCGTGTGCTTTTTGTTTCTTGCAATAAAAATGGATTGGAGTGTATTTTTTGCCATTTTCACCACGTATCACTTAGCTTTTGGTTTTAAATCCGTTTTGGCCTCGTGGTTTTTGAAAATGTTATCAAAACCCACTGAGAAACCAGGATTGTTAAAGTTGGGACTGTTTCTTACTTTTGCCTTGGGGGTTCAAACAAATACCAAAACCACCATATCCCTTATGTTTGGAGGACAGTTCTGTGCAGCTGAATGATTCCTTTTCTGTGTCCTTAAATACCTGGGTATTTGTTCCTAGAGCTGTGAAATTGAAGTGCTATCGTTTGGTCCCCCTCTGGGTACATAAGTGTTTTGAATACCTTGTCGTGAATTTCAATAGCGTTGCTATGTGAAGTGGTATTCTAGAGCTGTGCATTTGATCTTTCCGCTTACCTGATGAAGCAGTTTAACTGTTTAACAGTTTGTCTGCAAATGAAAATACCTGAAACCCAGTGTACACGGTTTGACACAAGGTTAGAGCCTGGTGCATTTGTGGGTAAAATGCCTGTCATTTTTCCTGCTTTCTGCCTGCAGTACATATTTGGAGCTCGGTGACTTCAGGGTCGCCTGCTGCTTTACTTTCCCAGAGGTGAAGCCTTTCTTCAGTCTAGCACCACTTTAAATGTACCTTTGGAAAAGGGGCAGCATGTTTCTTCAGGTCTGTCCTGCTGCTGGTAAAATATAAATAAGTAACCCAAGGAAATACTTATTTTGCCAGGCAACTATGCTGTGTTCGTAAAAGCATAAGCATGTGCATTTATACATGATGAGACAGTAGCTGATTAATTGACAAACTACACTGAAAAGAACTTTCCTGTAGTGATGCTTCCTTCTCAAATAAACTCCAGGGGGTTTCTTAAGTCCTTTTTAGCTGAAACTTGACAGCTTCCTTACCCCTTCGACTTTTAAGCAGTTGTGAGCCTTTGACAGGGGTCCCTCTCTGAGATATTCTGGAGCAAGAAGTCAATCTCAGGCGGGTTTGGCTGTTTTAATTTCTTCCCGTTAACCACCTAGGCACTCTGAAGGTGTCATAGGCTTGGACTTTGGTTTGAACAAATACAAGTGACACTAGGTTGGAAATGCCTCTTTCAGTGACACTCGGAGGTTATCGTGCCGACTTTCAGAGTACAGTAGAGGTGAAGTATTGCTGTGTTTGGATTGTAGAACTTGAATCTGTGTTTAATTTTTTGGGAACAGATTGATGACTCTTCTGCATCCATTTCTCTGGCCCAGCTTATTAAGGTATATATATCTTCTGGTCAAACACTTAAAGCCAAAAGAATCTTTGCTTTGTAGTTTTATACTGTGATCTATAGCTGGAGAACTGTTGTAATGTGAACACAACTTTAATTTACTTTTTAATATTCATGTAAAGGATTTATTTTCACTTTACAGTGTGTGTATATTTTGATACTGTCCTGTAAAGAGGAGTTGCCAGTTTGGGAAGGCAGAAGGAGAGTGCCTTCTCAGCCTCAATGTAATGTCGCAGTATAACTCATCTTCAAGACACAAAGAAGCAGCATTTCAGCAGCTGTTTCCAGTTTTTTGAACGTTTTGTTAATTTTGCATTGGAAAGAAACTAACACAGTTTTTCCATCAGAATTTAATTGGCTGTAAGTTAGGGACATTTCAGGGGGGGGTTGCAGCAGCCAAAATGGAAGCGTTTCTGGAGCATGGAGAATTGCATGGCTGTTTTTGAGTTTCTAGTCATTGTAGTTCTAGAGCCATTGTGTGAATGTTGCACAATTTCATAAGTTGTAGTATATATACAGTGGACAACACAATCTGATTTGTTTAAACACAGTTCTGTAAAGTGTGTAACTTCTTCCTTCTCTCCCTGCAGAAATTAAATTGTGTACATTTGGAAAAACAAAAAATCACCCCAAACCCCCGAATACTTTGTTTGGAAGGCAGCTACCAAAAGAAATTGGTCTGCATAAGTGCTGTCCCTAAACGTGTGCTTGGTTCCGTAAACCGTTTGCGTTCAAACAAGTTAGTCAAGGATCGGTAAAGTTTCCTGTAAATGGTAATGGAAAGGATTTCATAGCGGTCGATCTGGATGATGTTACAGTTGAGAACAAAACGGTGCATAAGAATCTTTTGTCTTGCTGGGGGATTAGAAACAGCTTGATTCCTTTTAATGCTGCTGTGTCTGAAGCTGAAGTTCCGCAAGCAGAAACAAGTTCCCCGACTCTTCAGCTGTGTGTCCTTTTAATGCTGCAAGATGTTAACAACAATGCTTGCATACATCTTTCTCAAAGCAATGTACAGTGGGTATCTTCTCCTTCAAATAGCCTGGGGCTTAAAAATCAGTGTAAAAATACTGGATAGTGTAATTTTTTTTCTCCACAGAGCTTCAGTCCACTTGGAAGCAAATGGGATTGGTTACAGGAGCCTTCATGTAAGGTACAAAGAGAGCCCCAGGTTTTGAGTGCCCAAGAAGGCTCTTTTCAAGGAGGTTCCCAGGCCCGTAAACCCCATGCAATGGCGTAAGGACTCCCCAGAACATCTTCAGCACGGCTCTGTTTTCTATCAGCAGCTGTTTTCGTGCAGCCTCAGCCAGCGTTGTGCTGCTCTTTGCAGGATCGGGGGAGTGGTGTTGCCTTTGGCTGTGTGGGCTGAAATGTGTTTCGAATGTTTGTTTTAACAAGAGAGACACAGGCATACCTTTTTCTTTTTTTTCCAAAAACCCTTTAGTTACGTGAAGGAAGCCTTGGGTCCACCTCCACCATCATAGACTTGCTTTCGTTGCGGAAAACCTGTCCACTGTATAAAGAACTGCCCAACAAATGGGGTAAGACTGCGGGGGACTTCTGGTGTTACTTAGTTTTTAATTTTTTTTCCCTTGGCAGTTACGTAACGGAGAGATGAATACTCATATTAGGAACTGTTTCTCTTGGGGTGAAATACAGAGGTTATATGGCCATGTTGCAAAGTCCTTCAAAACTCAAGGGAAACCTGGAAGTAGAAATGAAAATGTTCTTTTTTCTAGGTCGTGGACGTTAAATATGTGCATAGCTCGCTCTCTGTGAACTTTCATGCATGTCTTTACATATTGCAGTGTTACTGGAAATGTTTCTGGTTTTCACTCTTTTTTAATGAGAGTTTGTAGTGTTTCCTATGAAACTCAGATGTTTCTGTGGAGCCCACGTGTTGAATGTTTGCGTGTGTTAATTACACAAGCCTCTGGCTGAGTATTCATGCCACTGAAGGTTAGTCACTAAACGTATACGCAGGAGGCAGGAATTCACCCGTCCTATAGAGATGGTGAATATAAGTTTCTCCAGTGACTGATTCGGAGCACCGAATTAAGCTCTCGCTCTGAATTGCGCTGTGGAGGAGGAGCGGGTTTGTGCCTCTTCTCTGAGTGGCGGGTGAGCTGAGGGATACTTCACCCTTAAGGAACCTGAAGTCAAGGCAAAGAATGTCAAATGAGTTCAAAAACACTGCTCAAGCCTTTGGAACATCCTGGCTATATTCAGTTAGGAAAGTCAGTATATTAGTCGAGCAGCCCTTACACGCTCGGTGAAAGGAGAGGATTAAAGGCTTTTGCTGCGTAAAATAATCATTGAAATGACTTTTAAGTGTGAGTCTTAAGAGGAGCTATGTCTGCATTTCTTTTCTCAACAGGACAAAAATGTTGCGTCTGTTTGTTTCCAGAATTAAAAAGAGCACCGGAATCCCAAGGAGTTTCATGATGGAGGTGAAAGATCCTCATACAAAGGGCGCTATGCTGACCAACGCTGGTCAGCTTGGTATTGCAAGATATGCAATACCAACTATTAATGCGTAAGTATGGAATTAATGGGACGGAGCAAAAAGCGAATGAGAGAAACCATGCCGAAATGTCTGAGGGGCAATGCACGCGAGTTGGCCAGCATCTGTAATGACGGGGGAGGAAGCATTGCCATTGTATCGGAACCTTAAACTCTGTGATACTTTCTAAGATTAAAATAGGGTGGCCCTACCGTTCATGCCCCTGGGAGCTGGTTAAACTTGTGCTGTGCTAAGAATCCGCATTTTTTCTGCAAAACATTTCAGTCATGTTTACAGTGGAGTCGTTCTCTTTGAAAGCTCGTGTGGCTTCTGGTTTGTGTTTCAAAGGCTAAAATCCCAAGCTTGGGAAAGGGTTCCTTTCCCCATCTCTCACTTTTTTCTTTGTCCTTCCCCACCCCCCTCCAGGGAAGCATATGCCAGAGGCGAGAAGCAAAAGCCTCCCTTTTTACCAGAGGAGCCGTCCTCCTCCTCAGATGATCCTGTTCCAGAGGAGTTGTAATGGCTCATTTGTAAAGAGATAATGACTGACGCAGTTGTTATTCCCTGCTGTGGAGACAGTTATTGTGACGAATCTAAGTGTTACTCCCCTGTCTGCTAGTTCAAAACATCCCAGCTGATCATCTGAAAGCAGGAATAGGAGATAACGAAATTACTTTGTTACCAGTTCTGTGTCATACTTAAGTATACCCTGAATGGGAAAGGACTCTTCTCGTATGAAGGAAAAAAAGAAGGCAGAAAGCTTTTTTCCCTTTTTCCCTATCTAGTTACATCCTCTTGACGTGCAGAAGGACGATTCTGAGAAGAGTGCATCAGTGCGCAGGTGATTACAGTATTCGCTATCGAAGGCATTGAGTTTGTCCACAGCCCTTTCTCTCATACTGAACTATAGAGCCAACTCTGGTGCCTTACTGTGGTCTGCAACAGACGGAGAGTTAGGCATTTACTCCACATTCTTCTGCACGGGAGAGCTGGTTAAAACCTTCGGAACTCAAACCCACTGATGGTTTTTTGAGATGTGTTTTCTTCATTAACCTTGAGGCTGGTGACTGCTCCCTGTACTAGATAGTGGAAAAAAGACTGGTGGAAACATCAAGACACAGCCTACTCTGCATCCTCAAACGTTACAGCAGTGAAATACCAAGACTGTGGAGTTATTTGCCGCATACAATGAATTTTTTACACTGTTGAACATTTCTAGCCTCATGGTCTCAATTCAAGACCGTCTTCACCCGTGAATCATCGACGTGGTTTTATAACTGATTAGGATGCCCAAAATGTCCTTAGTTTGGCTAAAACCTATTTTGATGGTTCTACTTATACACAGGTGTTAGAACAGCATTACTGGACTCTGAGGGGCATACCTGCCCAACGTGTCATCAGGCCGCTGTTTCTCCTGAGGCTTTAATTGCCAACAAGTTCCTGCGCCAGGTAACACGATGGCTTTTACGTGAACTGTTTGTAAGAAAAGTCTATTTGTACAAAGCTGAAAGGGAAGAAAATATTAATTTACATCTCCTTAAGCAAGGCTAAATTGAGTAAGGCTAAATGTACTTTTCAAATACATTATCTGTTGTTACAGAAGCTTACAACTCTTGAGAGACAATCTGGGAAATTCAGGTCACGCATTTGTTTAACAGGCTTTTAGTATTCTGCAGAAATTCAACATAGTGCTACTTGTAACCTGTTAAACGAGGCCGTAACACAGAACTTACCCAACAGCTGATTCAGAATGAAATGAGTATGCACAGAGAGTTGTGGAGAATACAAGTGGTAATTAATTTTGAAATGGCTTAATTTGCATTGGCTTTAAGAAAGGGGATCTGTGCTTGCCGGAAGATGAGTTGAAATACAACTCCAGTACATGACTGAAAAGAGGACTCTGAAAAATGAACGCCTTTTGAGGAAACCGTAATTACATATAAAGAGTTTTTTCCAGTACACTTTGTTGTTGTGTAAGGTAAACATCCCAAACTAAAACAAGACAAATGTAATTCTAAAACTTTCCCGAAAACTTGTAGGAATTCTAAACTGGTGTTGCTTGAACAGGATGTTCACCTTTTGCATTTGCATGCAGTCTGCTTTTTCTCCTGTTGGCCATGTTTGGTTTCTTGGTGTCTTTTTGTAATAAAGGTCAAACTATGATTGTAATAAAGGTCAAGCTTATTTTAACCGGGAAAAGAAAAAGTCCATTCTCGATGAGTTTACGGATGATTTTGCTACGGAATGGACGGAATATAAAAAGATTGAAAAGGAGCATAGATGTTCGTTTTCCAGGTCACTGCTTTACACGCCCGTAATGGAGAAGCGAGTTGCCTAGAAGAATCAGGAGCGTTTGCACTCCATGTCTCTGTCGTTAGATGGATTGGATGAGTCAAGGGATTAGCAGGGACAGGAGTTTCCTATGTAGGTTCCTCGCTCCACTGTGGCAGAGATGACAGTTGACTGACAGTTATAATTTGGCAGTTATAATTTCACAGTTAATCTTGTGAAGGAAGAGTCAGGGTAGCTGATATTTTCTATCCCCCAAAATCACTCGGGCAGGAGTCTGGAGAGCTCTCTGTTAGTAATGCTGTCGGTATCTTTCCTAGAGTCATGGCATTGAGTCCAATTCCTAGAGGCCGAGTTGAGCAGCTTTTCGGTGTGATTTTTCCTGACATGCGGTCACTATCCTTGCTTAGAGCTAGAGGTATGTGCACAATTTTGCTAGGACATCTGGCTAGAAGTGTTGGTTAAATAGTCAGGTATGTCGGATTGCAGTGCATGTCTTTTGCATCCTGGACAGGTTGGCAAAGAAGTAGTGAAGTTGAAGAGACTAAGGTGGCATTTGAAAATTGAGCTTCACTGTCTTCAGGCTCAATTGTGCTTTCTTGATGGTTGATACTGCGCTGTAGCCATGAAGACTGCTCTTTTTGCATTTACTGCAACAAAACTGATTTGCACTGCCCGTAGCTGCGGAGTAGGCAAAGATGTGCGTGTTGACGTACCAGTAGAGGGCAGTCTACCCCACCTGAAGTCAATGCACAGCTCTGGTGGTTCATGTGGTAGAAGTGAGCGGAAATAGCCTTACCCTTGCTGTATGTGTTTACACTAACAAAGCAGCAGCTGTTGTGTCTTGTAAGCAGAAACTTTGACATGTTACCAAGTTCTTCAATTTGCAGTAGCGTTATGTCAGCAGCTGGAAGAAGCTTTGACTTAAGCATATGGAGAGGGAAAAAAAAAAAAAACCCAAACGCAATTTGGGAGGAAAAAAATTGGGGAGAGTGACTGTTTTGAATTAACTTCATTTATTTTTTTGGTATTGTGTTTTTCTTAAGGTCCAGGTCTCCATGTGGTGCTTCATCTTACTCTAGAAGTTTGTATGCCTATGGCAAGTCAAGGTCCAGTTCTTCCCACTCTCGCTTCTGCTCTCGGTCATTGAGTTGTGCCCATTTTCCTTCCTACTCGTGATCTCCACTGTAGGGAGGGAAAGAGACACTCGGGGGTTGCTGGCTCTGGCCATTTCTGTTCAGGGGTCTCCCAGGAGGGAATGTGGGGGCTCCCCGTGTTCTGCACCGGCCACAACAGCCTCCCCAGCTCCTCGTGGGGAGGGAAAGGCATAACAAAAGAGACAACCCTTAAGTTGTTTGGGTTTTTATTTTTGTTGTTAAGGACACTAAAACAAAAATCTTGTTTTCAACAGGAAAAAAATACTGAAAGGCCCCTTACAGGTGATGCGAAAAGCTCAGCTGGAGCTCGCAGCAAGTCCAGAGGACGTCTAGCTCCAGCCAGACTTTGCTACATTCCCCTCCCCTCCGAGTTCATCTTCCCGGCATTACGAAGGCAGGGACCTGCGTCTGCTGGCCCCTTCTGAGGTGCGTCCTCCTGAAGAGCTTGCAATGTACGAGCCCGTAACATTTAATGGCTGAGACGGCGGGAAGGAAAAGCTGTGGTCCTTGCCTTTCCTCTGCTCGCCGTTGGGACAAGGGAAGGGAGCAGGCCTGCTGTCCTGCAGCTTCTCACGCCAGTAAGACACTCTTTACAGTTCTCAGGAGCCCCAGCGGAAGGGGGAGATGCTTAAGGGATGGCTTTGGAAAAGGAGCAAAGGAGCAGATGGCGGGCTGCCTTACCCTTCCTGCGCAGGGTCTGCCGGCCCTGCTTTTACAGTCTTGTCTCCTCCAAGGTTAGTTTGGGTTCCCATAGAGTACCTGGGAGCTCTGGTGTTGTAAGCACCCAGTTCCGTCTTCGGGAACGCAGCAGGGCCTGGGATCTCTAAGACTGGGGAGTTGCTGGGTAAAAATGGCAGGTGTTTCTTTTTACCCATTCCCCTATGGGCTACAGCAGTGCAGCTAGCTGGACAAAGCAGCGGCGTGAGAAGAACTGAGCCCTTTGAGGGATCGCCCATTCCGTTCCCCTCCAAAGGGGAGGGTTTCAACCTTTCATTTCAATAGCTCAGCCTCGCAGCAGCGGGGATCTCCTAGAGGAGACCCCATGGGGCCGTTCCCATCGGTTCTTGCCAGCTCTTCACTCTGCCAGATTGGCAAGGGGCAGTCCCTGAGAGCGATGGGAGTTCAAACGTACAGCAGCAGAGCACCGGGGCCTTGTGATTGCCACTGGGTCTTCCCAAAGGCTTAGAATTAAAGGGTTTTTAAGTTGTGCAGGAATGTAAAGGCTTTGTAAACACTGCAGCCCTCCTGTTGCACGTTGGCGGAGGCATGGGCAGTGATTTTGCTCTCTGTGTGTTTCTATGGCCCCTGGATGTGAAATCCTGATCCTGAGGAGCTCAGAGCAGACACCTGAAAGAACAGGTTTGTTTTTCTGCCTGAAATATATTTCAGGAATTGCTCTGAGGGATTTTTCCTTCCACCTTCATTGTCTCCACTGCCTGCTCTTCACAGTGACAATCAAGCAAAGTGGATTCAACCTGCAAGGACTAGGAGCAGAGAGGAGGCTTATTCCAGAGCAGGAGGGAGATGCCCACTAGAGCCGATGAGGTTGCCAGGGCCAGGAGGACCGTCGCAGTGCACAGCGCTGGCTGACACAAAGGACGCAGCACAGACGGCGCGAGCGAGGCTGGGAAGTGGGGTGCCGGTGCCGGGGCATCACTGCTCAGCCAGGCCCTGCCTCCTCCCAGCGCCACTCTTACCTTTGTCACGCTATGGGCATAGCTGGGCATAGGCAATGCCATGCCCATGGAGCAGCACGCTTGGGTGTTAAGGCTTTATTACACTTGGGTGTCAAGGCTTTATCTTGGGCATACGCGGCTGGAGGAGCGCCAGAAAGGAGTCCTGCCCTGTTACCTGTGACCTTCCCCCACCCAGCGGCCAACACAGCCAGCAACAAGTTTGTGTGCAAGGCCCTCCCGATGGCCAAAGAAGGATCCAAAGTCAGCTTTTGATGTCATGTGTCTGCTTTAACTGTTGATACTGAGCAGTGCCTGGATTAAAATAGAAGCGATTAAGAGAGTCAAACCCGCCTTTTTCAGGAAAAATGCAGGAAATCACAGACATTTACAAAAGTCTCTTCTGATTACTTTACACTGCAATGAGAACCATTGTGGTTAATGCTTTAAGGGACATTTAAGGGACACTTTGGGAAAAGGGGTAGAAACCGCTCTCCTGGGCACTGTCTCTCACACAGACTGGGCTAGGCTGGGCTTGGCGAGCCTGGGCGGGTCTCTGGGGCCCCAGCTTTCCCGCGGTGCCGACTGTTGTGGCTGCTGCCTGTTCTTTCCTGTCCCAGGTGAGCCAGGACTGCCGATAAAGGCTTGAAATTGGCTTGCTGAGCACTTCTGCCAGCTCCCTCAGTGCCCTTGGGGGGATCCCATCCGGCCCCGTAGACTTGTGGGTGTGTAAGCGGTGTAGCAGGTTGCTGACCATTTCCCCTTGGATTATGGGGGCCTCATTCTGCTCCCTGTCCCTGTCTTGCAGCTCAGGGCACTGCGTACCCCGAGAACAACTGCTCTGACAATTAAAGACTGAGGCAAAGAAAGCAAGGAGTACCTCAGCCTTCTCCTCATCCTTTGTCACTACGTTCCCCTCGCGTCCAATAAAGGATGGAGCCTCTCCTTAGCTCTCCTTTGGTTGTTAATGTATTTCTAGGAGGAGCCAGCAGCCTTGGCCGAGGAGGATGGGGGTGGGAAGACGATAGCAATGCAGAGCTGTCGCAAGGGGAAGACATCACCACCCACAACATCTGGACCAACCTCTTGCTCCCAGAGCACTTCCAGGACACCCCACGCTGGTCCCCAGGAGGGGCCCAGCTGGCGCAGCAGCATGGGCACAGAGGCGGCAGGAGAGGCAGCCAATGACTGGCAGAGCACATCTCCTGCCCCAGCGGGTGCCATGGACACCAAGCCAGCAGCTTCTGTCCTGGCCGGAGCTCCTGAGGAAAAGGAGCACCGTGCACCTCTCCCTCCCGTGGCACAAGAGGAGGCAAAGGCACCACCAGCTTCTCCTGTCTTCAGCGAGCAGGTCTGCGCTCCTGCTCTCCCCGTGCCAATGGCCTCCGAGCACAGAGGCGACACACAGCCCTCCTCCGGCTGCAGGGATGTGCCCGAGGATGACCCAGGTATGTCCCCAAGCCGATCACCGCCACGACGAGGGCAGGCCTGGCCCGGCCATCCCAGCGAGTGGCACCCAGGCCAGGCTGGCAGCACTGTGCGCATGGGGGCTGGCCGTGCCCCAGCCACCCTCCCTGAGGAAAGCCCTTGGTGGCGGGGGGCAGGCAGCAGCTTGCCCGTCGCCCACCCAGCCCCTCGCTTACAGCTCTCCTTCTCTCACAGGCATCACCGCCCTCCCGCACACCCCGTCTCGACGGCAACAGCCCTCCCTCTTCAGGAGGGCCCTCAGGGCTCTGCGCAGGGCTTTCCGTTGTCCCTGCCTCGCAGGACAGCAAGAGCAGGAGAACCCCGCTGCCAGCGCCAGGTGGGTCCCCAGAGATGGCGGCTGGCCCTGAGCCTGCACAGCGTCCAGAGGGAGTGGCACAGGGAGGCATGCAAGGGATGGGTGCACGGACAGTGCCCCAGGCATT
Organism: Platalea leucorodia; assembly: GCF_965183815.1. Taxonomy (NCBI): domain Eukaryota; kingdom Metazoa; phylum Chordata; class Aves; order Pelecaniformes; family Threskiornithidae; genus Platalea; species Platalea leucorodia. The sequence continues at coordinate 21,743 of NC_138842.1, read as the reverse complement.
CAGCTGCCCTGAGGCCATGGTGCTGCCAGCCTCCGCTCGGCCATGGACGCCGCCTGAGACCAATAAAAGACAACAATTTCCCCCCCAATGCTTGTCTGTGCCTGGTCCATCTTGGGAGAAAGAGGGGTGCAGGCAAGGCCCACGCCGGCAGGCAGAGCTGGAGAGCCCCAGTGCTCCCCCTTCTCCAGGCTGAGGAGAGCTCCCGAGCTCAGCCCTGAAAGACACAAGGGGCGCAGGGGCCGTGTCCTGGCACGGGGCCTCGCCTCTCTGAGCCCCGAGGATGGACGACACTGTGGGAGGCCTGAGGGCTCTGCCAGCAGCGGCACGGGGCTGTGCGATGCGACAGCGACAGCTGCCATGATCCTGCCAGAGGAGCCAGTGACTGACGGGGTGGCTGGAGATGGGGCTGCCCTTCTCGTGGCCCATCCCGGCTGCGTGATGGAGGGGATGCAGCCCCCGCAGCACAGCTCTGACTCCTCTCAGGGCAGGATGAGGCCAGAAATATAGACTGAGCTCTGGGACCCTGACCAAGATGGCTGCAGGGGGGGTGCAGCCGGGCTGTGGCCGCAGGCCGCCCACAGCTGTCCTGCAGCACCATGGCCCCGTATCCCAGGGCGCTGGGTGCGGAGCGGGGTTCTGCTGCCTGCAGCGGGAGAGCCCCGCTGAGGGCAGAGACCTGCACCAGGCAGGCTGGCAGCAGGGAGGGGACCCCCAGCCCAGCCACGGAGAGCAGAGAGGTTTCCCAGGGACGGCCTGGGCTTGGCCCCAGAGAGAGGAGCTGCTGGCCAGGGGTGGTGAGGAGCTCTCTCCTGCTGGGCATTTGATGTCCTCCCTCCTCCCAGCCCTTGGGGAGGTGGCTGTGGGGAGCCTGGCTGATGGCACCAGGCATGGCCTGGCCCTGTCCTGTGGACGCAGTGCTCTGCTCAGCCCTGGCAGCTGCTGGGATAACGGCGGGATTTGGGGTCTGGCCAATGCTGTCGCACTGGCGAGAGCGACGTGTCAGGGGCAGAGGACTGCTGCTGTGGTGGGAGAAGGCCAGAGCAGCCCAGCTGCCCAAAGGGCTGGGAGCCCAGCCTCAGCAGCCCAGAGGAGGTAGGGCAGGGTGCCCCTGGGGGCACAGCTCCTCCCTCTCCACAGGGAAACTTCTCCCCTGGCTCCTGGACAAGGACGTGCAAGCCCAGGGCATGCCAGAGGTGGCCACGTCTGAACACCACGATGAAACCTCCAGGTGTGGCAGTCCAGCGGGGCAGCTGGGGCTTTGTGGCCCCAGCAAGGACGCCCTGGGTCAGTGTGTGCTGTGCTGCCGCGGGCTGCTGGAAAGCCTGGGCGTCAGGCAGCTCTCAGGGCAATCCTGGTTCCTTCGGGCTCTGCCTTTTCCCTTTTGCCTGCTGAGGGCAAGAGACTTCCACAGGAGGTGAACAAAGGTGAGTTCTTCTGGAGGAAAGCCCAACAGAGGGGTGAAATTCTAAAACAATAACGGGGCCAGGGTGTGCTGAGGGGTGAGCTGTCCTGCACACAGCGGCAGAGGCCCGCAACAATGCTGTCTGCTCAGCACGCTCAGGGTGCTTCCCGTATGAAGGACGCCATGGTCTTGGGCTTGTGCTTTCAGCTTTAATCAAAACGAGCCATTTTCTTCACTTCTGCCGGGCTTTGCAGGGCCAGCAGCACAGCGCCCACAGGGCCCATCCCAATGTTGGCTGCTCCCTTGGAGATCTCAGGATCAGCATGGTCTGAGCTGCCAGGGACGAGACTGAGAGTTCGGCGTCTTTCTCCAAAACCTGGAGGGCTGCAACAGAGGGAAAGAGAACAGAGCTGAAGCCCACCCATCTGCAGATACCCCCAGGCATCCCCTCCAGGCCATGCCAGCCCCACCCATCCCTTTCCCTGGCCAGGAGGAGCGGGTGGGACAAAGGCATCAGCTGGAAGCTGCTGCTCAGGAATGCCCCTGACATCTTCCTCTGCCCTTGAAGCGCTGCTCTGGAGCAGGGCAAGCCATGGCAGCACCCTGCCCAGGCTGGGGCCCCTGCCCCACCAGCCTCGGCACACACAGCACTGCCCCTACTCACCGCTGCAGAGCTCAGACAGCTTCTCCTCGCTTTGGTCCCTCCGGTGCCGCGCAGCAAGCCCTAGGCACAGAGCTGCGTCAGACCTCCCGCTCCCCAGCGTGCTCCCAGCAGCACAGCTCGCGGCTCTGCCAGTTTGGCTGCGCACCCTCCTCCCCCTCAGCAGGGTGACCCCAGGGAAGGACAGTGCGTGGGCAGGGCTGGGAGAGGGAGGCCCAGAGCCTCTGGCTGCCCAGGCCCTGCCCGGGGCAGTCGGGGCTCTGGCAGCCACAGGGCTGCCCCTTGCCGCCAGTGCAGCGGCTGGGACTGGGGCCAGGCTGCCAAAGGAGGGTCCCCAGGGGCTATGGCTCACCAATGAACCTCACGGCCGCCTCTCGCAAGGGGACCTGAGCGTCCTTCAAGTATGGCAGGCTCTGACTCAGATAGTCTTCAACTCTGCTCCTGTCCTGCACCAGCTGGAGAGAGCACAAGGGCACGGGGCTGGCACAGGCCCTCCCCACTCTCGGCCGGACCGGTCCCTCCTCCCAGCACCCCCGGTCCCCCTCCCACCTCAGGCCATTCCCATCTCCCAGCCAGGAGCCCTGTGGGGCTGAGGTTCAGAGACAGCCCCAGGCAGAGGCTGGTCTGGAGGTCCTGAGAGCCCTCTGTCCCACTGCCAGGGCCCAGGTGGGCTAGGGTCTCCTTCGACATCCTGAGGGCGGGGAGGGGAGAGAGGCCAGGAGAAGAGCCCTTGGGGGGCTCTGTGCCTGAGGGCAGGGAAGGCGGATGCAGCTGCAGGCCCCTTGTCCAGCCCTGGGGCTTGGGGCTTGTCCTCACCAAGCACTCCCCAATTCTGTACGTCTGCTGCGTCTGGCTCAGGCGCTTGAGCTGTTTCCACCTCAGCAGCTTTGCAGCGACGACGAGGGCTTCCTGAGAGGCCTGCAGAGGGCGACAGGGATTGGGGGGATTGTGGACAGGGAGCGGGGGGACTGTGGACAGGGATTGGGGCGCAAAGCCCTGGCCTCCAACACCTGCAGCGACAGCTGGGAAGCCTCTAGGGACTCTCATGGCCTTGCTGGCCATGGGCTGCTGCTGAGCCCTGCTGGACCAGGTAGGGCAGGTGTGGGAAATGTCTGTGCCAACTTCTCCGCCCCTCCTCGCGCTGGGGATGCCGGGACCCTTCCTCTGGGGTGCGCTGGAGGAGGGCTGAATGGGGGGAGCAGGGGTGGGGGAACCCCACCTCCCCGTCCTCCTCTGCAGCAGGAGGCACAGAGGGAGGAGGAAGGCAGCAGTGGGACCGGTGCAGGGAAGGAGGGGAGTTCTGCCTCAGTGACTCAGGCACTTGGACCCTGGGGTGACACAGACGCCAAGAGGCCAACTGCCGGCAGCCCTGCCCCTCCCTGATACCCCTCTGTGTGGTGTCAGCACGCCCTTCCCCACATCACTGGTCATGTTTGAAATCTCTACCTTGGCCACGCTCTCCATCTGGTCACTCATGCGGAAGAACAGGGGGAGCAGGCTTTTCCGCACATTCTCCTTCATCTGCTGCTTGTTGCTCCCCACCACCATCTGTATCATGTCCTTGAAGAGGCAGATGGAGAGCTCTCGCAGCTGGCTGGACTCCTGGCAGGGAGGAGAACAGGAGGACTTCAGCAACAGCTGCTCCCTGAGCAAGGGCGTTAGCAGGGCTGATGTGAGGGGAGATGCTTTGGAGTGAGGCTCTGCGCACAGGGGCCGTGGGCCAGATCTGCAGCTGTGGCTCAATGGGCCCGGGCCCACGAAAGGCCACGCAAGAGGTTTCCATCCGGCAGTGCCTGTGCCAGCCCCACAGCGTTCGTCACCAGCCACACCAGCCGCACCAGCGTGGAGCTCCCCAGGAGCTCCTCCTCCCGAGGAGGAGACTGGGCTGGCCCTCGGCAATGCCTCCGGGGCACACATCACCGCCTCAGCCTCAGCCCCCTGCCACGGCACCTGGGGACAACGTCTGGTCCTGCCTGGCAGCGCAGCTGCGGGCAGCCTCAGGGATCTGTGAGCAGCTCTTGGCCTGCAGGTGCTTTGCACAGGGGCTGGGCTGGGCCCCAGCACAGGGGCTCAGGTCGCCCGGAGGCATCAACCTGTCAGCGAGAAGCCATGCTGGGCTGCAGAGCCCAGAAGCCATCCCCACGAGAGCCCAGGGGCGTGAGGCGGGGAACAGCCCTGCCCAAGTGCTGCCGCAGGGCTGGGCTGATGGGCAGTTGTCCTTGCAGAGGGCCCAGCAGCGGGGCTCAGGCTCCCCCAGCAGCCTTACCTCATCAAAGAGCGGCGGGAGCTTCTCCACCAGCTGCAGAGCGGTCAGGCTGGCCTCCTCCCTCTTCATATGACCCATCACATTTCTGAAGAGCAGCAGGGCCTTCACCTTGTTGTCAGTGTTGGCATTCTGCTGGGTCTCCATGATGTCTGGCAGCAGGACCAGCATTTTTCTTGCCTGTAGGAAGCACGCAATTCTTTTTTTGATAAGCGGTGAAAGACCACCCTGGCAAAAATGCTCGGGCCACTAAGCACCAGCCTCCCGTCCGCCTTCCTGCCAGGCGGCACAGGAATCCCTGCAGCAGCCTGATGGCAGGCGGTGGCCATGGGCGCATGGATGGGGACACGGGGATAGCAGCCGGTAGGGAAATTAGGGCAGGAGAACAAAGGCTCCACGTCCCCTGCTCCACCACCTCCTTTCCCGACTGGCCCAAACGCCCAGATGGCTTGGTAACCCTCTGGGCCTGCAAAGCTCCCCAGGCGGCCACCAGGCCCCTCCGTGGCAGCGCTCTGCAGACCCCCATGGCTCGTGCAACAAACAAGCCACCATGGCTTCCCTGGACTAGGCCCTGCTCACCGTCTCAGGTGTCTGCGACAGTGTGATGAGGCCTCTGAGCACCAGCGAGAGCAGTACCACGCTTGGCCGCCTCAGGTACCGCTGGACTTTGTAGAGGCTAGCAAACTCCTCTGATTTAATGTCACTGGAGGCCAGCAGCTGAAACAGAGATGGCAGTGAAAGAGTGGCAGAGCCTGCAGCGCTCCCCGCACCCTGCGGCTCCTGCTTCCCACTGGCAGCTCAGGGCAAGGGCACCAGGGCCAGACAGCCCGTCCTGGGGGCAGCTCTGCCTGTGGAGGGCCGCTTGGCATCCCCGTGCCCCGCGCTTCGCCGCACACCACACGGTCCTCTGTGCCGGCTCCTCCTGTCCTCTGAGCATCGGCAGCCTCTTGCTCTCATGCCTCAGAGGAGCAATCCAACAGCAAGAGCGGGCACAAAGGAGGCACGACACGCGAGTGGTGACGATTGTCTTCTGTCCCCAACCTTGCAGCCCGTTCAGCCTGTGCAAAGGCCACATCTCTGCCCCTGACCCAGCCCCTGCCCTGACCCAGCTTTCCAGTCTGCAGAGCAGGGCAGCGGGGTGCAGGCAGGGGGGAAGCAGAGAGCTGCCTAGGCAGGCAGGGGCTGCCTGGGCTTCGTGTTTGTGCACCAGGGCCCAAGCAGCGTGGGGTGGCCCTGCATGGCTGGCGCAGGGGAACCTGCTGCTGGGCAGGTCCCTGCTGGCCCTAAGGGGCTCTGTCCCTGTGTCCTGGAGGAGGTGACCGTTTGGGGGCAGATGGGAGGAGAGGGCTGTGCCAGTTTCCTGGAGAGGCAGGCACAGCCCTGAGGGTGAGCGAGGACTGCTCTGGTCACTCACAGCCAAGTGATGGATGCAGGCGTCCTCTGTGCTGGAGCTGAACACCCTGCGCAGCCGCTGGTCCTGGAGCTGGCTGAGCAGCTCCCTCAAGACCTTCTTCAAGGTGTGGGGCTGGGAAAGCATCACGTCCCACATGGCCAGAGCAGCACTGCAGGCCCAGAGCGCTCTGTCAGCAGGGCTGCCTCGACCACCACACTGTGCCCGGGCCAGCCCCACAGGACCCAGGCTGTCCTGGCCCTTCCCGACCCCTCGCTTGGAGTGCCCGGGTCCCTGCCTGGGCAAGGAGGAGGGGGCTGAGATAGTCTTCCCCGTGGGGCAGGGAGGAACCTCGTGGCGGGGCTCCGGGCTGCCTTGGCCAGCTTTGGCTACTGCGGGCCTGGCCCATCCGCCAGGGCTGGAAAGTGGGGTGGGCTGGAGGGCCCTGCTCCTCGGGGAATGTCCTGCGCTTTCCCCTGGCTCCGGCAGCCAGAAAGTCTCCAGGCCCCTCTCCCCACATGGCACAAGCCCACGGGGGCTGTTGGGCTCAGTACCTGTCACATGATGGAGAGAGCTTCAGCAGGCTCCTGACCACTTCCCTGGGGCACTGGTCGGTCATCAGGAGAAGCAGCAAGTCCAGGCTCTGCCGGGCTGATGCCGTGCGGATGCACTCCCTGTTTTCATAGATGCACCTCACGATGCCTGGCACCTGGAGGGCACACAGGTGAGGATGGTGCTGCCACTGGAATGCAGCCATTTCCTCAGCTGCCTCTCAAACTGCTGCTCTTCCCATCCTGCTCTGCTGGCTTCAAATGGCTTCAAGGTGCCTGAGGCACCTGCATTAGGGAGGGAGGGAGGGAGGAACAGTGCTTGAAAGGGCTTAAGGACAGGGCAGCCACAGGCTGCTTACCTCTGTCAGCCAGGAGGCAGGCTCTCTCACAGCCACATCCAGGATGCTGCTCGCCTCCTCCTTGTCATAGACGCTGGAGTCTCTCATGGCCTCAATGGCCACGAGGACGACGTCTGTCTTCTCAGAAGGCTGGAGGTATTTTCCAAACGCCTATGGGAGGAAGGAAGGCGGGGAAGACATGGCACACCGAGCGCCCTGATGGTGCTGCTTAGCTGAGCAGTGAGAGCAGCTCTGGCAAGACATGGCCCGGCAGTGCTGGCAGCGGTGCCCGCAGGAAAGCTGGAAGCAGGGGCTGCACTACTGCGTGGTGGAGGAGGAGAAGAGAAGGCCCTCAGGGTGAGGCAGGAGGGCTGCGGTCCTGAGCACAGCGTGACGGCCCTCCAGAGAGGGCACAGCGTGCCGGTCACCAGGGCTTGCTGGTGGCCAGGCAGGCTGGAGATGCTGCTGGGACACTGGAGTGCAGCCCTTTCTAGTTCCTGCTCGGGGACAGCAGCAACCCTCTCACCAGGGACAGTGAGGCCATGCCAGCCTCGTCGATTCTGGATTTCTTTGCTCACACAAGTCTCCTGCTGATGCCACGCACAAGAGGCCCAGCAAGGGAAGAGCTCATTACCACTGCAATGTTGCTGGTGCTGGGCGAAGAAAGCCAGGAGGTATTCTCAGCTTCCCATTCCCTTTGACGCCGCGGATGCTCTCGATTATCCTCTGGCAGCGTCGTGCCTAAACAGGAGGGGATCACAGGCAAGTGGGTAGGACAAAGCGTCTTTGCCAACAAGCTTAGCAAATGGTGAAAAGAGCTTTGAACTAGGAATGGCTGAGGAAGGAGGTTACGACCCACAGTCAGGGGAGGAGGTGGTAGGCATGGGTATAAAGCAAAGGGTGACAACAGGCGAAGGGAACCAGAGGGACCTCAGGGACGATGGAGGAGGAGGAGAGACACCTGCCTCAAGCGTATGTGTGCAAACGCTCACGGCCTGGGAAGCTCAAAGGAACTAGAACTCTGCCCGCAGTCGCACAACTAACATGTTGTTGGAATAACTGAGATGCGAGGGACAGAGAAGCTGGCAGGCTTTCCTGGACAGCCTCCAGCAAGTACAAGAACGGTCCGTTGCAACACTCAGGGAAACAAGCAGGCACATGAGGAGATGCCTGTGTGTGGAGGGACGCAGCCCACCACAGCTCCTCTTACGTTTTTGCCGCAGGATGAACCTGAAGAGGTGATGAAGAGCATCCAAAGCCCCCCAGCTGATCTCCCAGTTCGTGCAAGTGCGGCAAAGGATGAGACGCCCCAGCAGCTGCCCCAGGATGGGGATACGGATCTCTGTCTGGCAGGCACGGCTGTCATCGTCTCCTACAAAGGTGCTCCGGACCTGGGCAAGGGAGGCAGGACAGGGAGAAGGGCTGAGGGGCAGCAGCTGCGACCCAAGAGTCTGCCCAGGGAAGGATCCCCGGGGAGTCAGAGCTTTGGAGGGCCCTCCCAAAGCAGCCAGCTGGGCAGCAGGGCAGGGGGAGCTGCTAGGCCTGGGCTCCCGCCATGCTCCTTGGGCAGTGCTGTCCTGCACAGGACTGGGGGCCGAGATGGCTCCTGGCAGAGAGGGAACTGGGGAGAGAAGAGCATGGGAAAAAGAAAGAAACCAAGAGCCTGGCTCCAGGGCAGAGCCTTGCTGAATGCCTCAGTCGCTGCCAGGCTTGCCTCGCAGGCATCTCTGAGCTGCAGGCTGCGCTGGTGTGCAGGCAAGCGGAGAGAGCGTGGCTGGAGGGTGTCTGGCTCCTTACCTTCACTGAGGAACAGCTGGCCAGCAAATCGCTCAGCCTCCCAATCCTCCCCACAGCCCTCTCGCACGCAGCTGCACTCTGGCAGTTGACGAAGGTCAGCAGCATCTGGGAGGAGAGAAAGTGCTCACGTGCCCCGGGAGCTGGTGCCCGCGCCAGCAGAAGCAGCACTGCTGAAGTCCTGGCTGGACTCACGCAGTCCTTGTGGCCAGGCAGGTGGGCAGATGGCACCCCCAGGGCAGTGCCTGCTCCCTTCCATGCCCTCCCCCACAACACAGCCCTGTGTCCCCTCTCCCATGAAGGATGGGCTCTTGGGCAGGAGCCTGCCTGCGGGGTCTGCAATGGGGCAATGGGGATACGGCCCCCTGGGAAGCCAGGAGTACAGAGCTTCAGGGCTGGGCTCCCTGTGCAGGACAGGCAGGTCTCAGTGGCTCTCTGCCCCAGTCAGATCTGGGCAGGAAAGCACGAGGGACGGTGAGGCAGGGGAAGAGCAGCACCAGCTGCCACCGCTGCGCTGCCTAAGGAGAGGGCTCAAATGCCTCCCACTGCTTTGGTGCAAGGAAAGCTCTGGGGACGGAGCTGGCCCAGAAGTGCCATGGGCAAGGCATAGGAGGCCTGTGACACAGGAGGAGGCTGCAGAGGGGAAGTGACATTGAGTGCAGCCAGGGGACACGGGGCTCCCAGAAGAACAGCCCCTGCGAACCCCACTCTTTGCCAATGCCACACCTGTAAGATTGTCTGCAGCTCTGTGAAGCCAGAGGCAGGAGAGCTGCGCACCAACGTCCACAGCATGGTATCCATGGTATCCAGGGTCTGCAAGGAGCACAAAAGGTTGTGGCAGTCTTTCTGCAGTCCTTCTCACGCCCGGAGATGGATCTGAACTCCCCACACCAAGGACTGCGGGTGAAGGGATGAGGGTGGGAAAGCAAAGCTGAGACGCTGCCCTGCCTTGGATCTCCGGGTTTCTCTCAGCACACGGCGGCCAGGGAGCAGCCCAGAGGGACTAGGGACTCCTGCCGCTCAGCCAGCACTTACCTTAAAGTAGAGAGTAGTGTCCAGGTCCTGCATGTCTGGTTTTGGAGGAAGCAAGAAGACACTCCTGAAGCAGGCCTGCAAGAGGCTTTTCTTTTTGCCCTCCAACACCATCTCCACTTTGCTGCAAAGAGAGAGAGGGGCCTGTTGCACACTGGTGCTGGGCGCCTCGATGCCTTGGGCAAGTGGCCACGGACCTCTGGAGCAGGGGTCCCCGAGGGGGATGGAGGGTGTGCAGGGAGCCCTGCCAGGAGGCACCTCCTCCCTCCCCAACACGGCCTGGGCCAAAGGACAGTCCTGGCAGGCAAGCCTCCCGCTTTGGGGAAGAGCCAAGGCATGGCAGGCAGCTGCAGGATCCCTCTGGCCTCCCCTGCGCCCTCCCAACAAGCCGCGAGCAGGGCAGAGCAGAGGCCCTCTGACGGCACTACTGGACTCTGCCTAGTTGGGGGACGGGGAGAGGTGCCAGCCAAACCAGGGGCTGGGCAGCTACCTCAAGGCGGCGATGGCAAGCATGGCTTGCTGCCGCACCGCTGTGTGCAGGTGGTTCCTGGGCTCCTCTTCCAGCAGCACCTGCAGAGCACAACTGGGATGGCACCTGGCAGCCACCAGCAGCCAGTGCCAGCAGACCCAGCACCAGGCGGTGGGGCTGGCGGAGACCCTCTGCCCCCGCCCCAGCACCAAGCCCAGCGTGCCCCCTGCCACTCCCGGTGGTGGGGTCTCTGCTGGCAGGGCTTCTCAGCGGCACCGGAGTCCCCTCAGGGCAGCTCCGCGTCCACTCACACTTGTTCCTGCCCTACCCCTGCCCGTGCACCGCCCGCACACTGTGCCGGTGCCTGGGGACCTTGCCCCCGTCCCCAGACCTGCCCGGTGTCCCCTCACCTTGATATTCTCTGCCAACTCAAATCTGTGGCAGAACGCATTCAGGCCCTGTGACAAGCCCTTGCGCCTGGCAGCTTTGCACAGGGTACAGATGGTCTCTAGGAACTGCATCCTCTGGGCCTCCTCCTGGCAGCCGGGGGACAGAGAGACAAACGAGGAGTGTGAGAAGGTAGACACATGGCCCTGGGGCTGCAGTGCTGTGCAGGAGACCTGGGGGGAGCAGCTCTGCCCAGCCACCAGACCCCCAGCAGCCCCGGCAGCAGGCAGCAGAGCCGGTGGCACTGTCAGGAGACGCAGGCACAGCTACCATGGAAATGGCTGCACTTACCTTTTCTGAGCTCTTCACAAAAGCCTGGATGAACTGCATGGATTCTTTTTCCTCTTGGTACAGAGACCGCCAGCTGGACGCACCAGCGGGGGCACCTAGTAAAGGAGGAGAGCAGGGAGGGCTGTAGAGAGGGGCTGAAGGCAAATGCGAGGAGACGGAGGAGCTCTGCCCTCCGTCCAACCCCGTGCCCACTCCCCTGGAGCACTCTCCCCATGGGTGCCTGGCCTGGAGGGTGCCCGGCAGATGGGCTGCGATGCTGCAGCGCAGTGCGGCACAGAAAGCCACAAGTGCACTGGGCTTAGGAACTCGCTTGCAGACAGGCTGGAAAGGTCCCCGTCCCCCACCACCGCTGCCTTCTGCCAGGCCAGCTGCCTCTTGCTGCCCATAGCCCAGAGCAGGAGCCCAGTCCCCTCTGCTCTCTCCCGCCCTGGGGGAGGCTGTGCTGGGGCCAGCTCCCAGCCCCGAGCAGCATTCCACCAGTGCCGTGCTCCCCGCCTGCCGCTGTGCCCGGGAAACAGGACCCTGGCGTCGATCAGGGTGCAGGCCCCAGCCCTGCCCAGCCCGGCAGTGCCCCTCACTTACCGGTCTGCAGCAGCCTGGGCACGCATGCCTGGTGGGGCCTTGGAGGAGAGCTGCTCTCCTGGGGAGCCCTCTTCTCCTCCCAGGCCACCCTGGGGCGGCTGGGGGGTTTCTCCGCCATCCTGCAGGACGTAGGAAAGGGCTAGGGGTGGGGAAGGGGGAAGCTTTGGCAAAATGCCTTGGCACCGCGGGGCTGCCGGGGAAAGACGTGGGCTGTGCTCAGGGGCTCCTCGCCAGCTCCACGCTCCCACCCTGTCCCGTCGCCGTCCTGCCGGACGCTGTGGGGTGGGGGGCGTGACCACGTTGACCATATGCAGCGCTACAGGGTGTCACAGAGGCGGGTCACAAAGGGCACCACTATGACCCGCCACCCAGGCCGGGAGGGGCAGGGTGGCCTCTGGGGGGGTCACGAGGCCCACTCACCCCTGGGCACTTGCGTCCTCTTGGGGTGCCCCAAGCCCCACATTTGCCCTCCTGGTCCCTGCAGACCTCCCTGTTGCTCTCCAACTGGCCCAGAGCCCCGTGTTCACGCGTCCCAGCGTGCCCCCAGGACCTTCCCTTCACTTCCCTTCTGTGCACTCCAGAGCCCTGCTTCTCTCCCTTGGCAACGTCAGATTTAGTCAAGCTTAACACAAGTCCTAGTTTTTGTCGCTTCATCTCTTCTCTTCCTCCTACCAAACAGGAAGAGCTGATGCAGAAAAGAGGGAAAAGAAAATGAAGCATCTTCCACGGAGTTTGCCCTTTTAGGAGTTGGGAACCTTTCACAAATGGAGATTGCTCTCTTGCTGCTTTTCTCTTGGTCTGGTTTTGGACCGTGAGCGAGAAGCCCTCCTCATTGCGCTGGTGCTGGCTGAGCACCATCTCCAACGCTCCATGGGCATCTTCGGGGCCACTTCTCCTGCCTGATGGCCTGCTCCCCCTCCCAGCTTTCAGAACGGTGGGAAGCCCATTGCTGTGCGGGCTGCACAGAAGTTTTACAATTGGAGTCTTTTGGCCTGTGGGGAATGGTAGCTCCAGGCAGGGCTGTCTTATGCTGGGTTTTTAGCAATGTGGAAACTTCTCCCCTGCAGCACAGCAGGAAATACCACTTTCTGCTTTCAGCTCGCAGCTGCATAAGAAAAGGCAAGGCTAGGATCCTAACCGAGTGTTTCTATCCCAACGGACTTTTGATGTTGCTAAAGACATTTACCAATTCCTTTGGAATCTAATGCTAATCTTTCATCATTCCCGTGAGGATACAACATGGGCCGCAGCGGGGAGTTCACCACAGATGTGACGAGATGCTCTCTTCACATTTCTACAGTTTCTGGCATCTTACAATTCACAGCCTTTCCTCCGTTCTCAAAGTCTCTTTCAGCAAAAAGCTGTTTACACCTGCTCCTCTCCTCTGATCCTTGTTTGGTGTTACAACTGTCGATGGAACGTTAACATGCTGTATTGCTTACCAGATGCTATCAGAAGAGGAAACCGGAACAAAATATGCTCTCTTTCCTAAACTGTCTTAACATTTTCCACCAGTCCCCTCCTCTACAGGCCGCCAGACAGAGAGCTTGAAGGGCGGTTCAGCAATTCTTCTTCTTTAAACATACGGATCTCGTTGGGATCCAAAGGAAAGGTGGCTGATCTGAACAGCATTGAAGCCGCTCCTTATCTGGGCCTTTAGAGATCTCTAGAGACTTCTAAGGTGGGCAGCAGAGAGGACAAACGCTATTTGATGATGTCTGCAGTCACAGATCACAGAATCACAGAATGGTTGAGGTTGGAAGGGCTCAGCCACCAGAGCTGTGCATTGATTTCAGGTGGGGTAGACTGCCCTGTACTGGTACGTCAACACGCACATCTTTGCCTACTCCGCAGCTACGGGCAGTGCAAATCAGTTTTGTTGCAGTAAGATGCAAAAAGAGCAAGTCTTCATGGCTACAGCGCAGTATCAACCATCAAGAAAGCACAATTGAGCCTGAAGACAGTGAAGCTCAACTTTCAAATGCCACCTTAGTCTCTTCAACTTCACTACTTCTTTGGCAACCTGTCCAGGATGCAAAAGACACGCACTGCAATCCGACATACCCGACTATTTAACCAACACTTCTAGCCAGATGTCCTAGCAAAATGTTGCACATACCTCTAGCTCTAAGCAAGGATAGTGACCGCATGTCAGGAAAAATCACACCGAAAAGCTGCTCAACTCAGCCTCTAGGAATTGGACTCAATGCCATGACTCTAGGAAAGATACCGACAGCATTACTAACAGAGAGCTCTCCAGACTCCTGCCCGAGTGATTCTGGGGGCTAGAGAACATCAGCAACCCTGACTGTTTTCTTCACAAGTTCTTCTTTTATTGTTTTTAAAGAACCATTTCTCATTATTCCGCAGGTGTCCATTAGCATCATTCCTCCTCTCAAGGTCCTTCACCAATTTAAGGTTTCCTTACAAACAAGTCTCATCTTTTAATTCCTAAGAAAAGTTCAACAACATCAACAAAATACTAGCCAAAGCCACCAGTTACCAGTCCAGGTTACAATCACCTTATCTCCTCCAAAGCGCTTTGAGGTAATGGTTACAATCCAAAGAGGCAGACACAGAACATCCAGCAGCTGCACTGATTCCGTTTCTAGCCTCTCGCGGCTGTCAGGAGGTGAAGGATGTTATTGCAGAGAAGCTTTAGGAACAGAGACACCTGTTCCTTCACAACTGCTGCCAAATTATAACTGTCAGTCAACTGTCATCTCTGCCACAGTGGAGCGAAGAACCTACATAGGAAACTCCTGTCCCTGCTAATCCCTTGACTCATCCAATCCATCTAATGACAAAGAGGTGGAGTGCAAATGCTCCTGATTCTTCCAGGCAACTCGCTTCTCCGTTACGGGCGTGTAAAGCAGTGATCTGGAAAACGAACATCTATGCTCCTTTTCAATCTTTTTATATTCCGTCCATTCCGTAGCAAAATCACCCTTAAACTCATCGAGAATGGACTTTTTCTTTTCCCGGTTAAAATAAGCTTGACCTTTATTACAATCATAGTTTGACCTTTATTACAAAAAGACACCAAGAAACTAAACATGGCCAACAGGAGAAAAAGTAGACTGCATGCAAATGCAAAAGGTGAACATCCTGTTCAAGCAACACCAGTTTAGAATTCCTACAAGTTTTTGGGAAAGTTTTAGAATTACATTTGTCTTGTTTTAGTTTGGGATGTTTACCATACACAACAACAAAGTGTATTGGAAAAAAATCTTTATATGTAATTACGGTTTCCTCAAAAGGCGTTCATTTTTCAGAGTCCTCTTTTCAGTCATGTACTGGAGTTGTATTTCAACTCATCTTCCTGCAAGCACAGATCCCCTTTCTTAAAGCCAATGCAAATTAAGCCATTTCAAAATTAATTACCACTTGTATTCTCCACAACTCTCTGTGCATACTCATTTCATTCTGAATCAGCTGTTGGATAAATTCTGTGTTACGGCCTCGTTTAACAGGTTACAAGTAGCACTATATTGAATTTCTGCAGAATACTTACAATTCGCAGCCTGGTCTGCCACCTGCTGAGCGAACTGTACTGGCTCTCATGGCATGACCTATTGGGGAGGGGAGACAAAAAAGAAAAAAAATCCCATTCAGTTTATCTGAAGATTATTCTTTTAAAGAAATTCTCAAGTTATCATTACTTACCAGCTGTGGGTCTTGATTGTCCTTGGCGGCCCAGAAGACTTGGTAATGCTGGTTGCCTTAGTACAGGAACCTGACAGCCCTTGTCAATCAATACAAACAAACAGTTGGAAAATAAGCTCTACTCAAGTGCAAGGATCACTGCATACGTTGAAATAACACTTACCTTCTCTTCCAACAAACTGCTGACTGACAGAGAGGAAGATTTAGAAAGTTCAGCAGCAGTCACCAGAGCAGCAGGAGGTGTAACAGTCATGAGAGGTGGTGCAGGTGGTGGCGGTGGTGGCTGCTGCTGCAGTTGCTGCTGAACCTGCTTCCGGAGCCTTTTTGTGTAGCCAGCTCCATTTCTGAAGTTGTTCACAGCCTGGAGGCAGGAAAGCATTTGCAAAAAGGTAATATGAAACTTCCATAGATGCAGCAACAAAAGCCTCCACGGAGTAGAATTACTTGTGTGTTCCTACCAATGCTCTCAATCCTAAAAGAAACCAGCAAACAGCTATATGAACACATCACGTTAAATGCTGACATTAACGATGGGTAACGCAGAGTATCTGTATTTCAAGTACCTCAGTGTTAACACTGAACCTGACAGTGAGGCAAGCCTGTTAAACAAAAGCGTGACCTGAATTTCCCAGATTGTCTCTCAAGACTTGTAAGCTTCTGTAACAACAGATAATGTATTTGAAAAGTACATTTAGCCTTACTCAATTTAGCCTTGCTTAAGGAGATGTAAATTAATATTTTCTTCCCTTTCAGCTTTGTACAAATAGACTTTTCTTACAAACAGTTCACGTAAAAGCCATCGTGTTACCTGGCGCAGGAACTTGTTGGCAATTAAAGCCTCAGGAGAAACAGCGGCCTGATGACACGTTGGGCAGGTATGCCCCTCAGAGTCCAGTAATGCTGGTCTAACACCTGTGTATAAGTAGAACCATCAAAATAGGTTTTAGCCAAACTAAGGACATTTTGGGCATTCTAATCAGTTATAAAACCACGTCGATGATTCACGGGTGAAGACGGTCTTGAATTGAGAGCATGAGGCTAGAAATGTTCAACAGTGTAAAAAATTCATTGTATGCGGCAAATAACTCCACAGTCTTGGTATTTCACTGCTGTAACGTTTGAGGATGCAGAGTAGGCTGTGTCTTGATGTTTCCACCAGTCTTTTTTCCACTATCTAGTACAGGGAGCAGTCACCAGCCTCAAGGTTAATGAAGAAAACACATCTCAAAAAACCATCAGTGGGTTTGAGTTCCGAAGGTTTTAACCAGCTCTCCCGTGCAGAAGAATGTGGAGTAAATGCCTAACTCTCCGTCTGTTGCAGACCACAGTAAGGCACCAGAGTTGGCTCTATAGTTTTGTATGAGAGAAAGGGCTGTGGACAAACTCAATGCCTTCGATAGCGAATACTGTAATCACCTGTGCACTGATGCACTCTTCTCAGAATCGTCCTTCTGCACGTCAAGAGGATGTAACTAGATAGGGAAAAAGGGAAAAAAGCTTTCTGCCTTCTTTTTTCCTTAAAGAAAAAGTTAGAGATTGGGAAAGGAACCCTTTTCCAAGCTTTGGATTTTATCAAAGGAAGATCATAGATGGAATTCCTACCAATGGTGTGCAGGGTCATCCATAAGGAAAGCAATACAACCCATCAGCCCAGGAGTCAGACGGGTACGGAGGGAGGGCAAAAGGAAGAAGGATGACAGTACGTCAGGGGTGCAGAGAGGATAACGCCTGCTTGTCCACCTTAAAGCCAGCACCTACAGAGAGACCACCGCCATGGCCTCCATACAAGGACGCAGTCCATTCCACTTCCCACCCACCACCAAGCTCTCCTGTGTTCACACTATACATTTTTAAGGCATTTTAAGCTCTGTGTCTAACAGAAAACACCGGGCTAAGCCTGGCTGCCATCAGGGAACACCCCAGAATTCACTCTAGATTGTCAGCACACCAACATTCAGGGACGAGCACCAGCCACGTCCGTTGCCTTTGGGCATTCACAAAATCCAAGCCTGACGGTGAAGCCGTTACTGCTTACCTGTTGCCAGCGTTAGCAGCAGAGCCCTCTGGCTCTCCAGCCCTCACTTTCCATCCAGGAGTGAATGGCTTTCTCCCAGTACCTTAACGGCTCTCTTGCCCGTGCTCCTTTTCTGTCTTGCTTCCCACCATATCACTCAGGGTGGGCTTCTTGTCGTTCTACACTGAGCCCAACTTCTCAGTAGGAGGACTACACTGCTGTCCCCACGCTTACCTAGTGTAGGATATGGAAAAGAAATTAGAATGAGCAAATAGTAACTCCAGCCCCAGCCTACAGCTCTGAAGGTATAGAGCAGCCTACACTTCCATCCTGGATCTACCTTCTCTAGGATGTGTCCAGGAAGCCAAATCATCATTACCTCTAATAGAGACTGGAACTGGGGGGAAGCAGGGAGAAAGAAAAGTTCCCGAGAGTCCCTCTCCCTGGCCCGCTGATTACAGCCAGAGCCCAGCCTGGAAACGGCGAACGTCCAGGGATTCCTCCCACCCCAAAGGGGCCAGGACCAAAAGCTGCTGCTGCGCTTCAAGTATCCAGGGAACCCCATTCACAGCCCCACAAACGCTGGCGCTCTCTCTTCCTGGTGCCTCCGCACAAATGGATTAGCCCTAGAGCACCTTTCAGCAGCGCAGGACAGAGAACGTGCATTGTTGAATAACAGCTGCTGGGTTTTTATGTAAGTCAAGACCAGAAAAATGAAACTGACAGAAACAAGAGGAAGACTCATTTAAAAATACTACACGAAGTAAGGCAGGGATCTCTCCTGAATCTGTTTGGGTGGCTAACCTCTTGGCTCCCAGACTTAGGTAGAGGCCTGTGAACTAAAAGGATTTGGGTTGTTGTATTCACTAGCTTGTTTGGCTTTGTAATTATCTATCTGTGCGTTTACAGTGTTCTACTACCTTATATGCTCAACATACGACTGACTTAAAGAAGGAAGAGTATAGTGCGACCCTGATGGTCAAAAGGAAAGGAGGGACTGCTAGGAAAATCTCATTGCTAGGAAAAACTATTGTAGCAATTAGTCTCAAGAGTAGGAAATTGTATGACATTTCTTAAGATACAGCTAGTTTACGTCGTATACTGCTCAGTCATGGTTCAGTCAGCATGACTGAAGGACCCCAGCTCATTGCAAGGAGGAGAAGGACAGTCTGAAGAAGAAAGGATACCCCTGCACTACCCAGATCACGCCAGCATCCCAGCCCCTCCGACTCCTCTGGGGAACCTTCCCCTTATCTGCCATCAGAGATAGGGAACTGCAGCAAGACCGACCACCGGGACGTCTGGATCAAGAAAGATCAAGAAAGAAGCAGATGGATGATGCCGCCACAGAATGAGAGTCGCTTTGCAAAGCAGCAGCCTGTGTGTGCGTGCTAAGTAGCGCTCGGTCAAATCGCGCTGCACCTGAATGCTTGAAAGGTGTAAGAACCATGTGTAAGACCGCATTCGGGGTGCCCCCGTTTTAATGAGACAGCTCATGCACGCAAATGCAAGAATGCCTCTTGTAATGTTATACTTTGCATCCCGGCCTCTCTCCTCGGTCGGCACAGGCCAGTTGCCAGATTTTCCTGACAGCTCCCCATCCCGGCCGCACGGAAC
The DNA here is from genome assembly GCF_965183815.1 of Platalea leucorodia. NCBI lineage: Eukaryota > Metazoa > Chordata > Aves > Pelecaniformes > Threskiornithidae > Platalea > Platalea leucorodia. Next base: position 3,226 of record NC_138842.1, on the reverse strand, counting down.
TGGCACCGGCACCGCTTCCACCACAGTTGGGAGCAGCGGTTCCCCCCCCCTGCCGGGGCAGAGAGGGGGAGGACAAAAACGACCTAAAAGCGCCCCAACCCCCATAGTCCCCACCACCGGGGCCGGATGGGCAGCACACACGTGTCAGCATTGCAGGGACACCAGTGCCAGCCCCATCCCTTCCCCTTCGACAGGAAATTCACCTCCCCCCCAAAATCACGCTTGGGATCGGAAATCGTGGGGATGGGAGACCGTTGGGTTAGGAAACCATGATGGGGCTGAGAAATCCTCATTGGCATGGAAAACCATCATGCAGTTTAAAAGCCATTGTGCGGGTGGGAACCCATCATTCAGGACAGGAAACCTCAGCAGGATGGGAAATCTTTGAGATGGGAAGCTGTTGTGGTAGGAAAAATCAAACCAGCGCAAGGCTGGCTGCAGCAGGTGCTGGCGGAATGATCGCCATGGGGACGAGGGCTGCTTGCCCCCAACAAACCCCACCCTGACCAAGCGCCATGGCACGTACAGCAGCAGGCTCCCGCTCCTCCCGGTGCTCCTGCCCTCCACGTAGCCCCCCAGACGGCTCTGCCCACCAATATCTCACCCCATTGCTCCTCTCTGCTTCCCCCAACAGAGAGGTTCCCTCTCCGGCTGCCGATGCCATTGGAGGTGCCCAGTGTGAGCGTCACCGCCCCAGCCGTGCCGCCACCGGTCACTGCCGGCCTGCTGCCCTTCTCTGGCCCGGGGCTGCCGGTGTCCCGCAGGCCTGCTCAGGTGCACACCGTCACCTCCCAGCTGGCCCAGGCCACCGTCTGGCAGGGGGTGCCGGGGCCGCTGGGGGCCCCAGGCCAGGTGGTGCAGCTCCCCGGCATGGTGCCGCTTCCCCCTGTGGTGCAGCTCCCCCCTGTCATGCAGCTCCCCTGTGGGGTGCAGCTCCCCACCGTGGCCGCTCCTTGTCCCCCTGCCTACGGCTGGGGACAGCAGGTGGCAATGGGGACACTGGTGCCCCACCAGCCGATGGGCCCGGGGCCATGGGCCAGGGGGAGACCCTGGACCCCACAGGCCCCCCTGTGCTCCACACCCCACCCGGCAGCACCCAGAAGCCATCGGAGGCCTCCAGCAAGGACGGGGCAGCCATCGAGGACAGTGTCCCTGCTGCCAGCCCCCGCCAGACCGCCCTGGCTCTGCCGACTGGCAGAACCACGACGAAGCCCAAAAGTGAGGTTTGGGGGGGTGGCAGAGCCCGTGGTCGGGTGGCCAAGCTCAGCAAACCTGGCATCGCCCCGGGGTTCGATTAGTTTTGTTTCCTTTTTCAGCAGCGGTGACCACCCCGGGGCCCCGGGGGAGACCGCAGATCTGCCCGAGCAGAGGCCAGATGCCTTCGCCGAGGCCTTTCCTGAGCAGGCAGAGGACACCACCGCCAGCCGTATGCTCGCCTGGCTTGACACCACGGACAGCGAGGACTCCGTCCCCGATGTCCCCGACAGCCCCAGCTTGAGCACCTTCTTCCACGAGCTCCCGACCTCTCCGAGTACGTGGCGGAGGGCGGCTGCCCCAAGGAGCGAGCGGTGGCGGCGGGGCTGGGGGATGGGGAGGACACCGTCCCCAATGTCCCTGTCATCCCCAGCTTGACCACCTCCCTCAACAAGCTCCTCCACCTCTTGGAGTACAGGGCAGAGGGCGGCTCCAACAAGGAGCAAGTGGCAGCGGTGATGCTGGTGGACGGCAAAAACACCTTCCCTGATGGCCCCAACAGCCTTGCCAGCACCGCCTGGTGCTTCAGCAAAGTCCCCGACTTCTGGGACAACGGGCTGGAGGGCAACTGCCCCAAGGACTGCCTGGCAGTGGCAACGCTGGGGGACGCCGACCCCTTCTGGGGGGGGCCGGCCTCCCCCTTGCAGGACCCCGAGGGGAAGCAGGGCGCGGTGGTGGCAGACCTCCCCACCTGGCTGCCACTGAGCCCCTGGAGACTTCTGAGGAGAGCTCTCCGGCGACTTCAGAGGACAGTCCTGTGGAGACTCCCCACAAGGCTCCCCTGAAAGCTCTTGCAGAGACTCCCCTGCTGGGCCCCCTGCGGATCCCGTTGCTGAGTCCCCTGGCCAGCCCCCCGGCTGCCCCCCGGCGTCATCCGCCCCGCACGGCCCAACTGGTGCAGGAGGCACTGTGGAGGCAGCCCCGGGTGCTTTTGACCCGCTTGCCACTGCCGCCGGGTGCTGCCTCCTGCCAGATGGTGCCCAGATTGGGAGAGATGGGCGGCAAGAAGGCCAAGCGCCCCGCACCAGCCAGCGCCCCCAAGACGCAAGAGACCGCCCTGCGCAACAGCATCCCACCAAAGAAAAAGAAGAAGAGGGTGATTGTGCCAGGTGCCCAATAACTCAAAAACGCTGTCGGAGGGGAAGCTGGGCAGGCACGGCATGGAGTGGGCGGCAGCAGGCAGCAGGCAGGATGCAGCAAGCGGAGAGAATCCAACAGCAACAACGTGCCTGCCAAGCCATCTAGAAGCCAGAGGGATGCCGGGGGGCAAAGGCCCTTCGCACACCAGAGGGGACAGGTTTCATGCAGCCGGTCTACTGAAACCCCGCAGCACGGAGGCCTTAAACTTCTGGCTTGGGGCTCTGGCCCTGAGCCCTGCCCCGGCCCGGGGACCCTTGCCTGCCCCAGTCCCCCAGCCCCACGCGCTTTAAGCTACGGCTCCCTGCTGCCCGGCGGCTGCGATACGTTCGACGGAACGGGTGACACAGTGCTGCCGGCCGCCGGCGCCACTGGTGTCACGGCCAGGCCGCGCCCCGCGCCTCCTGGCAGCAGTGGGCTGCATGCCGCTGCAGCCCCCCGGGGCAGCCCCCAGGAGCCCCTGGGCTGGGAGGAAGCTGCAGAGCGGTGGGGGAAGGGGCAAGGCAGGGCAGATGCCCTCACCGCTCTGGTATGCGGGAACCCTCTCTGCCCACCATCACGCTGCCGGCCCCGGGGCCCACCCAGCGCCACTTCCACTTCTGCTGCCTTGACACCGCGCCCCTGCCCGGCAGAGGCTGCAGCCACGGCGCCACCTCGCCGTTCCGAAAGGAACAACCGCCCCGGTACCAGCATCCCCACCCCGGCCTGGTACCAACACCCCTGCTACCGCCAGCTCTGCCCCAGCCTGCTGCTGACAGCCCCACCGCCAGCATCCCCATCGCGGGCTGCAACCAGCGTCCCCAGGAACAGCATCCCCAGCCCGGGGTTGAGGAGG